>NC_134208.1:52465000-53090000 GCF_965140235.1 Caretta caretta | reverse complement strand
ATTTATTGTGTTTTGTAATCTCTCTAAATTTACAAAAACAAAGTGTCCATTGGTGCATTTCTCATTATACAGCCATTGTGCTGGCACAACTTCTGAAGATGCCTTCTTACAGTAAAGTAGGAAACATTCATGCAATTTCACACTGTATATCATGAATGTAATTAGTTTTTAAAATCTATTGTTCTGTGGATTAGGTGAAGTAGTTCATAAATGAAAATTAATCACAATATCAATAACCTTCACCATTAAAAGCCCAGCAGTAATCTATTCTACTTTACCTTTGGTTTGGTTTGTATTCCAGGAAAGTGAAATGGAAAGTACTTTCTTGACCGTGTAAACTGGTGGGAAAATGAATCCACTAGTGGCAGTTTTAAAGGCTTCAGCCTAAATGGCTAGCAGAAATATTGATGCAGAGCACGCTGTTCAAGTTTAATTTTTTTGTTTGGTCTTGAGCTAATTTAAGGTGTACAGCAATGGGGAATTCATCCAATTTTCCTCAATCATCATGACAGCTTGATATTATTCTGTCCTTGTAAATTCTCTTGATGTCCTGAAAATGTTGCAGGGTGGTCACATCTTTCAGCATATGATACTGCAAACTGAAGCTAATGCAGATTTTGTTGTGCATTCATGCATTATTCCTGAGAGGCATTTGGAGATTTCAGATTTTCAAACACAATTCAAAAGATCACTCAACTTATAATTTATGAAGAAAAATACATATTTTTAAAACAGAGAAATCCCTTTGAAAGGACAGGTTTCAGAGTAACAGCCGTGTTAGTCTGTATTCTCAAAAAGAAAAGGAGTACTTGTGGCACCTTAGAGACTAACCAATTTATTTGAGCATAAGCTTTCGTGAGCTACAGCTCACTTCATCGGATGCATACTGTGGAAACTGCAGAAGACATTATATACACAGATACCATGAAACAATACCTCCTCCCACCCCACTCTCCTGCTGGTAATAGCTTATCTAAAGTGATCACTCTCCTTACAATGTGTATGATAATCAAGTTTGGCCATTTCCAGCACAAATCCAGGTTTTCTCACCTCCCCCCCTTCCAAAAACCACACACACAAACTCACTCTCCTGCTGGTAATAGCTTATCCAAAGTGACCACTCTCCTTACAATGAAAATCAAGGTGGGCCATTTCCAGCACAAATCCAAGTTTTCTCACCCACCCCCTCAAAACACACGCACACACAAACTCACTCTCCTTCTGGTAATAACTTATCCAAAGTGACCACTCTCCCTACAATGTGCATGATAATCAAGGTGGGCCATTTCCAGCACAAATCCAGGTTTTCTCACCCCACCCCCACCGCCATAAACACACAAACTCACTCTCCTGCTGGTAATAACTCATCCAAAGTAACCACTCTCCTTACAATGTGTATGATAATCAAGGTGGGCCATTTCCAGCATAAATCCAAGTTTAACCAGAACGTCTGGGGGGGGGGGGGAGGAAAAAAACAAGGGGAAATAGGCTACCTTGCATAATGACTTAGCCAGTCCCAGTCTCTATTTACGCCTAAATTAATAGTATCCAATTTGCAAATGAATTCCAATTCAACAGTTTCTCGCTGGAGTCTGGATTTGAAGTTTTTTTTGTTGTAAGATAGCGACCTTCATGTCTGTAATTGCGTGACCAGAGAGATTGAAGTGTTCTCCAACTGGTTTATGAATGTTATAATTCTTGACATCTGATTTGTGTCCATTTATTCTTTTACGTAGAGACTGTCCAGTTTGACCAATGTACATGGCAAAGGGGAATTGCTGGCACATGATGGCATATATCACATTGGTGGATGTGCAGGTGAACGAGCCTCTGATAGTGTGGCTGATGTTATTAGGCCCCTGATATGATAGGTCATATCATGTATAATCCTTATTCTTCCTGTTTCTGGAAAATTCTTCTAGTCAGAGAAAAACATGCAATGACCCTGACTTGCAATGACAATTTTTTAAAGGAACATCATCCTATTTCAAACCTAGTTTTACTATCTTTTAAAAAAATCCTCATACACTTTAAAATAAATGCCTATTAGGAGTCCAAAACATAGAAAATGAGATGAAAACAAGTTGAATGGAAGCTGATTTTCAGGAGGGATTCTGCCATGTTTTATGCATTAAATGGGTCCCAGACAAGGAGACAGAGTATTCAAGATTTAAGTTATTCTGCAGCTCCAGGGAGCTCAGCTAGTGTTTACAATAGAGTATGAATTGTGATAAAATTTCTAATGTCTGGTGCAAGGAAGGTGAATAGATCTAATCATCTCTTTTCTTGACTGCTATTCTTTCTTTCTTTCAGGTACTGTTGCTAATCCTGACCCTTCCAGATTATCTTTGGTGTTGCCAACATCACCTTTCTTGTTTTTGATTTGATCATGACAGCCCTCCACTCCACCCAGTCAAATTTTGAGTTAATTCACTGGCTCCTTATTATACTGTGCATCAAAATTTTTTTTTTTTTTTTTTGCTTTTGATTTCAAGGTCCTGTGGTGTGAAGTCCCAAAATACATCTCTTACTTGGTCTCCTTCCATGTTTTTTCCACCTCCTGCAATCCATCAATAACATTGATATTTCCTTTATCTGTTCCTCTCACAGAAGTTTTATACCTTGCTGCATGCTGCCCCTTTACACAATGTCTTCTCAAAATTTATTCTCCAGATCATTTTCCTCTCTGTCTTCAAAGCTCCCCATAAAACTCAGCTCTGCCTCAAAGCCTATGAGACATCATTTAAAGGAAAGGAAGCACATGTACGTGAGTAGCAGAGGCACCAAGATATGCACCTACCATATACAGTAATCCTTCCAGGTGTTTTAAGGCATGTTCTTTGAGGCAGAGGCGATGTATTTACATGCCCTTTCATGGATTATATATCCAAAAGAAACCACTATGATAATGTAGTCTGACCTATCTTATGTGGGAGATTCAGACTAGATCAGGGTTTCCTAAACTTGGTTCGCGGCTTATTCAGGGTAAACCCCTGGCGGGCCGTGAGATGCTTTGTTTACCTGAGTGTCCGCAGGTACGGCCGCTCGCAGCTCCCAGTGGCCGCAGTTTGCTGTTCCCGGCCAATGGGAGCTGCGGGAGGTGGAATTTTGATTTCCATTGACCTTACATAAATCATATGAAAGTAAAGAATTCATAATGCTCTGAAGTAGTTTTAGTAGGAAAGCAAATAGAACTGAGGTTTAATTATAAAACAAAACTGTTTTCAGTGGCATTCAGTCGCTTTCAGCATATCTAATATTTTTTGACACACCAGCACCTAGGTAATAGTGATAGTTCCTTGTGGTTGTCCATGTGTAAAAAAAACAAAAACAAAAAAACAGGTCTGCACAGGTTTGTTCTCCATATGGTAAGGCTGTATCTATACATTCAAAAATATAACATATAGCTGCTTGTCTTGGAAAGAGACATGCCAATTGTCTCAACTTCCACCATCAATATCCTGTTTATTTACTGCCATTAGCAGGTATCACTTGCCGTGCCATTTCAGTTTTTCATCTACTTATTACTATTGTTAAACAAATCCTTTAAAAGCTGTGGCAAGTCAATTCAAAATTGTCATGTCATGGTTCCCCATGGTACCACACCTTACTGACTGTAATAGGCTGAATGAGAGAGATGGTAATTATTTTTAGAGTATATTTATAAGGCACATTGAAAAACATGTGGTTGAATGTTATTTTGCCATTTTGTAACAGAATGTTTACAATAAGGCCCTTAGATTTTTTTTTCTCCTCCCACTCCACGCAGCTCTATATGTCCAAACTCAACATGAATAAGGACAGCAGAATATGGTTCTTAGTCGATGGCATTTAAATTTATTTTAAGTCAGATACAATAGCTCAAATTATGATTTAATGAAAGGTTTTGTAAAATCTATTATTTATATGTTTACAGATTTCGGTAAAATATATTAGTGAAAATGTTTTAAAGGTATTTAATATTTATGCTTTTAAATTTCCCCTGCATTAACAACAGTCTTGCATTTATCTACTTAATAATTGCATATGTAGAACTGATATTCTCTAAAGACAGGCCAGAATTTAATTATTTGGCCCATTCAGCTAATTTCCTTCAAAATATCCTCTGCCTTCCAGCCCAGGCACCCTAAACATAACTGGATGTCCTTTTGGAGGTGCTCCTTCTTACAAGTGACAGTACTTTTTAGTGGTATGAGGACTGACTCTGATCTCAGTTATATCAATATAAGACCCCAATTTAGCAAAGCAATTAATCAAATACTTAACTTTAAGCATCTGCAGAGTATAACTGAAGTCAGAGCCTTATGGCTTGACCCTACAAGGTACTGAGCCCTCTGGCACTGGTTCAGCAAAGCACTTAAGCATGTGTATAGTCCCATTTAAGCCAATGAAACAACCTACTGTTAAGCATGTGAATTATCTTCTGGTATCTCAGCATTGTCTAACACTGTAGTATAAGCAATAATGGACAAACAGATTATATCAGTCATCATCAGTCAATATGACAATGATTGGGTCTAACATTGATATCTACATACAACAATTCAGCAAACATTTTAGGTGAACAGGCATATGCAAGTTCAGACCAATATGAGAACCAGAAGTACGGGTACATGTAGGACCAACAAGATTGTCCATGATCATTGCAGGGTATTACATCCTTGCTTTGTGCTGTCCACGTTTTTCATATAAGGTGTTAATTCACCTCACTTCAAAGTGGTTAATAGGGACATGACCAAACTGCTGCCCAGCTGCTTTGTCATGGGCTGTTGCTTCCCAGTGGGTGGGGTCAACGTGCCATGCTTTCAAGTTTAAATTCAGTGTGTCTTTATATAATTTGTACTAACCACCTGAGAATGGGTGCCTTGCTTTAGATAACCATAAAATATAGCCTTGAGTATTCCCAAATTGGCCATATGCAAGAGATGCCCAGACTAATGCAACTGAGATTTTATGAGCATGCTTTCATGTTAGACATCCAACAATGATTAAAAATTTCAGATATTGGGGATCTTGTCCCACCATTTGACCTTGCAAACAGACTAAAGACAGCACATATGGAACTGATCAAGTGTCCTGATATGGTGGCAATACTTTGCCCATGTCTCACAACAACATAGAAGCATTGTGAGCATGACTGCCCAATACACATTTAGTTTAGTGCATATTTTGGTGCCCCCATTGTGACAGTATTCCAGAAGAAGAGCTGGCCTTCAGTGCAAGGGACTAGACTAGTTGACTGAATGAGTTTCCTTCCGGTCCTACATTTCTATGGTTGAGGTTTAAAAATGAAGGGAGGGATTTTTAAAAGACCTCATTGATGGCCTATCTCTGTTCCTATTGAACTCAATGTGAGTTTTGTATCACTGACTTCAGTAGCAGCATAGTTAGGCGATTGCAGAGGGAGTGTTTTTTGAAAATCCCACCCTAAAATCTTTATCATCATAATTATATATTTTGGATAATTCTTTACCTGCCAAAACCTAGCTATTTATATCATGCTCACACCATAGTATCTGAATGCCTAAAATGTTATATAAGAGTTTGGTTTTATTATTATTATTCATTATATACATTCATATTACTGAGATACACAAAGACTTGCGTTTTCTTTCCTCCCTCTTTTAAGGAGAGTAGGTCAGAAGTGTCTAGAACTTCATTTATTTCTTCTAATCTTCTGTAATTATTATTATTCCTCTCTTCTCTACATCAAGAACAGGCTGAGAAATATGGTTTGTTGACTTGCCTTTTACTGATTATTTATGAGAGAGAGAGAGAGAGGATCTTACACAGTCATATTGTTCACCATTTTGATACCTGACTGATCTAAAAGCAGTGGGTTTTGTGTCTAGTAAAATTCACATTAGAATGTTATGTCTTTGTAAATAGATATTATGGTTTAGTTTATAATCCAGATACCCATGAAAGAACACTTTCAACAAATTAATGATAATTTCTGGAACTGAACATGGTGAAAAAGAGTTTCTCTGTGTTTATGGATAAAAAAACAATATCACTTCATTCCAGATTAATAATTCTGTAAAATGAACAGCAGGTTTATTTCTATTAGTATGTAATTAAATATATAATGTTAATATAAATAATCCAGTGTATAGGATAAAAGAACTAGAGCATCCCCCCAAGGAATGCTTTTTCTCTAAGATGGGAATAGGAAAGAAACGTTTCCATTTCACACAGTATACATAGGAAACTAAAGCATTTTTCAGTAAACACCATTTTATGGGTCAGACACAGTGCCACACCAGATTCAAAAGTAGGTGAAAATTAAAGTATTTTTACTTATCAAAGAGCCTGCATACTTCCTATGGCCTGTTAACTCCCATTTCATGAAGACTGAATTAGTTAAAATGAAGACTCACGCCTATTGCTCTGTTAGCATATGCACAGTGATGTGGTGGAAGGGACCCATGGGACTCCAAAAATTAGGGTAGGAAGATTTTCCTCCCTCTTCTGGAATTCACCTAGTGTCTGTGTTGTTATTATTATAGTACAATATTTATAGAGCATGACAGGGGATTGTGGCATTTCTGTAGATGGAATAAAATGTCCCTCTCCAGAGGAGTTTATGCTTTAAGGACCTTTTCCTCCACCTCATACTCATATGAGAAATACCAGTTAGGCCTCAATTTAAACAATGAGGGGTGGCAAACACATGAGTGTGGGTGAGAAGGTGTTTGAGAAGTGTGATTGGAAAAGTAAAATATGATATAAGCCATTGCTATGCCCCAAGGAGGAACAAACATGCAGAATTCTAAATCCCTCTTGACTGTTCAAGAGCCAGGACAATATATACATTAGGGGTGATTTTGGCCCACTATAAGCCATTGAGGTTTACACCAGTAATTACTTTTGTGCAGTTATGCCCATAACATCTGAAGGTCTAAACTCTAGATGTCTAGTATTGCAATGGAAGTGATGCAAAGATGTTTTTAAAAATACAGAAAGAAATGATATGTTGTACTCTTAATTACAATGTTTTTGGTTTCTTCAACATCTGTTCATGGATTTTTGGATTGCATGCTTTCCAAAGAACTTGTAAAAATCATTTGGAGCATCATTTCTTTGGATTGATGTGGACTTGATATTCATGAAATATGAAGCTGTTTTACTGGGCTGGAAATTATGAAATAATTGAAAAGCCTGGTTAGTACGTTTGCTATAGACAGGAAGCGATTAAACAAACTGTGTCATTGGGAAGTCAAAAAGAGTTCAGAAATAAAGTATGTAGGTGAGAAACAGAGTAACAAATTAGTGAGACATCTCTGAAGAGTTCATGTTTATGCTATGAGGAAAGGATGAAATGAGAAGGGATTCTGAACAGTCTCCTGCTTAATTGTGGAGGTGGGTGTAATGTTTATGTGTTGTGGATTCCTTTTTATACTGGAAATGCTCCTTCTGATGCATCCCTTAGTTAGCTGCTTTAGTGGATAAAATTATGTAGTTGGCTGTTCTGTGTCTGTGGATAACCCCACCCCATCCTTTGACAACAGAGAATTCTAAGTCATGCTGAAAGTGTGTGCGGGAGGGAAGAGAGGTCTGTAAATAACATTTCATATTGCAGGGCACTATAAAGTGCCTGATAAAGATACTGAACCAAGTTCAGCTAATGCAACCTGGAGTAAACAGGCACAAGGCCTATGGAAGTAGCTGTATCAAATTCAGGAATGACAGGGCATCTCCATAGTTAAGGTTACAACAGCTTCTATAATAAGCCCAACTTTGGGTCCTCTTCTATAATGTTAGCAAGTGAAATTTCTCAGCATCTGATACAGTTGTTGGGTATTGGGGCAGGGAAGAAGCAAGGGAGCTTAACTCTCTCACGAGGCAGGCCTACTGTGAGTAGGGGGATGGGATTTCACTTTTTTCCTGATGTGAGCAGGTTAGGGCTGCGGGGAATGTACCTTCACTGGGAGGGAGAGCAGCAAACGCTGCACAGGGCAGTCCAAATGGAGTTCAAGGGCTAGAGGGGGACCCAAGGGTAGGATGATAGCTGCAGGGGCAAGGGGCTGTTACCAGGACAGGGGTTGGTGAAAACCAGGGTGGTGTGTTAGATCCTCCAAGGCAGCCTCATGGACTGAAGGATGGGGATGCTTGAGGGGAAGCAACCACACATGCAGATGGGCAGGCTGTGTTTGCAAGTGGGACAGTCAGCAGTGCTTGCAGCGAGTGGTCAGTGAAGTTGTTTCTGAGGTTGTTTCAACAGCATTGCAGGGCTTCCAAAATGTACTGGATTACCCAGAACCAGGAGGTTCTTCTCCACTGAACACAAGAGATGGGGGTGATGCTGATTCCAGGGGTGAGTGTGATCTGCAACAGACAAAGGTTTCAGGGGGACGGTTGGCACAGGTGATATCCTGCCTTGCAGTGTGGCAACAGGTGGCTGCTGCAAGGATCTCAGTGAGGTGGCGTGTCTGGGCTCAAACTGTCCCTCTAATTAAGTGAATTTATTTGGTGGGGCTGGGACGGGGCCTGGCGGAATAATAAATAGGCAGAGTCTAGAAGCGGGAATCTCAGAAGCCAGAACAGACCCATCTGGGGGGTGCACCTCTGGTGGGGCCACTCATGGTATTACCCAGCTGCTTCAAGCTAATTTGCAGTTGCTGCAACAACTTCAGGCATCTAAGGGTGAGGGGTCTGGAAGGAGTGACAGCGTAGGCCCGGTATGGGCTCAAGTTTGGGAGGCAGGATATGAGCAGGTGGGGCAGCCCCGCTGCACAGGCATGGGAGTCCATGGTGGGTTGAAGACCTGGAGCACATTTTGTCTCACTGGTCATTAAGAAATATAACTTCATGGGACAGAGTTGAGGTTCCTGGGAGGGGGTTGTGGGGGAGCAGGGCACTGAAGAGACCCCATCAGTCAGTCCCAAGTACAGTTGTTCATAATATGTTGTAATAGTAAATTTCATATGGTGCCCCAACGTTACTCCTTTTTGCAAATTTCACCTAAGTCACAGTTTGTCTATTTTGGAAACACTCAAGACTTGCTTTGCAGTTTTGTGGATTGGAATACCATAGCTTGCTACCCTTACTTCTGTGCTGCTGCTGGTGGCAGCGATGCCTTCGGAGCTGGGCATCCTGCCAGACGCTGCCACTCTCCAGCCACCCAGCCAGGGCTTAGTTTGTGCTGGGGATGAGCTCCGGCACCTCTTCATTACAAATTAAGCACCGCCAAAACACCTGGAAGGGTGAAGTCATGTGGGAGTCCTCCTGGTGACATCAATTTTCTATTTTCTTTCTATTATCTTTCTCTTTTCCATCAATTCAGCTTAACCTTTTCATGGTGCAAAAAAAATATGGGTATTGTTGTGTGTGTCCTTCACTCCACCTGTGTTTGTTGTGTCAACTATTGCTTTGAAGAATAACTGAGCTGAAAGCTGGTAGCTGAGCGAAGATCGGTGATAAGTAGCACTTCCTGAAACTGAGTATCTTGTTAGTAAGGAAGTCTATACGTTTGTTGCCGGCACCCAGTGCCGAGAGGCTGAACAACAGCTTGAGTGGTTCGTTACCCGGTGTGCTACACCCAATAATCACAACGGGGTGGAGAAGCAGAAAAGTTTATTTGAAGCTTCAAATAGGTACAGGGAGATTTGAATCTCAAATCCTGCACACAGAGCAGGAAGTTACACAGGCTTTTATACATCCTTTCTTCAGCATACTTATCCAATAGCAAGCTGCCCTAAGTATCCATACAGCCAGCCAATCCAGTTACCAGCTAGTTCCCTTGTTTTTTGTATCATTTGTTAAACTATACATAAAGCTGCTTTATTCAGCATTGTTCTTCCATATCTGCCCTGTGTGACCTTGCTTAGTTTCAGGCAGTCTGACTCTGCAACATATTGTTGCAGATTCTCAGCATAACTGCTGTGTGTGCCTCCAGGCGGGGGGGCCAAGGACACTTGGGCCTAGTACGCAGAGCTGCTGCGAGTGCCTCCAGGCGGGAGGGGGGGCCAAGGACACCTGGGCCTAGTGCGAGGGGGCTTCATCGACACTCGTGGTCTTCCATCCCCTCGAGTTACCTAGTGGCCATGCCAGAGTGTCCCCAACAAGTTTGTGTATCTGCTTTAAAGATAGTCACAGAGCAACTGTGTGTGTGTGTGGGTGTGTGGATGTTTCCTTGTTTTGTAAAAAGATCCAATCAAGATTGTTGTGAAGTAGTTTTGAAACTGAATAATTATTGTTGTTAACTAAGACTTTAGGGCACTGTATATGTATCTGCCGTAGTTAGTGGTTTCATGTTGTTTCCAAGTTTTAGCTGTATCCAGACAAGATTTAAATCAACTGTGCAAACTTCTTGAACTGGTCTCAGTCTACACCATATGTCATAAATGTAGGAGTTTATTTTAAGTATTTAGGAGTGTTAATCAGATCTTGAGACTAATATCATTCATTTGCAAATAAGTAAAAATGGTTGACTACTATAGATCCATTGGGAAGGAGATCTTGGTGAACTGGCATGTAAGTAAATGACTCAATTGTTCTGTATTCTAGCTTTCAATTGTTTTTCTTCTGTTGTGTTATCAACAATAGAGTTGAGAAACTAATGGCACAAGTGAGGCCCTATTCTGAGGGACTCTTATGGTACATCTCAACTTATAGTGGCATGTAGAGTACAGACACTGAGTGGCCAGCTAATGCTGGTATAAATAGCAGTGTAGATGGTGAGGCACGGCTTTGGTAAGCAGAGCAGAGTGCACTAAATACCCACACCCTAGTGTATGTACCCTACATAGATGTCTGTCATCCAAGAAGTGCCTCAAAGATCTACACTGCTGTTTTTGCTAGCTTAATGTCCCCCCACCTTCCCACTGGTGGAACCTTTCCCCACTGCAGTAAAAGGCTCTGGCAGCAGAGAAAGGCTTTGGCAGGGGGAGATGCCAGAGATTTCCCCCCATTTCCTCCCCCAGCCAGACACTTCCCTTCCTGCAGTGAAAGGCACTGGCAGCATGGAGCTGCCCAGAACCTTTTCCCGCCACAGTGAAAGGCTCCAGCAGTGGGGAAAAGCTCTGGGGAGGGGAGGCAGTGGATAAAGTCTCCAACAGCTCCAGTCTGCCAGAGCCTTTCCTTTTTGCCCCATCTCTGTTGGAACCTTTCACTGTTGTGTGTAGTTACACACTGCAGGGACAAGTGTGGACACAGCCTGCTTTCACTGTGGCATGTAGCTACACATATTGCCTATGCTCTACACAGCACCGTAAGTACAGACAAAATATTAGTCAAAAACCTAAACAAAGTCACCTTTCCCAGAATCGTGATTGAGTATGTGTTGTTTTCTATTGTGGTTGTGTGATTTGATTCTGAAAACCTAAATAGTTATATTGGCTAATTCTCTGGTTTGTTAGCTAAATCATAGTCCAATACTATTTTTGTCTTCTTATGTCCTATACTATTCGTTTCTGTTGTTCTTAAGATTATTTAATACAACTCTATAAAGCTAAATTAAACTCTCAAATCATTTGATTATTTAAGCAGTCAAAATTAAAAGAACCTAGGAAAGGTGGGACAGGTAATCAGATAAGCAATTGCTGCACTCAGATTTGCTTTTACAATATATTTTGTGGATCCCAGAGTTTTAACTAGTTGATCATACATGAAAAAAATTGCAAGAGTACCAAAAAGAAAAAGACTTGTACTGTGGGCTAGGTGCTTCATTTCATTAAAGGAAAAAATTCCTTTAAATAACTTTTTTTTAAAAAAAAGAAAGAGAGCCGTAATTGTGCAGCTACAAAATCTTGCATAAAATAAAAGAATAGCTGGGGTATTTGTGGCTATTTGTACAATGTCCATGATGTCCGTATTCTTCTTTTCTATGTGTGTAATTGACTGGTGGATTACTTTTCCAGTACTGCATGTGAGTTTTTCTTAAGTTAGGTTCCTGAATGACTCTTTTCCTCATTCTTTAGCTTCCCTCTCCGCTATTGATTCAGAGGCAAGATGGGGCTATATGCCACTGAGAAAATAAGTGGTTTAGAGTGATAGAAGGAGATGATTATCAGCATCATGAGGATTCCGCTTTAAATAACTTTGTCTATTGACTTTTTTTTTTTCCGGAGAAGATTATGGGGAACTTGTTACTTCTTCTTAGTTTGTTCTTTTGTTCAGATCATTATTTGTTCCTATATTTATTCTGAGTGTGGATTCTCCCCCATCCTCCTTTTTTATTTATTAATTATTATTGTTGTTATTATTTTGTTATAATATTGGGACATTTCTTTATCCAAAATAATTCCCTTCAAAAGCATTTATGGTTAATTGCTTAGTATCTACTGGAGTGCATGCATTACAACTCATCCCAAATTTATGAACAAAACATGCCACTTTATAGCCCTAATCAAGCATTGCTTCAGAGCTTGGCTTTGTGGCAGACTAAGGTTAATTTTATTACAGTTTTATGATCAAAATTATTTATATTTTATTTATTGCAGTCTCTAGACCATAGCACTGCTGCTGTCAATGTTGCTCCCACACTTTCACTTAGCCCAAGAGATCTTCTCCTCATTGCTTTGCCAGACTGCCTAGTCTGTTGGCAGTGGAGTCCACATTAATGATCCATGATTTGGTGTCTGATGCAAGGCTGAGCACTGTGGGAGCCATACCCTATACCAGTGGTTCTCAACCAGGGGTACACGTACCCCTGGGAGTATGCAGAGGTCTTCCAGGAGGTACATCAACTCATCTAGATATGTGCCTAGTTTTGCAACAGGCTACATAAAAGCACTAGTGAAATCAGTACGAACTAAAATTTCATGCAGACAATGACTTATTTATACTGCTCTATATACTATATACTGAAATGCAAGTACAAGATTTACATTGCAATTAATTTATTTTATAATTATATGGTAAAAATGAGAAAGTAAGCATTTGTTGCAATAATAGTGTACGGTGACACTTTTATATTTTTATATCTGATTTTATAGGCAAGTCGTTTGTAAGTGAGGTGAAACTTGGGGGTACACAAGACAAATCAGACTCCTGAAAGGGATACAGTAGTCTTTAAAGGCTGAAAACCACTGCCCTACACAAATCCTGCCGACATGCTATATGTGGGGTGAAGCTGTCTGTTCTGCATACATACCTGCATATAATGGTGTGACGCTGGCAGGCCAGGTGCCAGCTCTTGCCCAGGTTGCATGCATTAGCTAAGAACTCTCAAACTCACAGCTGGAGACCAGATCAGTTCACCTGCTCAAAATAGGTATTAGTCTGATAAGAATGTTTTTAGTGTTTAGACTCTATAAAATGCTTGTAATTTGATGCATGCATTAATATCACTTGTAGTGTTGGTATTCCATGCTATAAGAAAATATGTAAGTTTTGCTTTATAAGTTTGAGAATGTTTGCTCTGAACTTCTGAACCCAGGCATGGGAATCACCCTCTTTCCCCCTGCCCATCCAGCAGGACTATCAAATCAGATGGGTCATCAAGGAACATTGCAATACAAAGGATTGGTTAATGGCCATATGCCACCTTGGAAATGCTATGTGCAAGGAAGCTCATCCTGTCCACATGGAAGCTGAATGAAGGAAGTGAAATAAAGATACAGGAAAATTTCCCATCTCTTCACCTTTTGAACTTTAAGAGTATAGCTACACTACAATGAAACACCCACAGCTGGGCCATGCCAGCTGACGCGGGCTTGTGGGACTCGGGATTCAGGGTTGTTTCATTGCAGTGTAAACTTCTGGGCTTGGACTGGAGCACAGACCTGAGGACTCTTCCCCCCCTCACAGGATCCTAGAGCCTGGACTCCAACACATGCCAGTCCCAAATGTTCCCCAGACCACGTGCTCTGTATTTTCCAGCCCTCTCCCGGACAGCTCAGAGAAAGAATGAGGTTTCTTTTTTTGTTCTAAAGACACACAATCACATCACAGATCATTAACTTAACTGGGGCATATATACCTTTCCCTTTAAACACAAATTTGTGTTGGTTTATAGTAAAAATAAAGCAAATTTATTAACAATAGAATATAGGGTAAGTGATGCCAAGTAATAGGAAGAAAGTTAGAAGGGTTACAACCTAATACAAGTGAAAAAATGTGTCTAAAAGTTTAAAACTTATTCTAGCAAGTTACAGGCTTTGTTCAAGATAGTTTCTCTGAATGCATCCGATGAAGTGAGCTGTAGCTCACGAAAGCTTATGCTCAAATAAATTTATTAGTCTCTAAGGTGCCACAAGTCTTCCTTTTCTTTTTTCGCTCACCAATCTTCCTTCTTCCCAGCCATGGCTGACTTTCCCTCAGTCAGGACCATCCACAGAAGTACATTAAGCAGGGGTCCCTTGTCTTCCTATGTGAAAGATCTTTGCCTAAGCAGGTTGCTCACTTTTGTTTAGTGTCCAGACACTTCAACCCACCCACCCCTTGGTTGAAAGACCCCATTCTTTTCAGTTTCCAAGAGTTCCGGCCTCTTGCCTGTCTAGTGATGGATCCAAAGATGGCTTCTGTCTTTGCTTATATCTTCCAAAGTTTGAGGACTTTGTTTCAAAAGTCAGGATGGCATCATTCTGATTTTTCCCCTTCCTGTAGGTCTCTCATCCCCTTGTGTGCAAATGAAGCTTCAGTTGTTTTGATTTCACCCTGCTTAATCTCAGTATAGACAAGTAAATATCTGCCTTCTCTTTTGTCTGGGAGGAAACCTGTTGTCCAGACTTTAAAACATAAAATTATTAAGCATCCATATTTCCTCATGTAGTGCTAATATTATACATCTATTTCACAACGTTATTAATTGTCAGTGTGTCATTAGCTTTCAGAAAAGACCTTACTCTACACATTTCTGCAATTATTAGTATTGTATACTAATACTATAGTTGATTCAATTGATTAACACATGAGGTTGAGCCCGCCCTCTCTTCAGAGCTCAGATAAATTTTCGCTTCCCTGCTGGAAGCTGTCTCCTCCCCTATTTGTTAGTTAGTTAGTTTTGTTTACCTTTTTTGTCTCTGCCTGATGAGTGGGATGGTCAGAGAAGCAAGTATGTGCTTCCTTTGTCTACAACAGACCTGTTAACAACTCTCTTGACATGCCTGGCTTAAACACACTTCAGTAATAATTTCAAAATATATCCCCAACTCTTAATACACACCATGTACACATTATAAGGAAAAAATGTTAATGATCAATGATTTTAATTTTCAAGTGATACCTCTCAAGCCACGTTTTTATTCAAAAAAATCTATATTTTTGCAGGTGTTTTTCTTTCCTTTTATCCAGGTATGAATGACAGTATTGGATAATGGATTTTCCTTTCTAATAGGCATGTGCTTCTCTCTTTTGGCTTCTTTGGGAGTTGTAGAACTAGGCCACTGGATTAACAGAAATCTGGAAAAAAGTCTGAAGAGGTTTGACCCCCCAAATGCAGAATTTTGTAGTCTATTCAATGTGGAAGTAATAAAAACATATGGAACAGGAGCATGGCTGTTGTTCTCAATCAATCTTTGGATAAATTAGTGTGGTATCTTACTAAAACCAGCCTGCAGTAAAATCCATACCCTCCATTCTCACTGTAGTGGCACATCTGGTATTAAAACAAATTCCAGTGAGGAACACTAATTCATTTCACTTCTCTTTCAGAGACACTTACCAACGTTTGGAATTTGAAACAAAGGATAATTATATTTGGTGATAGACCCATTCTTACCAGAGGTGCAAGCAGGTGCAGTGGGGAGTAGAGAAGAACCTGAGAATGTATTCATTTGTTTTCATGTTTAAAGAAATGTGACATTTCTCATCAATGCTATTTGGAACTCGGCAGAAGTAGCAAGACTAGAACACAGAACCTTCTGCTTCAGCAATTCAGGCCCCTAGCACTTGGGGTAGAGAAGAGCACGGTTAGCTATTGGAAGTACAGGGCCTGTGACATATCTGAAGAGATCATTCAGTAGTGGGCAGTTCATAATAATGTTTTGGGCTTGATTCTTGATTTTTTCGTAGAGATCTGAGGGTTAATTCTTCTCTTACATGCACTAGTGTAGATCAGCAGCACTGAAGTCAATTCAGTTAACTTGGTGTAAAAACTGTAAATAAAAAGAAAAGTTGGTCTCTGGGTTCAGTTCCCAGTTCTGCCCTTAACTTGCTGTGCAACATTGGGTAAGTCATCTCACATCCCTGCCCCTCATTCCCCCCTCCCCATAAAACAGGGACAATGATCCTAAGTAGGACTGGTTGGAACCTTACATTCCCGTTCCACAAGAAATTCTGAAATATTTTTTAAAGCTGTGCTGCATTACAATAAAGCCTCAATATTTCCAGTAGAATAGGAATTTTGAAGTTTCATTTAAAAATGGAAATGCCATTTAATTTTGACTTCTTGAAACAAAATTGATGAGGATCCCTAAGTTTCCTGGAAGCCCAGCATCCCTGCTGCCAGGGTCCCCGCCATGCATCTGGGAGATTGGCACCCCTTAAGCCCCCAGCTCAAGCCAGAGATCTTGGGACTTCTGGGGGGTGGGGCATTTTAGAACCCCTGAAATCCTTGGCTTAAGCTACAGCTGCCATTCTTCCAGCTCTGCTAGGTAGCAGCCCACCAAGCAGGCTGCCATGGAGGAAGGTGAGCTGCCAGGAAGATTCAGCATTTTCCAATGGAAAACTATCCTATTAAAAAATTTCTGACCAGTTCTAATCCTTATCTGCCTCTGAAAACAAACCGTGAGTTCCATTGATGAAAAGTGCTAATTTTGTTTGTTTCTTAGCCCTTAGGGCAGAACGTAAAGTGCATCTGTTTACTTAGGCTTTTTTGTGCCTATACATAGAGTAAGGTGTGTTTTAGCTTGTGGTTGTCCATGGGGAGCCTGTTTTGCTTAAATTCAGTCATGTTACATTCCACATTGAGTAGATTTGAACATGCATCTAGAGATATTGGTATTGGTGCACTTTTATCAATTGAAAAATAAATAAATATGGGGTGATTCTCAATATGACCCCCATATTTCTCTGAAAAGTCATACCATAAAAAGAATATTGTCATTGGGAAAAGCTTCTCATACCTTAGGGAAACTATTTTCACCTCATTACCTTGAAGAATTTTTTTATCACTAAAAGTGTGAGTGGGTTGTGGTAAAAGGGAAGGAAATTCTACCTACTCAAAGATTTAATAAGTGGAAGAAATTTTTGATGACCTCCTTGCTGATGGATTTAATTTTCAATTTGGAGATTTTCATGTTAAGAAGATTATCTTTAAACTACTCTAATTTTATTATATTTTATTTCTTATTTTAGTAAGGGTCTCCCTGGAAAACTGTCTAGTTAATTATGGGGATCCTTTCTCAGAGATTTCAGGACAGCAAAGGTTTAGTCTTTGAAGAACTGCTTAGCACGTGTAAGAGTTCTGATTAAAACACTTCAGGATTTGTTAGCGCTTAATCATAGAATATCAGGGTTGGAAGGGACCTCAGGAGGTCATCTAGTCCAACCCCCTGCTCAAAGCAGGACCAATCCCCAACTAAATCATCCCAGCCAGGGCTTTGTCAAGCATGACCTTAAAAACTTCTAAGGGAGGAGATTCCACCACCTCCCTAGGTAATGCATTCCAGTACTTCACCACCCTCCTAGTGAAAAAGTTTTTCTTAATATCCAACCTAAACCTCCCCCACTGCAACTTGAGACCATTACTGCTTGTTCTGTCATCTGCTACCACAGAGAACAGTCTAGATCCAGCCTCTTTGGAATTCCCTTTCAGGTAGTTGAAAGCAGCTATCAAATCCCCCCTCATTCTTTTCTTCCGCAGACTAAACAATTCCTGTTCCCTCAGCCTCTCCTCATAAGTCATGTGTTCCAGCCCCCTAATCATTTTTGTTGCCCTCCGCTGGACTCTTTCCAATTGTGTTTTTTTTTTTAATATTGTAGCAGAAACCCTGCAGAAAAATCTGTCTGGTTCTCTTTTTCAGTACTTAATAATAAGATGTTAAAATTATTTGAAACTTGCATGTTTGGTTTGACTCGGATCATCTCAGTCCCTTGGGAAATTAAGATTATCTATTTCAACCCTCATTCCAAATTACAATGCCACAAAAGTTTAATTAAACAAACATTAACACTTCTTTTTAATTGAGTCCACATTGTTTTTTTTCTATGAATATATTATGTGGTGGTTATTAATTTGGATCTATGTTCTTTTAAACCACCATCTTACCTTAGTTTCAATGATTATTTCTTTATCTACTTTCTCTTCTTACCTAATAATACTTTAAAACACCACTGGGTTACATATTAATGTGGCCTATTTTACAATTCTTCTAAATTTATTTAATTATTTTTGTTTCTTTGCCTGCTTCAGAAACCACTTTATTCTTGCCCTAGCAACTATATCATTGGTTTCGTCGTTCCTCCCATTCTGTTTCGTGTTTTCCACTTTTTCTCAACTATGTTTCACACATTTTACTTGCCCTTTATTCCCTGCAGATTTAGAATGGGGTTTTTTGGGTACCATTTTTTTTCAAATAGGCTTTTTTTCCGTTGTTTTAGTTGCCGTCCCAGTTCAAATCTGTTCATCCAGCATCCTGGGTCCAGCGATGGCTGTTGCTTGATTATTTCAGGGGAGCTTCTGAGCATTGGTATATTCATTTGTCTTAAAAGTTACTGTTCCTTATCTATTGAGGGTGCAAAAAAGTAGCCATGTGAGAGGTCTATATTAAGTTTGTATCCCCTACCCTTAGGTACACAGTCATGCCAACATGAGAAATGGAATTACAAACACAACAACAGTAAAACTAAAGGTACAGTCTAGGTTAGGTCACCACCCCACTTGGTGCCTGTCCAATCATGGCCCCTGTTGATGTTCATCGTGTGACATCCTAGGTCATGCACACTGATAGTGCCAGAAAGTATTTCAGAGTTAAGAAAATAGCCAATCATTGTAAAGGACCTGAGAAGGACTTTGTGCTCCTAGTCAATAGCCCACTAAATCTCCAGGGTAAGAACAGAAGGCAGGTGATATGAACAAAACCAGTAGTGGACACCAACTCTGATGCAAAGCCATATTTTGGAACTTCAAAAACCTTCATGAAACGTAACCTCCATCCTCCAAACTGCTCTATTACTGTCCTAATCACTAGATCATCCTTCCTCTCTGTAAAGTTCCTCTAATCTTTGAGTGGTCCACCTTCCTCATCAGTCTTACTAGCTAGCTACATCCACTGATTTGAGGCATAGCTTATAATCAGAGCTATTTAAAATTGCATCACCACTTAGTGTGGATTACAGTTTACATGCTCCAGGGCACCTAATTAAAGAATGCTGCCACATTGTGGCGTGAGCAACCTCAACTAAAGCTAATGGGGTTTAAGACAGGGTATTGGCCCAGCTGCATATATATGGGATTCAGATACTCAGCACAATATATATTAAAAACAAGGGGGAAGGAATGCAAGCCAAAATAGGAAAAGAGCAGGTTAAAGAATATTTAGAAAAGACAGATATATTCAAGTTGGCAGGGACTGATGAAAGTCATCTTAAGGCACATAAGGAACTAGCTGAAACAATCTTGGAAACGTTAACAATTATCTTTGAGAATTTCTGGAGAGGTGATGAGGTCCCAGAACACTGGAGAAGGGCAAACATTGTTCCGCCTTTTACAGATAGGTACTAAGAAATTCCAGGGAATTATAGACCAATCAGCCTAACTTTGAAATCTGGAAAGACGCTGGCAACAATTATCAATCCATGTGTAAGCACCTGGAGGATAATATGGTTGTAAGGAAAAGCCAGCATGTATTTGTCAGGAATAAATCATGCCAAACCAACCTAATTTCCTTCTTTGGCAGAGTTACTGATCTAATAGATAAGCAGAAAGCAATACATGTTCTATTCATTATTTTATTAGGCTTTTGACACAGTCCTGCATGGAGTTCTCATAAGCAAATTAGAGAAAAGTGGTCTAGATGAAATTATCATAAGGTGAGTGCACAATTGGTTGAAAGATTGCACTCAAAGAGTAGTTATTAATGGTGTGCTGTCAAAGTGGGAGGGTGTCTATACTGGGGTCCCAATGAGGTCATTCCTGGGTCCGGCACTGTTCAATATTTTCATTAATGACTTGGATAATGAAGTGGAAAAATATAAAATTTTTGGATGACACAAAACTGGGGTGTGTTGATGGAAGTTTTGGAGAACAGGATTAGAATTCAAAAAGACTTTGACAAATTGGAGAATTGGTCTGAAATCAACTAGATGAATTTCAATAAGACAAGTGCAAAGTACTTCCCTTAGGAAAGAAAAATCAAACACACAGCTACACATTGGGGAGTAACTGGCTAGATGATAATACTGCTGAAAAGGATCTGGGGGTTATAGTGGATCACAAATTGAATATGAATCAATAACATGATGCATCTGCAAAAGGAAAAAAAAGGAGAAGCTAATATGATTCAGGGGTGTAGGTAGGACACAGGTGGTAATTATCCTGTTCTTCTTGTCACTGGTGAAGCCTCACCTGGAGTACCATGTACAGTTCTGGATACCACACTTTAGGAAAGATGTGGAGGAGTCCAAACAAGAGCAAAAAAAGTTTAAAACGTTCAGAAAATCTAACCTATGAGGCTAAAAAAAAAAAGTATGTTTAGTCTTGAGAAAAAAGATTGGGGGTGGGGTAAAACCTGATAAGTCTTTACATATGTTAACGGCTGTTACAAAAAGGATGGTGATCAATTGTTGTCCATGTCCACTGAAGGTAGGAAAAAAAGTGATGGGCTCAGTCTTCAGCAAGGGAGATTTACATTAAATGTTGGGGGAAAACCCTAACTATAAGGGTAGCTAAGGTCTGGAATAGGCTTTCAAGGAAGGTTGTGAAATCTCCATCATTGGAAGTTTTAAAAACAGGTTGGGAAAACACCCATGAGAAATGATCTAGGTTTACTTGGTCCTACCATAACACAGGGGACTGGACTTGATGACTTCTGAGGTCCCTTACAGTCCTAAATGTCTATGACTCTATACTTACTGTGCATCACATGATATTTAGGATTTTGCACTCCCTATTCAACATATCACAACACTCCCTATTTATCACATCACATTTTGTTACCACATATCAAAAAAGCGAAATGTATATAGAAATTGCATTTACTGGAGTAGCAATTAAATAAAATGATTCATATGTTTCAGTGCTACAGCTCATACATAATTAATTTGTATACCACAAACAAACCATTATTCAGTGTTCGAAAGTGAAGAATAAAGAAGTTAACACAAACACACATTCTCTCATTTTCTTTATCTGGAAGAATGATACTTATTCCCACTATTTCCTGGGATGGTACATTGCTGAACAACTTCTACTTAGGACAAACTATAAAGTTATAATCTAGCCCTATAATGAATAGTAGTAGTAATATCCTGGACCCAACAGCTCACAAATATGGAAGTATTGAAACAAGCAAGCATGAGGATTATGTGTAGTGGGGTAATCTTCAGGTGGCTTCCTAGGAAGCCATGTTTCTATTTATTAACCTATCTACACAAAAGTTTCTATTTATTAACCTAAAGTTGGGACCTAAAAACAGCTGGTCAAATTTTGACTTCACTTCTGCCATATGCAACGCCATTGAAGTTAATGTATACAATTTAGCCTTCAGGAACAGTTGTAGTAATTAGGGCCTAGCAGGCCTATTCCAATTGTGAGCTCGATTGATGGAAAGTGCATGACAATTCATAAAATGTTACATTTCATTAGAACAATGAATGCTGATGGAAGTGTATGAAAAGAAATGGAAAGACTGGATCAATATAAATGAAAAGGGGTTTCTCATATAATCCAAGGACTGTGTGGGATTGTGATTTGTAAACAAGATTGGAACTAGAACTGGAAAATAATGGACCAAAACTGGTGTTGCGAAATTAGGTATACTTGGTGGACAAAATAATAGGGAATGGCATATTCTATCCAGCACTACTCTCTTGGGGTCCTTAAAAAGAGAGGGGTTGGGGAGCAAAATACAACAGATTCCTACTAGATTCCCTGGGTAAAGATCTAACAAGGTTCTGCTTCACTCCAAAGAGTCTGTATTTCATTTGTGACCATACTGACTGGCCAGCAAGGACTTCATTGACATATGACTCTGTGTTTCCTTCCCATGTGTGTTTCTTTCTCTCCCTCACTATCTTCTTCCTAGCCCATATTTAACTTTCAGGTTTTCACCTTATCCTGAAACCAGCTGCAACACATAGCACTAACATTGTGACATGGGATGGCCCTTCCAGCTCAGCCAAACCTTAGAATGGGGGTTCTCAAACTGGGGGTCATGACCCCTGAGGGGGTCTCAAGGGTACTACATGGGGGGGGTCTTGAGCTGTCAGCCTCCACCCCTAAATCCTCTTCGCCTCTAGTATTTAAGAGTGTTAAACATATATAAAAAAGTGTTTTTAATTTTTAAGTAGGGGTGTGTGTGTCACATTCATGGGTTTGCTGTGTGAAAGAGGTTACTAATACCAAAGTCTGAGAACCAATGCCTTAGAAGTAATGGTGAAAGAGACTGTTCTGATTAGACCAGCCCAATGATGTCCCAGAGCAGAGAAGCAAACCAATGTCCAAAGCAACAGCTGTCAAGGCCAAACTGCCCGCCTACACTGTTCATCCATGACTGTCTTATATCCTGAGAATATCCACAAAAACCTGCATTTCTCTCACTTTTACTTTCTACTTCTTCTCTCTCTCTTTTGTTTCTGTTCTGTCAAAAACAAGAAAAGTAACCACGATCCACAGCGGTTAACTTTAAATTCAACAGAACTAATCTACCGTAGAACCTCAGAGCTACAAACACCTCAGGAATGGAGGTTGGTCATAACTCTGAAATGTTCATTACTCTGAACAAAATGTTATGGTTGTTCTTTGAAAAGTTTACAACTGAACATTAACTTAATACAACTTTGAAACTTTTCTATGCAGAAGAAAAATGCTGCTTTCACCCATGAAATAAGAACAAAACAATCTCCTTACCTTGTCAAACTTTTTTAAACTTTCCCTTTATTTTTAGTAGTTTATGTTTAACACAGTACTGCACTGTATTTGCTGCTTCTTTTTTTTTTTTTGGTCTCTGCTGCTGCCTGATTGCATTCTTCCAGTTCCGAGCGAGTAGTGTGGTTGACCAGTCAGTTCGTAATTCTGGTGTTTGTATCTCTGAGGTTCTACTGTAATATCCTCCTCATGAAAAAAGAGCTTTGATAAATTAAGATTATTTTGCATAAGCACTCAATTTAAATTTCAAAATGCTGTATGTTTTAGTTTTGATTATTTTTGTTTTGTGAATGATAAAACAACATTTTCCAAATTTTGGAATACATTTTCTAGAATGTTTGACATGGGACTAAGATGGAGTTGGTCAGGAAACAGTTTTCCAATTCCATGAGAGTTTGTAGGATTTTAATTCTTCCCCCCGCCCCACATCTTGAATAAAGGTCAGTTTCAAGTTACAATCTGAAAAAAATGTATCAGATCAATTTCAAAAAACTTTTCTTTGTGATTTTGACCTTTTTATGCTTTAGTATAAATGTACTTAAATTTCAAAACAAAGTGTTTCACACTGGAAGATGACACTTCTCATTCTGAAAATCTCAGAATAGAACCGTCTAATAATTTCAAGATTTTTTCAAAAAAAAATTTCAAATCATGAGGCAGCCAGTCCTACTCCCTCTCTGAGCTTCAGGGAGTGACTGCCCTGCTCTTCTTATATGGCCTGCTCAGCCCTGATTGGCTGCTCCTCGTAACCCTCTCCAATTGGCTGGCTCCAGCACAGCCTCCCTAGGGTTCTATTAACTCTTTATAGGCTAGTGTGGGGCAGACACCCCATCACACACCCTCCCCTTTAAGACCAACTGCCTGGGGGAAGAGGGAGGGTGACTTACCCTGCTTCCCACACAGCTGTGCTTTCAGGGTGTCCCTCTCCTGTCTCAGGTTCTCCACTAGGAGAAGCAAGTTATAATTCTCCTCCCTGGTATTCCTATTTTTCCCTGTCTGTGCCTCTGTGCCATCTTGCGCTATTCACAAGACCAGCTCAGTGGCTTTCAGCTCTCCCATAGCCCTGACCCTTTCTCTGCTGGCTCTCCCAGTATCCCTTCTCCCAGGGTCTGAGTCCCCAGCTCCCTTGGATTGGTCTCCATATAAGTCCCCACATCCCTCAGCTGGATGTCTAAGGGACGCTTCTTTCTCTCCCGTTTCTCCTTTCTCTCCTGCTTGGCCCCTTTGACCTTCTCCACCATTTTGGCGCACACCCTCTGGGTATCTGGCACCTCTTTCTGTTTCCCTTGCCATTCTCCTGGCTTGGGTACCCTTTCTCATCCCTCGAGAGGATGCTGTCCTTCCCTGGGGGCATGCCTGTTCTGTCTGTGCGGGCATGCCTCTTCACATGTCCTGGTTCCACACAGGCGAAACAAGCATCCCCATTTCCTGATCACTTCCCAGGTTGGGGACCTCTCTTTCCCTTGGGGATAGACTTCTTCTCTTTCCTGATAGGGGCACCCTCTCTTGAAATGTCCCCTCTGCCCACAGTCATAATATTGCCCTGCTCAGGCTTCTGGCCTGACCCTTGGACCTGGCTTCTTTCCCCAAGCCCTCTGGCCCATGATCACCTCCTAGAGTGTCTTGGACAGATAACACCGTTCATCTGCTAGTTGCCTCAGGCATTTCTGCAAGTGTCTCTGGGCCTCCCACTATTCATAGATTCATAAGGTCAGAAGGTACCATTATGATCATCTAGTCTGACCTCCTGCACAACGCAGGCCACAGAATCTCACCCACCCATTCCTGCCGAAAACCTCTCACGTATGTCTGAGATACTGAAGTCCTCAAATCATGGTTTAAAGACTTCAAGGAGCAGAGAATCCTCAAGCAAGTGACCCGTACCCCATGCTACAGAGGAAGGCAAAAAACCTCCAGGACCTCTTCCAATCTGCCCTGGAGGAAAATTCCTTCCTGACCCCAGATTTGGCGATCAGCTAAACCTGAGCATATGGGGAAGATTCACCAGCCAGATACCCAGGAAAGAATTTTCTGTAGTAACTCAGATCCCACCCCATCTATCTTCCCATCACAGGCCATTGGGCCTATTTACCATGAATATTTAAAGATCAATTAATTACCAAAATCATGTTATCCCATCATACCATTGCTGCTGGTTCTCCAGGATCCACCTCATTAGAGCCTGAATCCCCCTTGGTTGCTCTTAAACCCCCTTCAGTGGAAGTGGCAACTCTGAAGTCCAACCTGGCAAGGTACACTTGCCTTCTGCCAAAAAGGCCTCAGTACATGGCAGGCCCATAGTCCCTTTACCCTTAAACATCCCTTAAATAGTCTTTCACACTCCCCTTCTATCAAGGGCAGCTGTCATCAGCATCTGAGTGTCTCACTCAGTCCCCTTCTCTCAGGGGCAACCAAATACCTACATTCTCCACCACGTGTGATGGGGTTCAACTCATCACTGGAGTGCCTCCTGCTGGCTGACTTGGGAATCAGCTTAGTCTGCCCGTGCACCCTTGTCTGGTGATATGTCGCCGCCATCACTTCTGCTCCAGGATGCAAGCTGTCCCAACAAACATAGTGCCCTCTTCAAGACATACCTCTGTGTCACACACTGTTCTCCCCCCTTCCAGGGGAACAGCAGTCTACTGTTCAGCCACTTCCTTGGTGGCATTTGGGGTGGGGGAGGAGGGACCCAGGCCCACCCACTACTCTGGGTCCTGTCCCAGGGACCCTGTAGATGGTAGCCATGTGCTGCGTCCCCTCCAACCCCAAAGTCTATTTTCTGGGCCACTTCCCCATAGCCCCAGCACCTTCTCTGCCCTTGTCTCAGGGCCCCAGCAAGTCAGCACTCCCTTTCATTCCCCTGATCCTGCCTAGCACTGTTCTGTCCAAGGTGCTAGCTTCCCTCTGCCTGCAAGGCAGCCAGTCCTTCTCCTTCCTCGAACTACAGGGAGTGACTGACCTGCTCTGAATGGCTGTTCCTTGTAGCCCTCTCCAATTGGCTGTCTCCTGCACAGCCTCCCTGGGTCCTCTCTAACTGGCTGGCTGTTGCACAGCCTTCCGAGGGTTTTATTAACCCTTTATGGGCTAGTGTGGGACAGATACCCCATCACAGTGGATTTCAACTAACAACATCTGTTGAAGCAATATTTTTTCTCAGAATTTTATTTTTAACTAAATAAAAAAGCTACTTCTATTATACAGGATTCTACAGTATAGTAACTTATCCTGTTCAAATTTTGTTTCTTTTGTAATGGAAGGGTATTTGAATGAAGTGACATTTCTGGATCTTGCATTTTATTTCCCAGAGAATATAAAGACTCTGAATAGGAAGGAATTCTTCCGTTCATGAGCTGGGCAAGTCTTTTCATTTTCTATACAGTATACAATTCACATATATTCTTGAAGGCATTTGTCAAAGATTTATTCCTTTAGTATTTTTCAAAGAATTTTGCAACTACAAATAAACAATACACTGTAGTATATTTATATGTGCCTGTTATCAATTAATACCATTATGAAGTAAATTATACAAAATATACTTTGGGGACATAGGGTCATCATCTTGTAAATCATAACCTGAATATTAAGAAATATTTTAAATCCATCTTATTTTGATACTTAGACTTTTTATGATTAATATATATCATGTGATGAAAGTTACATTAAAATAATCATAATGCAGTATTTTAATGTTAATGTATAGGCATGAACAAATGACTTGAATAACCCTTAGTTAGCTTAGTAGGTGGGAGTTTTAGAATGCATTTGTGAGGAGAGTAATTGAATCTGCTGTTCAATTGCTATGACCTTAAAGTCATGTTTTCATACTGAATGTCCCAAAATGTGTATTACAGAACATCAAAGAGGAAGTTTGACTGTAGAATACTCATCTAACTGTAATGAATAGCACAGACTTCTCTTTAGCTACAGAAACATTCCTTTTTTAATTGAACTGTTCTTGAAACAGTTTTAAATTACAGGTGCATGGACTTAACGCAAAGATAGTCAAAAATAGTTTGAGTTTAAAAACCTTGAACTTCATCATTTGTATAACTCCACAACTACACATACCTCTTATCAGTGCTACACACACACACAATTCCTACATCAGATTGAAAGTATATCAGTTTATTTTTGAAATATTTCAGAGTAACAGCCGTGTTAGTCTGTATTCTCAAAAAGAAAAGGAGTACTTGTGGCACCTTAGAGTCTAACCAATTTATTTGACCATAAGCTTTCGTGAGCTATAGCTCACTTCATTGGATGAATACTGTGGAAAGTGTAGAAGATCTTTTTATACACACAAAGCATGAAAAAATACCTCCCCACACCCCACTCTCCTGCTGGTAATAGCTTATCTAAAGTGATCACTCTCCTTACAATGTGTATGATAATCAAGTTGGGCCATTTCCAGCACAAATCCAGGTTTTCTCATCCCCCCTTCCCCCACCACACACACACAAACCCACTCTCCTGCTGGTAAAAGCTTATCTAAAGTGACCACTCTCCTTACAATGTGTATGATAATCAAGGTGGGCCCAAGGTGACATGGCCCCACAGTATGCCAACATTTTTATGGCTGATTTAGAACAACGCTTCCTCAGCTCTCGTCCCCTAACGCCCCTACTCTACTTGTGCTATATTGATGACATCTTCATCATCTGGACCCATGGAAAAGAAGCCCTTGAGGAATTCCACCATGATTTCAACAATTTCCATCCCACCATCAACCTCAGCCTGGTCCAGTCCACACAAGAGATCCACTTCCTGGACACTACAGTGCTAATAAACGATGGTCACATAAACACCACCCTATACCGGAAACCTACCGACCACTATTCCTACCTCCATGCCTCCAGCTTTCACTCTGACCACACCACATGATCCATCATCTATAGCCAAGCTCTGCGATACAACCAAATTTGCTCCAATCCCTCAGACAGAGACAAACACCTACAAGATCTCTATCAAGCATTCTTACAACTACAATACCCACCTGCGGAAGTGAAGAAACAGATTGACAGAACCAGAGGGTACCCAGAATTCACCTACTACAGGACAGGCCTAACAAAGAAAATAACAGAACGCCACTAGCCGTCACCTTCAGCTCCCAACTAAAACCCCTCCAATGCATTATTAAAGATCTACAACCTATCCTGAAGGATGACCTAACACTCTCACAAATCTTGGGAGACAGGCCAGTCCTTGCCTACAGACAGCCCCCCAACCTGAAGCAAATACTCACCAGCAACCACATACCACACAACAGAACCACTAACCCAGGAACCTATCCTTGCAACAAAGCCCGTTGCCAACTGTGCCCACATATCTATTCAGGGGACACCATCACAGGGCCTAATAACATCAGCCACACTATCAGAGGCTTGTTCACCTGCACATCCACCAATGTGATATATGCCATCATGTGCCAGCAATGCCCCTCTGCCATGTACATTGGTCAAACTGGACAGTCTCTATGTAAAAGAATAAATGGACACAAATCAGATGTCAAGAATTATAACATTCATGAACCAGTCGGAGAACACTTCAATCTCTCTGGTCACGCGATTACAGACATGAAAGTTGCGATATTACAACAAAAAAACTTCAAATCCAGACTCCAGCAAGAAACTGTTGAATTGGAATTCATTTGCAAATTGGATACAATTAACTTAGGCTTGAATAGAGACTGGGAGTGGCTAAGACATTATGGAAGGTAACCTATTTCCCCTTGTTTTTTCCTACCCCCGACCCCCAGACGTTCTTGTTAAACCCTGGATTTGTGCTGGAAATGGCCCACCTTGATTATCATACACATTGTAAGGAGAGTGGTCACTTTAGATAAGCTATTACCAGCAGGAGAGTGGGTTTGTGTGTCGGGGGGTGGTGGTGAGAAAACCTGGATTTGTGCTGGAAATGGCCCAACTTGATTATCATACACATTGTAAGGAGAGTGATCACTTTAGATAAGCTATTACCAGCAGGAGAGTGGGGTGTGGGGAGGTATTTTTTCATGCTTTGTGTGTATAAAAAGATCTTCTACACTTTCCACAATATTCATCCAATGAAGTGAGCTATAGCTCACGAAAGCTTATGGTCAAATAAATTGGTTAGACTCTAAGGTGCCACAAGTACTCCTTTTCTTTTTTTGAAATATGTTTACCATTAGAGCTGTGCAAAATATTTGACTCAAAAACACCCAAACCCAAAACTGGTTCAAGCAGTAACTTGTTCCAATTTGTTCATGCTCATGCATACTGCCTCAAGGCTGGATGGGACTATTTTTTTTCTTCTTCTCTGTAACAAACAACTGAGTGCAGTGATTTTACCCTTAGTTTGATCTCTATCAATGTACAAAAAATTGTTGCCAAAACATGTCAACTTTAAGAAAAGTTATTGCTCAGGAATCCTGAGGTCAAATGGCCTCAAATTTGGATCAGTAACAAACCCCATTGCTCCACAAGGTACATCATATTTCAAGGAAACCAGAGTAATACGGTGGATTTTAGAACACTTAAAACAGTCGAGCATTAAAGAGAAATTTTATCTTCATTTTAACTATAGCAGAGCTCTGCTATAATGACAGTCCTTATCCTAAACTGCTTACAGTCTAAATGACAAGTCATAAAAGGTGGATGAGACAAACGACAGGCTGGGGTGGGGAGTGTGGGTAACAGAACAACAAATACAATAGGATGTGCATGCACATTAGCCAGTCTGTAGCAATGTAGTCAGAGTAAGTTATTGACAAGACATATTTTTACTAGTGTTAACACTTCTGAATTAAAAAAAGCTGTGCAAGAGCAAGTTAGATTCTGTTTTTAGCTCATCATCAATTAGACTGCAGATTTTATACAGTTAATGCGAGAGGGTGAATGAAAAAAGCTCAGATTGTAGATTGATTTTGCAGAGTTAGCAGTTAGAAACTTCATATGAAAGTAAATATGATAGGAAAACCATTGGGAGGGAATAAATAGGGAACCTCACAATGCCATTTTCACAGTCACTTTTCTGATTACAAGCTTATTTTATGATTTCATTCTTTTATTGATGTTCTGTGCTCATTGATTCACCCATTAACTGAAGTAAAAATTGACTAGTGTGGCAGATCGCTGACTCACTGCCACATCTCCTCCTGCTGGTCATCTGGGAATTATAGAATCATAGAATCATAGAATATCAGGGTTGGAAGGGACCTCAGGAGGTCATCTAGTCCAACCCCCAGCTCAAAAGCAGGACCCATCCCCAATTAAATCATCCCAGCCAGGGCTTTGTCAAGCCTGACCTTAAAAACTTCTAAGGAAGGAGATTCCACCACCTCCCTAGGCAACGCATTCCAGTGTTTCACCACCCTCCTAGTGAAAAAGTTTTTCCTAATATCCAACCTAAACCTCCCCCACTGCAACTTGAGACCATTACTCCTTGTCCTGTCCTCTTCCACCACTGAGAATAGTCTAGAACCATCCTCTCTGGAACTACCTCTCAGGTAGTTGAAAGCAGCTATCAAATCACCCCTCATTCTTCTCTTCCGCAGACTAAACAATCCCAGTTCCCTCAGCCTCTCCTCATAAGTCATGTGTTCCAGACCCCTAATCATTTTTGTTGCCCTTTGCTGGACTCTTTCCAATTTATCCACATCCTTCTTGTAGTGTGGGGCCCAAAACTGGACACAGTACTCCAGATGAGGCCTCACCAATGTCAAATAGAGGGGGACGATCACGTCCCTCGATCTGCTCGCTATGCCCCTACTTATACATCCCAAATTACCATTGGCCTTCTTGGGAACAAGGGCACACTGTTGACTCATATCCAGCTTCTCGTCCACTGTCACCTCTAGGTCCTTTTCCGCAGAACTGCTGCCTAGCCATTCGGTCCCTAGTCTGTAGCTGTGCATTGGGTTCTTCCGTCCTAAGTGCAGGACCCTGCACTTATCCTTATTGAACCTCATCAGATTTCTTTTGGCCCAATCCTCCAATTTGTCTAGGTCCCTCTGTATCCTGTCCCTGCCCTCCAGCATATCTAGCACTCCTCCCAATTTAGTATCATCCGCAAATTTGCTGAGAGTGCAATCCACACCATCCTCCAGATCATTTATGAAGATATTGAACAAAACCGGCCCCAGGACCGACCCCTGGGGCACTCCACTTGACACCGGCTGCCAACTAGACATGGAGCCATTGATCACTACCCGTTGAGCCCGACAATCTAGCCAACTTTCTACTCACCTTATAGTGCATTCATCCAGCCCACACTTCTTTAACTTACTGACAAGAATACTGTGGGAGACCGTGTCAAAAGCTTTGCTAAAGTCAAGATACAATACATCCACTGCTTTCCTTTCATCCACAGAACCAGTAATCTCATCATAGAAGGCAATTAGATTAGTCAGGCATGACCTTCCCTTGGTGAATCCATGCTGACTGTTCCTGATCACTTTCCTCTCATGTAAGTGCTTCAGGATTGATTCTTTGAGGACCTGCTCCATGATTTTTCCGGGGACTGAAGTGCGGCTCACTGGCCTGTAGTTCTCAGGACCCTCCTTCTTCCATTTTTTAAAGATTGGCACTAGATTAGCCTTTTTCCAGTCATCCGGGACTTCCCCGGTTCGCCACGAGTTTTCAAAGATAATGGCCAATGGCTCTGCAATCACAGCCGCCAGTTCCTTTAGCACTCTCGGATGCAACTCATCCGGCCCCATGGACTTGTGCACGTCCAGCTTTTCTAAATAGTCCCTAACCACCTCTTTCTCCACAGAGGGCTGGCCATCTATTCCCCATGTTGTGATGCCCAGCGCAGCAGTCTGGGAGCTGACCTTGTTCATGAAGACAGAGGCAAAAAAAGCATTGAATACATTAGCTTTTTCCACATCCTCTGTCACTAGGTTGCCTCCCTCATTCATTAAGGGGCCCACACTTTCCTTGGCTTTCTTCTTGTTGCCAACATACCTGAAGAAACCCTTCTTGTTACTCTTAACATCTCTCGCTAGCTGCAGGTCCAGGTGCGATTTGGCCCTCCTAATTTCATTCCTACATGCCCGAGCTATATTTTTATACTCTTCCCTGGTCATATGTCCAACCTTCCACTTCTTGTAAGATTCTTTTTTATGCTTAAGATCCGTTAGGGTTTCACCGTTAAGCCAAGCTGGTCGCCTGCCATATTTACTATTCTTTCGACACATCGGGATGGTTTGTCCCTGTAACCTCAACAGGGATTCCTTGAAATACAGCCAGCTCTCCTGGACTCCTTTCCCCTTCATGTTAGTCCCCCAGGGGATCCTACCCATCCGTTCCCTGAGGGAGTCGAAGTCTGCTTTCCTGAAGTCCAGGGTCTGTATCCTGCTGCTTACCTTTCTTCCCTGCATCAGGATCCTGAACTCAACCAACTCATGGTCACTGCCTCCCAGATTCCCATCCACTTTTGCTTCCCCCACTAATTCTTCCCGGTTTGTGAGCAGCAGGTCAAGAAAAGCTCCCCCCCCCCCCCCCCAGTTGGCTCCTCTAGCACTTGCACCAGGAAATTGTCCCCTATGCTTTCCAAAAACTTCCTGGATTGTCTATGCACCGCTGTATTGCTCTCCCAGCAGATATCAGGAAAATTAAAGTCACCCATGAGAACCAGGGCATGCGATCTAGTAGCTTCCGCGAGCTGCCGGAAGAAAGCCTCATCCACCTCATCCCCCTGGTCCGGTGGTCTATAGCAGACTCCCACCACTACATCACTCTTGTTGCTCACACTTCTAAACTTAATCCAGAGACACTCAGGTTTTTCTGCAGTTTTGTACCGGAGCTCTGAGCAGTCATACTGCTCCCTTACATACAGTGCTACTCCCCCACCTTTTCTGCCCTGCCTGGAATTAGCTCCATTCCAGCACTTGGAGCACCCCCTGCTGGCCAGTTTCTCTGTTGCCTCAGGCCGACATCCCTCCTGGACCCTGGTGCCCCTTTCCCTTGGGGTTCTGCCTACCACAGTACCCCCACACTCTGGATCTCCCTTCCCAGGGGGACCCCCAACCCCCTAAGCTCACCTTGCCTCAGTGGCTACTGCCAGTCATCATCTAGCCCCCTTTCTTTGGGGCAAACTGCAGTCTGTGATTGCCACTCATCATTGGCAAGGGGCTTGGACCTGCTGCCTTTCTATCTCTGGGCTGCGCCGCTGCAGCCCCAGTACCTCCTTAGGCCTTAACCAGGCCTCAGCCTGGGGGGTTGCCGGGCTGGAGCTCCCCAGCTCGTCTTGCCCTTGCCCTTGCCCTTGCCCTTGCCCTTGCCCTGCTCTGCTCTAGGTACCCTGTGCTCCCACGCAGCTAGGTCCTTCCCACTCCAAGGCTAGAGTGAGACTGACCCAGTGCCTCCCTTAGCCTTTACATCAGGGCTAGCTGTGGCCTGATCAAGTGGGGCCACAGTTGTGGCTGCTCTTAACCCCTTTTCTAACTGGGTCCCAGCCACAGCCCTCTCCAAGGGCTGCTTTTAACCCCAGCTCTCTTGGAGTAGGGCAGCTGCCCCACTACAATTAGATACTCAACATACATTATTTGATCATGCTACCTGGGATACAAATAAAATTATATCTTTTTCCCTTCTGAAGTACTGGACTATATTCCCTCATCTCCTTTTTCTTTTTAGACGTATCAGTCTTCCAACCAAAAGGAATTTAAGTCCTTTGGGACACACAAAATAGTTAGGTCTTTGTTTAAAAAAAAATAGCAATGAAGTTATACCATCCCTGATCTTTTATTCTATCACCACCTCATCACAAGAACAGTGGCTTTTAAGAGCTGCTTTGGTGCCATGGGGATTGATATACTGAGAATTCCTTTTGCCTCTGTAGTCTCATATCTTAAAATTTACCTCACCCACTGCTCAGCGTTCTCAGAGTGGGGAGTTATACCAGCTATCATATCAGCAGAAAAAAGCAGCAGCAGCAGCAGTTTCTTATGGATGAAAATTCTTGGGACCAAATTCTGATTGGATGTAAATGCTGTGAATATGCCTTCAGTGGAGTTATGCTTGCTTACATGGCTCTTTAAGTTTATCATTAAAAGTGTTAATTGCTTATACATTCAATGATCATTAGTAGCAACATTCCTGTCTGCATTGAAAATATGTTCTGCTTAATCACCTGAAAAAAAATTACCTGGAAAAGGAGTATTTAAATACTACCTTTTATGGCAAAGTTCAGCCATGCTTTTTATTTCAGACATCAGTAAGCCCAGGGATACATTCATTCATATGCCCCTGGTCTTTTATTGTCTTTTAAGCTCAGTTTCTACCATCCAAAAAGCTCAAAGGGTTCCACTTAAAACGGACATTTTGGCTGTGTTTTAGAAGTAATGGAAACTACTACATTTAGCCCTGAGCAATCAGACAGAATAAAAACTACTAAAAGAATATATCTGGTGCTTCAGTTGGCTTCAATGGGAATTTTGCTTGAGTAAAAACTGCATAATCAGGCTCAGTATGAGATGTGTTTAAAGCAGCAATGAAAGGAAAATTTTTTAGCCATGTTGATTATAATAAAAAGGAAAAGCCATAACAGTTACATAAGAGAGGAAAAAAATAAATGCTTATAATTTCAGTACACCAGATATGAAAATGGATACCTCAGGTCTCAACATAAAAACAGGGCTTCCTTAATTTATATTATCTTCCTAGCTTGTGTACCCTTCCTAGTTATTTGTCTTTGTATCATGTATACAAATTGATCAATTTAATGAAGTGATGCTTTGTCAGTTTTTTAAAAGGTGAATTTGTCTGTATTGTCAGAAACTGATTCTGGGTATTTGCAATGTTCTCTGTCTCTCTTTCTGATAGGAAAGGGGGGCACATTTTTCTTGTGTTGCTACCTTATTTCTATCTTGGTGTTGAGCACTTTAGTCTTCATGCCAGTGGCTTCCTTTCAGCATCACCACTGGCAGTCATATGGGTCATTGATTCCTGAAGTCCATCATACACAGCAATGGTCGATTTCTCTGCCACTGTTTTCGTAATATATTTTGTTATTTATTGGACAGAGTTGTCAACCCGTTGCCTAATCCCATACCTGGAGGACCAGGGTGTCTGTTTTTGTCTGGCCCCACCCCCACAGATCAATTTGGCATGGTTGAATCTGACAGGAGCAAAAAGCCTCCACTGGAACAAACTCTGGGGATCAATAGCTCACTCAAGCTGTCCCAGCATGACAAGGCACAGACAAAGACAGAAGCTCTCAGTCATTCTAATAACTGGTGTGGTATCAGACTTTTATCTGTGCCAAGCAAGGTATTATGTAAGATCATAGTCCAACATATATCAGGGGAAGTTGATAGCATTCTCAGAAAAGAGCAAGCCAGTTTTCTGAAAGGATGTGGATACATAGACCAGATTTTCACTATACAAAACATAATAGAACAATGATCAGAATGACAATGGCAACTCTACATAAACTTCATTGACTTTGAGAAGGCCTTTGACGGTATTCACAGGATAAGCCTATGGTGCATTCTACAAGTATATAGAATTCCTCTCCATATAAACAACACCATTAAAAGCTTCTGTTCCAACTTTGCATGCAGTGTTGATCACAGTGAGCTCAGTTTTGAAGTCAAAACAGGAGTACGTCAGGAGAGTCATATCTGCAATCCTCTTCACATTGCCATTGGCTGGGTAATGCAGCGTACAACAGAAGACATGCCAAGAGGCATCAGATGGACATCCTTCTCATGCCTTGAAGACCAGGACTTCGCAGATGATCTCACTCTGCTATCATACCCAACACCCTATATAAGAAAAAACAACCCGACTCAACACATTCAGCCAGCAAATCAGACTGAAAATCAACCGCAATAAGATAGATATCATGATGCTTAATATTGCCTCACCATCAGCAACACAGATAGAGGATCATGGTCTCACCAATGTAGAAACATTCACATTCTTGGGCAGCACCATCAACAAGTAGAACAAGCCAAGGTATCCAGAACAGAATCAATAAAGTCAGGAACATCGTCAGGAGCTTAAATACTGTCTGGAAATCATCAAAGTACAACACCAGAACTAAACTCAGGATTTATCAGAGTTGTGTACTTCCACTTTATAGTGCAGAATGCTGGGGAATGACAAAATATGACATGCCCAAACTGTCTTCATTCCATACAACCTGCCTCATAAAAATTCTCCATATCTTTTTGCCCAGAACAATCTCAAAACAAGACCTATTCACACAGTGCAGCCAACAAGATATGAGCATTATCGTTTCCAGGAGGTGTTGGAGATGGATTGGCCATGTGTTTCTGATTGAAACTGATTCCATCATCAGAATAGCAATAAGATGGACACCCTTCCCCTCTTAGTTCTAAGAATTGCAAAGGATGTTTTATTAGATCAGTTCAGCTGGTCAGTAACTGAGGACAGCAGTTTTAAAATGCATGTAAATGTTTAAAATATGAGCCCTTTTAGATTGAAAGCTATTTTATACACACAAAACTGGTTTGATCAAGAAAAAACAGTTTGTTCATTTATTATAACATTTTGAATCATGGGTCCTGCTGGGCAACTATCACCATTCTCTTTCTAATGATCACTATCTGCCTGACTTTCAGAAGTATTAGGATACTTTGGCTTCAAATTTCACTCTTTTAATGAACTTGAAAATATAAGTTTTCTCATTTTCATGTCTGTGGCTTTTGTTTTTGTTTCTTTTTCTTATGGCTACTCTCATCTCAGAAGTTGAAGGAGATGCTTTTTGGCACCAACTCTCACCACAAGAAGGAGTATGCTTGAACCTGAGAAGAGTGGTTTGTTAGTTTGATTTAAGGGGCTCTGAGATGCAGAAAAGGGAAACTGAGGCAAGACCCCTGCAGAGAGATTTCATGCCATGAAGGGGCACTCAGGAGGCAGCCAGTCCATTCATAGTTGTTTATTCCATGGTATACTAATTTGTGTGTGTTGTGGTCAGCAGAAAACAAAAGCTATTTAGGGTAGACACCTGAAATCCTGAACTGGTTGCTTCAGAGATCTAATAAATGGCACCTGAGCAGAATGACTAAAAGACTCTGTCTGAAATCATTTGAATCTGTTTTAGTTTTGCTTGAAGGTTTTTTTTTCCCCCTTGGGTTTAGCACACTTTACAAATGACTGAAAAGTCAACAGATCTGCCACAATATATATATATATATATTCAGTGCTACCATATTCTATGTATAGATGCTGCGGCCATTTTTTTGTAGTTATGAAGCTTTCAAATCTGTAACAAATGTTTGTCACCTAAACTTTCAGTCTGTTATTGTTTTAGAATGCTGTCATAATGATTCATTAGTGTATTTGTGCCTGTAATACAGTAATTCCCTGGGGAAGCTACCAGACCTTCTGTCACTGTATCACTTTCTCTTTGTAAAAAGAGTGATCAGAGCTTTACAGTTTTAAATGCCAGTCTCATATTTAGTTTAGTAAATGGTAGCATTCTTAACAAGCCCAAGGGCTTTGAGCTTGTTTTGTTCAGAAGTACATTAATTGATTTTTGTAAGTCCCAATCTGACAACCCACCATTAAATTTAATATTTATAATTATATTTTAACATGTACTGAGCAAGTAGGTATATCTACAAAATATACCTCTTCCTTTCTTTCTAAAGACAGATCGTACATTGATCTTTTCACATAACAGCATACAGAGCATGAAAAATTTGGTATAAATAAAAAATAAACGATAGCAAATTATTTTTCCCATTATATTAAAATGTAGTTATTAAACTATTAATAAACCTGATTCCTGAGTAACAGAAATCAGGGAAGTAACAGAAGTCGGTTTCCTAAATGTTTAAACTAAAGGAAATTTAATTTTGGTCCATTTAACTCAAGTACATATGAAAGAAGAACAATGCAAATGATAAATGTCTTCCACTGCTAAAATAAACACACCAACAATTATTTTAAACAAGTACTTTGATCTGCTACTGACTTTATTTCTCATATTTATCTACTCAGATTTTCAAGTGTATGGTTTATCAAGTGAATAAAACACATTTTTACAGCAGCCAGAATAAAAAATATATACACAACAACCAAGAAAATGAGATAGTAATGTGCAGGACTTTTAAAGATTATATAATCAAATGGTTTAAAGATTGAAAATATAGAACCTGTCTGAGCACATAAACAGTTATAAAGGTAATGTAGTCCAAAAAATATGTCACTGTTATTTATGTTCCTCTTATGTTCACAGGAGTGGTAGTGAATCCCATTGTTAAGGTTAAATTAAGGGAAAGCCCTTTATTTAACTTATTCATAACTTTCTGAAAGCTTCAGGTTTACCAGATCCTCAGCTGATGTAACTCAGCATAGCTCCATGGAAGTCCAGGGATTGACAGCAGTTTACATTAGCTGAGGAACTGGCCCTTGCTCACTGTATAAAGGTGAATTTTTATGGACTGTTTGAACCATTTTTCAAAGGGTAGAAAGTGGTGGAAGGGAAATCAGTTATTTTTATAAGCACTTCTTATGTCTAAAAGTCTGAAAAGAAAGTTCAAATTTGGCAGGGAAGTAGCCTTTTTAAAGAGAAGCCTAAGAAATCCCTCAAATTCACCTCTCAGCATTTGGGTGAAAACTGTATTTGATTTGAACATATAATAAGACTTTGAAATTTTCACTCTATATATGAAATATATTTTGTACACCTTTTCCTTCACTAAGCTTATACTTGCCAAAATAATTAGTCCATAGTACCCTACGTTGTCTTCTATGTTGATGACTGAAAATCCTTTTTACTCATACTATTTATTTTTTTTTCTACAGCAATACACTTGCAAGGGTCACAGTGTCAGATAACATAGAAAAAACTATTAAATTTCAACATAAATAACAAATTATTACCAAAATGTGGCACTTACATTTAATTAGCTGCTGTCCATACAACATTTCTTCATAGGTGAACTTAAGAACATCTCTCCAGGAGGTAAATCTCCTCCAGTTGTTTCTGAAAACTAACTTTCATTATGAAACTTCTGAAGCTGAGCACAAATAATCCTGTGAAATATAGATGTCTTGAAATTTGAGTGTACTTAAAGGGACAGCTGTGCTAATTGTCTGGGTTCTTGTTCTTTTGGTCTAGTTCAATATAGCAGAAGAAAAATTAAGAAATTTAAATGAAGGAATGAGGAACTATTTATCATTTTATTTTTTTTTCCTTACAGGGAAGTGCTGTGTTATGACAATAGACTATTTAATTATACCAGAGTGCACAAAGATGGTTTGTCTCATGTTAATAATAGGATCAAGATCTTCTCACTCATAATGCTAATAATAACAGTCCAACCTGAGGCTGTGCTTACACAGATGTGAAAAAGAAGATGAAGGAACAAGGACTCCTTTCCCTTTCCTTGTGCACCTGATGGTAGTCAGAATATAAATGCTTATGATTCCTGAGCATAAGGGTTGTGAGAATCAGAGGTAAGATCTCAGAGGTGCTCCAGTCCTTAAAGGGGATTGTCCAGGGCACCACTTCTCTTTTGCACCTGTTTGAACTCTGCAGCCAATGCAGAGGAAAGGTATGCTATTTCCTTTAAAGGCTGTAAAGTCATTGTTGCTCCTGATCGCATTTCTCTAGTATTTCTAGATGCATTCTGCCTTTGTTAGTGCCCCTGTGCATGCTTCAGCTTTGCCCCAATGAAGCTGTGGTTTCAAAGATCATAAGCTAGCCTAACTTGGGGAAAGCGTTCAATCAAAATCATTGCTATTTCTTCATAAAGGTTACATGTGGTATGTACAAAAGTACACCAGGGAGCCATGCTATAATAACATTCCCAGAGGTCCTAGCTCAGTAGGTAGTGCCTTTGCTAATTAGAAAAACAACAAGGAGTCTGGTGGCACTTTAAAGACTAACAGATTTATTTGGGCATAAACTTTCGTGGGTAAAAACTCACTTCTTCAGATACATGGAGTGAAAATTACAGATGCAGGCATTATTATACTGGCACAGGAAGAGAAGGGAGTTACCTTACAAGTGGAGAACCAGTGTTGACAGGACCAATCAATCAATCAGGGTGGATGTAGTCCACTCCCAATAATTGATGAGGAGGTGTCAATTCCAGGAGAAGAAAAGTTGCTGTTGTAGTGAGCCAGCCACTCCCAGTCCCCCTTCAAGCCCAAATTAATGGTGTTAAATTTGCAAATGAATTTTAGTTCTGCAGTGGGTGGAAAGACTCACCTGGGAAAGGGGTTTCTCAGTCACTGTACAGCTCCTAGGATGAGACTATTCCAGCCTCCCTCCCAGCCCCAAGCATAGGAGCTATACAGGGATGTAACAGGGGCATGGACAGAGCCCACTACACTTTAGCTAGTCTTGACTGGCAGATTCCCTCAGGTGTGCAGGAACTAGGGGTACTGGTGGTGGGGCAGCACCCTCTGGCTTGAAGTGGTTTCCATCATATACAGGGCTTATGATTTTGTTTAATGGCTTTCAGCACCCCCACTATAAAAAGTATTCCAACACCACTGGACTCCCTGTAAAGAGCCTAAAGCTTCTCTAGCTTAGGCTAGGGCTTTGCTGTAAATTTAGGAGACAAAAAGTGAATTAAAGCAGCCTTCTCCCTACCAATTCAATTAATGTACAGAATGAAATGGTGCATGGCAATGGAAGAAGAGAGAACTGGTACCTAGAGACCCCATTCACACATGCAAGGGCCAGAGACATAGGTGAAAATGTCTGGTTCTTAGAGCTGATTGAACTATTCATTGCAATCAAATTACCCAGAGAATTGAACCTTTCTGTCAGTTAATAAACCATCTGAAACACAAGCCTGTATTGTTTATTTTTTCCCAAACGCATTGTAAATGTTCATTAAAACATTCAAGAGCTCTTCACCGTTCATTATTTGTAGTGTGTGGTAGCTTAAGTCACATGATATTGTTTCTGTTTCCTGAAGGTGCTCCAGAATTTTTAAACAGGAAAATAAAGAACAGTACATATTAAATAACAAATATACTTATTAGCACACAAATACCCTGGGTTATGTATACAAATATTAGTGCAAACTCTAATATTTGTGCAAACAATAACACATTTTTAGGAATGTTCACAAACAGTGACTAACAAGGGAGTATGAACAAGGCCTAACAGCAGTTCAAAACTCATGTCTGTAAAAATTTTGTTTTGTAGTGATTGATCAGATTGCCTGGTTAAGGAGAATTCCTAGAATTAAAATAATGTCTAAATAATCTCTGTGGCTACTTTAACCGTATTAATAGAACTGGAATTCCTGTTCTGTGGGAATTTCTGAAATTAAACAAAACAAACAAAACAAGAAAACACATTCAAAAATCGAACAGAAAAATGAAGTTTTAAATCTTCTCCCAGAACTTGAATTCCAAAATTTCACTTCAGAATAGTCAAGGTGACATTCTGGTTCAACCTTCTTGAAATGTTTCTGAGGCTCCCCAGACAACCCGGAGGCCCATCAGCTGGGGAGCCTGGGGACTGGAGGGATTCTGGGAGACGAAGCTTCTAGTCTGCTGCAGAGCTGGGGCCCTGGAAGCCCTGGCTCTAGAAGAGCCTGCTTGGGAGATGTTGGCCAGCTTGGAATCCTGGGAATTCTGGCTCCAGCATGGCCTGCCTGGTGGCCCATAGAGGAGCTTAGGAGACTGGGTTGCTGAGGAGCCGGGACCCTAGGGGTACCAGAAGGGCGGGCTGCTGAGGAGCCGGGACCCTAGGGGTACCAGAAGGGCAGGCTGCTGAGGAGGTAGGAGGGCAAGCTGACACAAAACCAGGTTTTTCTTACAGAAACTAGCCTGGCAGGCAGGGTTCCATTAGAAAGCTGTCTGGCGTCTATAGGAATTTGTCAAAATTGACATATTTCCATAGAATGTATCAGTTTAGATGAACCAGCATTTTCCAAATGATCTGCTGGAAAATTTCTGCTCAGTTCTACATTAGTCTGCTTTATCCCACCAGGTGGTATTATGTGGTAAGTCTTTGTCACTTGTTTCCGTATAGGATGTTAGCATTAATCTATACAATTTTGTAGTACCTTTTAGGAATGAAATTTGATCCAGCTTTGAAGACTGACATACCAAAATGCATATAGGAAATATTTTCATAAATCATACAAATATTAATGTTCATGCACCATTATTTCAATTTATTACACAGCCTTCTATTAATCACTGTCAGGAATTTATGACTGCCGGTCATATAGCTAAGTACTTCTTATCTGTAGGTGTAGATTATTTCCTATAGTAATAATACTTAGCATTTATATAGTGCTTTACAACTTCAAAGCACTGTGCAAACATTAACTAATTAATCACAATTATACACATACCGATTTTCTTCTTGAGTAGCTGACATGCAGTATCCCTAAAAAGGGACAGAACCAATTAACATTAGTTTTGCTAACTCTGCACAGAAGTTATGAAGAGTGTCTCAGCATACATAAAACAGGCAGAGTGTTTTCCTGGAGATTAGAGTAGGAACTTTCAAAGTTTAGTTCAATGTATTTCAGTTACATTCTTGTGTTTTGTGAACAGTTTTCTTCCACAGGGACATAATAATGCGGAACAATAACTTACATCTATATAATGCCTTTCATCCCAAAGGATTCCAAAGTGCATTCCAAACTGATGTATGAATTATGCACTATATTGTATAGAGATCATTTACTTTACACATCTTTGAAATGCAGCCATCTTTTTAGGTGAAACTCAGCAGTTGTTTAACTGTATACAGCAAAAAGCCCGTAACAGTTTAGTAGAAGAGAAGGAAATAGACTTTTGAAATGAAATACAGGGGGATTTATGTTGACACAGTGTAATTACTTGTATTGGAATTTGTCTAGCACACTGGGGTTAATATCCCTATTGTTATGAAAAAGTCCATTAGATACGTAATGTCTTCAAGAAGTCAGCACAGGATCATGGTTTTATATCTGGTCTAAAGTTATTGATGCGTATTTTTGAAAGGTCTGTGGGCTGGATTCTGTTCTCACACCACTTTTACACTGGTATATCTTTAGATCCTCCTGATTTACTTTAATGTAAAGGAGCAGAGAATCAGGCCTTTTGTTTATAATTAGTAGGTAAATTTTGTTGATCCACTGAAGGCTTTCTTTAAGAAGTCATCAACCCCCCTAGTATTCTCATGATTAGGAAACTTGAGTTGCATTTTACATATTTTTTAATTTTACTTAGTTTGCCATGGCTGTTTCCAAGAATTAAGTTCAATGGAAGTTTGCCCAAGTAAGAAATGCAGGACTCAACTTTTAATTATGAAGAATGCTCAAAATACAAATGTGAATATTAAGGGAATGTCTTGTTCTGAAGGGATCACTCTTGGATTTGAGCATGGCTCTGCCCCATTGATTATTACCATTATGAAAAACATGAAGGCTGAGTTTTCAATGCTGGCTAATGGGATTTTGAAGCCCAATTCCTTTAAAATTGATGGGAATCAGGCATCCTGAGCTATCAATGAAAATCATACGCAAAAAGTTACTGCCAGTTGCAGACAATGACCAGTGCAATTACATGGATCCATATTAGCAAGAATAGGAGAGAACTGGAGTAAGTTTCTGGATTCTAAACATTATGGGTAGAATTTTCACAAGGATATGAGGGCCAGGTTTTTAAAGGTAGATAGGTGCCTAAAGATGTAGTTAAGTGACTAGTGGGGTTTTCTAAAGCACACCTAATTCCCTTTGAATGGGAGTCAGGAGCATAGATGCTTTTGAAAATCCAACTGGGCACCTATCTATATGTTTAGGCATCAAAATACCTGTATTGTTTGGGCCCTAAGTGGCCCCAGCTGATGTGGTGAATTGATTCTTCTTGTTCGGCTGAACATATAGCATCAATTTTCAAAACAATGCAAGCAACTTAGGATCATAAACCTCATTTTCAAAAGTTATTTAGGCACTTTGGAACCTAAATGGCATTGAAAGTGAATGGAATTTAGACCTGTAAGTGTCTAGGAGCCTAACTTCCATTTTCAGAATTCACAAGTCATTGTTGCAGTTTGAAGTTATTGTTTTCTTTTATTCAACCATTGTGTTTAAGTCAGTTGTATATGTTTTTCTGACAAGGGTGACAATTCATGAAAGCCAATCTCAGCTATATGGTAACTTTTAATATCATCTGATAATAGTTCATTCTATAAATAATAATGCTCTAGAATGCCTTTGGTTTCCTATTTAAAAAATAAAATACCCCAAAGACTGAGACAGATACTTTTAATCCATCTTCAATAAAAGATTGTCCTCTTGAGAGAAACTCTTTTGTAGATGCCTGAAATAGGAGTCAGACTGTTTTGTTTGCCCCTGTTCTAAAGAATTAAATTTCACTAGCTCTTATTGAAAAATCTGTAATGGTCCTTAATATGTTCAGTATGATGTGAACAATGGACCAGAAATAAAATTACTAGGTTGCTGTAGGAAGTGGTAAAAAACATTGTAGTCATTGTTTAATTAATTATTATGTATTAATAATATTACACCCATCTCTTATATTGTGCTTTTCATCAATACATCTCAAAGCACTTTATAAATCTTCAGTATGTTTATGCATACAGTGAGAGAATTTAATGCTCTCGCTCTTATTTTTGTATCTGGGAAGAAACTACGAAGGGTTGTTCTGTTGAATCTTGCTATGTTGAAGAATTACCAGTGTATTTGCTGCTTTATCAGCATACATTTCAGTTATAAAGAGAATATTTTAGCTCCTCTGATGGATGAAAATGTGTTTACTTCCAATTATTATTACATATGTGAGAAAACAGAGACAGATGAACAGCATTTGATTTAATATTGTTAAAGGAAGGATATGAGGCATCATTAGAAACATAATTCATGTTATGAAACAGTTACACACAGAATTACATACTCTGTGTAATGAAGTACATTTGTTAAAGAAGGAAATAATGTATTTCACAGGGAAAATATCCATCATGAAATAATCATTCTGAAACATAGTGATTCATAGTGGAAAAGAACTCCTATATACCGAGCAACATACTTTCTTCCCAGAAAATACTATGTTGTTAGATTGAAAATATATCATTAAAAACAATAGAAAATCATAGCTTCCTATCCTTTTATTCCTAGAACAAAATAATAATTACAAACCCACTAGAAATCAGGAAATTCACAATTTAAGTTCCAATATCAGCCTTACTTATCACTTGTAATCTGTCTGGCCTCCATTTATGGGCCAGAGTCACTCCCTTATTTTATACATGAAATCAACCAAAGCCACCCCTTTTGCATAAGCGAAGGTCATTATTGGGTATATGATCTTGAGTTGTCTAATAATTTTACCCGCATCAATTCCTCTGATATATATCAAGTAGAAGACCATCTTCAGCTTGTAATGCGATGGTGAGTGTGAGGAGGGTAGGGAAGTCAATATTTGCAAGCTGTATAGATTGAAAGTGATCTATGACATATAGATTCCTAGGGTGAAACCCTAACTTTATTAAGTGAATGTGAATTTTACTGTTTACTTCACAGGACCAAGATTTAGCCTACAGCCAGGAAGGACCATTATGAAGGTGAATTATGTTTTCACCATTTAAAATAACACGCATGACCCTAGCCAGTGACTGCAGAAAAATGGAATTTGAACTCTCTGCATTTTCCAATATATCAATTTTCCCCCTCAGTCTTTTGACTCCTTTTTAGATAATACATACATTTTCATTTGAAATAGAATCATAGCATATCAGTGTTGGAAGGGACCTCAGGAGGTCATATAGTCTAACCCCCTGCTTCAAGCAGGACCTAATCCCCAACTAAATTATCCCTGCCAGGGTTTTGTCAAGCCTGACCTTAAAAACCTCTATGGAAGGAGATTCCACCACCTCTCTAGGTAGTCCATTCCAGTACTTCAGCACCCTCCTAGTGAAAATGTTTTTCCTAATATCCAACCTAAACCTCCCCCACTGCAACTTGAAACCATTACTCCTTGTTCTATCATGTGGTACCACTGAGAACAGTCTAGATCCATCCTCTTTGGAACTTCTTTCAGGTAGTTGAAGGCAGCTTTCCAATCCCCCCCCCCCTCATTCTTCTCTTCTGCAGACTAAATAATCCCAGTTCCCTCAGCCTCTCCTCGTAAATCATGTGCTCCTGCCCCCAATCATTTTTACTGCCCTCCGCTGGACTCTTTCCAATTTTTCCACATCCTTCTTGTAGTGTGGGGCCCAAAACTGGACACAGTGCTCCAGATGAGGCCTCACCAATGCCGAATAGAGGGGAATGATCATGTCCCTTGATCTGCTGGTAATGCCCCTACTTCTACGGCCCAAATGTAGGTTTTAGATTGATATACACAATTATATTAAAATATCACATGTAAACAATAAGTTCTGATAATGACCTATCAATGAGATACTCACATATCTAGGAAATAGTGCACATAAATAATATTGAGCTATATCATAGAATCATAGAATATTAGGGTTGGAAGAGACCTCAGGAGGTCATCTAGTCCAATCCCCTGCTCAAAGCAGGACCAATCCCCAACTAAATCATCCCAGCCAGGGCTTTGTCAAGCATGACCTTAAAAACTTCTAAGGAAGGAGATTCCACCACCTCCCTAGGTAACTGTCTTTTGTATTTAAAAATGGGGGGTGGGAGGGAGCAAATTCACAAGGCTGTAAAATTAAGGTCAACTCAGTTAACTCCTGGACTACTACAGGACCATACTAGTGTCTTGGCAATAGTATTGCTGTAATGGTTATTCAAATCCTTAGAAGAGGAGGCTTTATCTGATACATATGAATACATACTGCACAATATATCCCCATTCTCTCTCTCTCTCTCCCCCCCGCCCCCAACTTCACCCATATAGCAAAGTGTCCTATTTATGGATTCCATAAGTGAACATTCAATTTATACTTCATTTAGAGATAGTGATGTCTCTCCTTCTGTCTCTTTCCCTCCTTGACTGCGCTAGGTACGTTGGTAAAGCAATCGGTGGGTGGTTACTCATTTTATCTCAGAAAATTAAGGTAAGTGGCTTGCTTTTGTGATCATAGCTATGTCTTACTATGTAAGACACCTTTGCCTCACAGGAGACAGAAAGGCCATAACAGAATAATCACTATATATTTGCATAAAGCCTGTAAGTAAATTTGTGCTAATTAATAAAACTCTTAATTCTCCTAAAAACAAAAATCTGTGCTAAATATGGACTAGGTGGAATTTTAAACAATGGCTTTTTTTTCCAAATAAAGCATATATGTTCGCATTTAAAAAAATCATTGTCAAATAAATAAGCAACAGGACATGACAAACAGTGAGACTGGCACTGATTGATGCAGACCTTGGATGTGTGACCGAAAGCCTCCAGCACAGCCAAGACGTGCATTAATCAGAACTACCACACAATCTGTGTTGGTGGATTATTATTTTAAAAGAAGCCTGAGAAAAGGAACATTGTTAAAGGTTAAAGTTCTTTTAAGTATGTTACTGTGACAACTGAGATATCATTGTTCTTATGGAGAATTTATTTCAAAAACCCGTATTTCAAATGTTACTTCTGAACAATAAATGATTATTAATCACTTTTCTCCTTTTCAGTTTTTCAGATTGTTTACAGGCAGACCCTGATTTCTGTAAATGTCCTCTACTTTCCAGCAGGGAGGAGATTTGTTCAGAATGGCAGGGGGAGGGTCAACTTCTGGGGGGCAGGAGAGTGCCATTTAATCCCACATTGGACTCTGCATGTCCTGACCAATGTATCTGTTATAAGTAATCAATGAATAGCTTATGTAAACACATTTCAACCCATGGTTGATCAGAAACTCTTGGCTTTGACAATCACTCTGTGTAATTGGTCACTTAAGTCACATATTGTTTCTTCCAATTAATTGGATGACTGATTTTTTTAAATAAGAGAACAATGAAAAATGAATGGCAAATAATAATAAATAGCAAATACTCTTTTTCATACTCAAATGCCCTTGTTTGCCTGAGAATATTGGGTCTGATCCCACATCCCCATTGGCTTCAATGTACATTTCATCAGGCCTGTATAGAACAGCAGTTCCTGAAACATTTGTGAACAAAACCCATTCATGAATAGCAAACAGCAGGGAGAACCAAACAGCTTGCTGGAATTCAAACAAGTGTCTGTGAACATTATTTCTGAGATATATGACCAGTTCTATATTTCAGATTGTAAAGCTCTGTAGGTTTTATTGTTGTATTAAGTAAATATGGGTCATGGAAAGTGAGGGTCAGAGTAAATTCATCGAACTCCTACCTAAACATGATGCAATAAACAAGTATTACAATGCCACACTGTATATTTGCACTTTATGTCAATGTACAGTTAGGCACCTTAAATCCTATTAAACTGTGAAGTTAATTCTTTATGATCTGATTTAAAACAATTTTCAAACTCCTTCTATGTTGATTTCAAAAGTTAAATTTAAATTTTATAAGCAAAGCAATTTTTGAGCTATACATCTTACATTTTTTTTAAGCAGAAAAGGTATTTTCTTTTTCCCCTGCTCAGATAGCTATAATACAGTGCAAGTGATTTTTCTCAAACTGTCCCCCAAATTGACCTTTGAGCTGTATTTCAGCTTTAAAAAGATTTTTTTCAAGAAGTTATAAGTGAGTGAAGACAGACATTTCAAGCATAACTGCTATGTTGTTAGCTACCAGCCAACTCTATTACCAATATATGCAAAATTGCATAGAGGTGTTGTGATAAATAAAGTGCGGGGGGGTAGCTCCCTTTGATGGACACCCAGCCAGCCAGTTAGCTGTAAAATCCTTCTTGGTAGCTGTTCTCTACTTGGTTTACCTGTAGTCCCCGAGGTAAAAAAAAAAAAAAGTGGGCACCTGACCAAAAGAGCCAATGGGAAGGCTAGAACTTTTTAAAATTGGGAAAGAAATTTTCCCTTTGTCAGGAGTTGTTCTCTCAGCGCTGAAGAGGCAGGGCAGCAGGAATGCTCTGTAAAGTTTGAACCAGAGATAAAAATCATCAGATCATATCTAGAACTACTTTTAACAGCCCAAATATGAAGTAAATTAGGAATGTTTAGGAAGATGTGATTAGGTTTATTTCTGTTTATTTTTTAAGACTTGTGGACTCCTCTGTGCTAACCCCAGATGCTTTTCTTTGCTTGTAACCTTTAAGCTGAACCCCCAAGAAAGCTATTTTGGGTGCTTAATTTTTTGGAATTGCTTTTTTAAAATCTAGCAAAAGTCTAAGTTCCAGATGTATTTTCTTCCTTTTTGTTTTTAATAAAATTTACCTTTTTAAAGAACAGGATTGGATTTTTGGTGTCCTAACAGGTTTGTGCATATGCGGTTTGATTAGCTGGTGGCAACAGCTAATTTCCTTTGTTTTTTTTTTTCCCTCAGCTCTTCCCCAGGGTGGGTGGGGGGTGAAAGGGCTTGAGAGTACCCCACAGGGAGAAATACCCACATCCTACTTCCTGGGTCCAAGGGTTTTTTTTGCATTTGGGTAGTGGCAGTGTTTACCAAGCCAAGGTCAGAGAAAAGCTGTAACTTGGGAGTTTAATACAAGCCTGGATTGGCAAGTATTAATTTTTAGAATCCTTGCGGGCCCCCACCTTCTGCACTCGAAGTGACAGAGTGGGGATTCAGTCTTGACAGGTGTATAGTGTCATCAGTGGAAAAGTTTGGCAAACTTTAGAACAGATTACAGGAACATATACAAACACAAAACTCTTAAATGGATCTCAGAGAGAATACATTGCTCCAGTAAGGTCTTGATTGTGTATAATACTTTGTATTATACTGGTCAACAGGATCAACCATCCCTAGATTTCCCTGGCCTCCCCAAAATTGTTTTTGTCACTACAAGGCATACAGAGACTTTCTGAAATTCCCATGTTTTGCAACACCAGGGACTATACACTATTCATAGGAAAAAGACCCTCTTGGATGCTGTTATTGGACCCTTATTGTTACAGAACTTCAAGAGGGGAGGATCTGAAGGGCCTCTAGAGTCTCGAAACAATATCTACTTATCTGACGGCTCCAAAAGTATCCAAGGAGACTGTGATGCTCAAGATCCCAGGGCATCAAATATTCCTATCCCTCTTTAATTGTAGATATGAGGATGAAGATGAATTCCCTCTGGGAAGGTTTTCAATAGTTGTAACAGCTCTAAGACTGCTTATTTAGATACTCTCTGATCTTAGGCTTAGTCTACACCTAAAACTTGGGTTGACTTAGCACACCCCTGAGAGAATTCTTCCATCGACCTAGTTACCACTTCTTGAGGGAAGGGGATGGGTTTTTAGATGGGGTAAGATCCAAGTTACCCAGGAAAGAATTTTCTGTAGTATCTGGCTGATGAATCTTGCCCATATGCTCAGGATTTAGCTGATCGCCATATTTGGGGTCGGGAAGGAATTTTCCTCCAGGGCAGATTGGAAGGCCCTGGAGGTTTTTCGCCTTCCTCTGTAGCATGGGGCACGGGTCACTTGCTGGAGGATTCTCTGCTCCTTGAGGTCTTCAAACTACAATTTGAGGACTTCAATAGCACAGATATAGGTGTGAGGTCTTTTTTAGGAGTGGTGGGTGAAATTCTGTGGCCTGCATTGTGCAGGAGGTCAGACTAGATGATCATAATGGTCCCTTCTGGCCTAAATATCTATGAATCTATGAAACTACAGTGACAGAAAAAATGCTCCCATAACTGTTGCAAATGTCTACACTATGATGCTACAGTGGAACAACTGCAGTGGTGTAGCTGTGCTGTTGTAGTGACTGCAGTGTAGACAAGCCCTTAGCCTTTTGAACTGCATTTATCTCCACTAACAAAATGCCAGTTTCTCAGGTGTTAAATATTGGTATAGTCTCTCATTGTTTATAATTATTTTGTGTTATTCTTATGATTATTTACTTGTATTGAATTTGCATTGTAGTGCCATGATTCACCAACTAAGATCAGGGCCCTAGAGAGTTAGTAGAGATGGATGAAAATGGTCAAATAGTTTATTTGCTGAACAATGCAGTTTTAGTCAGTCCAAACCTATTCTCAAATTTGAAATGAATTCACCAAATAGTCTTGGTCAATACATTTTGGGGGGACTTTGCTAGTCACAAGATGCCTGGTGGAGGATACAGCATTCACTCCCTTCTAACTGTTAGCCAAGTGATTAGAGCACTAAGTTACACAGTGGGAGAGCCACATTCAAGTCCCTCCTTTGACTGATAAGAAAGGATTTAAATTTGGATATTCCAGATTACAAGTGCTCTAGCAACTGGGATTTGGAATACTGAAGCACAGGGCTCTTTCGGTCTCACTTGTTGGAGCTATTTAACAGAACAGAAACAGGAATTTGGATCTCAACTGTTGCAGACAAGTACCCTAACCAGTGAGTTATACAGTCTTTTTCATACTCAGTTTTCTTTCAATGAGTATTAAAGTATTTGCTACAAAGGGGAACAGCTTCATCTGGTAAGACTGAGACCTACCTTCCTCCCCAGAATACTTACCTTCCTCCCCAGTGGCTAGGCTAGGCTTTCTAACTCCATCCTTTTTCTCCACATCAAGTAGAGGAGATAATTGAGCCTGGATCTCTCACATATCGGGTGAGTACCCAAACCACTGGGCCAAAGTTTACAAGGAAGCTGGTTCCTCCTTCACTGTGAGTTTTGTGAATTTATCTCTTCATTTCCTTTGCTTACATCTTTAAAAGTGCCAGAAACAAAGCAAAGTATTTTATTTAATGTTGAACAAAACATTTTGTTTGACCTGATGTGAAAGTTTTGTTGCCATTTTAATTCACTAAATTGTTTTAGAATTTTCAGATTCAGTTTGGTTCAATTTATTTCCCCATCTCCAACTTTTTGGAATGTCAAGTGAACTGAAAAATCAATTATTCACGGAACGACATGTGCTAGGCACTATACAAACATACAGTAAGGAAAAGTCCCTGCCCCAAAGAGCTCACAATCCAAATTGATAAAACAGACAAAAAGTGAGAGCAGAAACAGAGAGGAAGTGACTTCTAGTACCTAACACAGAGGGCTGCGGGAAGAATCTATTTCTCCTGAATGCTATGTTACTGCCATTTTCACTGGAGCATGCTACCTGTCAAATCCATACTTCAGTGTGAGCTAGCTTTATTTTTGAATAAAAAAAAAGTTTACATTCTAATGAGAGAAAGAAAAGGTGTAGATGCTATTCAACAGTATTTGTGTATGTTCATTAAAGGGAACATTAATGGGACCTACTTGGACACATCAAGGGGATCTTTGCTTGCAGGATCTCATGTGAAAGCAGAAGAGATGTGATACAACCACATAGGGATTTAAAAGCAAGTCAAGTTAAATGAGATAATAAGCCCCATGCTGTGTTATGTTCCTTTACAGATTCCTTTTAAGACTAAACATAGGAGAATTAAAACAACGACATGAGGGAATATCTTATGAATCTGAATTTTTAAAATTACAGCCTTGATGATTTTTAAAATTGCTTTTCTACAGCAGAAATTTAAGTAAAGGAAGAAGAGGTACTTTTGTAAAATTAAAAAATTATTTATTTTATACAACTGATTAAGTGACAAAGAACATATATAAACGTTTTTGTACTACTTTATTAGTAATGCTCCAATAACAAATTGGAAGATAACCTTATAAAAAAGTCCCTAGAGTCCAATACTATAGTCTATAATGTCTTCATATCAGCTAATAAAATAAATATCCTTAAGGGAAAATATGCTTCTCTCTGTTAAGAGCTAAATTAAATACTGTAACCATCTGTAACAGAGCATGAAATAGATCTTAGTTTTAGGACTTTAAATGTGTCTTGAATTTCTGACCTTTTATTTTATTTCACCAAACTTGGTGAGTAGCCCAAGTCAGTGTTAAAGTTTTCAGTGATAAAATAAAATACAATACAATAAAATGTGATAGCAATTGACAGTGCCTTCCATAACAACATGGAACTGTTCAGGTTTGAAGCATTAATGACAGTCACTCAAGTCACCTCACAGCGGGAATCCAAACCAGAAGTTCAGATAGCTTCAATCTGAAAAGAGAAAATAATCTTCTGGATATGAGAGTTACTTGAGTTAAGTACTCTGATGCTAACCTAACACAAGAGACTGTTTTACAGACTTTCTGCTTGTTATTCAGACATATATAACTTGACAATACATGGCTATTATAGCGCTCATAAAATGCTCGTTATCACATTTCACATTTATATTATTTCACAAGCTATTCTTTCACCCAAGCAATATAACTTTTGAAGCTTCTCTTCAAATCTGTCAAAGATCTGTAGTCTAGGATTGTTCTTTCCCCTCCCACTCCTCTAAAGGTCATAAACTCACTAACCAAAAAAGACATCAAAATACTTTTCTCCTGCCTCTTAAGGTGTGACACACAGCACATCATTGTAACCAGCTGATACTATATGGTTTTATTTTAAAGGGTAGCACAAGAAAAAGAGCAAGGTGATAAAGAAGCCACTTATGAAATAACATTAATTTTTCTACTATTTTATTAGTTTCAAATGACTATGACAATGGATATAATAGTCTGAATTCATCCCTGCACAGGAGCTGAGCTTGGTACAAAGGGAGGCAAATGTCACTGGGGCTGTGAGATGCTGGTTCAGCTCCAGTGCAGTTAGAAAAGCCTGAGGACTACCCAAGTTTACATCTGGTGGCCTGAGCATTATGCAGATTTACATCTGGTAGCCTGATCCTATTGGGCCACTGAAACATCTGAGGCTAGCTCTTATACAAGGCACTGGTGAGACCTCACCTGGAATACTGTGTGCAGTTCTGGTCTCCCATGTTTAAGAAAGATGAATTCAAACTGGAACAGGTACAGAGAAGGGCTACTAGGATGATCCGAGGAATGGAAAACCTGTCTTATGAAAGGAGACTCAAGGAGCTTGGCTTGTTTAGCCTAACTGAAAGAAGGTTATGGGGAGATAATGATTGCTCTCTATAAATATATCAGAGGGATAAATACTGGAGAGGGAGAGGAATTATTTAAGCTCAGTACCAATGTGGCCACAAGAACAAATGGATATGAACTGGTCATTGGGCAGTTTAGACTTGAAATTAGATGAAGGTTTCTAACCATCAGAGGAGTGAAGTTCTGGAATAGCCTTCCAAGGGAAGCAGTGGGGGCAAAAAACCTACCTGGCTTTAAAATTAAACTCAATAAGTTTATGGAAGAGATGGTATGACGGGATAACGTGATTTTCGTAATTAACTGATCTTTAAATATTCATGGTAAATAGGCCCAATGGCCTGTGATGGGATGTTAGATGGGGTGGGATCTGAGTTACTACAGAAAATTCTTTCCTGGGTATCTGGCTGGTGAATCTTCCCCATATGCTCAGGGTTTAGCTGATTGCCAAATCTGGGGTCGGGAAGGAATTTTCCTCCAGGGCAGATTGGAAGAGGCCCTGGAGATTTTTCGCCTTTCTCTGTAGGATGGGGCACGGGTCACTTGCTGGAGGATTCTCTGCTCCTTGAAGTCTTTAAACCATGATTTGAGGACTTCAAAAGCTCAGCATATGTGAGAGGTTTTTCACAGGAGTGGGTGGGTGAGATTCTGTGGCCTGCGTGGTGCAGGAGGTCAGACTAGATGATCATAATGGTCCCTTCTGACCTTAGTATCTATGAATCTATGTATGAACATACCTGACAATTATTCCTTTCCCGTAAGAGTGCATCCTACACATTCCTAAGCATAAGAATCATGTAGAGCCAGCTATACTGACAAGAGCTGGGCAAATAATGGCTTGCTCAGTTTGCTGGTAACTCCAGAAAAAATAAAGTTGAAGTTCTTTTGATTTCTAGCATTTTTTTTTAACATTTTAAGTTAATAAATAACATTTTTAAATAAAATTGAAATGAAAACTTTAAATATTTACTTTCAAAAATATCAAAATTAAACTTTTATTTGACATGATTTTTTAAAATCTTTTTTTCTTATTTGGCAAAAATACACAAATTCATTAATATTTTTATGTTGCTGAATCTGCATTTTTTGCTAAAGAATGTTTCAGCTAAAAAATTTTGCCCAGCTCTACTGCTGACTCAGCCCCTGCCAGGGCTTCTGCTACATCAGGGCAGTTACATACAAATAACTTTATTGCTCCTTTTTGCACAGAAGTTGGAATAAATGAAATGAGGAGCATCAATTAATTTGGACCCATAAAATATTTGTATTAAAATTAGATATACAAAGGAGGGCTGACAAACGATTAAAAAAATGTAATCCCGATTAATCACATGATTAATTGCACTGTTAAGCGATAATAGAATACCATTTATTTAAATGTTTTTGGATGTTTTCTACATTTTCAAATATATTGATTTCAATTACAACACTGAATACAAAGTGCACAGTGCTCACTTTATATTTGTTTTTGATTACAAATATCTGCACTGTAAAAAAGAAAAAAGAAATAGTATTTAAATTCACCTGATTCAAGTACTCTAATGCAATCTCTTTATCATGAAAGATGAACTTACAAATGCAGAATTATGCACAAAAATAACTGCATTCAAAGATAAACTGATGTAAAACTTTAGAGTCTACAAGTCCACACAGTCCTACTTCTTGTTCAGCCAATCACTCAGACAAACAAGTTTGTTTACATTTGCAAAAGATAATGCTTGTTTACAATGTCACCTGAAAGTGAGAACAGGCATTCTCATAGCACTGTTGTAGCCGGCATCACAAAATAATTACATGCCAGGAGTGCTAAAGATTCATATGTCCCTTCATGCTTCAACCACCATTCCAGAGGACATCCATCCATCCTGATGATGGGTTCTACTTGATAACAATCAAAAGCAGTGCTATTTGATGCATGTTCATTTTCATCATCTGAGTCAGATGCCACCAGCAAAAGGTTGATTTTCATTTTTGGTGACTTAGGTTCTATAGTTTCCACATTGGAGTGTTGCTCTTTTAAGGTTTCTGAAAGCATGCTCCTCTCAGATTTTGGAAGGCACTTCAGATTGTTAATCTTGGGTCAAGTGCTCTAGCTATCTTTAGAATTCTCACATTGGTACTTTCTTTGCATTTTGTCAAATCTGTAGTAAAAGTGTTCTTAAAAGAACAATGTGTGCTGGGTCATCATCCGAGACTGCTGTAACATGAAATATATGGCAGAATGCAGGTAAAACACAGAGAAGGAGACATAACATTCTCCTCTGAGGAGTTCAGACACAAATTTAATTAATGCATTATTTTTTTAGTGAGTGTCATCAGCAGGAAGCATGTCCTCTGGAATGCTGTTGAAAGCATGAAGGGGTATATGAATGTTTAGAATATCTGGCATGGAAATGCCTTGCAACACCAGCTACAAAAGTGCAATACAAATGCCTGTTCTTACTTTCATGTGGCACTGTAAATAAGGAGCAGGCAGCATTATCACCCATAAATATAAACAAATGTGTTTGTCTTAGCAATTGGCTAAACAAGAAATAGAATTGAGTGGACTTGTAGGCTCTGAAGTTTTATATTGTTTAGTTTTTTGAGTGCAGTTATGTAACAAAAACAATCTATATTTTTAAGTTGCACTTTCACAGTAAAGAGATGGCAAATATTTGTAATAAAAATAATATAAGGTGAGCACTGTACACTTTGTGTTCTGAGTTGTAACTGAAATCAATATATTTGAAAATGTAGAAAAACATCTAAAAATATTTAATAAATTTCAGTTGGTATTCTCTTACTGTTTAACTGTGTGCTTAAAATTGTGATTAATCATGATTAATTTTTTTGAGTTAATCACATGAGTTATTGTGATTAATTGACAGTCCTAATACAAAGTTGAATAAAATTCAGTAATACCCTTGACTGATTGTCCTCAGCATTGTTTAGTTCAGTTAACAGGCTTTGTCATTTTTATATTCTTCACAGTTATGAAGAAAGCCTTGTATAGCAAACTTTACCTAATTTCCCTCTCCTTCGAGGTCTATTTCCCCAACGAACCCCTAAAATAAGAAGTCAATATATCTACTTTGAGTACTCAAATGGTATCTGAAGCACCTCAAAAATCTTCTAATGCATTTATCCTCACAAAAGCCCTTTGAGGTGTATATTATTCCCACTTAACTCATGAACAGTGACTTGGCTCAAGTTACAGAGAAAGTGTAGGCTAGGGATTGAACCCATGTCTCCCACAGCCAACAGTAAGGTCCAAATCACTGGTCTATCTATCCTTTCCCTATAAAGAACAAGGAAAGGTGTTTGTTCTCTTTATTTTTTAAAAACTCGAAAAAGGACCAAATATATTAAACAAAACGAATAAAAAAGACCAAAATAAACAAACTCACAGGAGCTGCATCTAACCAGACAACACGTCAAAATACTTTCATGCAAAACTATTCTAAAATCTACATTCTTCACTTTGTGGAAGCACAAAAATACCTATTACAAAATGGCTTCCCAGCAACTGAACTACGTTTCCCAGAAAACCACAAGAACAGGTCAGGGTTCACACTAGCATTTCAGGTAAAAACAACCCCCAGCTTCCAACTGTGTTGTTACAAAGCGTTTGTAATCACAAAGGCATTCTGGGTAAGTTACAATCTTTCAGCATCTAGCCTGACATATAAGCAAAGTAATGCTCAACTTTTAACAAAATAAGATACTTTTTAGCAATATGTAGTTCACCACTTCTTTCTGAGTCTCATTATGTAAGTCTAATTCAGGGGTGGCCAACCTGAGTCTCAGAACTTACCAATATACATTGCCAAAGAGCCACAATAATACATCAGCAGCCCCCCATCAGGTGTCCCTCTGCTCCCAGTGCCTCCCACCCACCAGCAGTTCCACCAATCAGCACCTCCCTTTCCCTCCTCTTCAGCTGTTTCTGGTATGCAGGAGGAGTGAGGGCACAGCAGGCTCAGGGTGGAGTGGGGGCAGGGCCTGTGGCAGAGCCAGGGGTTGAGCAGTGAGCACCCCCCGGCACATTGGATAGTTGGCGTCTGTAGCTCCAGCCCCGGAGTTGGTGCCTATACAAGGAGCTGCATATTAACTTCTGAAGAGCTGCATGTGTCTCCGGAGCCACAGGTTGGCCACCCCTGCTCTAATCAGTCCCCTTTAAGTATTTACTTTTTCCCCAGAAATCATTCTTTTGAGCTCAAAAATCCGTTTAAAAGTAGAGGACTTTTAAACATCCCTTTTGCCCCACTACACTGTCTTCTCTCAGGGTAATTATGACTAAACATCATCTATGTGATGAGTATAAGTATGTTTAGATAAGTATGACCAAACATCATCTATGTGAAGGGTTTTCAAACTTCATTGCACTGTGACCCCCTTTTGACAACAAAAAATACTACATGAACCCAGGAGGGGGAGCCAAACTGAAAGCCTGAGCTGCTCCCTCCTGGTTGGGAGAGCCAAAGCTTAAGCCCAAGGGCTTCAGCCCCAGACGGGGGTTGAGGGCCTGTAACCTGAGCCCTGCCACCCAGCAGTGAAGCCCTAGGGCTTCGGCTTCATCCCTGGGCAGTGGGGCTCGGGCTTTGTCCTGGGTCCCAGCAAATGTAATGCCAGGCTTGGCAACCCCAATAAAATAGGGGTCAAACCCACTGATTGAGAACTGCTGATCTGTCTTTTTACACTTCTATTAATACACACTTTGCTTTGGTACTAGCAGTGGCTATGACATCTTAGCTGTGGTTCCCTTGAAAATCATGAAGTAAGAAGGCTTGGGTTTGACCAGAAACCTCCACAGAATACAATCACTCTTTCCTTGTGTCATAAATATAAAGAGAAGGGTAACCACCTTTAAATCCCTCCTGGCCAGAGGAAAAACCCTTTCACCAGTAAAGGGTTAAGAAGCTAGGATAACCTCGCTAGCACCTGACCAAAATGACCAATGAGGAGATAAGATACTTTCAAAGCTGGAGAGGGGAGGGGAGAGAAACAAAGGTTCTCTCTGTCTGTATGATGTTTTTGCTAGGAACAGAAAAGGAATGGAGTCTTAGAATTTAGTAAGTAATCTATCTAGATATGCATTAGATTCTGTTTTGTTTAAATGGCTGATAAAATAAGGTTTGCTGAATGGAATGTATATTCCTGTTTTTGTGTCTTTTTGTAACTTAAGGTTTTGCCTAGAGAGATTCTCTATGTTTCAAATCTGATTACCCTGTAAGGTATTTACCATCCTGATTTTACAGAGGTGATTCTTTTACTTTTTCTTCAATTAAAATTCTTCTTTTAAGAATCTGATTGCTTTTTCATTGTTCTTAAGATTCAAGGGTTTGGGTCTGTGTTCACCGATGCAAATTGGTGAGGATTTTTATCAAGCCTTCCCCAGGAAAGGGGGTGTAGGGTTTGGGAGGATTTGGGGGGGAAAGACATTTCCAAGTGGGCTCTTTCCCTGTTATATATTTGTTAGACACTTGGTGGTGGCAGCAATAAAGTCCAAGGGCAAAAGGTAAAATAGTTTGTACCTTGGGGAAGTTTTAACCTAAGCTGGTAAAAATAAGCTTAGGGTGTTTTTCATGCAGGTCCCCACATCTGTACCCTAGAGTTCAGAGTGGGGAAGGAACCTTGACACCTTGGAAGGCTGTTTATGTGGTAGTGAACCAATTCTCTAGCAGGGTGTTGTTGATGAGGACCCTGTGGTGCAGGAGATGCTATGTTTCATGGAAAATTGAGCAACCAATGCTGACCTCTTCCTTCATATCATAGAATCCTAGACCCCAAGGTCAGAAGGGACAACTGTGATCATCGAGTCTGACCTCCTATATAACACAGGCCACAGAATTTTCCCCAAAATAATTCCTAGTGCATATCTTTTAGAAAATAATAATCTGATCTTAATTTTAGAATTGCCGGTGATGGAGAATTCACCACAATCTTTGGTAAATCATTCTGATGATTATTTACCCTCACTATTAAAAGAATAGGCTTTATAGTAATATAAGATATGATTGAGGTATTTTACATGTGATTCACTTCATTTTGTATGGAAGCAGTACATTTTGTAGTGGTGTTATTTATTACTTTGGGAGTGTTATTAGGTTGGCTATTTTAACTAAGCCAGCTTCGTACTGTTCAGATTGTGTGCACAGATCACCTCAGACCCTTTTCCTCCTTCTCACAATGGTACTTCATAGTTGTCAAGGTTCCTCCCCCACTCTGAACTCTAGGGTACAGATGTGGGGACCTGCATGAAAAACCTCCTAAGTTTATCTTTACCAGCTTAGGTCAAAACTTCCCCAAGATACAAAATATTCCACCCTTTGTCCTTGGATTGGCCGCTACCACCACCAAACTAATACTGGTTACTGGGGAAGAGCTGTTTGGACGCGTCTTTCCCCCCAAAATACTTCCCAAAACCTTGCACCCCACTTCCTGGACAAGGTTTGGTAAAAAGCCTCACCAATTTGCCTAGGTGACTACAGACCCAGACCCTTGGATCTGAGAACAATGAAAAAGCATTCAGTTTTCTTACAAGAAGACTTTTAATAAAAATAGAAGTAAATAGAAATAAAGAAATCCCCCCTGTAAAATCAGGATGGTAGATATCTTACAGGGTAATTAGATTCAAAAACATAGAGAACCCCTCTAGGCAAAACCTTAAGTTACAAAAAAGATACACAGGCAGAAATAGTTATTCTATTCAGCACAATGCTTTTCTCAGCCATTTAAAGAAATCATAATCTAACACATACCTAGCTAGATTACTTACTAAAAGTTCTAAGACTCCATTCCTGGTCTATCCCCAGCAGAAACCAGCATATAGACAGACATACAGACCCTTTGTTTCTCTCCCTCCTCCCAGCTTTTGAAAGTATCTTGTATCCTCATTGGTCATTTTGGTCAGGTGCCAGCGAGGTTACCTTTAGCTTCTTAACCCTTTACAGGTGAGAGGAGATTTCCTCTGGCCAGGAGGGATTTCAAAGGGGTTTACCCTTCCCTTTATATTTATGACAATAGTAATGGAACAAAAGTACAAGTACAATTTCAGAACAGAGTGATTTAACCCAAAATCTTTGTTTCCAAAGGATGTATATTTATGTTTGTGCCTATGCATGTGTGCATCCAAATTTAGATTTTTTATGTATATTTCATTTGCAATTCCATGAATATTAGAAAATAGTTTCAGTATCATTATGAAAAATGAGTTCTTAAAATATAGAGAAATATTTGGAGCTCATAAATGAGCTCATTTATGTGAAGAAGTTGTTTCCAGTCAACCCTTCACTCATTAGCGAGAATATCATGAAACCCTTACTCGCACTGAGTAGTAGCACCTTATTCCTCAAGTAGTCCCATTAATTTTATTGGGGCTACTTAAGGAGGAAGGAGCTACTGAGTAGAAGTAAGGATATCACGCTCTGGTCCTATGCTTGTCATAGGGTCCTACATTAAATGTTAGATCTCTGCATGATTCAGAAGTGATATAACTCACACACATTTCATAGAAAAAATAAGCAAGATTTGATACTACAGTTTTACAAGACTATGCTTTTACTACAAGATTTCATTCAAAAACAAGTTCAATAGAAAACATCAAAATCATCAATGTCATTTTCATTGTCTGATAAACTTCCTCCCATGCTCTATTCTGAAAGGAAGAGTTCCAACAAAATAGATATATTTTGCACTAATCTGGACAAAATACATAGCATTACATGCTAGCAGAAAATTCTTCGAATGTTATCTCTGATAAGTTTTTTTGTCTAGTCCTCCCCTGACTCCCATTTGCAGCACAGGATCCAATTTGTATTTCAATGTGCACATTTACACCCTAGAAAACATAAGCTTTCTCTGCATCCAGATGCATCCTTGTATACTTACATATCAAAATGTTCAGATGGTTTTCTATCATAGACTCATAGGGTTAAAAGGGACCACAAGGGTTATCTAGTCTAGTAATAGGGTTAACAAACTGCATTTGAAAAGGTGGACTTGGAATTTGGTGACAGGACATCAAATTCCTTTATTCATTCCTATATTGACCTCATGAGCAAAGCCACATTAGCTGCTTTAGTAGATAGCCTGTGCTGACATTTCCCCCTTATTCAAAAGGGCTTCCAAAACAGTGTTTCAAATTCAACTTCCACTTTCCTGCTTAAGATATGCTCCATGAACCTATTCAAGCCTCAGCAATTCTGCAATTCACTGAATTAGAAAGGCAGAATATATCTGCAATATTTTCTGTTGACATATTGTGAGAATGCTCTTTTTAGCCATATTTTATTGAGTGGTGGATTGTCCAGGACATACTGCTTCAGGAAAGCTTTCTAAAATGTCCCTTAAGATCTCAAAATGTGAATACTCATAGATCATAAGGTATATCTTCAGCTGACCTTCACCCAGTATTTTGTGTTTCATAAAAGGATTGGGGAAGTTCATTACTGGGAATCAGTGTTCAATCAGATTCCCATCAGTGTTGTTGGAGAGGTCCATTGATGGTTTTATTTTCAGTTTTACAATACGTATACACACTAGGTCCACAGGCCTAAATCCCAGTATTTAACCTTCAAAGACAGAGAAATCAATTACTTTGGGGTTCTGACAATCAGGGCCCGGACACTCCAGTAGGAGAACAGAAGGTTTAAAGACCCAAAATGTACAGTTAAACAAACGGATTGCATACAATGTTATTGTATTATAAAATATATATTGAATGGGGTCTTTTAGGAAGGCTTGTAATGTTCTGAATTTTTTGGTCATTCTGATATATATACCGTGGTTATGAATGTATGCATTTCAGTGTACATGGAAAATGGTTCTCATAATGTGTGCTGCAAACTTGAGCTCCACCTCACAGCAAAGTGGTGAGCAATGAAGCAGGTAGGGGCAGCTTCCAAGCCAGTTGTTTGCACAAAGCCAACTTCAAGTAATTTTCCATTGTCAAACACAGGAAAAGACAATGATGGACCATTAGAGTTAATGAAAAGATATTGAGACATCTCAAAACAGAAAAGAACATCCCATCTCCCAAGTCAGGAAGGTGTTTCCCCGCTCTGACTAACCATTAGTCTCCATGGTCAAAGAGTGGGGAAGGAAAAAGCCTTCTAATAGCAGCCTTGGGACTGTGGGTTTTTACCCAGAACTTGGGGAATAGCCGTGAGGTGAGAGGTATCCATGAACACTGAGTCCCTCCTCTGGCCAGGGGGTATACTGGGTAACAGTTTTAAGGCAATAGATAAGTCTTATTACAAAGAGGGGATTTTATCAAACATGAAAGAATGAAGCCTGAGTTTGCATCTTTATATTTATGTTCTTTGTAACTTGTGTATGTTTGCCTTCTCTTATTATTTCATATTTGAATCTATGCTTTTTCTATTAAAAAAACCTTTTTTTTGTTTGTTCTTTTATTTTACCACAAGCCGGACTCTGGTGTGCAAACTGTGTGGCGTGTGTTTGCCAAAATAAGCTGGCAACTGAGGGTCTGCTCTCACACCTTTGGGGGTGATGAACCAAATGGGGAAAAATCAAGGTGTCTGGTAGTTAAAGATTTGGGGAGGACGTATTTGGGGAGAATTGGGACAAGAAGGGCTGTTGGTGTCACCCTGCAAAGAGTAACTGGGCTGGTGAGAACCAGGGTGAGACCTTAGGCTTGTGAGCTAGATGCTGGTGTCACGGGTCTGAACCATAACTGCACAGCACAAAGGCTCTCAAGGTTACAGGGCAGGTGCTGACAGGACCCCTTACTCATCTGGGTGATCCCTAAAACATCACAGGGGTCTTTTAATTAAAACATTTAAAATGATTAGGGGGATGGAATAGCTTCCATATCAGGAGAGATTAAAAAGACTCGGACTAGAAAAGAGATGACTAAGGTGGGATATGATAGAGGTCTATAAAATCACGAATAGCTGGGAGAATGCGAATAAAAAAGTGTTATATACCCTTTCACATAACACAAGAACCTGGGGTCACCTGATGAAATTGATAGATAGCAGGTGTAAAACTAAGATAAGGAAGTACTTCTTCACAAAATACACAGTCAGCCTCTGGCACTTGTTGCCAGGAGATGTTGTGAAGGCCAAAAGTACAATGGGTTCAAAAGAGAATTAGGGAAAACTCATGGAGGATAGGTCCATCAATGCCTATTAGCCAAGATGGTCAGGGACACAACCCCATGCTCTGGATGTCCCTAACCCTCTAACTGCCAGAAGCTAGGACTGAGAGGCAGGGGATGTATTACTCAGTAATTGCCCTGTTCTGTTCATTTGCTTTGAAGCTTCGGGAACTGGCCAGTGTTGGAAGACAGGATACTGGGCTAGGTGGACCATTGTCTGACCCAATATGACCATTCTTATGTTCTTATAACAGTTCCATGCTTTGTCTGGAAAGTATATTCCCCATAGAATTTTTCATGAGAATGAGGGTTTGCCGCTTAGAACCTGGCCAGCATTTTCCGTCATCCCATTGTAGAGCAGTTTACCTTAGAAGTAGCTGAGTTTCAGTGATGATTTATGTGAAGTAGTTGTAAAACCCTTTGGGATGAAAGGCTATATACTAAAATTAAAATGGTATTACTGTATATTCCTGTAAACTCCCCTATTGAGTATTGTAGAACTCCAACTTGAGTGACAAAAAACATGTCAAGCTTTCCCTTATATACCACTCTTTCATTTTCAATTAACACTTAGATTAAAAGATTCTTAGATATCAAGGTCAGAAGGAACAATTATGATCATCTAGTCCGACCTCCTGCACAACGCAGGCCACAGAATCTCACCCACCCACTTCTGCAAAAAACCTCTCACCTATGTCTGAGCTATTGAAGTCCTCAAATCGTGGTTTAAAGACTTCAAGGAGCACATTTGTCTGTCTATAACACAATAGTGAAATCAGTGATCAACGGGTCAACTATAATCTAGAGAAAGGAAGAAAACTTTGGATGATGAGTAAAGTGATCACTTTCTGGTTTCTTTACTGAAACCAGGTATGTGTATGCATGTTCTGCATTTTCTCATTCTCCGGTATACAATCCCACCTTATTCTCCCTTCCCTCTACTGATTGTAGTTTTCAGACTTCAGTTCTTACCTGCTATGTTCAGCACTGCTATATGGTAAATACAAGATGATTATTAAATTCATATTAGAAAATAAAAAAAAAAAAACTACAGACATGTGGATCTGAAATAAAACCCTGGATCTGAACATTCCAAGCATTGGGAAATCCAGAATGGGATATGGATCCAAACTTCTCAGTTTGAGTTCATTTGTAACCAGAGCTAATGTACTTAAACATGAAGAGGTACAATAATTACGTTTCTTTATGTTAGCCACTTAAAAATTGTTAGTGTTTTGAAAAAAAGTAAGAGTTGAGAGGTGTCTTCCAGGCAAAATGAACACAATGGTGAATGCTAATTTTATAAACTTTACATAATCAATAAAGCCCTTGGAAGATTAGTTATTTGTCCCCACATCTCTCAGGGAGATTGTTTCACTTACATAGGTTTCTCTACCATAAATATGTTTCTTGTAACTATTTACAATAATATTATCTTGGGGAAATAAAGGATTCTGTATCTATTCCTCTTCTACTTTTGAGCATGCTACAATTGATTATTAATAGTTTGAATTAATTCTTATTTCTCATCAGCAGGTTCCCTTGTCTCTCATACTGAGTCTCTTCAGTATAATACCATCTGATGTTGTCACTAAACCCCCAGCATCAGGTTTCCTTAGCAACAGAGGAGCTCTCCCTGTCTCACTGTCTGCATCTGAAATTCAGAACAAAAACAGTTAATTTGTCATGAACCCTGGAAAGACAAGACGAAATTAAGTCTGATACCCTCTATATCCGGAAACAAAATGGTAAGTTACAGCTAAAGTTTGAAATAATTGAAGTACAGAGATGTCTTTTACTTATGGATATACATGAATGCCAGATGGTGACCTGTTGTATTCATCGCAGATTAGATAGATAAAGGCTAGGCCTTATGTTAGCCTGCACATGTTCTAACAAGTTTACCTGCAGTGAAACAGGTTGCAGGGCTTTTAGTGTTGCATTTAAAAAAAAAAAATTAGCAAGCTTAGTTGTATTTGATTCTAATTTGTTACAGGATAGCTATTTCCAAGATTTTACCTGTAACCTCAAAGGTCAGTGTTTTCAAACTGTTGTCTCTTTCCAGGCTGACAACTGACAAATAATAAGTAAGCAATATTCAGTGAAAAATGGTTTAAGTATTAGTGATCACAGAAATAGTCATATTTGTCTGAAAGTATATGATGCCAAGTAAATGGTGTCATTATAAATAAGCAGAATCACCATGTGGTTTTATATATAGTGGCTCTCAAAAGTAGTATTTCTAAATCTATTTAAAAAATAGAATTTTGCTACAGAAAAAGATCATAAAGTGGAATTTGTTCTTTTTGAATGAATTCTTCATAAATATGATTGAATACAGCATTCTTTTCACTGAGCAATTCTGATCAATGCTACTCATGAAAGTAATGATATGCACTGAAATAGAACAGTTGTAGTTAGGGGATGGGATAACTGCATGGTTTAAGAAGTCATGAGACTATCTTTATGCCTTTGTACATTGGTTCCCCCACTTGCCCTTCATATTTTGTTTATTTACTGGTAATTTAAGTAATGCAGGAGGGAGGGAAGAATAAAATACCATTTTCATATCATAAAACATGTTTTCCTTCTTTGTCAAAATACACCTTTCCATTTTCTTAGGAGAATAGGGTACAACTGAGAAGCAGACAGAGATACTGTAGCAATCATTAGGATGGCCTTTCCCATAGCCAGTATCTTTAGCCTTTTGTGCAGTTCCATAAGGAGTCTTCTAGTTGCATTTAATCATTTCTCACTAGAAATTATGTGCACTGTGTATTATATTTTTAATTAACTGTAAAAGCTATGGTTAGTAACTACTGTAATTTCTAATTATATTTTTGAATGATTTGTTTGTTGCTACTGGTAATTAGGATGAAGCCTCTAAGGAACTTGACACAGACAGTATGTCCATTTAATTACATGTTAAACCTCTTTTCTAAGTAATCAGAGAGGATTATCAAAACCATGTCACAGGGCCTTTTTAAAGTTACATCTCTTGGTGTGAGACTCTCTTCAGAGGACAACACAGTAGTAAGTAGATAATTCTGTCATTTATGATCATATTTATTAATGGATATTTATAAATCTTTAAAGGTAATATTTTAATATATGATTTCTGGAAATGTTATCCTGTATTTAAATAATAAATATGGAGGGAGATAAATATTGGGCTGGGGAAACACACGGGGGAAGATGTACATGGAGTGTAGTACATTACACAACAGATGTCAGACCCTATCTGGCTCTAACATACCTGTGCAGTGGAGTAAGGGAGTCAGACACACACCCCCTGCACAGGCTCATGCACATAGAGGAGGCAAAGGGAGTAGAGATTGCATACCTGGTATTCCTCCCCATAAGCAGATGGACAGGGAGTGGGCAAATTAGCAATTCATGCAAAAAGAAATTAATGAAAGGAAACAGTTTATTTGGAGATTCCCCAAATTGTCCCACTAATGTGCTTCAGGCCTGACCTAGAGATACCAACAGAGGGAGGGAGGATGGTCTAGTGGATAAGGCACTGGACTTAGACAAAGGACACCTGTGTTCAACACTTCTGTGACTACAGCCATTTAATCTACTGTGTGCATCAGTTTTCCATCTGTAAAACGGGGTAGTACTTCCCTACTTCACATGAGTGTTATGAAGATAAAATCTATCAGTGACAGTGAGGTGCTCAGATAATATGGTGAGGAGGGCTCATTGAGTCTTCGGCCTTTCAGCTAAGGCTGAAAATTCATTCTATTTGTGCTGGTGGGCTTTGTAATATGGGCGTACATCTGCTGGGAACTCAACTGAGACCACCAAACTCATTTACCTAGGCCTTTCATGAATATACATCCAAACAATTTCTGTCTCAGAAATTAATTCTGATTCTTACATGGTGACTTTATTTTGGGGTTTTGAAAATAGATTTTGTCCATAAAATGTGGCCACAGGGATAAGATTTATTATACAGTTAACAGGCTGACAGACACTGACTGTGATAGATGCAGTGATATGATGATTTCATGTTTGCAATGATATATGTTAGTTACTGATGCCATATCCTAAATTTGGTGGTTCATGATCCATTCTCCTTTCACCAATCATAAGAACGGCCATTAGTGGGTCAGACCAAAGGTCCATCAAGCCCAGTATCCTGTCCTCTGACAGTGGCCAACGGCAGGTGCCCCAAAGGGAATGAACAGACAGGTTATCATCAAGTGATCCATGTCCTGTCACCCAATCCCAGCTTCTGGCAAACAGAGGCTAGGGACCATTCCTGCCCATCCTGGCAAATAGCCATATCAGTTCTAGGGCTCCACACTGTTGAAACTTGCTCACCTAAACAAAATTCATAAAAATATTAACTTAATTGGATTTTCCAGTCTAAAAAAACTGATTGAAAGAGATGCTTATGATAAAAAGAAGTAAAATGTATACTGGCAGATTCTTCTATACTCCATTGCAAGTATTCAATCATTTTTCTTTACAATCAGTCTGATAAGGTTAACAGATCAAATGAGCAGATGATCAATGTCAAAGCCATTGTGAAACTGCCTCTGCAAATGGAATGCAAGATTAGAATGCAGTCTGTCACTCAAAGCACTGACGACCATGTGTATATTGTAATGCATGCCTTAGACAAAACTTGTTGTAAAAGTCACCTTGATCTTAAGATGCATTTAACATGAATTTCACATTAAAGTGTGAAAGATATTTAAGGTTAATAAAGATTTTCAAGGTACATGATGAAGATGCTGTTAATAGCTATAAATATCCTTTGAACATTGATTTTCTGGATCAGTCCAATTATTGCAGCAATTATAAATCATAATAATTATTTGTTAAATCCAAAAAGACAAAGATTCATTTTTCTATAAACTGTATTCATTGATGCTGGCTGTAAAATATCTTGGCAGCCTTTAAATTTTCAAAGTGCTATTAAGCATGTAGTTTTTTTTCTCTTCTTGGTTTTCCAACTTTGTATGACCCCCCCAAACCTAGTTATGACTTCAGGAATCTCCTTCTTGAAGGGAATAGCTGCCACAGCTTTAGGTCATTCAAACGTGTATGTGAGTAATGTGATTGCAGTGGCACTACTCACAAAAGTAGAGTTGCTCATATGAGTAAATGCTGACAGGATCAGGCCCTTACCCTTTCATTTAGATAAGCTACCTCACTGTTTCGTTAGACATTTCCAGGAAAACAAGATGATAAATGATTTTGACAAAAAGTACATGGAATTTAGTATATGTGCAATGTTGTATAGATTTGATTTGTGTGTGTGTGTGTGCTCACCACTAACAGATCCTTTCATGGGAAAAATCGATGAGACTAACTGACATTGTTCGGGATATTAGGATTATTTGATCAGAACATGTACAGTGTGAAAAGCATTAACATTTGTACTCCTTACAAAATGGATTAGTTGCCTGAGCACAGGATAGGAAACCAAGGATTATATTCTTAATTCCAGTCTTGGATCTGTCCCTGAATCTGTTTGTTGGTTTGGACAACTCCCTTAGCACTAGATTGTGGCTTTTCAGTCACAGCCATGAACTGAGGTTCTGTATGGTGCCACAATATCCTAGAGGAGAGCCAGAGCCATTTTGCCTTAAAGGTAGAATGCCTCCCCAAACTTCTGGTGTGCGGGGAATGCAGAAGCTACTACACCCACTTTATAGGCTGCAGCTTACTCCCCTCTGTACAACTAATATGATCTGCTGCATGTGGAGATGGATGTCCCTCTCACCCTGTCTGTTGTGACATGCCTGCCCTGGAGAATACCTCAATAGCAGCCCTGAGTGCCCCACAGTGCAGTGGCTGTAATTCTGATTCGCCCCTCAGCAGCCTCACCAGGAGGGAATAAGACTCCTTAATACCTTCCCTGAAACTGTGCACTATGTCGGAGCCAACCAGATTTTAGCCCTTAGCCTCTTTGCCTTGTTTTTTTCAGCCTGCAAAATGGGACTAATACTTAACTACCTATCTGACCAGGTCATTGTGGGTATTCATTAATTCACTGTTTGTGAAGTGCTTTGAATTTAAAAAATCTCTCAATAATTTTATTGTCTCAATCTGTCATGGTTACGCTTCTGTGATCGGCAAAATCATCTTGTCAGGCATATAAACATGACACCACAGTAAATATTATCAAAATATTATAACAGTTTCCATTTTAATAACTTTTCATGTTATTAACTCTATAGTATGTCTTTGAAAGCGCTTGTTATTAACTCCATGTCAAAATAAATGACTGTGATTCATCATCCAAATGACATACCAAACTCGATAGACTTCAAAAAATGGAGTTTCTAAAACAAGTATATTTACTTTAAAAATCCTTTAATATTTTCATCTTAAAACCCCCTCTACAATCAATTTTATGTTAACTAACATTGAAATAAGAAGAATACAAGAATACTGTTTCCAGTTCTGGTGTCCTCATTTTAAAACGGATGTTGAAAAATTGGAGAGGACTCATTTTATATAAGATAAGCATTCCTCTAAACCAGAGGTGGGCCACATCCAGCCTGCGGGACCGTTCTGCCCAGTCCCTGAGCTCCCAGCCAGGGAGACTAGCCCCTGGCCCTTCCCCGCTGTCCTCCCTCCGTTGCTGCCACGCAGGGAGCGTGGCTTGCACCCGCCCACCTCCCAGGCTTTGCAATAAGCCTGTCCTGCTGCTCTGAGAGGCATGGTAAGGGGGCAGGGGGACGGGGGGTAGATAAGGGGCAGGAGGTCCCGGGGGACAGTCAGGGGACAGGGGACAGTTGGATGCAGCAGAGGTTCGGGGAGGCAGTCAGGAGACAGGGAGCACGGGAGGTTGGATGGGGGTGGAGGGTTGGGGATCCTGGGAGGGGGGACAGGGAGAAGGGGGGGTTGGATAGGTGGTGGGGTCCTGGGGGGCAGTTAGGGACGGGAGTCCCAGGAGGGGGCAGTCAGGGGACAAGGAGTGGGGGGAGATTGGATGGGTCAGGGGTTCCAGGGGGCCTGTCAGGGGGTGGTGGTGTGGATAGGGGTCAGGGGACAGGGGGGTGGGGGGGTTTGGATAGGGGCCGAGGGTCCTGGGGGGGGCGGTCATGGGACAAGGAGCGGGGGGGGGTTGGATGGGTCGGGGGTTCTGAGGATGGCAGTCAGGGGGTGGGAAGTGGGAGGGGGAGGATAGGAGGTGGGGGCCAGGCTGTTTGCGGAGGCACAGCCTTCCCTACCCGGCCCTCCATACTGTTTTGCAACCCTGATGTGGCCCTCGAGCCAGAAAGTTTGCCCACCCCTCCTCTAAACTGCTTGTACTGTATGGTATCAAACCAATAAAGCATTTAAGCCCATGCTTAACTTTTAAGTATATGAGTAGTCAAGAGGACTATTCACATGCTTAGGTGCTTTGCTGGATCAGATTCTAAATGTCCAAGTCAAACTTTACAGCTATTTTATACCAGCAAAAGGCTTATTTTATATATCTATGTATATCTGCGTTGTGATGGCATTTCACAAGGGAAAAAATGCTGGCCAGAAAACCAAAGTCATCTCATTTATGTGTGTACTGAATGCCTTAGGATAGTATTGTCCAAATATTGAATAAATGTCATCTGTATTTGGCAAAAGTCAAATAAAGTAATACATAAAAGTCACCAGTATTACATGTGATCATTTATTGCATCAGAATATCAGTAATAAAATCCAGCACTCTTAAATAACTTTATAGCCTCTCCATACTGAGCATATGAGTTGTCATAAATATAAAGGGAAGGATAACAACCTTCCTGTATACAGTGCTATAAAATCCCTCCTGGCTAGAGGCAGAAAATCCTTTTGACTGTAAGGGGTTAAGAAGCTCAGGTAACTTGGCTGGCACCTGACCAAAAGGACCAATAAGGGGACAAGATACTTTCAAATCTGGGGGAGGGGGAGGTTTTGGTGTGTCTGTTCTGTGTGCTTGCAGGACACAGATCAAGGAAGCACGCAATCCAACTCCATTAGAATTAGTCAGTACTAGCAAGGGAATGTGTTAGCTTATTTTTGTTTTGGCTTGTGATTTTCTCCGTGCTGAGAGGAAGGTGTATTCCTGGTTTTTTTTTTGTAACTTTAAAGTTTGGCCCAGATGGAAATCCTCTGTGTTTTTGAATCTGATTGCCCTGTAGGATTATCTTCTATTCTAATTTTACAGAGGTGCTTCTTTTACCTTTTTTCTTTATAATTAAGTTATGTTTCTTTTAGAATCTGATTGGGTTTTTTTTAGTGTCCTAAAAAAACCACAAGGTTGGCCTGTGCTCATCTTGTTTATTCTCAAGCCTCCCCAGGGAAGGGGGTGTGAGGGCTTGGGGTGATATTAGGGGGCAGTAGGAACTCCAAGTGGTCCTTTCCCTGAGTTTGTCTAAATCACTTGGTGGTGGCAGCGTTACCTAATCCAAGGTACAAGGGAGAATTTGTGCCTTGGGGAGTTTTTAACCTAAGCTGGTGGAAATAAGCTTAGGGGGTCTCTCATGCGTGTCCCCATGTCTGTACCCTAGAGTTCACAGTGGAGAGGGAACCCTGACATGAGTTAAATAAAATGTTCCTAGTATAGGGCCCAATTCTGCCCCCTTTATTCAAGATGAAAACGTACAGTAGTCTCTTACTCCAGAAATAGTTCCATTGAAACTAGTAAGACCACGTGCATAGTAAGGTCTCTGAATAAGAACAGCAGAATTGGTTCATACTTCAAGAACACCATAATGAAAATGCATTGTAAATGGAACACGTACTTTTGATTAAGCAACTGTACTGTAATGTTAGCATTCTTATCAGAATTAATGGTTATTTACCATTTCTTATAAAGAGATGTTGGCAGTTAGATTTATTCTGAATTGAATTGCTTTTTTCTCTTCAGAATTATTACTTTTTCCTATAAAAATATAAAAGTAGGCTAACACATTATGGAGAGATTAAAGACTGTAATTTGAGTGCTCTTTTGCTTATACTGTTGAGGTAGATTGTTAAGAAAATAAAGTCAATATGATGATATTCAGATCTGCCTTTTATACCCATAGCTGGCTGATAGAAACAATATTCTCACACTTAGGGCATGCCTACCTGGAGACTTAGCGTGCAGCAAGCTAGGGTGTAAATATACAGTGCACCAGCTTGCCACTATGTCAAAGCTCACGACAGAATGCTTTACTGTAGAGTAGCAGAATCCACACAGCCACTTAGTGCATGACAAGCTGGTGCGCCATAGATATAAATAGGACTACATTAGTGTGAACTTAGGATCTTTAAGTTTGTGCCTGCAGAGTCTACACAAACGAATTACAGCACAGCAATTTCGTGCACACTGCTATTCACTTTCCACTTAGCCCAAACTGTGGGGGAACAATAGAAACAGCACCCAGAGACTCCCCACCCTTTTGTTGTATTCATCTCGCTTTGTTATCTATTGTGATTAAAATAGAGATAGAGGATGTATGTGGATGGATGCTTGGTGTGGATAATAACTGAATGATCGGGGAGGTACCAGCCTAAGAATGCAGTGTCCATCGGCTGAAGAAGGCGTCAAGTGGAAATAACCAGAGGACCCCCAGAGGGCAGACTGGAATCCACCCAACAGCCTTAAGAATGGGAGGACCAAAGAACAAGATAACATCTGGCAGCACGGAGCCATCAGGAATGTGCTATCCGCTGATTGATTCAGCAACAGAGTGATGAAGCAATTCCCACAGACTGGCATAGGAAGAAATTCCTATAAAAATGGACTCTAGAAAGTGAGAACTTTGGGGTTTGATTCTGCAAATCAACTTCCAGGAGCATCAGATGTGCATCTGACAAGGCCCTGCTCCCTCCTCATGTCCAGGCCACCTGGCCAGTGGCTTGGCCTGAGCAACTCTAAGGCTGGTAACTATGATAACAACCTTGCAGAACCTGTGTGTGTGTGTGAATGAATGTGTGAATAAATATGAGATTGAATGGAATGTTATAGCTATAACTAACTGCTTACTATGATTCTTTCTGTATTCACAATAAATGTGGTATTTTGCCTCTTCCCCTTTAATAAGATCCTGCTGGTTTTTATTTTATTGGTATAACAGCAACACAATCAGAATTGGCCCTGAGAAAGTAGAGAAAAGTGTTTGAATCTATAATGCAGCAGCTAGCATGTGGAGGTAGAGGAATCTCCTCCTAATTCCTTGGTTTTAAATAATTATATGAAAAAAATCAGAATTTTGGATAGAAAACACCAAATACCTCTTCCAAGCTGAGACAGTTCTATCGTCTACTCTCTTTTTACTGTCCCGTATTTTTTTATATATATATAATTTCCCCACCAGTATCTGAAAAACAGCAAAGACCTTTACTCCATGGATAGTCATGTTAAAAATGGAAAAATCCAATTAAGTCATCTTGTCCATTTTGCTAAATGTGTCTTACTATATCATACTGATATGTGATGTGACAGCAATTTGGAGTGGATAGGATTTCCAAACATTAAGGTTGTATTATAATTAAAACAGGTCCAGACCCACCAAAGCTTCAGAGCTGCCCCAAATCTGTGTACTACAAAATACTCAGGGTTCTTGAACAAATGCCTTTTTTCCACTCTGGTCAGTTTCTTCCCACTCAGACTAGCAAAACCTTCTCTTTCCTCACACACAGCATAGACAGTCACTCTTGATAGAAAATGCTTTCATACCCTGCCTCCGGGAACTCAATTCTTGAATACAGAGGTCCAGGTGGTTAATATATCTTGCCTTTCAACAACAGATGTTGAGGGGCGGGGAAAAAAGCTGGAGACATATTGCTGCCTTCCCCTGGCCTGCTGCCTTCCTCTGGGAGTGGACCAGAGGAAAGCAGCAGTAATGTGCCACCACAGCAAAATGGCACCTCCACTGGTCTCACAGACACTGACTTGCTCTGTAGCTGCTCATTTCCTTATGCAATTTAGTGAGTATGAAATCTGAGCAGGAGTTCTAGTCCACTAAAATTGAGAGGTGACCAGTCCATTGAGGAAGAGAAGCCTAAAGACTTAATGTGTGCTAACATCCAGGAGAAACCAGGATGAAGAAGTACTGAGGAGGAGCAAGTTCATGTGAGAAAATGCTGGAGAAGGAGGGGAAAGTGAAAGAGAGAAGGAGTAGCAACCTTCCGGACACGTGTACCTTTGAAAATATCCCTCTTCATTGACTTTGTGTCATGAGTCCCAGTCAGCAGTGTTCTAAGCAATATCATGTTCTCAGGGAGGGCCCAACAGTCAGTGAGTGTTAGGTACCTAACTGCTATTTGTGCCTTTGAAAATGTCCTGCTAAGATGGAAAGTTCTCATTCACTTTGTGTGAAAACGTTTCTCATGAATGCAAGACTTTTCTTCACTGCTCAATGACAGGGCCAGCCATAGGTGTTCTGTCACTCGATGGAAAACGTTTTTGCCACACCCGAAATGGCCGAGCAAACAAACTAACAAACCTTGATATGGTCCCCCCTCCCCTGCCACCAGATGTTGATATGGTGCCTCTGGAAGTTGGCACTCTGGGGAACCACCCTGATTGCCTGCCACCAAGGCCAGCTCTGCCTAACAACTTCAGGTTTTGACCCTCTGTATATATCAAATTAATTTCAAGTGTTTTGTTTGTTTTTAATTTTGTAATTTTAAATAATGTCATGACTGAGTGAAAAACCAGACACTCGTGGGAGGGATTACTCATCTCATTAGCATTTCTCTCTCTTTTTCCTAAGCAGTGTTACAAGAATAACTCTCTATGTTCACTTTATGTAAAGACCTAATGGCACATTTTGCATTGGCATTTTGACATTTTGCAATCATGCAATCGTAACTCACATATGACATTTCTGACTGTTATATGTGAGTTAACAATACATGCTTGTTCTTTTATACATAAATGATGTATTGCTGAAAGCCAGTAGTTATTTATACTCATGTAAACATAAAAAGAGGCACTCTTAGGACATCTCATCATTAAAATGTTTATGTATGTCTTTATCGTTATGCAACCACATGGATGAATCACTTTCTGTAACAATGTGTCCATATTTTCCCCACTTGTCACCTAAGAAATAAATTATTTTCACTCATAATTTCAGGTTTTGCATCTATGCAGGTTGGGTCTGTGCAGTGAAAATTAAATGGTGATTTATGATATGGAGATGGAAAAGTGCTGGGGCATTATGACCTTGGCACACTAGTGAATTATTCACAGATTTTAGGACTAGATGCACAGGACAATAATAATGTTTTTCACTTTAGAAGCTTAAAGGTTACTCATGGAGATAACTAATGCTTCTGAGTCCAGCTCTTAAATAATTTAAAAAAAGTATAGTGTCTATTCTTCACTTATGTTGAATAATCTTACATATAAGTTATTTATATTTTATCTTCAAATTGCAATTTTAAAATTTCTGTAGCCTTCTATCTATCTATAGTGCTTACAATGGTAATAGGGGCCATATGTCTGAATGCCTCACAATCTTCCCAGTGAGGTATGGAGGTACTATTATCCCAATTTTACATATTGGGTCTGGAGGCCCAGAGAAACACAGGATCACATGGGAAGTGTATGGTAGAGCAGGGCATTGACCTGGTGTCTCCCAAGTCTCAGGTTAGCACCTTAACAGTGGATCATCCTTCCTCTCTAGAGTGGGAGTATTTATGATTTATCATATCATTGACTTAAAGGGTCTGATTTATCATTTTGTTACATCAGTGTTGTAGATTTCAGTGGCATTACTCTGGCATAAAACAGAAATAAAACAGTGGTGAATCTGGACCAGAGTATTTGGTAAACTTAACCCATCAGTTTTAATGGTCTCCAAACGATAAAAAACCAACGTGAGAAACCTAGCTAATAATAATGCTCATTTCCCAATATTACACAATTTAAAAGCCTGTGCCTGCAACATAAAGGAGATTTGATATGCCAATTAATGTCTTTGATTTGCTGAAGTTTTGCTTTCCAGACTGATATAATACCATGGTGTATTATTCAGAGATTAGTCACTAGACATCATTTAGTAAATTCTACTGTTTCCTTAATTTGCAGATTGATTTGTGTTGCTTGCTGCAGTAATTGCTGAACATATAAATGTCAAAAGAACAGGACTTTCAACTTTGGATAGTGAAGACTGTGGTCAGGTTTAAGGTATCACCTTGCAATGATGCAACAGAGAAAAGTGTGGCACACAGCAACTGTTAAAGAGCAAAAACAAACTACTTAGGACTCGGAGGCTGAGGCAAAGGGAACGTCTAACTTTTGATCCTATTACATAAATTATTTTCATCTAAATATAAAAGGGAAGGATTTTGCCAAGTCTCTCGGTTTTGCCAAGCTCTACTTTTCATCTCTACTCCCTTCCTTGCTTTACTAAATTAAAGGGCTGACTTTTTTTCCTTGCCTGTTAATTAATTTGCATAAGTAGCAGCCTTTATCACTTACAGTACAATCTCTGCATGATGATTCACTATGCTGAAGGAAGTGTAGATCCGTTTTCTATTTTTGTGACTGATAGTGTCCAAGCAGTCACCTCTCTTATGGCATTTGAAAAGGACAGCGGATGACAATATCAAGATTAGGAGAATAGGTTTAATTTTGTACCCTATTAAATCCTAGCTATAATCTTTGTTACAAGAAAAGATTCATGTTCTACAATTTCCCTTTCTCATTATAATCATTGTCATAAGAATGAGATTCAGTGTTTAATTGGCTAGAGTAATTTATTCAGTATAACTGGGTTCTAAACTATTGTAACCTTAGTAGCATTTTACTCATGTTTTTGATTATTTTAGTACTGACATTTCTACTATTTTATCAGCAGACAGGCTGATCAATCTCAGCCTATCAAAATATACAATATTGAAAGGATCCAGATAACACTTTTGACTCTCTACTCCCCACCATCACCCACAAAATGATAATGTACAGTGGAATATTGTGCATTCTTAGCCTCCAGTCAAGAGCAAATCAATGTCATCAGGTATTGAATCACAGCAGGACAGATGTCTGAAGCAGCAAACAATAGTGCCATCCTGAAGTCCCTATACATGAAGCCAGCTGCAGAGTGATATTTTAAGACTGCACATTGGAAATTTTTAAAATTAAATAAACTCTTAATCAAAACAGGGAACTACATTTAATGAATACCAAGCTCTGCATTCTCATTCACTAAGGCCACTTTATGCTGCCAGAAATATAAAGGCACACTTACAGAGCAGTGGGTGCTGGTGTTGGGGAATTGGTTATTGGCTGTATTCCCAACATAAAACCTATAGTTTTGTTCTGTATTTTTAACCCACTTTTCAGTGTGTTCCACATCTTCCTATGTGCCTAATCCACACAGGAGATAAATCTGCTACAGGTAAGAGATAGGGAACTTAATCGTTTAGCTCAAGCTGTTGAACTTTTTGATTTAACTCTGGACGTCCCAATTCCAATTCCTGATCATGAGCAAAATGGCAGTCATTTCATATTCTTTTTAGACAACCTATGCTGGGTACAAGGATTATTGGCACTAGTAGTTACAGAAGAACTCTGCCTTTCCTCTTGCTGAAGATGAAGCACTCTGTGGTTCAGTGATGATAGTGCCTGGGGGGGTTAGCCTTTGAGACCCTATCCACTCAAGAGTATGTTGGGGTGGCTTCTGAGACTATCCACTCAGTAGCCTCGAGGAGCTTATTTACTCTGTTTCCAAGAACACAGCTCAACTCTTAACTTGTCACTGAGGTTTCTCTTTTGGCATACAAACAAACTACACATGAGTTGATTATGCTCAAGTGTAGGGGGTGAGTACAGGACATACTACACATTCAAAGTTACACAGAAGCTCCCTTCCTTTATATACATTATACATGATATTACATTTATTATACATTGTATTACATGTTTTGGGATTGGCTTGGTTACTTTGCAGGAACCAATTCCAGTACAGCATGGTCTGTCCATGTGTTGCCCATGTTCAACTTTACTCTTTATGTCATCTTTATGCTCCTGACTTCTTTTGTCCATTGTTATTTTGTTCTTAGTAAATGGTTTTCTCAGCTTCCCCCGCCCATCTTAACTAGCTCCAACATTTTGTCTTTTAGTTTACTGACCCATATACTTATCTTAGCACAAACATTCTATTTTAAGCCTGTTGATTTATTTCCTTTCTAATCCTGTCTTCCAAGAAATGAGGTTTCACCCATGTTTAATTACTCAGGTTGAATGAGGCCTACAGTGCTGTGGGTATAGAAAAGGAAGGGTGGGGGGGGTCTAATACTAGAAAGGAGGGGTAGGCATCTATGGATCAGGAATGATCTCTTTGGATAGCTCTTGCTGGGGGAAGCATTCATTTATGTGCTGGTTTGTATATTGACCTGAATGCACTGAGGTGATTGTATAGGAACTGGAGATATTTGGGAGCATGTCATGCCTTGACCAATTCATGTACCTGTGTCCACTAGTAGAGCATTTTCATAGACCTGGTCTATCTCCTCTCCTGCCCCTCCCTCCACCTTTGGACACTTACCAGGCTTTTGTGTTTGGACTCATATTCTGGATCTGTGTGCTTTTAAAATCCCCTAGATCTGGGTAGGCCCCAGATACCCGCCCTTTCTTTGGCCACTTGGCTCTTTCTCTGGGCATAGACTGTCTGTCTGATACCCCTTCTCAGAAGTGGGATGCTGTGCTCAGGCTGATCTAGGCTGCAAGACCAGTGTTGAACCCTTCAAGACTCCACAGTAGCTTATGCATACCTTTCCCAGAGTCCAATCCTCAGGTGTACTCTGGAATATAGTTTACCTCTTCAGGGACATATGATAGTTGACAAATGGACAGACTATGCTGAGAGATTTTTAAACCAAATCATGGTTTACTCATAGATAGTACAAGAGATACACAGATCTGGGCAAAACAATAAAATACTTGTATGCTATCTCTTGCCTCAGTTTCTTCACAACTCTTGAGTGTTATTTGGGTTTTGGTCAGTGTCTTTTCAGAATTCCAAGTCTCCTCTCCTCGGCATTATGCCTCTAGCTCAGGCTTCTCATCTGAATCATGCAGTCACCTCTATGACTTTTGCAACCAGATTCCTTCAGCTGTGGCTTGTGGAATCCAACAATTCCTTCTCTTTCAGAAAACACGCCCCTTTGTCTCTGTCTTGAAATTCTCAGACTCTATGTTTAAAGGCCTGTTCTGTCTTTATTCCTCTTTTGGGAGTGCATTGGGGATAGGATGGTAATCACAGCATAAAAGGATCGGTAGGTGAGAGAAGACAAGCAAAAGCAAAAACGGATATTTATTCTTGGTACTTCAAGAACCTTTGAGGAAAAATTCCAAATTCATCCATAGTCTCTTATTTCAGTTGAACTGGATTTGATGGTCTTGCCAGATATATGAAGTGCCAGTTGAATATAAAAATTACATTTCAATTGCAATTGAAATAAGTTTTCTTTGAAAAAGTGGATAATTTATTTGAAGGATATGAAACATGAAGCATTGAACTGGTGTGGTGCTTAAAACACCCTAAGTCAAGCCTCTTGATCTTCTTTTCTTTTCCTTTATACTTTCAGAGTTACAGTTCTCTTTTGTGGAAAACCTATAGTGCTACTTTGAAGATAATGGTTCAGTTAGGAACATTATTAAGATTTCAAAGCCCAAGGAAATGATGCCTTAGGTGTAGAATAAAGCATATAAGAGAGGGAAAGACTCTGAGATTAATTTAAAATTGCAGTGAACATCAGTTAAGGTTTCTAAAATTTCATATTCTGACTACAGTCTTTCTTAAACTAGCAGATTAATGAGCCAGGCTTTATTCTCATTAAATTCTTTGTTGTGAGAACGTATCCGAATTATATGCCTCATAAGTCATGTGAAATAAGAGAGGATTCTGCATTGCTTCTGCTTTTCAATATTTTGTTTTGTGTCATACCTACAGCTGCCCTAAACTTGCAGAAGAAGGGTTAGATTGGTTAGCCAACCAGCACTCAGAATAAGAAAAAGATCATAGTATATTGACTCTTGCTATTTTCTGAGCATTTCTGTGAATTATAGAAGATCAAAGTTTCACATTAATGCATAGTTGTGACAAATATAAGAATAGGAAATGGCACAAATTTTACATTTGTTACCTTCTGGAAAATGCAGTCTTCTGAACCAATTTAGGTGATGAATGGGAAGGGAAGGAAAACAGGCTTAAGAGCTGCTTGTGACCTCAAAGAGATGATCAGGAAATGAGAATTTTTTTTCCTCTTTAAAAACTTTTTGATTAAAACTATTTTTATTGACATTTTGGATTAATTTTTTTAGGGGCGGGATCGGAAAGTGAGAGAGACTCATCAAAGAAAGAAATAAAATCTAAAATTTTCAACAAAAATAATCTTTTTTGTTTTGTTTTTGATTTTTTGCAACAAATTCCATTTTGCTGAAAAGTTTTTTATTTATTTATTTGGTGGGTGTACATTGTGATGGAACATTTTAAACTGGCACTTCTTTAGTACAACATTCAATAATATTGTTCTCTTCAAGCAAACTCTTCTGATCAGATGGGATAATGAAAGTGTAGACCATACACATGTACATGAAATAAGAAAATAATCATTTTTCACAGTTTTTAAAGGTTTTTGTAAATTCTAGTCCAGTGTTTGGTTCTTATATAAATATTAAGGAAATATGCATAAAAATAATTTTCTTTTAATATTATACAATAATCTGTGTGGTCCAGCTGCCTACAGTTAACCAAGGTATCTATCTTTTTAGTTGTGCAGTGTGCAGAAATTGCAGTACACAATTCCTTAAAGCCCCCAGGCATTTCTGTGAATGCCAGAAGTAACATAATCCAGTGACCTACTCTGTAGTTCATTGGTTTCCTGCTATGACAAAGTAATGTGTCAATAAGCACTTCTATTAAGAGTTTCTGGTCCACCAAAAAAGTACTAGGTGTTTAGCAATGACATCAATATTTAAAGACTAACATCAGGAACTAGGGGAGAACACAGCAGTGAATTGTTTGTGAAAGGAAAGCTTTACAAGTTGCTAAAAGAAGCTAATAGATCCTCAGTGGAATGAGTGGAAAAATCACTCCAACCTAGGGCAGGATTAACCAGCTGGCAAGTATATCTGTGCCTACTGTCCCTGGCTCAAGTTCATGTGATGACATCACAATGATCTCCTTACTTAGTCTTCAAGAAGCAGACTGCTTCATGAAAAAAATGTGCTCCTCAAGAAATGAATGGACCAGGTGCCACCTCCTTCCCATAATACAGAACAATCACTCCAGCTTAGGTAAGCAATGGGTGCTTTGTCTCTGTTTGGGTGGACCAGTGAAACAGAGAACACCTCAGCCTGGCGTTTACTCTTTGGATGGGCTAGAAAGCCTAAAACCTCTTTCTTCACTTGTCATGGACCAAACTGAGGCCTCCCTCCTTCCTTACTTCATTCTTTCAGTGGGCCCAGGCAGAGGAGGTCTGAAGCCCATTGTTACATTGGTTTATCTTCAGTGAACAGGCCATAGAGAAGGGAGCTAGTTTCCTGAGCCCATGTACATTGCTGCATAGCAAGAAGTCAGTGATGAGGCTTCTTGTGCAAGCATGAAGGTGAAGTGCTGAGTTGCTACTTCCAACAACTTGCAATTAATATGCACAGGGGTGGCTTGTTAGTCACCTCCAGCTCTCAATTATCTGGCATTGTTTCTCACACAGACTTGATTTCCTGTAACACCGGGGCCTTTCTCTGGGGGCAGAGCTGTCCTTAAGATCTGTGGGACTCAATTCTGCTAGGTGGAAAAGGGAGGATGGAAATCAGGCCCTGGATTACCTGCCCCTCAACTATCCAGGTCTCTCTGATACAGCTACTCAATGGCTGTGGAAAGGGAACCATAGGTCTTTTTGTTCTGTGTTTGTACAGCACCTTGCCCAGTGGGGCCCTGGTCCATGACTAGGGCACCTAGGTACTATGGTAATGCAAATAATAAATAACTAGAGAGCTACACACTTTGCTTCTGTTGAATGAGCCTTACACCCAGTGCAAGAGAGCAGCATTTAAAGCTGCTGTCTGTGATATGGGCAGGCAGCAGTAGGGGGGTGTCATAAAGATCCATTTGCCTGCAATGAGCAGGAGGTGTCATGGGGAGTGGTAATGGAGATCAGGAGGGCAATCTCATGGGGGGTGATGGATACCCTAGGCCCTGCATTCAGAGCTTCTCTGCCGTTTAGTCTCCAGTTTCTTGTTAACCCTGGCTCCCACCCCTCAGCATCTGACCCGAGAAGTTCACACCAGAACACAGTCGCGTGCACACATGTGCACCTGCACGCAGAGCCCTTCTTCCAGAGTCAATATTTGTGGAGATTGAGCTGACAGAGGGTTCATAATAAAGAGTTCCTCCCCAAGTCTGCATCCCTGTTTTCACTCCCAATCCCCATTCCCTCATTTCCGGCCCCAGCTTCCACATACACATCCAATTCTCCCCTCTAGTTCCCTGCTTCCCTCATCAACAACACTCCCATCTCTTTCCTCTGGGTTCCTGCTTCCCTCATCACAACTGCACCATCTCTGTATGTCCCTGCTGCTTAGCCCCAACTCGAGAACCCCGCTTCCAGGCCCCCATACCCATGCTTCCTCCATCACTGCATCTCTGCATCACTATTGCTTCTCCATCCCCACTGCTTCTACTTTCTCCACCATACCTGCTTCTCCCCTTACAAACCATCCCTGTAAGGCTCTCTTCTTTCTGGTAGAGTATAGGCTATAGAAAATCTCTACATGAGCAAGCTAAGCTGCTGCCTCTAATGTATATAGGCAGCAGAAGAGCGTACAATGAGATTCATGAGGCACCATGAGGCAGTCTGTAGGTCTGGTTTTCCTCCAAATCAGACATTTTTCCAGTTTTCACACAAGTAAGATACTGACCATTGGTGCTTGGAACAGTCCCTGAAAATGGTGGTGTTCAAAAGTAATCATGTTACTCACACAGACAGAGAAATGGCATGAAGCTGAGTGTAGGGCTTCACTGCCCTTGGCCAGTAATGATAGGCCCACCACATCTCGTTTTGGGGTTCTTCCTGCCACCCAAGCAGAAGGATTTCAGGAACAGCGAGCCATATGGCCAACCTCACATGCTTAGTTAGGTCCTAAAAATCATTAGATTAAAAATAGTAATAATACATTTGGGGTTCTTATTTCACTTATGGTTTCTCAGCTTGTAGTTACACTCACTTAATGTTTTCAAGCTGTTCTCTGAAACGGCATCAGGGCTAGAATTTTTTTTTTTTTTTTAATGAAAGCTGAGAGTCTCTTTCAATGTCTTCATTCCAGCAATTTGGGCTTCAATAAAAACAGCCAATATTGTGAGACTAGTTATAAAATTGCAAGAGTTGACAATTTTGAGGAAACCTTGTGGGTCTTGGGAAAAGGTGTGAACAGGGAAGTAGGCTCCATGGTGCTGTTGGTTCCCCAATCTGTAGAGCAGTGTGTCTTTGGGGATACCATGCTCTACCCCTTCAAGCAAGTGCGTTCTGTCTTTGGGGTGCTGTCTTCCTATCTGTGCAATAGACTCTGTGGCTTAAGCCCTTCTTTCCTTGCATGTGGGGGTTGTCGTGCTGTCTGCAATGGCTCACAACTGTGAGTTCCAAACTCAGGTCAGATTGTCAGAAAACAGGGTAGATACCCCAAACAGGTGGTATGTTCTATAATTAGATTTCATCAAGCCAGTAACAAATAGGAATTCCTGGATCACTATATCAGTCTTACCATGGCACAAAAATCCCCTTGGGCTCTCCAGCCACTCTTGCAACCCAGAAAAACTAGGCTTTATGCTACTGGTCACTATACCAAATATCACATCGCATTTTGGACCCCACACTACAGAAAGGATGTGAACAAATTGGGGAGAGTCCAACAGAGGGCAATGAAAATGATTAGGGGGCTGGGGCACATGACTTATGAGAAGAGGCTGAGAGAACTGGGCATATTTAGTCTGCGGAAGAGAAGAGTGAGGAGGGGATTTGATAGCAGCCTTCAACTACCTGAAGGAAGGTTCCAAAGAGGATGGAGCTAGGCTGTTCTCAGTGGTGGCAGATGACAGAACAAGGAGCAATGGTCTCAAGTTGCAATGGGGAAGGTCTAGGTTGGATGTTAGGAACAACTATTTCACTAGGAGTGTGGTGAAGCACTGGAATGGGTTACCTACTTACAGGTGATGGAATCTCCATCCTTGAAAAAGCCTTGGCTGGGATGATTTAGTTGGTGATGTTCCTGCTCTGAGCAACGGATTGGACTGGATGGCCTCCTAAGGTCTCCTCTAACCCTAATCTTCTTTGATTCTATGATTGTTATTCCCAAACCCAAAGGGTCAGTCACTTATCTGAAATCAATGGATACTCTCGATCTCACACTAAAGACAATGCTGGCAGCCAATTTCTCTAGTAAACTAACTAGAGGTTTATTGGCTAAGAAAAGAAATGAGAGTTACTGAGAGGGTAAAGCAGGTAAAATACATTAACAGGTGAGTCAAAGTTTGTAAGTCCAAACTGATAGCAGAGATATAGCAATCTGCTAGTTTTCCATAAGTCTCTCAGGGTTACCCAAAATAAACTTTGAGCAACTCTGTCTTGCATCTGGAATGCTTCCCTGTGAATGTCCAAAAAGTTCAGAGATGCAGGATGATTCTCTTAAACCAGTATTTATAGATCCTGTTTATGGAAGACAAATTCCGTGGGTTTTGCAGACTGAGTCTGTGAATTTCCATTGTTGATCACAGTGACCATTGCTTTGAAGTTTACATTCCACTTCCTTTGCATTCACAAGTAGTTTAGTTACAGTGATATACATAATGTAATTGCCTGCCATTACATTACAATAGGGATAGATAAGTAAAAACAATACAAGTAACATTTCATTAGTTTTCATGCAGTTTACACATCAAACAATTTCTCAATTTAGCACTAAAACACTCTTTGATCTACAGTTATCTGATTACAGGGTATACATAAAGTAACATGATAGCAATCAACAAGTTATAGATAAGACTAAGATTTTCTTATGGTTATTTTTAGTAAAAGTCATGGACAGGTCACAGGCAATAAACAAAAATTCATGGAAGTCCATGACCTGTCCATGACTTTTACTAAAAATAATTGTGACAAAATGGGGACTGGGGGGTCCAGCACCCACGCTGCTGCCACTCAAAGAGGCTGGGAGCTGCGGGGTCCCCCCGCCACCCATGGAGGCTGGGAGCGGTGTGGAGGCTCGGAGCTCTGGGGCTGGTGGCGAGGAGCTCTGGGGGTTGCCCGCTGCAGCTGGGAGCTCTGGGGGCCCCTCACTGCCTGTGGCAACTAGAGTTCTTGGACTGCCCACTGCGGCTGGCAGCTCCAGGGGCTGCCCGCAGTAGCTGGGAGCTCTGGGCCAGGCTGCTAAGAGCCGCAGCATCCCCCCACCTCCCACCATGGCTCAGAGCCAAGGGGCTGTCAGGTGGAAGCTATGTCCTTTCTTCCCCGCCCCCCCCCCCCCCGCACATCTTCCCCACAGCTGCAGCAGCTGAAAGCTCTGGAAACCCTGTTGGCTGACAGCTCCAGCTGCAGCCCCTGGGCTAAAACAGAAAATGTCACGGATGTCTCTGAAAGTCACAAATTCCATGACTTCCATGACCTCCATGACATAATCGTAGCCTTAGTTACAGATAAGACAATTTACTTCACATTTTCTTTGAACTAAATTAACACGTTAGTACACTTAACATTTCTTTAATATTCAGACACAAGTGAATTGTCCTAAGACTCTGGCATGTACTGGCATCTGGCCTGTCACCATCACAAGGGTTGACTCAAGAGGCCTCAGACGGTGATGGAGCAAACTTGTACTGTGCCTAGTACTTCAGTGACTTTAATTCATACTAAGTCTAATGCATAGCAAAATGACCTTGTCTAATTGTTATATTAGTGAGAAGGTACTCCTTCCACATATAATAAGAAAAATTCTGTAGACTATTTTCCTGTAAGAAACAATCAGACTTACAACAATTTATTTCAGTTTGATCAATGTAGCCAGTGTAAATTGTAGAAACTAGAGATGAGTCTGTACTAGCAAAGCCTTTCCAGATACTGTAAAAAAATATGTATAAGTGATTGAGTATCCCAGCCCATTTGGAATCCAGAAAAACGCAGAGTTAGTTTATTTGGGTAATGCAACCATTTCCGATGTGGAGAATGAAATATTTGGACATCACATTTATAGCTTTTGTATTATTCTCCTGAATTTTTATATCACTTCTGTGCAGCTCAAGGGATGTCCTGAATTTACAGATCAGTCCAATAGCCACCAAACAATTGAGGAATCCATGGACATGAAATTTTCAGAGCCCTATGGATCAGCTCTGAATGTCTGTAGAGGGACCATGAACACATTTTATGTTGTCAAATCTACTTACCTGAGCTGATCAGAATTTTTTTTTTCATAAGAGTGCATGGGTGTGGAATGAAATGGGGCATAATGACAAAGAGATGCACACCAAAGACATTAAAAACTGTGGCTAAAGTAACAGATACCTTCAGTCACCATGCCATTTTAGGGCTACAAGATTGCAGTCATAGCACTGTAATGAGAATGTATTTAGCTAGTGCCATTTCTCATTTTCATTACTGTCATTTTCTTGAGAATGGATTAATATTGTGCTATTTTGTATTCTCACAGCAATTTTTGTCACAAGAAAAGATTCATGCCTTGCCATCTTCTATTCTTGTTAATTTTTATCATGAAAACAGGACACCAAAATTGTAATGAACAATAGAGTACACAAAAGTCTATAATCCTTTCACAGAACTGGAGACTTCAAAATGTTAAATGTTATGGGTTTTTATTGTTTGGCCATTCCACCTTTCTTTTCCGGGTGGTTACTGAAACTTTAACAGAGAAGTATAAGAATGGTCTGCCAATCAAAGCAAAGAAGATGAAAAAGGTTAGATAGTAAATGCTGCTACTCTGTTTTGTAGGATATATGAGGCATTTAATTTGTGATATCTATGGCAGAGTTTCAAACAAACAAACAAAAAAACCCAGGAAGCAGCACAACAAAATTCCATATAACAACTATGGAGCAGGATGGATATAGCACACTGTGACTACTTAGGATTATCCAAAAATGTATACTCAAGCTATCCTTAAATATGTTGAGTACCTAGGAATACTTCCTTAAATTATGTTGACAGCAGAAATAAGATGAGATGGATCACCTAAATCAGACCTTTACTATTTCAGTAGGGTTTTTCTTCTGATACGTGGTTCAGAAACCCACTTGTATTACCTGATCCATCTGGTGAATGGGTAGTAAAGTACTGTGATTCATAAAGCCCTCGATACCAACTGGTAACGGGTTATAAGAATATCCTGATCCTGGTATCCACATTGTGAGATTGCCGGGTGATATCTTAAATGAAAGCCAGGGTCACACTGCTCATGAATATTGTTGGGAATTGCCTATATAGATACTATGCAAGGAATTATGTATGTACACTGAAAATAAGCTTTAAAGTCTCTATCAGTGCGAGGTTGACAAAAGAGTTTTCTGTCAGAGAAAGTATGTTTATTTATCTGTCTCTTTGGCATGTAAATTAAGCATTGTTAAGTTAATACAAAGAGAATCATTTGCATACAAAGTTAATGGGTGGAGGAGGATGTGAAATCTTCAGGGAGACAGCATACTAGAGAATAAACCACAGAGGGTGATCCTGACTCTGGGGACAATGAACTTTGGGCATATAAGGAGAAGGCAAGAAGACATCCCTTTATTCTGCACCTTATATTCATGAAATCAGGATGTCTGGCTGCCTTGGTAGCCAAAAGACTTTGGGTGAGAAAAATGTATTGGACAAGAGGTTAGCCTGTTAAATTTAGTCTCTAGAAAGTGTGTTTAATTTTGTTTTGTATGTAACCTGTTTTCTATTATCCTTACTCACTGTCTCTTAAATCTTGAATTTTGGTTAATAAACTTATAGTTGTTTTCTCAGTGCTGTGGTATTAAACAAGACTCTGATCCTCAGTTGAATCATATAAGCTGGTGTATGCACTCTTACTTTGGAAACAGCAGATCTGGTATGTCTGTGCCTGTTCACTGGAGAAGGAGTGGCACACTATAGAGGAAAGCTTGGAAGGAGCTCAGGGACTGGGGTGCATTTACTGTTCACCTGAAAGGCAAAGTAAGGGCTAGCACAGGTCAAATAAGTTTGTTTGAGTGTCAAATAGGCTGGAGATGTTGGGGAGCTGACAACAAGTTAAGCACAAGGAAATCTTTCTTTTACTGGAGGCGGCGGGAGGTAGGGTAACAAGGTGACCCGCAGTCCTGGGTATTCTGAGAACCATTACAAATATTGAATATGATCTACCCTTTGAATCCAATTCTTTCTAATTCAAATCAGTGCAGTCCTAAACTCTGTGAAATGTATAGCCATTTATGTTCTGTGCTAAATACGTTGAGAGAGAGTCATTATGGAAACAAAAAAAAGGAGGACTTGTGGCACCTTAGAGACTAACCAATTTATTTGAGCATGAGCTTTCGTGAGCTACAGCTCACTTCATCGGATGCATTCAGTGGAAAATACAGGGGGGAGATTTATATACACAGAGAACATGAAACAATGGGTGTTACCATACACACTGTAGCAAGAGTGATCAGGTAAGGTGAGCTATTACCAGCAGGAAAGCGGGGGCTGGGGTGGGGGGAAACCTTTTGTAGTTACAATCAAGGTGGGCCATTTCCAGCAGTTGACAAGAACATGTGAGGAACAGTGTGTGTGTGTATGGGGGGGGGGGTAAATATGGGGAAATAGTTTTACTTTGTGTAATGACCCATCCACTCCCGGTCTCTATTCAAGCCTAAGTTAATTGTATCCAGTTTGCAAATTAATTCCAATTCAGCAGTCTCTCGTTGGAGTCTGTTTTTGAAGTTTTTTTGTTGAAGAATTGCCACTTTTAGGTCTGTAATCGAGTGACCAAAGAGACTGAAGTGTTCTCCGACTGGTTTTTAAATGTTATAATTCTTGACGTCTGCTTTGTGTCCATTTATTCTTTTACGTAGAGACTGTCCAGTTTGGCCAATGTACATGGCAGAGGGGCATTGTGGCACATATCACATTGGTAGATGCGCAGGTGAATGAGCCTCTGCTAGTGTGGCTGATGTGATTAGGCCCTATGATGGTGTCCCCTGAATAGATATGTGGGCACAATTGGCAACGGGCTTTGTTGCAAGGATAGGTTCTTGGGTTAGTGGTTCTGTTGTGTGGTTGCTGGTGAATATTTGCTTCAACTTGGACGGCCAGTCCTTGCTTACGGACAGTCCCCCAACCTGAAGCCAATACTCACCAGCAACCACACACCACACAACAGAACCACTAACCCAGGAACCAATCCTTGCAACAAAGCCTGTTGCCAGCTGTGTCCACATATCTATTCAGGGGACACCATCAGGGCCTAATCACATCAGCCACACTAGCAGAGGCTCATTCACCTGCGCATCTACCAATGTGATATATGCCATCATGTGCCAGCAATGCCCCTCTGCCATGTACATTGGCCAAACTAGACAGTATCTACATAAAAGAATAAATGGACACAAATCAGACGTCAAGAATTATAACATTCAAAAACCAGTCAGAGAACACTTCAATCTCTTTGGTCACTCGATTACAGACCTAAAAGTGGCAATTCTTCAACAAAAAAAACCTTCAAAAACAGACTCCAACGAGAGACTGCTGAATTGGAATTAATTTGCAAACTGGATACAATTAACTTAGGCTTGAATAGAGACTGGGAGTGGATGGGTTATTACACAAAGTAAAACTATTTCCCCATGCTTATTCCCCCTCCCCCCCACTATTCCTTACATGTTCTTGTCAGCTGCTGGAAATGGCCCACCTTGATTGTCACTACAAATGGTTTTTCCCATCTGCTTTCCTGCTGGTAATAGCTCACCTTACCTGATCACTCTTGTTACAGTGTGTATGGTAACACCCATTGTTTCATGTTCTCTGTGTATATAAATCTCCCCCCTGTATTTTCCACTGAATGCATCCGATGAAGTGAGCTGTAGCTCAAGAAAGCTTATGCTCAAATAAATTGGTTAGTCTCTAAGGTGCCACAAGTCATCCTTTTCTTTTTGCGGTTACAGACTAACACGGCTGATATTCTGAAACCTGTCATTATGGAAACAGTGCATTAGCAGGTGCCACAAGGTCTTTTCTTTGTTTCTTTCCAGATGAGTTGAAAAAATTGTGAAGGAAAATTTACAAAGGTTTCCATATTAACCTTTTTTCTTATTTCAACAGAGTCACTGTTTAAAATTATTGTCTGGATACAGCGAATTCTTTCCCAGAGGTCTGGCTTGTGGATCTTGCCCACATGATCAGGGTCTAAGTGATTGTCATATTTGGGATCAGGAAGGAACTTTTCCCCAAATCAGATTGGCAGAGGTCCTAGAGGTTTTTCTCTTTTTTTCTTCAGCATGGGGTATGGGTCACATGCTGGTTTGAAGTAGAGTAAATGGGGAGTCTCTGTAACTTGAAGTCTTTAAATCAAGATTTCAGGACTTCCAAAGCTTAGTCAGAGGTTATGGGCCTATTACGGGAAAGGGTGGGTGAGGTTCTGTGGCCTGCAGTGTGTACGAGGTCAGACTAGACAATTATGATGGTTCCCCCTGGCCTTAAAGTCTAGTAGTCTGTTAATAAAAGGCAGCTCAGGATAGTCTTCTGAGTTGTCCACCAGCAGTGTACAGCTAATAGCTTGAACTCTCTAACAACATGATGAGAATGATATTTGAATCTTGGTAGCAGTTAAATACATAGCATACATATTTCCCTGTAGGTATAACTTTCCGGTAATGCACATACTGCTCCACCCTGAGTGCTTGCAATGCACTTTACCCCTGTTACCCATAGATGCCCTTCTAGGTGTTGCCTTCTTCCTATTGTCTTTCTGGTTTCTGGGCATCATACTGCACTTTTTTTATTTCTGGCATCATATTGCTATGCCTCTGGAATTCCATACAGTAACTTCCTTATTGCGATGTGGGATTCCTTTTATCATCTGAAGCAAATTTCAGTTGTTTACTTTGCACTCAGACAATTTAATAAAAGGAAATATCACTTGCACAAATCTACTTTTGGGATATTCACTCCCTTGGTACTCCCTAAAGAGCCAGTTAATCTTCACGTCATATGTATGGCCCCTGGTGGATCTGAAATCCAATTAATGGGGAATAAACTCGTTTTCAAGACATCTGCTTATGTTTTATCACTTTTTATAGTTTTTAGCCTTAGCTTCCACTCCTCACTAGTTAGCAGCTACACTGTTATCAAGCATCCATTAGCAATAGAATCCTTTTTCCTGACTATGGATTATATTCTGATACCCTTATTAGTGCTGAGTAGAACTGTTCTCAGACCAGAAGTTCAATAGTTTTCATTGTCTTTTCAGTGGGATGGCTTGTAGAGTAAGGGGTATGAGAATCTGGCCCTATGACATTGTAGCTACTTTCTGTTCTATCTCACTGATACTGGCTTGATTCCTATATTTAAATAGTATAAAAATAAATTTTTGAGGAGTTAAAATATGGTCCAAATAGCTATCTTTTAAATCCTATAGCTGTCTACTAATTGCTGCCAGAGATACATTTTTTTCATTATTTTAAATTAATTATCTCAGAATAAGTATAATATAATCCTACACTAAATGAACAAGTCCAGTCTTCTGCAGAACAGCCAGGTCCCTGGTCCTTCTGTTGGTTGGATGTTCAGTCAATATCCTCAGGTTTATTTTCTTGTTTACACATGGAAGAGAACTTCAGGTGCAAAACAACCTTCTTAGACATACAGTCATTAGAACAAAAAGAAAAGGAGTACTTGTGGCACCTTAGAGACTAACCAATTTATTTGAGCATGAGCTTTCGTGAGCTACAGCTCACTTCATCGGATGCATACTGTAGCTCACAAAAGCTCATGCTCAAATAAAATGGTTAGTCTCTAAGGTGCCACAAGTACTCCTTTTCTTTTTGCGAATACAGACTAACACGGCTGTTACTCTGAAACCAGTCATTAGAACATTATTGGATGTCATATCTACTATCTCCAAGGCCCATAACTCAACAGGGTTTCAGTGGCTCCAGAATAAAGACTCACTCTGCAAACAATACCAGATAGTCTTCCCACCCAGGCTTAGTGCCATTGAAGTCAATGGTTGCTAAGTACTATGGGTCTGATCCAATGCTCACTGAACTCAGTTGAAGAACTCCTTTCACTTCAATAGGCCATGAATCAGGTTCTATGCTGTCTACTAAATAGTTGTGAGATCGCTCTTTTTTAAAAAAGGAGTTGGGAGGCTTTTTTTGCATTTAAAAGGTCTTCCCTTAAGACGGGCCAAGTTTTCATGACCCTTTATTTATAGTCCATTCTAGGCTTGTGAGAAAGAATTTCAGGTTTGTCTTGAAATGTGGAAAACTAGGAAAACAAATATTTTTGTTTCTCAGTTTAGATCAGTAACATGAGGAAAATATAAAATTCATTGTACAATATTATTAGTATTTTTATCCAATATGCAATAAACCTTATAAGTCCTCATAAAGCCTTTGTTGCTACGTAAGTATATATTGCAGTATTATTTATTAAGATATAGAGATTAAAATATATTTTAGAAATAAAGGGAAATATAATGTAGTGTTTCATTTGTTGAACAGTATAAGCTTTCCTTGCATTTTGGAGCCCTAAAACTCATTGACCTCTGAAGTATATTCTAATAAGAAGATTCAAGTCTGAGAAAGCAGAACCAGTCATTATCACAATGAATAAGTCCCCTATGTAGTATTCAATAGGCAAAAGGTTACATTAAGACACCTACTGTGTAAAGGGAACTGTCAAGTATTGATGTTTAAACTTTGATCACTCTTTATTGTGTCTAAAACTCTTAAAGTTTACATGTAATATCTCTTTCCTCACTAGTTCTGACCTTTCACATACATTCCATCAATCCATCACAATTTAGCAACCCACAGTGTTTCCTTGTTTGACAAAGGTAACTTCCTGTGTTTTCACTGATCCCCACGGAGTTAAGGGAAAAGGTTTTATTAGTTAATTGAGCGGCTTCTGCTGGCTGGTTGGTTGTTCTGCATGAGCAAAACAATTGCAGGATTATGAATTAATGCTGCCAACTTGTGTTTTGGACACCTAAGGCCCAGACTTGCAGCCACTGGAAACTTTGCCAGAAGTTCCTGGTTATAATGGAAGTAGAACCAGAAACTCATACTGATGAGTTTTTAATCATTACTTTAAAAATAGTATTAGTTGGGATTTTTTTAGAAAGAATGAATAGATCTGAAAGTAATACAAAATTACAAACAACTTGGACATATTTGTACATATTGGACATATGGACATATTTGGACATATTTCCCTGATATTATTAATAATAAAAAGCTATACATTATTCCCTAAGTATAAAATCTAAAAACAGCATGTGTGTAACACAGAAAATCTCCTTCAAACAGCTGAAGAATGAATATGAAATTTCTTAAGAACAAAAAATATTTAGAATTTGAAGTGTGTTCCCAACAGATTATAATAGTTTTTAAAGTAGGTCAGACTTCAGGCTTCAAATTTTTGGCTGTGTTCCTGCTTTTTAAAAGCTAGAAAAGCCCTGAATTTTAGTTAATGGTGGTGGAAAATGTATTAATAATTGGGTTGTGCTGCATAATGCCATTATGACAGCTGGTAACTTTGTATGTGTATGCATAAAATAACATTATCCCCTACAAATGATTTACCCTTGCAGCACTATAACTGACTATACATTTTTGTCTGTCTTTCCTTTACATGATGATTTTTGTACACATTTTACCATATGTGAAGGCTACAATGCAAGCAAGTCTATTTTCTTAAAATGAAAATAAAACTTTAAAGAGAACACCAAATGTTCATCCTATTAGACAAGGTGCAACTTTGCTGGGTCCAAGATCAGTGGAGACACTTTCTGGAGCTAGCACTGAGGCTGGCGAAATATCTTAACTGGGAGTAGCTGAGGCAGTGTTCCACATGTCCCTTCTCATTTCCTTTACATCCCTTCTCTCCTAATCCCCTTTCACTGTGTGGGGATTCCTTCTTCCCTCTTCCTTCCCCACAGTGGGGAAGGAGAGGGAGAAAGTCAGATGCTGCATTTGACGCCGGGGCTCCAGCACCTGTCCCACTCACAGCTGCTGCTGCCCTTAGATGGGGAGGGAGTAGTACGGGGGCCAGGTGATTGGCTCCCCTTGCAGTGGTGTCATGTTAAGGGGATTGATACAGTTTCTGTTTAGACAGGGTAGCCATTGTGGATTCCCTTTTTCAGCCCTACTCTTCCCAGCCTTAATCTAGTTGTCGTGATGCCAGGGACATAGACTGATCATCAGTTTGGGCTTTGGAAGGGATTTTCCCCACAATGCAAAATTGGCAAACTGTGTGGTTTTTTTTCACCATCCACCTGGTACACAGGATGTCTGGTTTAGGTTGCAACTGCTGCAAATATGACAGGTTCCAGTATGGTTGGTTGGTTAGAAAGTGTCCCACTGAGGACTCTGTAACCCAATGGGCTGCCTGTGCATAGATCCTGAGCGGAGCATTGCACAGTGAAGGGGTTTGCTTCTGTTTCCTACAGAAAGTGGGTCCTCCTCATCTTATCTTTCCTATCTCTAATGTAGAGGTGGAAAGCTGGTCTGAACTCTGGCTTCCAGTCTGGGCTCTTGGCAGTTCTTACAGTGCAGAATGGGAGCATGGCCTTCACACTCATCCTCTGGTTTATAGTCCACTGTGAACATTGATGCCACTTGAGATCCATACTGGAACAAATTGCTGGGTAGTTTTCAGGTAGTTTGAGGTAGGTGATAGAACTTAATAACATTGTGGCCTCCAAAGTTAATGATAATATGTCTGTGATTCATTGTTTCTATGTCTACATCAAGAAAAGCAATCAAAGACAAAGGCTGAACTTTGCTTTTCCTTTACATGTTTATGCCTGGGTATTATGTATTTTGTGATGCTGTGATGCTTCCCAGGGGGTACCCAGGGTTGTGAAGCACCTTGTTATTACCTGCCCTCAGTATGAGGAAACCTTGTCTGTGCCTGCTGGGGGCCAGCTCCCCAACTCCACCAGCCAGAGACAACACAAGCACTCCCCTCTAGTCCTAGGCTGGCCCTGCTATCTCTTTAAAGATTAGCAATAGGCACACAGCAACCTCTGTGCCCTCCAAGCCTGTCCTTGGAGTATCCAGTTCCTGTTCCATTGGACCCTCACAGTATTCACAGATTCACTGCTCCCAAAGGAACAATAGACCCCACTTTACCAGATATACCTTAGATCACTGGCTCCTTTTAACACACAGAACTTAGACATGTTTATAGTGAAAACAAACATAAGTTTATTTAACAAAGCATAGCGATTATAGTAATAGCAAGCAGAAGTATTGGAAACAGATAGTTATGTGTAAAATAAAAATTATAACATGCGTTCTAGAACCCAGAGTTATTTAACTTGATACTTTCTATGTCTTATAGAGTATTGCTCACCCAAAGTCTTTCCAGTGTTTTACAGCCAGGCTTGGCTGTGATAGTCAGTTCATGAGACAAGTCACACTGTCCCTTGCTTTCTCAGTGGAAGATGCTGTGTGTTTCTTTGCATTATTTGATACTCAGACTAATATTTTGATTTGGGGTCATCAACTACACACTTCTGAAGATTTTTTTTCTCTTGAAGACGTCAGTGTTACATGTGGTATTTAGGTTAGTATATAAATAAGCATCCATTGTAAGATGTACAATGGACAATACACACATGACCAAATGGAGAGAAGCATTTGCTACCTGCTTTCTGAAAAGGACACATCTGAGATATGTCACCTTCAGATGATCTGCCTTAACTCCCATACTTTAAGAACATACTTTTCAGTATAAATATATAGCTCCTTAAATATTATCTGTACATACATTTCACAGTTATTATGATTACCGGGGGCAACTGGCTCTCGGAAGTCATATGCCACCCTTTACTGAACTATTATGAATATAACCAATCCAGTGGATCCCTGTAAAACACTCTCTGTGCCAAACAAAAATATTGAAGTTTGGAGCTTAGTAGAGATTATCTGTTAGAAAGATATTCAATCTTGATTTAAAAAAATAGTTGCCATTGGTGGAGAATCCACCATGACCTTTGGTAAGTTGTTCCAATGGTTTAATAACCATCACTGTTAAAAATATAAATCCTATTTCTGTTCTGAATCACCTAATTTCAACTTCCAGCCATTGGATCATGTTTTATCTTTGTCTGCTCGACTGAAGAGTCCATTATCAAATATTTGCTCCCCATGTAGCTATTTAGACTGTAATCAAGTCACCCCTGAACTATCTCTGTGTTAAGCTAAATAGATTAGGTTCCTTGAGTCTATCACTGTAAGGCATGTTTTCTAATCCTTTAATCAATCCCATGGCTCTTCTCTAAACTCTTTTCAATGTATCCACGTCCTTCTTAAACTTAAACACAATTGCCAACTTTCATGCGGTAAACAAGCACCCTGAATTTCACAATAAGTCAAAAATCAAGATAATCCCATTTCAAAAGAAAGCCAAAATAAGCCAATCCCTAAAAACCCCAACACTCTATGTAACTAGATCCCCTTGGCATGCAGTCTGGGACTGTGGTGGGCCTGCTGTACACCCCTGAATCTCTCCCCACTTTGCCCCTGCTTGCCAGGAGCCAGTCAAAAAAAAAAGAACAACAAGCTACAATAAGCAACAAGCTACAAGCCAAACAAGCAACAACCTACAAGCCAAAAACTAGCCAACAAGCAACTCACAAGCCAATTAAGCCAAAAACAAGCCCAATTTCTGCGTTTTTTCACAGATTTGGCACATCTACTGTGGACACCAAAACTGGACACAGTATTCCAACAGCAGTCACACCAGTGCCGAATGCAGAGGTAAAATAACCTCTTACTCCTACTAAAGATCCCCAGTTTATGCACCCAAGGATCATATTATCCCTTTTGGCCATAGTCCCACACTGGAAATTCACATGAACTGTAGTTGGGAAAAATAGAACAGTATAATTTATTGACCATTTCTGCCTTTTTGACATTATTGATAATTTTATCATTTATATCATTACATTGGATCAATACCATTCTTAGGATTATTATTGTTTCTAATATACTTTTAAACTCCTTGTTATTGTCCTTATGCAAGCCACAGATTTCTCCTTGTGTCCCTTCGCTTCTCTTATCAATTTTCTACATATCCTAGTGTGACAGGTTAGATCACAGAAACCCCCTTGGGACTGCCAACCCATGTGCTGAGATTACCTCTAAGCCCGTCTTCCCTGGAAACATGGGAGTTCAGAACCTTGCCTGGTTGTGCCAGACACACGAGCCTGCTACAAACACAGACCCAGGTCTGAACCACGTCCCCCACAAACTGCAGGCTTAACTGAAACAGCTTAAGAAGTGTTCCTGTCTCCAACACTCAGGTACCAGCTCCCAATGGGGTCCAAACTCCAAATAAATCCATTTTATTCATAAATTGTTCACCCTCTATACCACTGATAGAGAGGTATGCACATCTGTTTGCCCCTCCCAATACATACTCTGGGTTAATTAATAAGTAAAACGTGATTTTATTAAATACAAAAAGTAGGATTTAAGTGGTTCCAAGTAATAACAGACAGAACAAAGTGAATTACCAAGCAAAATAATATAAAACATGCAACTCTAAGCCTAGTACAGTAAGAAAATGATTACAGATGAAATCTCACCCTCAGAGATGTTCCAGTAAGCTTCTTTTACAGACTAGCCTCCTTCTAGTCTGGATCCAGCAATCACTCACACCCCTGTGCTTACTGTCTTTTGTTCTAGTTTCTTTCAGGTATCCTTTAGTGGTGGAGAGGCTACCTCTTGAGCCAGCTGAAGACCAAATGGAGGGGTCTCCCAGGGGCTTAAATATACTTTATCTTGTGGGTGGAGACCCCCTTCTCTCTCCTCTGCAGAATCTAGCTGCAAGCTGGAGTTTTGGAGTCACATGGGCGAGTCACATGTACATGCATGACCCAGAACTTTACAGGTTGCAGCCATTATTCATATGTTACCTTGAATGTCCCCACATAGACTTCTTATGTGGATTGGAGTCTTCCGAGGTTCTATTGTCCATTATGTGTTTCTTGATTGGGGCACTTAACTTGCAAATTCCTTTCTTAAGAAGCTGACCAAATGCCTTACTAAGGCTACTTAAAATTGAACAAGTACACAGCCAATATTCATAACTTCAAATACAAAAATGATACATGCATACAAATAGGATGAATATATTCAATAGATCATAAGTTTTACAGAGATATGTTACATGGCATATGTAGCATAAAACATATTCCAGTTATGTTGTATATACATTCATAAGCATATTTCCATAAAGCATTATGGGGTGCAACATCACACCTAGTTTCTCATTTATATTTATTACTATCAACTTCCACTTTCTTTCTCCATTTGTTTTATTTTGTGTGTGTGTGTGTCTGTGTATGTGTGTGTCTGTGTGTGTGTAGAGATAAAGCATTGTCTTCACTTCTTCTCTAACCTAGGTCTATTTAAAAATAGTGGGTCTCAATCTCAATAGTGGGATTGCAGCTTTTTAGACATCCAATAATATTTTCTTAAACAATTGCAATTATAATCCAATTTTTTTCTAATTATATTCTTCTTTCCAGCTGATTTATCTGAATTATTTTCAGTTTAGTGATAATGGACCTTTTAAAGTGCTGTGTGTGTGTGTGTATATATATATGTGTGTATATATGTGTATATACATACAGTGATTGGGACTTTTTGCGCATTATAAATGTGATCAGGACATGATCACTTGAACCTAAACTGCCATTAAATTTTAGTTCTGTGATCAGTTCCTATTTATCTGTCAAGACAAGGACTAATATAGAATTCCCCTGTGCTGGATACAACATTGTTTGAGTTAGGAAATTGTCATCTATAATATTTAGACGTTCCAAGGATGCTTTTAGTACTGGCAGCATGAGGTCTCAGCATATGTCACCCAAATTGACATCCACCATGATCACACAGCATTTTTTCCTACCTATCATCGGTATGGAGCCTGTCATGCTGTTCCTTAATATGATTAGACTGTAGCAGCCACAGTCTAATGCCCCGGCTTGTGAAAAAGCAGCTTCTCATAGAAACACTGTGTTTAAGGGAGGCACAGTGTCTCCAAGTGGGACTGCAGGAAGCATACACAGCGGAAACTTCCAGTATCATCTCCTAATGCTTGTATTCTTGGAGTGGAAGGACCCTGTGCTATAGCACAAAGCAGAGAGAATTCTTGATGCACTCTTACAGGGTCAAGCAAAATCTAGTCCTCAGATTAGCTGAATTTACTCTATAAAGACCACACTGTCTCCTCCTTACTCTAGTGTATAAGTACTAGATTCAGCAATCTGAGTACTAAACAAGAAGTGCACTTTCATATTCAACATAAAATGTGTTGCAGCTTGACTGCATTGCTACCATTGTTCACCCTTTTCTTCTTGTTTCTTTACTTAAAATATCCCATAGTTTGATTAACAAACCACTTTCCCTGTTGCCCTTCTCCATCTTCCTGGACCTTCCTTGTTTTAGGACCTTCTCATTACTGTTCTCTTGAAATTCCAAAATCTTTGCTACCAGGCTTTTTTTTGAATCCTGCCTTTTCAAATCAGCCTGTAAATCAGGCTGTCAGTTACTTGACAAATGATTTGTCATTACTTTGCAATCTGAGGCTAGCCCATAGTCTTTCCCCAGTATTAGAAACAGGGAATACAGGTACTACACAGTATAGGAGTTCTGCATCTGATTCTGCACACATTTTGGACCCATTGAAGTCAAGCATATGCATACAAGGGTTAACTTCTATTTTTAGTAATAACCTACACACACCATTGATTCAAAACAAATTCTGCCACAAGGGAACACAAAACACTGTATACAGCAAAGTGTGCCATTCATAACAATGAGAAAAAAAAACAAAAAACAAAAATGTTTAAAAATCTAATCTATTAGGAAAAAAAAGTGTGACCTCATGAATGGTAACAGACAACTTAATCAAGTTACATTACTGTTCCTCATACTGCAGTATCTTTTTAAGTACTATAGTGCTATGATAAAATTATACGCGGCCTTCTAGTGGTGACTGGTTACCAAAGTGAAACCCACCTCAGCGTCAAGAATTTTTATAGTCAGTTGCATAATGGTATCATTACTTAAAAGGATTGGTGATGGAAAATATGGTGGCATCTACAAAGGACAACTTGGTTTTGTAAATATACTGGACCCATATATGTGAGAAGTAACATTCCCACAGTTGTCCTTGATCTAACATGAAAAATCTTTCTTTGTGTTCAGACTTGTGTTATTGCTTCTTTTAAAATGGGATTTGAAATGCAGGAAATGCGGTCATGTTGTATAATAACTAGGGCTGTCAATTACAGTTAATTCATGCAATTAACTCAAAAAATTAATCACAATTACTCACAGTTTTAATAGCACTGTTAAAAGAATACCAATTGAAATTTATTAAATATTTTGGATGTTTTTCTACATTTTTCAAATATAGTGATTTCAATTACAACACAGAATACAAAGTGTACAGTGCTGACTTTATATTATTACTTTATTAAAAATATTTGCACTGTAAAAGTGATAAACAAAATAAATATTAATTTTTAAATTCACCTCATACGAGAACCGTAATGCAATCCCTTTATAATGAAAGTGCAACTTACAAATGTAGATTTTTGTTACATAACTGCACTCAGAAACAAAACAATGTAAAATTTTAGAGCCTACAAGTCCACTCAATCCTACTTCTTATTCAGCCAATTGTTAATACAAACAAGTTTGTTTAAATATATGGAAGATAATGCTGCCTGCTTCTTATTTACAATGTCCCCTGAAATTGAGAACAGGCATTCACATGGCACTTTTGTGGCTGCCATTGCAAGGTATTTACGTTCCAGATATGCTAAAGATTCATATGCCCCTTCATGGCTCTGGCCACCATTTCAGAGGACGTGCTTCCATGATGATGACACACATTAAAAAATTAATGCATTAATTATTTTTAACTGACCTCCTTGGGGGAGAATAGTATGTCTTCTACTCTGTTTTACCAGCATTCTGCCATGTTTTTCATATTATATCAGTATCGGATGACGATCTAGCACATGTTGTTCATTTTAAGAATACTTTCACTGCAAATTTGACAAAACACAAAGAAGGTACAATGTGAGATTTCAAAAGATAGCTACAGCACTTGACCCAAGGTTTTAGAATCTGAGAGGGATGAGGTGCAGAGCATGCTTTCAGAAATCTTAAAAAGCAACACTCTGATGCATAAACTACAGAATTTGAATCACCAAAAAATAAAATCAGTCTTCTGCTGATAGCATCTGACTCAGATAATTAAAATGAACATGTGTCGGTCTGCACTTTTTTGGATCATTATCGAGCAGAACCCGTCATCAGCACGGACACATGTCCTCTGGAATGGTGGTTGAAGCATGAAGGGACATATGAATCTTTAGCGCATCTGGCACGTAAATATCATGCGACGCTGGCTACAACAGTGCCATGCAAACGCCTGTTCTCACTTTCAGGTGACATTGTAAACAAGAAGCAGGCAGCATTATCTCCTGCAAATGTAAACAGACTTGTTTGAGTAACCGGTTGAACCAGAAGAGTTCAGTTGTGGACAGCTGTGGATAGTTAAACGTTTGGATGACTAAAATAACTGCAGTGGGTTTTAGTCATCACTTAAAAGGACAAATATAATTTGTAGATTTTGCACTTGTATTAACACTTGCTTAATTTAGTTTGTCCTGCAGGTGAATTCCATTGAATAAGACTGAGTTCCTATTTATAGGAAAACTAGGATCCCAAATTTCTGGAAGTAAACAAAAGTCCTTGGTGCTAATTTTTGGAAATTAGTATTTTTAAAAGTAAAACCATTAAATAACTTTAGTGGGAAAAGCAACCAGATGTGATGATCATCACTTTGATACCAGTGGTGTCATTAAAGGCCAAACACACACCAGCTGTATCTACTGAAATGCTGAACTGTAAAATGCAAAACGGACAAACAACTTTTCCAGTTAATTATTCCTGTCAATAGATGGCTATGGATCCATATTCCCCTTCCTCACCAAGCACTGAGTTACCCTGTTCGACCCAACTAATTAGATCCTTATAGGAGTTAAATGCCTCCCTGCAAGTCCAGATACAATGAAGCCCACCTATTTCAGATATTACTATCCTAGCCTAAAACAGACACAATCTTGAGTAAGAAGTAGAATGTTCTCAACCCTTTCCTCCCTGCCTTCTCTTCCCTTTCTTGCATTGATATAGTTTTGATTCTCTCCAAGTTTCAATCTCCTCCCCCACCTTTCACCCTTTTGTCCACTCTCCCATTGAAGGGGTATAAGGGAGTGCACAAATGGGGGCAAGCAGGGACACAGCCCCCTTCAATAACCTGTGGGGGCACAGGGCAGGGAGAAGAAGCTCCTCCGACCCTGGGGCTACAGTGGGCAAAGCGAATCCCCTGGCATTGGGGCTGTGGCAGGGTCACAGACTATGCCCCTCCAAAAGCCTCACGTTTTTATTCATGTGCATGCCCCTGTAGGAGTCAGCCCTGGTTCAGCCCCACTTCCCCACTCCTGCTCTCACACTGTGGAGCATCTCAGTCAAAAATCATGTGACCAGTCTGACTTACTGTGCTACAAGTGTAGTTCTGTGCTCTGGATTTCCAGGAGGAGTTTAAGCTCCAGGAATCTGAACAGAGTCCAGCCACTGTCCCAAACTCAGGGACCCTAGGCACACAGGGCACAACCTTCTATCTGGAATCCCTCTTCTGAATGTTAGAACCTGTTGTCCAGCCACCTTGCCCCTCTGGACACAGTGCTCACCCTTAAGAATCCCCAGCACTTGAACACACCCCTCTCCCAGAGCTCCACCCCAAAGGTGTGAAGCTTTTGGTTACAGTTTAACTCCCTCAAGGGCAAACAGTACGTGTGAAAGAGTCAATACACACACACACATTTTGTTCAATCTATCAGCTTTATATGTTTTACTTAACAGACAAAAGCACAGGAGACTATGGATCATACCACCAGACCATCAATGATCATGGATCATTTTGGACTAGATGACCTTCTGGGGTCCCTTCCAACCCTGATATTCTATACAAAACATCCTGAATGCAAAGTCCATCATTAGCTCACCTTTCCCTTGAGAGTCTTTGGGGGATTATTGGTATTTGGAATGCTTCACGAATTTGCATGTCATCCTTGCGCAGGGGCCATGCTAATCTTCTCCACCCTTTGGCTTACCTTGCCCTTTCAATAGTCTCCCTTATCTTAATCTGATGCAAAATGTCTCTCACACACACCTATATATCCCTCTGTGAGTTTCTTTATAGACTCCTGCTGGGGTCAACTGCTTCTTTTGTTCTCTTCCTGGTAACTTTCCGTTACTTCCAAACACCCTCTCACTTCAGACAAGAGGAGGAAGTGTCTTCTCCTGTCTAGAGCAAATCCATTGTACTGAACAAGATATTTTACTTTGAACAGACAACGGTTGCATATTCATCACTCACTGTTGTCTCTGTCTTGGCAGAGACATGACACAACCCTGCTAACTCATGGGGAATCCACATTCTTTATTGCGTCAAACATAAGATACTAATGTATCACTTATGTATCACTGAATTTTCACTTTCAAAGTTCTTCATGATATCCCCACCCAATCTCTCATATACCGTCCAGCTATCTATTCCTGCCTCTGATTAGCAATGATACCAACCTTCAAGGCCACTTGTTAAACTTTCAAACAAGTACCTTTTTGGTTTCTTTCAAGATGGCCGTTAGGCTTGAGAATAGCTCCCCATAAACATCTGCAAAGCCACACCATTGTCTTTGTTCAAATGCACCGTTCAAACTCTCCTTTCCTGTGTTGAATACAAACAAAAATTGACAACAGTTAGTCAGCTGCGACTACTGTTTATCATACTGAATATTGCTTTGTTTCCTTGGGCTTCCCCATCTGTCTGTCTATATCCACCTATTGTCTCAATCTTCTATTTAGATTGTAAGCTCCCTGTAGCAGGGATAGTTTCTGTTGTGTGCCAGAACAGACCATAGCACAATGACTGAGGCTTATGGGCCTATTGCAATACAAATAATGTATCCGTGCATTGTGCCCCTCCTCCCCCGTATCAGATAGCACAGGTGCTGGTCAGGATCCAGTGGCCAAGGGGTGGTGCAGTGCTGCTCATGAAGGAATGTAGTAGGAGGAAAGAGAATCTTTAACACTGCCATCCCCCGAGACAGTGGACCGTTGGATCTGTGGCCCTACAGTGGCCCTGTCTGTGGCTTTTGCACAATTGCGCTGTACCTGATTGGGTTCACAACCCACTGTGGGCTCAGGCTGCTCAGTGGAACTGGCTTGCTGCCTTCAGAAACCCTCTGCACTCTAAGGTGGGGAAACGGGATTGTCACCCCTAACAGCTGAATTGCTTTGTGTAACAGAGCAGTTCCATTTCTACCCCATGAACTACCTTTTAAAATGACAGGGTTCAGAGTAGCAGCCGTGTTAGTCTGTATTCGCAAAAAGAAAAGGAGGACTAGTGGCACCTTAGAGACTAACCAATTTATTTATTATGTATTTATGCTCAAATAAATTGGTTAGTCTCTAAGGTGCCACTAGTACTCCTTTTCTTTTAAAATGAGACAGTGCTGATCTGTGTTAACTTCATTTGTTAAATATACTATATTTATAATGTTAATTGAAAAGTTTTTCTTACACATGAAAAAAAGAAATGTAAAAAATCTACTGACATCTAATTTAGTGAAAGGAGCTAGCTTCAGACAATGTCTTCCCTGCCCCATGCATGCTGCAGTGCTGTTGTCTTTAGCCAGCTACAGATTTTTTTCTTTTTTTACCTCCTGGTTCTCTTAATCTAAAGCAATTAATAGGTTCAGGGCACAAACACTTAAGGTTTCAGGCAGGTCACTCGATTAATAATAAGCATAATTCAAAAAAATCAATTTAATCTTGTCCTTTATTAATATTTATAGATTCAGACATACTTCCAAAGGTTTGGACTGGATCCATTAACAGTAGAACGACTGTCATGTTCATATGAATTTAACTTCAAAACAAATTAAAAGTACTTTGATAGTTTACATGGGACAATTTGTGATCACCGAAAAATAATAAAATCCTTCAATATGCAGATTTTCACCATTTGCTTTGAAATCAGCCAGAGTTGTTTTAGAGGTTCAGTGAACTAAAAATAATCATTGTAAAACCCAGATTAAAATTTCTTAAGATCTGGCAAAATGTAGCCTGTTGTAAGAAACTGTCCGCTGCTAGAATTTTTAAGTGGCTCAGTCCACTTCCTTACTTAACCATACTCTGCTTGAAATCTGTAGGATATTTGCAGAATAAGGCCTTTAGCATGACAAACGTAACTGTCTAGTCAGATTTTGAGATGTATAAGGACTGACTATACCCTTTGAGCATAATTTATAACACTAGCCAAAATATTCAAACTTGGGTACATAAAGTTAGGCACCCAAAGAAATGGCTGTATTGTCCCAAACACAACAGGAAGAATGTCAAGACAGCGGGAAAGTGATTGAAGTAGGCCACATCTTTATGAAATGACACATCTGGGAACTATCTGGCAATAACTGGTCCAGTGTAGAACATCCTTCCTACTGAAATCTACATCACCTGGAGGATGACTGCTGTCAGCTTCCCGCACAAACCCTCTGCACCATTAACCTTGTTTGCATGTTTTCCATAGCAAGGCCCCAAAACCTTGTCCCACTCTAACCCCAAGGAGAGAACTTTTCTTCCCAATGCAGAATAGTGTCCTGGGCAAGGGGAAGGGTTTATAAACTCCTCCATTTGAGTGCATGGGAGCCCATAGTCTTATGCTGCACCTGTCTGTCCAACCAGTCAAACACAGAGCTTCTCTCTTTAGTTCCATGAGGAGGGAAGATAAACAAAGAAGGGGGGAACATTTCTCCTGTTTTCTTTGCTTTGACAAAATCTCCCCACTTCTGAGGCTGCAAGGGTGGGTGCATTTTCATATGTGTTGAATATCTGTTGTTGATGAATTGCCATTTTACCTATTCTCTGAAAGAGACAAAATGAGCTTCTTTTCTTAAGGACCTACCCAAACAATGGGTTACCAAATTATTGTTTGAAATATTCCAAATTATTGGCCTCTTGTGAAAAAAAATAATTTCTGCTAACTGTACATCTTTGCAACTGCACAGTAATAGTATTCAAGGAGTTAATAGTAGGGAAAAAAACAAGATGAAAGAGGACAAAAAAACAGATTAAATAAAATGGTTACAGAAAATACATCTGAGTGAGAAGTGACAGAAACAAATAGACATTAACAATCAAGAATCAAAGGACCAGTCAGAAAGGCGCAACACACAATAACACAAGTGGAATATGCAAATTGGAAATTTACAATTTAATTTAGGTATTCCACATTGTCCAGTTTAGTTTGTAAATGGAATTACTGTATATTGCCAATGATATTTGCATTTTATTAATTCTAGCAAAAGCACTCTGAAGAAATGAGTAGATAAATAATCTAAACATTAGACGTTTCACAAAGATTCTACTATCTTGATGTAGCACAATGGAGAACGTTTTATGTGAAATTCCCAGTCATCTTTAATGGTCAGAGACTTTAGAACAGGAGTACTTGTGGCACTTTAAAGACTAACAAATTTATTTGAGCATAAGCTTTTGTGGGCTACAGCCCACTTCATCGGATGCAACATTTAGTAAGAAGATGTATTTCTATTTGCAAATGATAGCAGTCTGCTTTGTGTTTTTGTTGACAGTGTATCAAGTACACACTTTTCTTATTGAATCATGGTAAAAATCAAGTGATGAATCATTGATTAATTAGTACTCTAGTTCAATAAAATGGTCACAGAATAGTTGGGAAAGCAGTTGCCACTGAAAAGTCAGCCCTGTTCTACAGTACCAGTTATCTGAAATATTGGTTAAATTCTATTCTAAAAATAAAGCATATGGATGAAATTCCTGTAAACTGCTGAGTAGTGACGTGTGCTTAGCACTTTTCAGGATCAAACTCTTGTTTATCAGTATCTACATATGAATTTGTGGTAACTAAAGCTAAATGCTGAATTTTAGTGGCAATTGTTGAATTTATTTCAGTTTATTCAAAATCATCATATGAATGCAAGGCAGTTGACATTTTCATGTTTGAGAAACTTAGATGCAGAATCTCACTCATAAAGCATGTGTGTGCATTTTATCTAATAGCTATCCTTGCTAACCAATAAACGAGCCTACAATCTTGTCAGCTCTGGAAGGAGTCTGGAAGGTCAGCTCCCAGACTACTGCACTGGGCAGCACAGCATGGGGAGGAGGTGACCAGCCCTCTGGGGAGAAAGAAGTGGTTCGGGACTATTTAGAAAAGCTGGACGAGCACAAGTCCATGGGGCCGGATGCGCTGCATCCAAGAGTGCTAAAGGAGTTGGTGGATGTGATTGCAGAGCCATTGGTCATTATCTTTGAAAACTCATGGCGATCCGGGGAAGTCCCGGACGAGTGGAAAAAGGCTATGAAGTGCCCATCTTTAAAAAAGGGAAGAAGGAGGATCCGGGGAACTACAGGCCAGTCAGCCTCACCTCAGTCCCTGGAAAAACCATGGACCAGGTCCTCAAGGAATCAATTCTGAAGCACTTAGAGGAGTGGAAAGTGATCAGAAACAGTCAGCATGGATTCACCAAGGGCAAGTCATGCCTGACTAATCTAATTGCCTTCTGTGATGAGATAACTGGCTCTGTGAATGAGGGGAAAGCGGTGGCTGTGTTGTTCCTTGACTTTAGCGAAGCTTTTGACACGGTCTCCCACAGTATTCTTGCCAGCAAGTTAAAGAAGTATGGGCTGGATGAATGGACTATAAGGTGGATAGAAAGTTGGCTAGATTGTCAGGCTCAACGGGTAGTGATCAATGGCTCCATGTCTAGTTGGCAGCCGGTATCAAGTGGAGTGCCCCAAGGGTCAGTCCTGGGGCCGGTTTTGTTCAATATCTTCATAAATGATCTGGAGGATGGTGTGGATTGCACCCTCAGCAAGTTTGCAGATGACATTAAACTGGGAGGAGAGGTAGATACACTGGAGGGTAGGGATAGGATACAGAGGGCCCTAGACAAATTAGAGGATTGGGCCAAAAGAAATCTGATGAGGTTCAACAGAGACAAGTGCAGAGTCCTGCACTTAGGACGGAAGAATCCCACGTACCGCTACAGACTAGGGACCGAATGGCTCGGCAGCAGTTCCGCAGAAAAGGACCTAGGGGTGACAGTGGACGAGAAGCTGGATATGAGTCAACAGTGTGCCCTTGTTCCCAAGAAGGCCAATGGCATTTTGGGATGTATACATAGGGGCATTGCCAGCAGCTCGAGGGACGTGATTGTTCCCCTCTATTCGACATTGGTGAGGCCTCATCTGGAGTACTGTGTCCAGTTTTGGGCCCCACACTACAAGAAGGATGTGGAAAAATTGAAAAGAGTCCAGCGGAGGGCAATAAAAATGATTAGCTGACTGGAACACATGAGTTATGAGGAGAGGCAGAGGGAACTGGGATTGTTTAGTCTGCAGAAGAGAAGAATGAGGGGGGATTTGATAGCTGCTTTCAACTACCTGAAAGGGGGTTCCAAAGAGGACAGATCTAGACTGTTCTCAGTGGTAGCTGATGACAGAACAAGGAGTAATGGTCTCAGGTTGCAGTGGGGGTGGTTTAGGTTGGATATTAGGAAAAACTTTTTCACTAGGAGGGTGGTGAAACACTGGAATACCTTACCTAGGCAGGTGGTGGAATCTCCTTCCTTAGATATTTTTAAGGTCAGGCTTGACAAAGCCCTGGCTGGGATGATTTAGTTGGGGATTGGTCCTGCTTTGAGCAGGAGGTTGGATTAGATGACCTCCTGAGGTCCCTTCCAACCCTGATATTCTATGATTCTATGATTCTATGATTTACCTGCCTAATAAGGAGCTCAATAAACTGGAGGACTTGTCATAAACTTGGAAACAGTTTGACAGTGTTTTTCTTAACAGATTCTAAAGGTATAAAAGTCTGTCACTTTCTGCATAGTATCACTTTTCCTAATACTATAAAATATGCATCATCATATAAATGACACTAAATCCAATATTGCAGGCATTTATGCTAATGAGTAGCTTTACACATGTGAATAGTTTCATTCAATTAACATATGTAAAGTGTCTCACAAGCATACATGTTTGCAGGCTTGAAGCCTAATTTAGGATATGTGTACTAGTCACTTGAGCTAAATTAGGAATTGATTCAAACCTTTTCCCCAAACCTCAGAATGAGTCAGAGTATTTTCTGAGGTCTAGAACAAGTGAGTCATTCATTTTTATAGTATGCAGTTGTATGTTTCTTGGTTGGAGCTGCAAACAATAAAAGAAGTATCAAACTATCACTAGAGATGCTCTTGCTGCAATATTTCAAGCACGCGCAAGAGCACAAAATATATTTTAAAAAATCATGAAAGAGCATTATTGAGTGACAATTCAAGCAGAATATTTGGGGGAGGAGGGAAGGATATGGATAAGTAACCAGATCTGGAGCAAACCTCTGAATATTTTGAAATATGTCTCTAATGATAATAATTTCTAATTTCTTGTAGAGTATTTTCATTCATCAATCTCAAAGTACTTTACAAAGGAAGGAAGTATCATTATATCCATTTTATTGATGGGGAAAACATAGGAGTGAAAGTGATTTGCCCAGGGTAAACCTCACATCTATTGAACCAAGTTTATTTGTTTTTAAAAAATCTGTTTTACAAAAATCTTTACACTGTGAAGAACACAAGAAGTTAATTTGTAGCTGTGTATGCAAAGAAATACCATTATTAGCCAAATGTTCCAAATTTGCATTTTTATTTGGGTGGAGGAAGGATTGGAAGTAATTTGCTCTATATAAAAATAAAAAATAAAAATCTTATGATGACTCTACTGTTAGCTTCAGCCCCATACAAGATTTATATACAACATGGTTATATATTAAAAAAAATTACACTACTTTAGAGAATGCGAGCGAAGTAATGTCTTTTATTGGACCAACTTCTATTGATGAGAGAGACAATCTTTTGAGTTTACACAGAGCTTGAACTCAAGTTAAAAGGTGACCTGAAAAAGAGCTCTGTGTAATCTCAAAACTTGTCTCTCTCACCAACAGAAGTTGGTCCAATAAAAGATATTATCTCACCCACCTCGTGCTTCTAACATCATGGGACCGACACAGCCACAACATTACACATTTACATAAGAACTGCCATACTGGGTCAGACCAAAGGTCCATCTAGGCCAGGATCCTATCTTCAGACAGTGGCCAATGCCAGGTGCTTCAGATGGAATTAACAGAATAGGTAAGACTGGGAGTGGATTGGTCATTACACAAAGTAAAACTATTTCCCCATGCTTATTTTCCCCCCTACTGTTACTCACACCTTGTCAACTGTTGGAAATGGGCCATCCTGTGAATCACTACAAAAGGTTTTTTTTCTCCTGCTGATAATAGCCCACCTTAACTGATCACTCTCTTTATAGTGGGTATGGCAACTCCCATTTTTTCATGTTTTCTGTGTATATATATATATATCTTCCTACTGTATTTTCCACTGCATGCATCTGATGAAGTGGGTTTTAGCCCATGAAAGCTTATGCTCAGATAAATTTCTTAGTCTCTAAGGTGCCTTTCAGGTAATCATCAAGTTATCTATCCCCTGTTGCCCATTCCCAGCTTCTGACAAACAGAGGCTAGGGACTTATGCTAGTTGTCAGTGATAATAGTGGGGTTTGGATGTGGGCATATCTGTTCTGCACTCACTATCCTTCAGTTTTTCCTCCATCTTCTCCTGAGAGCCTGGAGTCCTTTTGCAGACCTCTGCTACTTTTTTTTCTAGCATGTTTTATCAGTCATTTTTTAAAAAAAAAAACTTTAGTGGTAAAAGTATGTGAAATAATAGGCCGGGTACACTGAAACTACTCACCTCACAAAAAATTGAGAAAAGAAAATAAAAGAAAAGAAAAAGCACATTAAGATTCAGTGATATTATTTACTCCTATTTTTACAACATTGTTAACACTCTCAATAACTAAATATATATTACATATATAAATAGAAGGAATCTATTAAACTGGGAAACATTCATTCTTAGCCTGACTATATACAAAATTGTGTTTGAAACATTCAATGTTCCTGCAATTTTATTTTTTACTGAGCTGATTAAATTAAATTAAATATGAATAATTCTTGTCTTGCATTAACTAATATGCACATGTGTGTTTTCATATCCTTCTTCCTTACCAAAAAGTCATTAAAAGTAGTAGGACTCAGTAATGTTAGATATTCCCAAGGTGGGTGATACAAAAGATTCATTATCATTAAACCATACTGGAATCACTGAACTGAATCATTTTATAGCTTTACAATTTTCTTGCAAGCAACATACTCAATTTTTTGCTAAATGCTTAAGTATCCTATTTGACCTAAAGGGTACTGTTTTGTACCTGCTTGATGGCTAATATATTAATATCCCAGAAAATGTTTCATACTTCATTTATTGCATGATATTCTCCTTTTAATATGTGGCAATATAGAATTTAACATTAATATCTTTAATCTTATGATATTTAAAGAAATCCACGTATAGCTTTTTCAAATATTATCTCTACATTTTTGGACCATGTATTTTGCCACATTGTATTTCATACATAGTTAATCCTTGTATGTAAGTGAAAGGAAAATAAGCTAAATTATTTAAGTTGTTAACTTTTATAGATATTCACTCTTCAGTTCAAATTTTATATGAACATATGTTGCAAACATGTTGGTCACAACGGTCTTGTACCTTCTTTAATATGAGTATGTTACGATTACTCTATATGTAAAATATGAAATCATGTGTGTTCTTGTTTGCAACTAACACATTAATGCAGAAAGATTTCTTTTGAGTTAGGAGAACTACCTAAGTTACAAATATCTATACCTACAAGGTTTAAACATTCAGATAGTCATATTCCTGAGAACAGCCTAGATTCTGCCCTTCCCTCCTTTCATCCTCAGGGAATGGTGAGGCTCAGGAGCATCTACACACCATACCCTCTCTCCCTAGATTTTGCGGAGAGCTTTCTGTGCACTCAGTGTCCATGCAGGGGGAAGGCAGTATCAGGATGGGTTAAAGGCTGACCACGTCTCCCCCCCAACCCAGCCCAATCTATGATTATTATTATTAAATATTTATATTATGGTAGGAACCAAAAGTTTCAATCAAGATTAGGGCCCCATTGTTCTGAACAGTCTTCAGGCACAGAAAAGGAACAGTCCCTGCCCTGAAAGGACTATAGTCTAACAACACAACAAGACAAAGGGCAGAGGATGGGGATACAACATACAATCAAATAAATGTGAAGAAAAATTGTTGCAACTTTGTAAGTTGAATGTACTGATGTACTGAAGGCTTTTTTAATGAGGGTAGAATCTGGAAAAGGAAAGAAGAATAGTCACAGCTTATCACCAGTCTAACCATGATCAGCAAGCTAGGCTTTGCAAACATCACAGTAGAGATGAGTTTTAAGGAGGGATCTGAAGGAGGATAAGGTAATGACTGTTAGGATTGTGAATGGGAGGAGCAAAGAGGATGAACACAGACATCAGGAATTTTGACCAACAGGCTGCAACCTCATTAAATCCATGGCAGGATTATTTTCCAGCAAAGGAAAAGGGGGAAGAGCATGGATGCTCACATGTCATCAGTGCTCCTGAAATTAAGAGCATCACACTCCCATGGCTCAACTTGCCCACTTAGAACCAAGGCCTTATAAGAGTCAGCATTGCCAAAGGACTATACTGTCCTAGAACCCTAAATAGTCTACTGCCTGGGAAAGTGCCAAGCCTCACAAGATGGCTCAGAACTTCTGTCTGAATCCAATTGTTTTCTAAGAAAAGTGTGTTGATTCCTGATTCACAGGGAGAAGGTATTCTTCCCAAACCTCTCATTTGAAGGTTTAAGACAACCACTTCCAATAACGACCCTGACGAATAAAGGTTCTGACACACTGCTGCCAGAGATGTCTCTAGACTAAAACTTAATTGACATTTCCTCTCTGGAGAGCCCACAATTATTTCTGAATCAAAGTCATAATATACCAGTGAAATCATCCACTCTAGCATCGAATAGGGGCATGCAACCTTGACAAAAAAAGTTTAAGGGAGTTTTATGACATTCTCTCTTGCATCAGCATTTGTTCTGCAGCCACACTAGCAAACAAACTCATTATCCTGTTGATCTGCTTCCGAGCCCAATCAACTGCCACTGGTTCATGAGCACCTCTCCAAAATCTGCATAGTGACAGCAACTCTGACTACATCTCCAAGCTAAAAGGAGACAGGACCTTCAGGGCTATCCAGTCACATTTCCCATGTCCTTGTCTACAACTGACATTGCTGCTTCCATGATGGATGAGAAGGAAATTCAGGGCAGGGTGCTATCCCCACAGCTCTTGAATCCAGGACATCTGCTCATCCCACAGGATGTCCAACTGACTGAATGATTGCTCTGAGAGAAGCCCATCAGTGCCCCATGGAGATACACTCCTGCCTGTTCATGAGCCCAGAGGACAATGCTGTGCTGTAATCCAAACAGTAATGGGAGCCTGCTGTTCACATAGATTCTATCTACCTCTTGCCGCTAGAAGCAAAGATACTCAAGGTGGAAAAAAAGAGGTCCCTTCTACCTGGCATGGCTCTTTCACTAACTGACCTATGCCTCAGTCAGCCAGCCCAGAAGTCTGTTGTAAACACCTGGATTATCCAGTATGATGTGCCCTCCCAGCTGAGCAGGCTCATTGACTGACTGGTTTTACAGTGTAGCCCAAGGGTGTTGTTCACCCTCTCAGCACCATTCCACACATCCACGCTGGCTAAGAAGGCCAATCAGATTTTTACCAGCTTTTCCTCTATACGTAAGGGGCAACATTGGAGAATAGCATGTGGAGGTGTTTAAGGAAGAGGCTGACTGGTGGATGGCAAAACTTTGGGAATGCAGGTGGAGCAAAGGTTGGGGTTGATGTTTTCATGCATTGCTAGATCAGCCAGAGATAAAATATTTAAAACAGTTATTACCCCAGATAATATTAACTCTTGCATGCATGCGTAGCAGGTAAACCCCCACTTTGGGGAGGCTAGCCCCCAGCCTCCCCGCTTCCACCCGAAGCAAGGCCCCCTGCACACCAGAGCCCCAAGACTAGCCCCCTACTTCTGCAGCCCTGAGCCCCCTGCAGCCAGATGAGCCTTGCCCACCCGTCCCAGGCACCCCAAGACACTGGCCATCCCTACCCAGCCATGCTGGCCATCCCAACCCCAGGCCATCCTGACCCCCAGGCAGCCAGTTGGCCTAGTTCCCCTCCCGACTCCCAGGCCACCAGCCGGCCTGAGTCGTGAGCTCCAGGCTGTCGGCTGGCACTGAGTCCCCCCCCCCAGCTTCAGGGGAGGGGGAGAGGCAGTGTATGATTGAGGCCTTGGGGCAGAGCGCTGGTGGGGCCACGATCTGGGTTAGAGGAGACTTAGTCTCCCCTGGCCTACGATACCTGCCTCCCAGGCTTCCATGTTTCCCCTTTCCCTCAGCATCCCACCAGGCATTCAGGCAATCCTTACTAGATCTATTCCAATAGAGCCATGCTGGCAGGAAGTTGGGGGAAAGGAGCCCGTCCTGCAGAAGTTTGCAGATCCTGTTTATAGATTGCTCTGGGGTCTTCCATTTTTCCACAGCGGGAAGAGGGGCAAACCTTCCTGACCGGATATTGGGAGTAATTTTTTCCAGGATTTCCTCATGGAAGTGTTCAAGAACAAAGTCCTTGTACAGATGTCACACAAACCTCACTACTGGCTCCCTAGAAGAGTAGTTCCCATGAACTAGAAAAAGAATATATGAAAATGCTTACAAAATAATATATAGAGTCTGAATTTCAGAGGGACTGAGTACCTGCCTTCCCATTTACTTCAGGTGAATCAAGGGTTATTCACTACTCTAAAGATCAGAACTTGATGTTATACATTTATTCTTTGCTAAAAATACATATTTAACTGAATAACTGGATATGAATTAGGACAACACAGTGGATTTATGCAAATAGAAATACTAAGAGATCATCAAAATAGAAAAATGAAAGGCATAGGACTGAGTTACAAGATAATAAAAAAGAAATTATGCATTTATGTAATACACTAAAAAGCAAATTTGAAAATAGACTCATGAAAAATGTGTGATGGCTTGTAGGTTTTGTTTCAGTAAAATATGACAAAAAATTATTAGAATGTGTACATATTTCTCAAATGATTGAGTGAAGCAACATCTGCCACATACTAGCTTTCATGAAGAATGTTGTTCCTTTTAACTTGAGACTACTATTGCTGATAGATCAGCAATGCTGATCAGATGCTGTTTGTCTCAACCTCAGTGCTCAGTCATTATCACCTTGCTTTTCCATACAAAGAGTCAAGAAGGGGATTTTTTTTTTACTCAACAACATTCTTTCTCCCTTTCCTTCTGAAAACAAAATATGGTGAGAGCTGGTAGAGATCGCAATAGGTAGATTTTATTATGCTTTCCATTGTAAAATATTTTTTCCATCTTTTTGAGATCTGACACCTCCATTTTTAGCAACAGGCCTTTGAAATTTGTTGGGGGAAAAGCCGTTAGGTTGGAAAAGTGAATTTTCTTTCTCCCATGAAATTCAGTTCAGGGTTAGCTGACTTGTAAACTTTTGAAAATTGTCATTCCCCTTCCATTTTGCTTCCATTGTCAGCAAAATTTTGGCATCTGTACAGACAACCTTAATTGATATGTTTCCTAACTTTCAAGTGTTCGACTATGCAACCTAAGTAATACTTCCTTAATAGAATAAATTGAAGTATAATACCTGGCTCATTTCTCCAAAAGGATCTTTATTGTGATCTCACTAGAAAACACTCCCTAAAGGAAAAAATAGATTTATATCTTTATCTTCCTTGATACATCCTCTTCTGTTCCAATAGGCTAATGCAGGAAATGTTTAAAAAGGAAAAAAAAAATCACCATGTTCTTTGCCACTCTTTATATACTCAAATTAGGTAGGCTGGGGGTGCTGCCTGATTGCTTTTACCTAGTTACTCATGTACCTGAAGAAATTAGTGTTCTATTAATTCCTCATTCATCACTTTGAGTTATGTTGTGCACATTATGTGCAGTTCTGCTTCAGGAACATGGCTGAGTTACTCAGCTCCAGTGGGAACACAGAGATGCATCCTGCCTCATCAGATCAGAATGGCTTTTGGAGGTCTGGGACACATACAGGCTGGGTGACTGTTGGTGCATACCTTTGTTAAATACAGCTTCTTCTAACTGCAAGTGTTCAGTCACCTGCATAGAGCAGAAAGTGGTATGGCTCTGCTTCTTTCTATCCTTTTTGAGAAAGTGCATGCTCCAAAGGGAGCAGTCCTTGTGGTCCCCAGAGCACAGAGACTGGAATTCTGTGGGCCATACAAGGGCTGGGTTAGGCAATTTAAAACCTACACAGAATCATATAAATGTACTCCTGGCAAGACTTCCAGAGATCATCTCGTCCATCCCCCTGCACTCAGGCAGGACCAAGTATATCCAGACTAGCGGTTCTCAACCTGCGGCCCACGGCCACTTGTGGCCCAATCAGCACAGAGCCACAAACATCCTCAGGGCTGTACAGGTAGTATTGGATGCATCCCACAATGGTAAATAGGTTGAGAACCACTGACCTAGACCATTCCTGACTGATGTTTCGTATAATCCATCCTTAGAAACCTCCAATGACAGGGCTTCCACAACCTGCCTTATTAACCAGTTCCAGTGCTTAACGATCCTTATAGCTAGAATGCTGTCCTAACATTCAGCCTAAATTTCCCTTGCTGCCAATGAAGCCTGTTACTTCTTGTCCTGTCTTTGGTGGACTATGGACATGGAGAACAATTGTTCACCATCCCCTTTATAACATCCTTTTACATGTATGAAAACTGTTATGTCCCTGCTTTTTCACACTTCTCTGGACTAAATGTGCCCATTTCTTTCAACCTTTCCTCTCTTTTCCAAACCTCTTATCATTTTTGTTGCTCTCCTCTGGACTTTAGCTAATTTGTTCAGATACTTCTTCTTGTGCTGCCCAGAACTGGACACAGTTCTCCAACTAAGGCCTCACCAGCGCAAAATAGAGAATAACAATGACCTCCTGTGCCTTATGTACAACATTCTTGTTAATACATCTGCTGAAAGTGGTATTTGCCTTTTTTGCAAAGCGTCAGGTCATGGCTAAGGAAAATGTGACCCTCTGACTTTTTACCTGAAATCAGCAAAACAAACCAGTAAAAAAGGGTGTCATAAAATCGATTAATCCTGCAGATTAAAGCTTATTTTTTCCTGCCTTTACCGTATGAGTCCAATAATGCAAAGATAGTGAAAGCTTTCAACTCCTGTTGAGGGTGCTCATAACTAAGGCTGTGAGTTTGTCATGGAGGTCATGGAAGTCACGGATGCCATGACTTTCTGTGACCTCCGTGACTTCTTCAGTGACCGATGCACCTGGCTCAGGGGTAGCTCAGGCAGCCCCTGCAAATACCGGCTGCTGATGGGGCAGTTGCAGGCCACCGCGCCCCCCAGCTGCAGAGTTTGGATGTGGGAGAAGACAGGAGGTTGGGGCATGGGATGGGGTGAGGTGGGATCTGGGTGGCACTTACCTGGGAGACTCCCCGGAAGCAGCGACATCACCCTTGCTCAGCTGCTAGGCAGAGGCATGGCCAGGCATCTCTGTGGGCTGACTCCACCCATAGTGGTGGCTTTGCAGCTCTCATTGGCCGGGAACTGCGACCAATGGGAGCTGTGGGGACGGTGCCTGCAGGCGGAGGCAGTGTGCAGAGCTGCCTGGCCACGCTTCCACCTAGCATCTGAGTGAGGCCATGCCTCCACCTAGCAGATGTCGCCACTTCTGGGGAGCCCCACAGGTAAGCACCGCCCAGAGCCCACCCCACCCCATCCCATGCCCCAACCCCCTGCCCTCTCCCACACGCAAACTCTGCTGCTGGGGGGGAGAGGTGCAGAGCCGGGTAGGGAGCCTGCCAGCCCTGCCAACCCCTTCCCCAGCACCGACAGGGGTCCTGGGCTACATGCTGCCACCCCCCCCCCTCCCCAAGCAGCCGGGCTGCCCTCCCCTAGCACCCATGGGGCCCCTGCACAGCCCCCACCCCTCGCTTCCAAGTTTTATTTACTGGTATTTTTAATAAAAGTCATGGACAGGTCACTGGCTATGAATTTTTGTTTACTGCCCGTGACTTTTACTAAAAATATCCGTGACTAAAACATAGCCTTACTCATAACCTCTCAGAAAATGCTCAGTACTTTGCTGAATTAGACCCTATATGAGTAATTAAATTAGCCACAGATACCCTAAAACAATAGATATACAAGGGAACTACACATCCTGTTGTTACAGTATATCATACTTTAAATTCTTGAATTTTATCCAATGGAAATTCAGTATCTTCTACTTTAGTTGCTATGTTTTAAAATCTTATATTGGCCACCTTGTTTTCTGTGTACAAACAACATATGAACCACAAATCAGGCAGTTAGGTACATGCCTTCTATATTTTGCAAGTACAACTGTTTGTGTGAACAAAACTATACATGTAAATAGTTTAGATGTAAATTGAGAGACTAATTTGAGATATCTTTGAACATTTGTATAATTAGGTCAATCTGCAATCAAAACATTAGCAACCATTAGATGCAAAAGGTTTAAAGCAGGTTAAATTAACATCTTTTTTTCTTTTTTTTTGTATTTATTAGCCTTACATAAATAACTGGAACATTTTGAACACATTTTAAAGTTGATTAAACAAGAAATGCACTGGATACATAGAGAGATAGTTCAATATTTTTGTCAGCTTGCTTGTCTATCTAAAATTTTTCTAAGGGTATTTATTATCATGCTATCTAAGTGCTATGAGTTATCTGGATCCATATTGATTTTTAAAACTTCAAATGGAAAACACTGTAAAAATGCAAATGTATTTAATTTTAGAATGCAGTTTTATCTGACTTCTTTAGCAGGAGACCTGTTCTACCAATTAGGGACTTCCAAATAATAATAATAATAATAATAATAATATAATTAATAATGATATCAGAAAAAAGGGCTGCCAAAGACTCCCATACATTTAAGAGAATCTACCCCCTGGAGAGCCCCATTTTTGGAAGCCTGAACATCAATAATAAAACTTGCAGGCATCTTTTCCATCTACTACAGTCCCAGATGAGTTCTTGCCACTTCGTTACCAATTATTCTCATGGCAGTCCCAGATTTAGCAAAAAACAAAAAATCTACTGGATTTAAATAGTGTGTAACATATGTTCATGATACATCAGGACACCTGATGTTTTTGGTTCCCCTGGGGCAAGCACATTCACACTGCTTCACACTGGATTTACACTTTAGATCTATCTTTAATAAGTGTCAAGCATAAACTTCTTTTGATAGCTGGGTTCTCAAAGCCTGCTTTGTCATATGTATACTAATTGCCATAAGGACTTGATCTCATTAGGATTCAGATCCAAATTAAAGTTATATCACAAGTCTGAGCATCTGACAGACAAGACTAGTCCTTCAAAGCCACACAGCTCTCGCTGAAGTCTGAAATATTCTGAAAAATTGCACAACAGGTCCTTACATGTTAGTGCAGTATATACAGAAGGTTTGTTTTTGGGTGTGGAATGTTTGCATGTTTTGTGAATGTATATGTGAAAGATACACATTATGTCTCGGTGTGTGTTTGTGGGGGGAGATATATGAGAGAATAAATATAGAGCCATTGGATAAAAAGCAGAGCAGTTTGTCTTGGTCATGAATGTTTGAAAAAAACCAAACAAACCTCATTGCAAATATAAAACTATACCTCAAAAGTCAAAGAAATTAGGAGAAAATGATGACTACATCAGCTGTCTCATAGATGCTCCTGCAATTGATAAGAGGAAAATCTGCAGAAGAAATAGCAATAGCACGAACAAATAGTAAAAGGAAAAGCAATAAGGAAGGCAGTCAAGAAGGGAAAACTTGAGTAAGAAATCAGGCCTGCCTTTGTCAAAGAAGAATTGACATTGTAGCAAGGAAAAGAGAAAAGCCAATTAATCCTTGTGCTAGATGTCTGCAAAACCTGCTGAATTTCATGAGAAACTGAGAGAGTCAGATACAGGAGAATTCTCCCAGGCTGTATTTGCAAGGGAAATAGAACAACGACCAGCCTATAGAGGTTGTTTTAGCAAATTTAGTGGCAAAGCACCATCAAAAAGAAGTGCACACATTTCAACATGACAGTGCTAGTAAGAGGAAAGAAAGACTTGAGATTCAGAAAAAGGATACTTATTTGACAATGGAACTATTAGTTCTGACCTCGAAAAGGAGGCTAACAGGTTGAAGGCTTGTGAACTTAAATCAAGATTGAGGGCTAGATTTTCAAAAATTCTTGACACAGAATCTCTCCCATTTGTTTCTAAATGCATTGTTTTCAGTAGGACCTTCTGCATGCTGATCATTTTTGAAAACCTGGTCACTCCAATTAGTTACCAAAATGAGAGCAGATGCCCTTTTAATGTTATATGGAGTGGTTAAGGAATTAAAGCTTTAAAAAATAGAATGGTGTACAGGTTGACCAAAGACCTGAAATAGTTTTAGCTCTCTTTCAGATCAAGATCAGAGGTTTGTTATGGATTCATCCATAGTACCAAAACCTTAATCTGGAGAACCTTAAAATGAGGTTCAACCCTAAAGTTTTAGCATTAGCTGTTGAAGGCATGATGTAATCATAGCTAATTAATCCATAAACTGTAACATTTTGGGGGCCTGTCTGGACATGTCAATGGTGGTGGGTACGCTCAGCTTGATCTATACTCCAGGTCCTCTCTTTCCCTTTGAGAGATGTACTAAAGGAGGGACAGTTTTGAAAGGCCCTAGGGGAGTAAGTATTTCACTCCAAGTAAAATTGTTGTGTAGTTTGGGTTTCTAATGGCAAACAGTGCTACTACTCCCAATGACTTTTCTTGCATTTAGACCAGAATAATGCTTTGACCCTATTCCCACTATGGAGCAAACTTAAACTGGTGTAGTATTGACAATAATCTAGCATGACTGTTCCATCTGTGTTCCTTGTGGGAAAATACCCAATGGTAAAACAGACAGCAATTTGTGAACTTTACCTTCTCAAAATTTTACTTTTTCAGAAGTCAGATTTTCTTCCTTCACTTGGAATTTAAAAGGCAAAGTGTTGGTGTTTGAAAAAAAATGCTAAGTGTGAACAGAGTGTCCCAGAGTGGTATATAATGCAATAAGATTTGACAGATTTTTTTGGAGAAAGAGTGGAGATTCCACCTCCTGGAGTGAAGATTCCACCCCCTCTCTTGATTTTGAAACCCAGGTGCAGAATCACCTGGGAAGTACTACTGCACTAATAGAAAATGAGAAGCTAGAGTTAAGACCATTTTTAAGGAGTTTGTCAGTTTTTGTTGAGGACAGTTTAAATTCATACATTCATAGTCATAGGCTCCAAGGCCAGAAAGAACCATTGTGATAATATAGTCTGACCTCCTATAAGCCCTGTATGACATAGGCCATAGAACTTCCCCAAAATAATTCCCAGAGCAGATCTTTTAGAAAAAAAAAATCCAATCATAATTTAAAATTTTTCTATGATAGAGAATCCACCTCAACCCTTGATAAGTTGTTCCAATGGTTAATTACTATAAAAAAATACACCTTATTTCCAGTCTGAATTCATCTACTTCCAGCCACTGGACAATGTTTTATCTTTATCTGCTAGACTGAAGAGCCCACTATTAAATATTTGTTCTCTTGTACTTATACACTAATCAAGTCATCCCTTAACCTTCTATTTGTTAAGATAAATATATTGAGCTCCTTGAGTCTCACTATAAGGCTGTTTTTCTAGTCCTTTAATCATTTTTGTGGCTCTTCTCTGAACCCTCTGCAGTTTATCAATATTCTTCTTCAATTGCAATTGTCAGAACTGGACACAGCAGCAATCACATCAGTCCAAATACAGAAGTAAAATAACTTTTCTACTGCTCTAGATACCCCTGTTTATGCATCCAAGGATCACATTAGCCTTTTTGCTACAGCTTCAGACTGGGAATATATGTTCAGCTGATTATCCACCATGATCCTCAAATCATTTTCAGAGTCACTGCTTCCCAGGGTAGTCTCCCATCCTGTAAAGATGGCCTAAATTCTTTTTTCCTAGATGTATACATTTATATTCAGCCATATTAAAATACACATTGTTTCCTTCTGCTCAGTTTACCAAGCAATCCAGATTGCTTTGTATCAGTAACCTGTCTTCTTCATTATTTATCACTCTTCCATTTTTTGTCATTTATTTTTTTAAAATTTTTAATTAACACTAATTTTAATTGTAATTGTACTTTTTCTTCCATGTCATTAACAAAAAATGTTAAATTAATGTAGAGAGAAGAACTGATCCCTGAGGAATCCCACTAGAAACACACCAGCTTGATGATGTTTCCCTGTTTACAGTTATATTCTGAGACCTATCAGTTAGCCAGCTTTGAATCAATTTAATGTGTGCCATGTTAATTTTATATCTTTCTAAGTTTTTTTTGTGAAAATATCATGTAGTACAAAGTCAAATGCCCTAAAGAAATCTAAGTATATCACATCAACAATATTATCTTTATCAACCATACTTGTAATCTCACCAGAAAAAACATATCCATTTGATTAGACAGGATCTATTTTTTTGTAAACGCACATTGATTCACGTTAATTATATTATGCCCCTTTAATTCTTTATTAATCAAATCTCGTATTAGCTGCTTCATTATCTTGCCCAGAATCAGTGTCAGACTGACAAGCCTATAATTAAATGGTAACACTTTAAAAAAAAAACATAGAAAATACATGAAATATCTGAATCTTTTGGAGTAATTAATAAGAACTTTCAGAAGGGTACATTACCACATGCAGAGGAAATGAGTAACTTGCCAGTGGCTAGACACTAGGGAAGTGTGCTCTTTTTAAAAAAAAAATCCATCATTTTTTTCTGCCAAACTACTTGATGACTTTTCACAATATACTTAACTGCTTGTTAACTTCAGCTGAACATTAAACTATTACTAAATATCCTCTAAAGTGAGATAAGAGTTTATGGAAAGTGCCAGATTAAAGATGCTGTAGTTCTTTATTTATCCACAAATCAAGTACAGCATGAACAGGCATGAATGCATCCCTCACATTTTGTCTATAATTTCACTCAACTCTGAGATAAAAGAACCACTTCTAGCAGTTACAAGAGTTGTTTAGTATCCATGCCCATTCAACTTTTTGCTTCTCTGTGAAGACGGACAATTTAATTCCATTTGGCACCTATTTTGATGGTTGCTTAAGGACACATCATTGGGAATTGGACTGCACACACACAACAGCAATTCAGAGTACATTTTATCTGCATATTTATACCTCTTCCATTATCTCACTGATTGCCTATAAAGAATATGTTCCCTTCTGAGCATCTTCAAGGCAAAATTCTCTAGAGCAATATAACTATATCTTTCTGCCTGGATACTGAATATAATGGATGCTTCCATGGTACACCGACACTACTCAAGGATGAGACCAGTAGAAGCCCAAATAAATGTGTGATGTTTTACTTTCTTGAAGGCTATTGCAAGTCAATTATTCTTTTTTTTTTTCATGGCAGCACTGTGCAATAACTAACTAAATACATATAGTGAGATAATTAATTGAAATAGAAAATGCAATTTGGGAAAGAGTCAATACAGCTGTTATAAAGAGAAATTATGCATCATGATTGATCCAGTGCTATAGTGTAGTTGGATTTTCAGAATACCTTTGCAATGTCCCTGATCAAAGGCTCTTAAGTGAAGTTGACAGTCATGGGTTAAGAGAGAAGATCCTTTCACTGATCAGTCACTGGTTAAAAGTCAGGAAACAAAGCATAAGGATAAATGCTCAGTTTTCCAGAATGTAGAGAGGTAAAAGATGGTGTCCTCCAGAGATTAGTAGTGGGACAAGTGCTGTTTTATGTACTCATAAATGATCTGGAAACAGATAAACTGTGAGGTGGCAATATTTGTCCACAATACAACATTACAATAAGAATACAATAGAATTGCATTTACTCAGGATAGTTAATAGAATAGCATAGAATAGAATAGAATAGAATTGCAATTACTCAGGATAGTTAAGTCCAAAGCTGACTGTGAAGAGTTACAGAGGGCTCTCACCAAACTGGGTGACTAGGCAACAAAATGGCAGATGAAATTCAGTGTTGATAAATGCAAAGTAATGCACACTGGAAAATATAATTCTAACTACATGTACAAAATGATAGGATCTAAATTAGCTGTTAACACTCAAAAAAAGATCTTGGAGTCATTGTGGATAGTCCTCTGAAAACATCCATTCAGTGTGTAGCGACAGTCAAAAAAGCTAACAGAACATTAGGAACCATCAGGAAACTGATAGATAATAAGACAGAAAGTATCATAATGTCATAATTTAAATCCATGGTATGCCCACGTCTTGAATACTGAATGCAGTTCTAGTTATCCCACCTCTAAAAAGATATATTGGAATTGGAAAAGGTACAGAGAAGGGCAACAAATAGGATTAGGGGTATACAACAGCTTCTGTGTGAAGAGAGATTAAAAAGACTGGGACTTTTCAGCTTGGAAAAGGTATGACTAAGGGAGAAATGACAGAAGGCTATAAAATCATTAATGGTGTGGAGAAAATGAATAAGGAAGTGTTATTTACTTCTTCACATAACACAAGACCAGGGGTCATGCAATGAAATTAATAGTCAACTTTAAAACAAACAAAAGGAAGTACTTTTTTCACACAATACATAGTCAACCTTTGGAACTTGTTGCCAGGGGACATTGTGAACTCCAAAACTACAGCAGAGTTCAAAAAGAATTGGAAAAGTTCATGGAGGATAGGTCCTTCAACAACTATTAGCAAGTTGGTCAGAGACACAACTCCATGCTCTGGGTGTTGTTGACCTGAATTTGATGGGTTAGTTATTATGGCTCGTCACTGATCACATCCGGACAGAAGATTTATAGGTTCTTACCCAATTCAGACTACAGAGTTTAAGAGGATTCTTGGGGTGCTTGGCAAGAACAAGTACATTGAGGACAATACCAAGTTGATAAAATCTTTATTGAAATTAACATAAAAATAAGAACTGCAGTGAATCTTATAACTGCAAAACAGTAAAGATTCCAAAACTCCTGGTGGTACCATTTCTATTATAAATACCTTAACCTAACATACTCACACCCTTCCTTGAAGATCCAGTAATAGGAAGTGAAGGACCAGCCTCACTCCTGGCATGCCCGATTACGTGATGGTGCTGGCTTCCCCAATGGTTAGGAATGTTGAACAGTTATACTACACTGCACAAGCTGAGCTGATAGCGTGATAGAAGATAGAATAGATAGATAGAGCTTAGAACTTAGAAAAGCTGAACTTAGCAGAACCGAACTCCACTAACTGAACTAACCAAACTGAACTTACAAGGTATTTCATAGGATCCTGACCTATGTAATTCAGGCCCAACCTACTATACCCAAATCTTATTTCTGTACCCTAAGAAATTTATGGGTACCCTTCTCCTATAGGTTAGTGGATTATGACACTTACTTTCTAAATATATTAGTAAGGATTATCTCATTCCAAAACTGCCAACCTCTCTTGATGACCTCCAAGTTGTGGTGTACCCTGCGGTTACCAACTGGTTGTAGAAGCCGGATAAACATATGATGTTATGTCGATAGTTCCTCCCTTTGGTTCCCCAAAGTTCAGGGACCATTCTTATCTGTGCCAAAGGTTGCCAACTTTTATACTGACATATTTATAACTGATTATACTTTTTGCTATATAGCAGGTCTTACAGGCCAGTAAGCTTCTTGCATTCCAGCATTTCAGCAAAACTTATTATTAGGAAACACATGCCTCAACACATCCTAAATTCCAAGGAATTAATACAGATAAAATATAAGAATAAAATGGATTAAGTTCAGAAAAAGAAACATATTAATTGATACTGCTGGCTGGGTTAGTAGGATATAATAGCTAGCAAAATAATCCTGTGCACTACAATGTCGCTATCCTGTGACTGCCAGAAGCTGGGAGTGGAAGATGGGATGAGTCAATCAATGATTGCTTTTTCTCTTCATTCCCTCTGAAGCACCTGGCATTGGTCACTGAAGGAATACAGGCTACTGGACTATATGGATCATTGGGTCTGATGCAGCATGGCTATTCTTATCTTCTAAAAGATACATTGTATTTACTTTTAATTAACCAAATTCACCTAACTGTAGGTTTGACACTCATTTTATGAGGTTTCAAAGCTGAAACTAACTCTTCTTTGTTCTGAATAGTAAACAAAATCTTCTCAAACTTGACACTTACAGTATGTCTACACTGCAGTGAAACACCCATGGCGGGTCCGGTTCAGCTGACTTGGGCTCACAGGGGCTTGTACTTCAGGGCTATTAAATTGCCATGTAGAACTTCAGGCTCAGACTAGAGTCCAGCCTAAGACCCTGCGAGGTGTGAGGTCTGAGAGACTGGGCTCCAACCCAAGCCTGAATATCTACAATGCAATGTTATAGCCTCTCAGCCTGAGCCCCACAAACCTGAGTCAGCTGACTTGGGCCAGCCACAGGTGTTTTATTACAGTATAGACATGCCCTTAGTTATAAATTTAGTTTAGTCTAAAATATCTGTAGTTTTGCAAATCTTTCACCAGAAATACGTGTATTATTGTATAGTATGTATTTGCATGGATATTTTCTCTAAAACTCTCCAGTGGATAAAAGATACAGGCTAGGAGATAATGTGATAGTTTTCTGAAGTTTTTCTTAATGTCCTCATCTACCTGAGAACCCAATATAGTTTCAGATATTTTATGCAGATTAAAATAGGTATTCTATATAAGTATGATGAACACTTCCACAAGATCTCTGGGAAAGAACCTCTTTCCTACTTTTGCATGAAAGCAAATGCTCACTTTTTGCCAACTTCATTACAACTAATGTTGCTGTAAAAGCTTTTATTCCACAAATATCTCCATTAGCAAGATTCAGATATACACTTTATGGTAGAAAGGTGTGAGAGCCAGACATAATGCTCTAACAACTCTTCACCAGTTGATTGGAGAAGGGTCACTTTCACTGAGAAAGTTAACATGAAATGTATTCATAGAATATAAGAATAGTAGCATTATGATTTATCTAACAAAGTTTTTCTTTGTTTTTGAAGATTGATCCCTAATGAAGTCTAAGAATTATGAGCATCTAAATAGCTCTCCACTGTATTCTCTTACCTAGACATCTTTTTTTCCCCTCTATTTACACCTCCAGACTGAATCTGTTTCATGAAAAACAAGCTAGAAGCAATTTGTAATTGAATGACTTTTATATTAAGTTCACTCCATTATTGTTGGTATTAATATACACATATACATTCTATATATGTCTACCTCCATAGATGTTTTATACATAAAAATGCCCAGCTAAATCAGTGTCAGAGACTTAAGTCTTAACTGTGTAATGATTGATTTTGTAAATAATAGTCTCAAAAGCAGTTTGTAAATTGGAGAACTTTATTTGTAGCAAGAGGTTTAACCCGCTTCACTTTTGTTATTAAAACAAGCTACTCTTTCACTTCAAGAATCCATTAGCCATTCCCATGGGAAAGCTCTATGATTTCAGGAATCGATATTGAGTTTAACAGAGAAGACACAGATTAATGATGATATAATAGATTCCCGCAACCTTCAGTGACCAAAGCTTATGGCAACAAGGTTAATTTTTAAATCTTGTATATCTTGTCTACATCCAAACTAGACTACTACATAAGTATTCAGTCCCATATACAATCAGTGATTCTTCCAAACTGAATGAATTGCTCATCAGCAGTAAGCTGAACTTGTTAAACAAGGAAAATAATAGAATAGAATAGAATTGCAATTAAGAGAATATAAAATATTTTCATTTTCATTACTCAAAGGTCAAGAAATGGCAATCTGGTCATTGCGCATACAATCTTAGCTCTACTCCTTTGTGCATATGCATTATGAAACATGTAGTTATATGATCACACAACATATCATGAATGGTTGTAGATATGGGGTGTAATGTTTTAATGTGTATTCATTCAGATGTGCTGACATACAAGGATGGATAGGAGCAGAGAAGAAGTGTGTCAGCTGAATTTCCTTTGGCATGTCTGACAGAGCACCCGCTGGGGTAGAATCTGCCTTACCTTCTTTATGGATGCAGCATAAGCTCCCCTGGGTAGGACCAGCTCAAATGGCCTACAAGAAAAGGGGCAAGGCCATGGGTTGGCCTCCTGACTGTAGCTTGGAAGCCTAGAACCAAAATCCTTCCCTACTTTGAGAGTGACAAAATGAAGGGGTAAAAAAACATTCACTTATAGTAGCTTCTATGAAGATCCAAAATAAGAGCTGACTAAACAAGAAAACTTACAGCATGGCCTGGACTGCACTACAAACTTATGTCGGTATAAATACATCACTCAGGAGTATGGAAAATCTATACACCTGGGAGAAATAGTTAATCAACCCGACCTCTGGTATAGACAGCATTATGTTGACAGGAGGGCTTCTCCCAGAAACACAGCTAACACCTTTCGGAAAGGTGGAGTACCTATGCTGATGGGAGGAGCTCTCCCATCTGTGTAGGCAGTGTCTTCACTAACAACTACAGCAGTAGAAACATAGAATCATAGAATATCAGAGTTGGAAGGGACTTCAGGAGGTCATCTAGTCCAACCCCCTGCTCAAAGCATGACCAATGCCAATTAAATCATCCCAGCCAAAGCTTTGTCAAGCCGGGCCTTAAAAACCTCTAAGGATGGAGATTCCACTACCTTCATAGGTAACCCATTCCAGTACTTAACCACCCTCCTAGTCAAATAGTGTTTCCTAATATCCAACCTAGATCTCCCCCACTACAACTTGAGACCATTGCTTCTTGTTCTGTCATCTGCCACCACTGAGACCATCCTCTTTGGAACCCCCCTTCAGGTAATTGAAGGCTGCTATCAAATCCCCCCTCACTCTTCTCTTCTTCAGACAACACAAGCCCAGTTCCCTCAGCCTCTCATCATAAGTCATGTGCTCCAGCCCCCTAATCATTTTTGTTGCCCTCCACTGGACTCGCTCCAATTTGTCCACATCCCTTCTGAAGTGGGGGGACCAAAACTGGATGCAGTACTCCAGGTGTGGCCTCACCAGTGCCGAATAGAGGGGAATAATCACTTCCCTCGATCTGCTGGCAATGCTCTTATGAATACAGCCCAATATGCCGTTGGCCTTCTTGGCAACGAGGGCACACTGCGGACTCATATCCAGCTTCTCATCCACTGTAATCCCCAGGTCCTTTTCTGCAGGACTGCTGCTCAGCCAGTTAGTCCCCAGCCTCTAGTGGTGCATGGGATTCTTCCTTCCTAAATACAGGACTCTGCACTTGTCCTTGCTGTACCTCACCAGATTTCTTTTGGCCCAACCCTCCAATTTGTCTAGGTCACTCTGGACCCTATTCCTACCCTCCAGAATACCTACCTCTCCTCCCAGCTTAGTGTCATCTGATAACTTGCTGAGGGTGCAATTAATCCCATCATTGAGAGCATTGATAAAGATGTTGACCTAAACCGGCTGCAGGACCGACCCCTGGGGCACTGCACTTGATACCGGCTACCAGCTAGACATCGAGCCATTGATCACTACCCATTAAGCCCAACAATCTAGCCAGCTTTCTATCCTTCTATCTGCCTTATAGTCCATTCATCCAATCCATACTTTTTTAACTTGCTGGCAAGAATACTGTGGGAGACCATATCAAAGTCTAGGTATATCACACCCACTGCTTTCCCCATATCCACAGAGCTAGTTATCTCATCATAGAGGAAATCAGGTTAGTCAGGCATGACTTGCCCTTGGTGAATCCATGTTGACTGTTCCTGATCACCTTCCTCTCCTCCAAGTGCTTCAAAATGGATTCTTTGAGGACCTGCTCCATGATTTTGCCAAGGACTGAAGTGAGGCTGACCTGTCTGTAGTTCCCCGGGTTCTCTTTCTTCCCTTTTAAAAATATAGGCACAATATTTGCCTTTTCCCAATTGTCCGAGACCTTCCTCGATCGCCACAAATTTTCAAAGATAATGGCCAATAGCTCTGCAATCACATCAGTCAAGTCCCTCAGCACCCTTGGATACATTAGATCTGGACCCATGGACTTTTGCACGTCCAGCTTTTCTAAATAGTCCTTAACCTGTTCTTTCACCCCTGAGAGCTCACCTCCTCCCCATACTGTGTTGCCCAGTGCAGCAGTCTGGGAGCTGACCTTGTCTGTGAAGCGTGAGGCAAAAAAAGCCCTGAGTACTTCAATGTACTTTTCCCACATCATCCATCACTATGTTGCCTCCCCCATTCAGTAAGGGTCCCACGCTTTCCCTGACTTTCTTCTTGTTGTTAACATACCAGTAGAAACCCTTTTTGTTACCCTTCATATCCCTTGCTAGCTGCAACTCCAATTGTGCTTTGGACTTCCTGATTACCCCTGCATGCTCTAGAAAATATTTTTATACTCCTCCCTAGTCATCTGTCCAAATTTCTGCTTCTTGTAAGCTTCTTTTTTGAGTTTAAGCTCACCGAAGATTTCACTGTTAAGCCAAGCTGGTCACCTGCCATATTTGCTATTCTTTCTGCTCTTTGGGATGGTTTGTTCCTGCGCCCTCAATGAGGCTTCTTTAAAATACAGCTATTTCTTTTAAATGCAGCTATGCTTCTGCACTGCTCTCAGTGTAGACAAGATCAAAGACTCTGACAGAATCTGAGAAAAATAATAGTTTTTGCTATGAAAATGAAGACCAAACTAAGCCTGAGAGAAAGTTAAATGCTGTCTATGGGACAGTGGTGCCATTTGGAAAGCTATGGAATACCACAGGTTCTTGTTTTCCCTCACAGTCAGCTTATGCTTTCCAGCATGTCCCACTTTCATTCCAGAACAGAAAACTAATAAAGCCAGAGGTTGACACTGGGTGTGAGCCCTTACCAATCACTAGCTTGGTGATTTTTGCTAATGTGATCTGACAAACAGGGCAATTATCTAGACAGACTTGAAATGACTGTTAGATAACTTTTGTCATTATGTCAATTTAGCAAAGATAATCAAGGTTTCTGAAATCGATTGGTGCTTTATTATAATGCAGTATGTCTTTGTATATTCATCTTTTTTTCTAGCAGTAACCAAATATTGGGCTTTTCTCTCTAGAATAAGATTTTATTATTCTCACACTTACACAATTTGAGAAGATCCTGGTACTTTTGCCCAGTACATTAAAAGATAAAAACTTATCTCAACATTCACTAAATCAGTTATTTCATCAAGAGGGTGGAAGAAATGACCAAAGTTAATTTATGGAGATTTGCCAAGAAGTTTAAGGTAAAAAAGAGGAGACAGTCCAGGTTAGCTGATGACCATGTAGTAGAAAATGAATGATAGCTACAGTGCGAAAGAAAAAAGTTAATGAAGAGCTGAAAGTTGAATATGTAATTAAACAGATGAATTTAGGTCTTTATTCAGCAGTACAGTATCAGTGAATGTTAATAAACCATGGACTTAAATGGGTATCTATGCAATTGTGACTATGGGAACATGTGGTGAGGGTTTTACCTGAAATCAATTCTAGTTTGTTAAGTTTTAGTTACTAGAAGGTGTTTTATCTTCATTTCTCTTGTAACCATTTTTTATTTTAATACCTGATTCTTATATTCACTTAAAATCTATCTTTTTGTAGTTAAATAAACTTGTTTTATTTTTTAATCAAAATGAATCCAGTGTTATGTTTAAACTGAACTTTTTAATAACTCCCATTAAAGTAGCAAACTATTGTATATTGCCCTTATAGGGGCAACAGACCTCTAAAATGTGAACTGTACAGGAGTGGGCTGGGCAGTGCAGAACACACATTTTTGGGAAAATTCAGGACTGGGAGTGTGTTGGGATCAACCTGCAGATAGTAACCAGGGCTGCTGAAAGCCAAAGTGTGTCTGGTGTGTTGCTGCTGGGGTCAGACTTGCTGGACCAGTGCTGTAGCTATATACAGAAATAAAGGGTGTAACCTGAATAGAGGTAAGCTGTTTGTGAATGGGCCACTAGGGAGCTACAAGAGCAAAGCATTGTGAGTCATTCATGTTGTGGGGCAGGCACTGATATAATCCCTCACTGTCACTGGTCTGGATTGCACACTAGAATGTGACTACAGTATTAGTGGAAATAGGCACATATTTCTGATACTTTAATATTCCTTTCAACAATTCTTGACAGTTTCAGTACTGAAAAGTGGCTGGTGGACACTGCCTTAGATCAAATAGAGCTGGTTAGCTTTTAACATTGTTTTATGATAGCTAGTCATTGATCATATACATCTGTTCTACCAAAGTAGAGACTGTCTACTTATCACTGTTCTCATAGTTCATCATCCATCAAACTCATTGGAAGTTTGGCCCTACCTATTGTATGATATTTTATATCTTGAAAGATGAATGGATGGATTTCGTAGTTACACTACAAGAATGACCACACAGCTTGACAAAACACAGATATATTCTATTGTAAAATGAAGTATTCAAAAAGCTGTTCTCCTTCATAAAACTTTATATATTTGTGTAACACACATCAGTGCTCATTCTCCAAATGATTGTCACAATTAATAACCAAAGTGATAGAAAGAATACCACATTGTCCTGGACATGCAGTAAGAAACATATGAATGAAGGGATGGGGTTTAATTAGGCCCAACTTTATTAATTTAACTCATCTGGAAACTATCTGGCAACAATTTGTACAGGGCAAATTATGATTCCTTCCTAAGTTTACATCTGGTGGAGGACTGCCATCAGCCCTTCACCTCTCCACAGCTGGCCCTAAACTGTTGCTGGGACAGCACCACCCTCTCCTCATTATGAGGGTGAGGTCCTGGGGAAAGGGAGTTGCCTTTTTGTTGTACCAGACATTAGATGCTTCAATCCCATTTTCCAGGTTTGTTAGGGGATGCCTTCCCCCTAAGTCCACTTCCAGTTCTAGTTGATGAGGGATCTGGACTTTCTGCTGAACGATCTCCTGTGTTGGACACTTGCCACAAGAAGGCACCATCAATTAGCTTGGCCACCTCCTCCTCACTCCTAGGTGGGTTCCCAGACAGTTGACAATTCCTGCCCGAATATCAGCCAAAACTGTACCTGCTCCATGGTCAAGTATATCTGCTCCCTGCATAACTTGGGTACCAAATATACATTTTGATGGATAATCACCAATCCTTTTTGTTCATGTACAAATTTAACCACTTCCTGATTCACATATCTTCTGGCCTTGTCAACATGTGGAAGCCTAGTGGCTCTCCACCATACCCTCTTCTGCAGAATTTCAAACCAATTTAAAGTCACCCCCTGGTTTGGCCTGATGATTAAGACAACCCCTTTACAAAATCCCAAATCTTTTTCACCAAGGTGTACAATAATCATTTCAAGTAGTTGCTTCCTGGCTGCCAAATAGTGTAGTAAGAGTGTCATCAGCTTGTCCCAGAGTAAGCACCCTCCTGCCTTGCCAACTCAGAATTGCCTTGCCTGTGAACTTCTAAGGGAACTGGCTGCCCACCTGTGTGCCAATGTTCAATACAGTGCCCACAGATCCAAACACAGACTCTCCTGACCCCTTGCCCCTTAAAATTAGATAAACAGCAAATTTGGTACGTTCACATCATTGGACTCCGATTCTCAGTTGGGGGCTTCCCGTACATCTTGTACACATTTGAACGCCAGTGACTGCTCACCTCTATTCCCAGTGGACCTATTCCAGTTGGGACACATATGTCACTGTCCCAATCGTGAATGAATAGGGCCCATATTCACTAGCAGGGAACCCTGACATTTTGTGTTTCTTGGAGTGCCACAGAAAAGTCCATGAGTAATGTAACAGTTCTGTGTTCAGAACAGGGTTTGAATAGTGTTTAGTTAAAAAGGCCTGGAGCCACCCAACAAAAAATAAGGATAAAACAATGTATTGAATAGCCAATCATTAAGTGAGTACCATCCACTCTGCACTGAGCGAGGGAGGTTCCAGTGGAAAAAAAATAGTATGTGACCAGGTAAATAAAGATTGTGTCATAATGCAATGTGCAAGTGGATCAATTAAGGTTGTACAGGCAACCTTAATTCTGGTCTTAGAGGGCTTTCCCTTCACCCTCTCACCTGGTTCTTGTCATGTAGACAGAAAGCAGAAGACCAGAAGTCTGAAGTGCAAACAATGCAATGTTTATTGGGGTTAGTTTCCAAGCAAACATATTTTGAAGCCCTTCATACCAGTCAGACTTATCTCTGTCTGCCGATGGAGTCTGTTCCCCAGTGTTCCATTCCCAGCTCTGATGCTGCAAAGCGTTTACCCCGCCTCCCCTTCCAGCTCTGATGCCGCAGAGCCTTTCCTTTGTCCCTGTTCCCCATTCCCCGTTCCCATTTCCTGCCCCTGAGCAAACATGATTCAAATGTCCCTTCCCCCTACTTCCTATTTGACCCGAGTTTATATACGAATATTCTCAGCTATATCATAACCAATCATTTTACTGAAATTTAACTAACCAATCCTAACATATTGCAACATAATTCTCTAACCAATTATATCCCCCTACCCTAATTAACTTACACCTAGCAAAAGTAATTATACAGCAGACAGAATTAATTGGAGAACCAGACAAATTAACAATAGAAAAGTGGGAGCCATAAAGATAAAACAATACAGAAATGAGGGTTTCACAACCACAACCATTGATAAGTGATTTCTTGCCAGACAGGGTGCTATAAAACTAACCTTTAACCACCTTAAGATCTGTTTCTTTATCTGGTGGTGATAGGCACTATCAGGACAGGATTGTCTTCCTAACAGCCCAATACCACCTTATTTCAATGTGACTGGTTTGGAATGTGAGGATGTGACCGTACACTTCCCAGCTTATGGCTGCCCCTGCTGCTTAGCCAAAGGCCTTAGCCTAAGAACAAGGCCCCAGACTATCCTAGTGAGTAACTCTGTGGATCTTTGTCCTCTTGTTCGGTTATTCTGCCCTGTTAGAATCCAAACAGTCCAGAGATGAGGAATTTTTACTTGTGTCCATTCTTATAGCTTCTTCTCGCAGAATGACAGATTTCAGAGTAACAGCAGTGTTAGTCTGTATTCGCAAAAAGAAAAGGAGTACTTGTGGCACCTTAGAGACTATCCAATTTATCTGAGCATAAGCATTCGTGAGCTACAGCTCACTTCATTGGATGCATACTGTGGAAAGTGTAGAAGATCTTTTTATACTGTGGAAAGTGTAGCCACAATGGGAGAGTGGGGTGGGGGGAGGTATTTTTTCATGTTTTGTGTGTATAAAAAGATCTTCTACACTTTCCACAGTATGCATCCAACGAAGTGAGCTGTAGCTCACAAAAGCTTATGCTCAAATAAATTGGTTAGTCTTTAAGGTGCCACAAGTACTCCTTTTCTTTCTCGCAGAAAACAATCTGACAGGGTCATTACCAATATGGGCTCTTTCTTTGATGGCAAAGAGAGAGGAATGCATTTAGAGTCTTTGATCCACGATCAAATGATCACTTGCCTTCAAATGTGCAAGAATTAGCACTTTTCTGCTAAAGTTCTTCATTTGCATTACACAAGGCCTCTTGAGTATATATCATATGAATGTTTTCTATTATATTATAACAGGATACAGATGAGTATGAAAACCATGCATGTAACATCCCATTTGTTTTCATGAATTTAAACACCAGGTCCACTCTTATACATTTAGCAATCACTTCGATCTATACTAATTGGCTGGCTTCCAGCTGTGGGTTTGTCAGTTCTCTACTGATGTCTAGACCTTGGCCAGGGCTGGAACTTAGCTTAACACCATTATATCACCCAAGTCTGACCCCTTCTGCCCCATCCCCTTGTACTTCCCTCAATCCTGTCTCTTTCCCATTGTTGGCTCCTCATCCCTGTCTGATTCTTCTCACCCAGCCAGTCCCAATCTCCACTCCTCAGTTTGTCACCTCAGTGCTAGTCTCTTTACTCAGTAAGCTCTATTTCACTCCTCTGGAATTTGCATCCAAGAGTGGCCCACACAATCCCAGCCACACACTCCTTACCCAGCCAGTCCCAATTCTCCCACTCCTGGTTATTCATCTGACCTATCTCTCTATCCTCCCCAGCCTTCAGTTCCTCTCACTTTCCCCTGCCCTCCCCAGCCCATGTTCCCTATTCATCCTGTCTCCCAACCCAATCTCCCTCCCCAAGCTCCTCATCAGATCACAGGGTGCTCAGTCCCTTGCTCCTTGGTCCAAATGACTTCTCCTTCTTCTCCCTTCCCCCCTCCCTTCTTATCCAGATGTTATCCCCTCTGCATTTGAATCTGGAAGCTTCTTCCTCCACATTTCTTGGCCTCAGCAGGGTGATCCTTGAGAGCACAGGGAAGTCTCCCTGCTCTCAGTTCAGGTGCTCAGACCAAGCTTGAAACACACAGAAACCCATAAATAGCTGTATCATGCCCAGGGTGAACTGAATATTTGGGAAATTTTTGCTGTTATAATCTTAGAAGTCTCTAATAAGCATATGGGAACTGCAATTTTTCAAAGGCTTTTAAATATTGAATTGAGACCAATGCTTCAATTTGTCAAGATTGTTTTGAATTTTAATCCTGTGCTCTCCTTTCTGGTGTAAGATTATGGGGGAGGGGAAGAAGGGGGGGACAGAGTTAGATGAACAAGAAATAAACTCACAGCAGTGGAACTTGCAAGGTTTATTTTCATCATTACATTTAGGTGGATTTTTATGAAGACAGCAAAGGGCATATCGCTAATTTATAAATTGAGGTTCTTACTCGAAAACATGGTGATGCTAGAACTTTTCAAACAAAAGGTTGACAGAATTTTTTAACATGGGCAAAAGATCATAGAATCATAAAAATATAGGGCTCATGAAATTGTTTAATCCAGTGATACTCAGACGGAGTTTCATGAGCCGCAAGTGACTCTTTAATATGTCTCCTGAGGCTCTTTGCAGCACATGATATTAAAACACTATGTGATTTAATTATTAACCACTCTAAATTATTAATCAATCAGGGTGATTGTACTATGTTCTTAACCAATTGTAGTTGATAAAATAATAATACTTGGTCAGTCATTTTGCTGTGAGAATAATATATGTAAACTACATATTTCCGCTGACATGCTGATTAAATACGAATATGTAGTACGATAGTAAATGAAGCAATGAATTCACATTACTGTAGCTCTTTTGGGTAATGTTGATTGCTAATTTGGTTCCTGAACAACTGAGGTCTGAGTATCATTGATCTAATCTATCCCACTGTACTGAGGCAGGACCAAGTTACCTAGAGTGGGTGTTTACCTAACTTGTTCTTAAAAACTTCCAGTGACAGAAATTTCACAATCTCCCTTGGTAACCTAGTCCAGTGTTTATCTATCCTTACAGTTGGAAAGATTTTTCCTAATATCTAACCTAAATCTTCCTCCCACTGGGCAGAAACGCCAAACTACAGCCACTGGGAGCTGTGGGTGGCCGTGCCTGTGGATGGTCAATGTAAACAAACTGTCTCGTGGCCCACCAGCGGATTACCCTGATGGGCTGCAGGTTGCCCACCACTGTTTTAGCTGCTCTCCTCTAGACATTTTCTAATTTGTCTACATCTTTCATAAAGTGTGGCACCCAAAACTAGACACAATACTCCAGCTGAGACCTCACCAGTACTGAGGAGAACAATTATCTCCCATCTCTTACATATGACACTTCTGTTAATACACCCCAGAATTATATTAACCTTCTTTGCAACTGCATCACATTGTTGGCTCATATTCAGTCTGTGATCCATTATAGCCCCCAGATAATTTTCAGAGTACTACTTACTGCATTGCCAGTTACTCCCCACTTTGTATTTATGCATTTGATTTTTCCTTCTTACATGTAGTACTTTGCACTTGTCTTTACTGACATAATTTCCCTAATCTTATTCTCGGAAGCAAGTGTCCCATTTGGGCTGAGATTTTCCAGAATAATTCAACCTGAGGCAGACACCCAGCATGGAAAATGTCAGCCCAATTCAAAATGTTATATTTTCAGCCCAATTCAAACTTACCAAAGCCAGTTCACAGACTAATGAACAGCCATCAGGGCTAAACAACTTTTGCTCACCCCCATCTCACCATAAGTTAGAGTTGTGAACCTAAAAGTGAAAGGATCTCTATAGGCAGGTCTACACTACCGTTTAAGTCGATCTAATTTACGTCTTTCAGGGGTATGAAAAAGACACCACCCTAAGTGACATAAGTTACAGCGATCTAAGCACTGTCCACACTGGCACTATGTCAGCAGGAGACACTCTTCAGATGGCATAGGTCAAGGTGGCAAACTTTTTGGCCCAAGGGCCACATCCGGGTTGCAAAATTGTATGGAGGGCCGGGTAGGGAAGGCTGGCCCAGCTCCTATCCTCCCCCTCCCAATTCCCACCCCCTGAATGTCCCCCTCAGAATCCCTGACCCATCCAACCTGGTCCCCTGACCGCTCCCTCCACCCCTAACTGCCCCTGGAATCCCACCCCCTATCCAACCTCCTACTCCCTGTCCCCAGACTGCCCCGACCTCTGTCCACACCCCCGCCCCCTGACAGGCCCCTGGGACTCCCATGCCTATCCAGCCCCTCTGGCTCCCTGTCCCAGGACTTCCCCTGGGATTCTTTGCCCCTTATCCAACCTCCCCCTGCTCCCTGTCCCCAGACTGCCCTGACCCCTATCCACACCCCCGCCCCTGACAGGTCCCCCAGGGACCCCACCCCCTACCCAACCCCCCCGCTCCCTGTTCCCTGACTGCCCCACCCCTTTCCATACCCCCGCCCCCTGACAGACCCCCTGGGACTCCCACACCTATCCAAGCCCCACTGCTCCCTGTCCCCTGACCGCCTCCCTCCCAGAACCTCCACCCCATCCAACTGCTCCCTGCCTCCTGACTGCCCCCCGGGACCCCTTATATAACCCTGCCCCCGCCCTGCTGCCCGCCCCCTTACCATGCCACTCAGAGCAGCAGGACTGGCTTATTGGAAAGCCTGGGAGCTGGGCGGGTGCAAACCATGCTGCCCACCCGGCGGCGTAGCTGCGGGAAAGGGGGGACAGCAGGGGAAGGGCCGGGGGCTAGCCTCCCTGGCCAGGAGCTGAAGGGCTGGGCAGGACAGTCCCGCGGGCCGGATGTGGCTTGCTGGCCATAGTTTGCCCACCTCTGGCATAGGTTCTTCCTTCCTTGGAGGTGGAGTAACCGTGCCAATGGGAGAGCACTCTCCCATCAGCATAGAGCGTCTTCACCAGATGCACTGCAGCAGCGCAGCTGCATCAGTGCAGCTGTGCTGATGTAATGCCTCTAGAATAGACCTTCCTTATATATTGCTCTACCTTTACCTTAAGATATTCAAGCATCCACAGCCTGCCATCTTATTTTATTTTATTTATATTTTGGGATAAGGGAGATAAGCAAGTCATTCACACTGATTACAACACAGCAGGAACAATAATATAAAAATCATTAGTAATGTTTGCTAAAAAAGAATATGGGGAAATGCTAGGCTGCAGCACAATAATGGGTCTTACCTTTGCCTTTTAGTGCACTGTTAATGTGATAAATGTTTCCTTGTGGAAATGGGAGTTTGATAAGTAAGAAAATCCAATTAGAGGAGAGACACAATAAAACTGTTCAGAAAGTTTGCAGCAAACTGTTCAACAATTTTGACACACTTGAATGGCACAATGTTATAGTCACGCAAGATTCCTTAATGCATATTTTTGCCATATGAAATATATTAGTGGCAATCCTATTTTCAGAAAAATAAAATCTTATTTATCATTTCAATCAATAATAAATGCAATCCATGATTCCATTTCATTTAAAACATTGCTTTGCATTGGCTTCAGACAGCAAGAATCCAAAGACTACCTTTCCTCATTGCATTAGTCAGTAGCATGACATTATAAACCGAAGGACGCCCACTTCCAGATAACTGGTTTCCAGAATCTCACTTAACCCATTCAGCACTTTTACCTGCAGTGAGTGCTGTAGGAGAAGACAGGTCCATTTGCACTGAAATTAGTGCAAAAGCAGAGCCCCAAATCATTACTAGTGGGATGTAATTGATCCAAATAACCACCTATGCAGTTCTGCTTGATGCCTCCACTAGAAAAATGAGAAAGATGCAAGTATTTTAAAAGGAAACATATAAATATGAGAAGGTTTTACTAATACTTTGTCAATGTAATAATCATAAAAAGAATGTAATCTATCTATCTATCTATCTATCTATCTATCTGCCAGAAGTACATACTAGTTAAAAAGAAGAGGTAAAATTCTCAAACTCCTATACTGCAGAAAACAGTAGTATTAGCCATATATCACAGTTAGATTTATTCATTTTTACTACACCATGTATTATATGTCTAATTATTGTAAGTATTGCAGGTGATGGTTTATTTTTAAGGAGAATAATAAAGATTCTGAAATGTCCAGTCATTTTTCATTGGCATGGGATATTATTCTCTTTTATGAACAATATAATGATTTCAGTGCTTTCTAACACTTTGATTGCACCTTTACCCTTTCAGATAAAAAATACACAAAACATCCTGCAGCCATTGTGTGTGTGAGGCTTCCAACAAAGTCAATGAGCATTTTTTGTGTTCTGTGACTGCAGGATTGAAATTTTGTATAAGGATTTTACAGAGGGTTAAATTTCAAGCACTGAAGTGAATGGAAGTTAATGGCAATCATAATCTTGCAGGACTGGTCCTTTACAAGACAGCTTATATATATCACTGCACATTTTTGTCAAAGCCTTATTAAAGGATTTTGAGTGTTAAATCCAGCTTAATGCAGAATCACTTTTTATATGTGTAAAAAATATCCTTGAATGCAGTCAGATCACAAATACAATTACTTTACTTCTGGACCCAAAGTATTAACTATTCCTGTCCCTGATACCAGTAACTCAGTTGCTACTGGAAAGTTTCATGGGAGGAATGAGGGATGATTCCTTCTTCCAAACATGGTCCTGCAGTGGAGCCATTTTTGACTGCCACTCAGCCTAGAGTAATGGGTTGATTAGCTTCATGGACTTGGACTTCCTTCTCCTGAGTCAGAGGAGTCCTAGATGAGGTGAACCCTCACCAGAGTTTGTTGGAATTTTCTGATGAAACACAGTATTGTTGGAAAATGCCAATTTGCTGAAGCAAAATGTTTAGTGAAATGTATTACAGATACAACAAGAGTTTTGCAGAGAAAATGGCAAGGTCTGCAGCTCCAGCAAGGAGCCTGCCAGCCCCTGGAGCTCCAGATGGAGCAAAATGAAAAAAAATGTCTTGCACAACGAACTCTCCACCCAAGTTTTGGCCATTCGTAATCATCACAGAACCTCCCAGGCTTTTCCATCTTGATGCCTATCCCCAAATTCCTTCTGCACTCTGATGCACAGGGAGCCGCCACTGAAGTAGGCCTCTTGGTTAAGATCCCTTAGGAATAACAGAGTTATTTATGTATTTGCACTGTTGTAGCAGTTCATGGACAAGATCAAGGCCCAATTGTGCTAGACCCTGTATACACAAACAACAGAAAGATGATCATTGTGCCAAAAAGTTTACCATCCAGTATGTACCAAGAAACAGTATGGGGTTCAAGGTAACAGTGAAACAGTTATGTTTATTGTAGCCAGCAGCATCCATCACACAGCAGATTTTCAATTGTTTTTAGATGTCACGGCTCACATCAGTCTTTCCACCTGCAAAACAGGAGACAGGATAAGAACATAATAATGGCCATACTGAGTGAGACCAATGGTCCATCTTCTGACAGTGGTCAATGCAAGCAGCTTCAGAGGGAATGAACAGAGTAGGGCAATTAATGAGTGATCCATTCCCTGTTGTCATAGAATCATAAAAGATTAGGGTTGGAAGAGACCGCAGGAGGTCATCAACCCCCTGCTCAAAGCAGGAACAACCCCAACTAAATCATCCCAGCCAGGACTTTGTCAAACTGGGCCCTAAAAACCTCTAAGGATGGAGATTCCACCACCTCTCTAGGTAACCCATTCCAGTGCTTCACCACCCTCCTACTGAAATAGTTTTTCCTAGTATCCAACCTAGACCTCCCACACTGCAACTTGAGACCATTGCTTCTTGTTCTGTCATCTGCCACCACTGAGAACAGCCAAACTCCATTCTCTGTGGACCCCCCCTTCAGGTAGTTGAAGGCTGCTATCAAATACCCCCTCATCCTTCCCTTCGGCAGACTAAATAAGCTCAGTTCCCTCAGACTTTCCTCGTAAGTCATGTACCCCAGCCCCCTAATCTTTTTCGTTGTCCTCCGCTGAACTCTCACCAATTTGTCTACATCTTTTCTGTAGTGGGGGGCCCAAAAATGGACGCAATACTCTAGATGTGGCTTCACCAGTGCCAAACAGAGGAGAATAATCACTTCCCTCCATCTGCTGGCAACACTCCTACTAATGCAGCCTAATATGCCGTTAGCCTTTTTTGGCAACAAGGCACACTGATGACTTATATCCAGCTTCTCGTTCACAGTAATTCCCCAGGTCCTTTTCTGCAGAACTGCCGCTTAGCCAGTCGGTCCCCAGCCTGTAGCTGTAAATGAGATTCTTCCTCCCTAAGTGCAGGACTTTGCGCTTGTCTTTTTTGAACGTCATCAGATTTATCTTGGTCCAATCCTCCAATTTGTCTAGGTCACTCTGGACCCTATCCCTACATTCCAGTTTATCTACTTCTCCCCAAAGTTAAGTGCCATCTGCGAACTTGCTGAGGATGCAATCCATCCCATCATCCAGATCATTAATGAAGATGTTGAACAAAATCAGCCCCAGGACAGAGCTCTGGGGCACTCCGCTTGATACTGGATGCCAACTAGACATCGAGCCATTGATCACTACCCATTGAGCCCGATGATCTAGCTAAATTTCTAACCACCTTATAGTCCATTCATCCAATCCATACTTTTTTAACTTGCTGGCAAGAATACTGTGGGAGACCATATCAAAAGCTTTGCTAAATTCAAGATATATCATGTCCACCGCTTTCCCCATATCCACAGAGCCAGTTATCTCATCATAGAAGGCAATCAGGTTGGTCAAGCCCTTGGGAATCATGTTGACTGTTCCTCATCATTTTCCTCCCATCCAAGTGCTTCAAAATGGATTCTTTGAGGACCTGCTCCATCATTTTTCCAGAAACTGAGGTGAGGCTAGCTGGTCTGTAGTTCCCTTGGTTCTCCTTCTTACCTTTTTTAAAGATGGGCACTATATTTGCCTTTTTCCAATTTTCTTGGACCTCCCCTGATCACCATAGTTTTTCAAAGATAATAGCCAATAGCTCTACAATCACATCAGACAACTCCCTCAGCACTCTCAGATACATTAGATCTGGACCCAGGGACTTGTGCATGTCCAAATATTCTAAATAGGCTTTAACCTGTTCTTTCACCACTGAAGACTGCTCACCTTCTCCTCATACTGTGCTGCCCAGTGCAGCAGTCTGGGAGCTGATCTTGTCTGTGAAGACTGAGGCAAAAAATGCATTGCGTACTTCATTTTTTTCCACAGCGTCTGTCACTATGTTGCCTCTCCCATTCAGTAAAGGTCCCACACTTTCCCTGACCTTCTTCTTGTTGCTGACATACCTGTAGAAACCCTTCTTCCTTCACATCCCTTTCTATCTGCAACTCCACTTGTGAATATACCCCTGCATTTTTGAGCAATATTTTTATACTCCTCCCTAGTCATCTGTCCAAGTTTTCACTTTTTGTAAGCTTCCTTTTTGTGTTTAAGCTCACCGAAGATTTATTTGTTAAGCCAAGCTGGTCGCCTGCCATATTTATTATTCTTTCTACACATTGGTATGGTTTGTCCCTGTAACCTCAATAAGGATTCTTTAAAATACAGCCAGCTCTCCTGGAGTCCTTGCCCCCTCATATCAGCCTCCGAGGGAATCCTGCCCATCAGTGCCCTGAGGGAGTCAAAGTCTGTTTTTCCGAAGTCCAGGGTCCAGTCCCAACATCTGGCAGTCAGTGGCTTAGGGACACCCAAAGAATGGCAATGCATCTGTGACCATCTTGGCTAAAAGGATTTTCCTCTTAATAAATAAAATAGTGATAATTATGTGGCATTATATATTTTACCCATACAGTTTATTCTTTATATAGAAGCCAAGTTAGTTTCCTCCAGAGAATAAAATTTGCAAAGCAAAATGTCAGTGCAAATAGCATTATGGATAATGCTATGGCATCTGTAGAGCTAACATCTGATTAGTATCAGAAACTGCCCGCTAAGGAAGTCTACATTTGTGTTGCTAAGGCTAAAACAGGAGCCAGAGACATGTGGTTCACCTTTCTTGGGACTTATCCAGGAGATGTAGCTGCCTAATTAACTATCACTTTCTCTTAAGGAATGGCACTTTCTCTGGATAAGACAGCCACTCTACCTAACTTACAGGCTCAAACAAGATAGAAAAAACAATGTGCAGTATAAAGCATATTGACAATACATACTCAAGAAATGTATTGTCAATATGCTTTATACTGACAATTTGTTTTACAAGATATATTATTTGGAAGTAACCATAATAACCTATTTAGATTTCAGTTATTTTCCTCCAGCATATTAAGCAATTTGAAATGAGAAATAAGAAGACAATTCTAAAATAAAATGTTTTATGGTTTACTCTTCTATGTTTTATGTATGCTTTCTCCAATTGCATAGGTTTAACAATTGTCCCAAAAGTGTTTGCTTAAACAAATTGAGTCAGTATGTACAGACAATACATTTTAACCATTCCTCTATTCTAAATGAAAAAAAAAATCCTGATGGATTTAAAACTGGTCAATACAAAAGGGAAAAATCATATGAATTTATAATACACAATAAATATTACCCATTTTAAGTATACATTGTGGAATGTATTGAAGTAAGGTATTGCGGGCTTATCTACAGATAAGTTAATGTGCAGTAATTTAGGGTGTAAATTCATGCACACTAGCTATTCTGTACTAAATTCCCATGTGGGCACTCTTACTCCACAGACAGGGCACATCTACACTACAGAATTCAGTCTTAAGACCTATATTAGGTAGGTAATTACTGTAGTGGCTGATGTGCACCTTCCCTCCTTCTGTCAGTGGTATGCATCCTCATCAGGAGCACTACCACCAACTGAAGAGGGGCAGTGTGGGGGTCTGGGAGCCCTCCAGGAGCCCAGCTGGGAGCAGGAGCCAGCTGCCTGGCTTCTCAGCTATCTGAGCAGGTAGCTGAGAGCAGGGCATGTGCAGCCAGGCACAGAGCGGAGAGCCTGGCAGGCACACCCCAGCTGGTAGCAGAGAGCCAGGGGGGGCTGGGCTTTAGTTGTCCGGCTTTCTTGTCAAGTTCACAGCTCCATTATCTGATAATAATACAGCCAATCTGACAGCCAACAGCCAATGTGGAGGTGTAGTTGTTATGTCGGTGTAGTAGGGCACTTACATCGGCGGGACAAGGCTTGTAGTGTAGACATTGACATAATTAAGTTCACGTAAGCTGCTTGACATTGACCTAACTGTGTAGTGTAGACTAGGCCTAAATGTCCTTGAGCAGTTTAGCTTAGTACACTTTAAAGTGTATTCAGTTAAGGCACTTTTAGTGCACACTAAAAGTCTTCCCATGGGGAGTTCGTGAAGAATATAAATTCTCACACTACCTAGCTGCACATGAACTTCTGCAGGTAGACAAGCCCTGTGTGAATATTTATACTGGAATTTTTAAAGGCGCCTCAGAGAGCTAGGCATCTCATTCCCAATTATTTTGCTGTAAGTGGGGTGCCCAACTCCCATAGGCCCAACTGCAGATCCCAGACATTCTTTTCAATTGGATTCTCTCATAGTGCTCTTGGTGATTCCCATCTGAGGCATAATCTGCATACATTTACAATATTTTTAAAAATATTTTCCAGACTTAGTGTGTATGTTAGACCTCATTGAGGGTAATTACAAATTTGTCGTAGCTCTTTTTAGTCAGTTTATGATTATGTACTTATTATACTATTTAATTAATATTAATGTGCTTACCACAACTATTGTAGACATTTATCACACAGAATATAAAGTATTCTAGAAACCATATTCTTAATGAGGTAGTTTATATTACATCGGCAAACATGTGAATAGTCTGCCCTTTTTAGTGTAGTATGTTTCCAAAATGATTCTGAATTATTTACTTACATATCCTGTAGGCTGCCTGAATGAACTTCAAAATTCTAATACTCATTTTTATAATACATTGCCTCTACTTTTTTAAGCTCTCCCAGAATAAAACTGGGTTTACAGAAACAGAATAAAGTTGGGCATATTTGCTTGATTTTCTCAGATACAGTGAAATCCTGCCCTCACTCAAAACAATAGCAAAATTCCATTGACTTCAATGGGGCTAGGATTTCGCCCATGCTTGCTATTTTAAGATTGCATCAAATAATTGTTACTGCTTACATACATTAATAAATAAGGATCACTGTAAATTTCCATCTTGAATACAAGGCTAGTTCCTTGTAATTACCACTTTCTGATAGCTATTTATGTCACCGCTGCCATCCTGAAGGATTGGTACCTATTAAATGCTGGCTATTTTTAAAAAAAGGAATTCATCAGATAATTCTTTAAGGGCCAAATTCTGATCTCCTTCTTTCTGAATGCAATTTTTCATGAACTAATATTGATTGTTGTTAATGTAATTGTTCATAATAGTTTGAACTGTTTGTGCAAATACAATTTGAGCCTATTTTGAATAATCTCTATTAATTGTTTTCAGGGTATGATTGGTCAATGAGGTCATTTGGTATTTTTTCCTCTTCCATCATACAAGGTCCTGATCTAAAGCCTATCAAAGTCAACAGAAAGTGTTCTCTGTGGATTTCAATAATCTTTGGATCAGACCCCAGGTTAGTGTTTCTCAAATGTGGCCTCCATGGCCACAAGCATCAACCAGGGACCTTTTTTTCAGCCACAGCATCCTGGGCAATGATTGGCAGGGGGTGGGGTGGAGCGGCGGCCCTTGCACCAGGGCCACCAAAAGGCGTTGGGCCCTTAACCCCTCTGAAGACACAAACGCCAGAGGAGCAGGCAGCCAGTGTGAATTTCCCACCTTCCCAGGGGTTGTGGGGCTCTGGCTTCCGGCTTCAGCCTCAGGGTGGTGGGCGGCAGGCTTTGGCTGTGGGGCTTTTCGCTCCCCCTGCACTGCAGTGGGCTTCGGCTCCCAGCCCGAGCCACATCACCCCTGGCCCTCACTGCCTCCTCCATCCCCAGGTTCTGGCCACGTGGCGATGGGATCGGTCCCTGGACCCATGCCTTGGGGTCCCAGGATCTGGCAACAGGACCCCAAGATCCAGCCGTGGGGCTTTGGGCTCTGGCCCTGGGATCGCCCCTGCCTCCCATCACTCCTAATCCCTGCTGCATCCTCTGGCACTGGGATTCAGCTGCACGGTGGCAGGCTCCAGTTCCGGGCTGCAGGGGTTTGGACTCCGATCCCAGGCTCACCATTCTCCTATACCGCTGGTGCCCACTGCCTTCTCCAGACCCTCAACCGCCCACCTCCACTACCCCTGACTCCCACTGCCTCTCTAACCAACTCCCCATCGAGGGCTTAATTCGTCCCTGAGCTTGCTTGGGATGAGTAAATCTGCTGTGAAAAGTGATACAGTATTTGTATATTTGTTAATCTCATTTTTCACTGTCTCCCAGCTAGTTAACAAGTCTGCTTCTTTGAAAAGTAGTATTAACAAATTTACAGATATCACTTTTCACAGCACCAGACTTACTAGCTAGCAAGTCTAAAGAAAAGCAACCAAAAAGTAAAGGAAACAACAACAAAATACAAGAACATGCAAAGCACCTTATTTCTGTTTCTTTTGTGTTTAGGTTCAAAAAAGAATAGAGGCAACTGTACATTATTTTTATTATTGAGTTTGGAAAAAAAAACACCCTACATAAATAAATTGCAATGATTTGGACATGTACATGTGCATATTTATTTGGTTTTTTTCCCTAAAGTTAATTATTTTAGGAAAAATTGTCAGAGCTGCCACCAACAGAGTTGGTGGCTGCCCTTTGAGGCCACTAGATTTTTTTATGAGAACCCTGCAGTTGACTAAAGATTCTGAAAAGAGGAGAAGGACGAACCATACTTCAAACATTGCAAATATTGGAGAGATGCCTATACAGGTATACAAATAGAATAAATACATAAAATGAATACAAAGATTAATAAAAATTAGACAAGTTAAAACATGTCAATGTCTATTACTGTGTTACACAATGAATAATACTTGGAAATTAAACATTATCTTTATGTTTAATTAATGGATAGGGGAGGCATGGTATTTCCATGAATAATGTCTTTGAATAATGTTCTGTACCTGCAGTGATCTACGACCGTTACCAAGTGTTTAAAATATAGGGGACCCTTTAGTATTTCAGATACTGTGGTGTAGTTATTGTGGGTAAATATTCCCTACTTACTGTATGTCTGACTTACTATATGTCACAATTAATTTATAACTATATGATAATATTTCTTTCCCTCAAGAATCGATCTTCACTGGACGTTTTCAACACATGCATTGTGCTGCTGCCCCTTTGAACTCTACTGAAATTGGGCCCTATATATTAGGCAACCAACTACTTGTTGTATTAGCCATATACTTTCTCTTATGTTTAAGAATAAAGGCCAGATCCTTGCGTACTTGCACAATGCTCACAGCATGTGTCATGGGGCAATATGCAAAGATAATAGATTTCACTTGCACTACCATTATCCTGGTCTTGCTCTCTGCACTTCTACCCTGTTCTGAGTTGAACCAGTTTAAAGGCAGCTCTAACTTATACCAGTCTGCAATAGCCACAAGGGGCCAAAAACGTAACCCTGGATCAGCAAGCATAGGGGCATCCTGACCAAACCCATTTTTCACTAACCATGCCCCAAACTTTTCCAAGCTACTCTGGCAGCCAGGAGCTCCAGTGTCACATATATGGACACAGGGGATCAATCCCCAGGCTGGTCAGAGTGTACCTACTTCTGATAGAAGCCTAGGGAAGTGGGCAGGCATTTTTTTTTAACATTTTGACAACATTTGTACAGCTTGTAATGATTATCAGGTGTTACTGAATTGAAATGAAAGCCACTGCAGGCTTTTCCTTACAGTAGTGTGATTCCCCCTTCAGCCAAAATATGCCAGTAGTATAGTGCTAAGCAATCATATTATCCCCAGGGATCTAGCCCAATGTGCAAACACAGGCAGCCAAAGTACTTAAAATCTTTAGGCAAGTTGTGTTCTTTTTACCTTAAACTGTGTAGAATCTAGTGCTAAAATATTGTTTTGTACTCTTGAGAGAGGAGGGAAAAGTTTCAAGAGGTGACTCACCCGAACCATCTTGTAACAAATTACTAAGCATCTGTGTATATTAAAAATCCCAAATTTCCTTAGGCCTGACACCAACCCATTATTCTATCATTTCCTTACAGCTCACTGAGGCTACAATGTTCTTGTAATAAATGAATTAGTTACTGGCTGCTTTGCCAACAAGCTGTAACTTTCTCATCTGTCCTCAGAAAAGTTTGATTGCCATTGTCATGAAATTTTCTCCAGCTCCTCATAAACTGTATCCAGCTATTAACAGTGGTGATTAATTTTCTCCTGGATTTTGCAGACTGAAACAAATCTATCTATCTATCTATATCTATAACTATATAGTGTGACAGGGTCTGGCCAGATGGCTACAGAAGAATGATAGAGGGCAGATATATTAGCCCCAGACTAAGCAGGTCCCTTTTCCCTGGGTAAGGTAACAGGACAATCAGGAACTTGCTAGAATCAATTAAGACAGGCAGACTAATCAGGGCACCTGGTTTAAAAAGGACCTCACTTCAGTCAGTGAGGGGCGTGCAAGGAGCTGAGACTGAGAGGGCATGCTGCTGGAGGTCTGAGGAGTACAAATGCTATCTGGCATCAGGAGGAAGGTCCTCTGGTGAGGATAAAGAAGATGTTGGGAGGAGGCCATGGGGAAATAGCCCAGGGAGTTGTAGCTGTCACACAGGTGTTACATGAAACACTGTAGACAGCTGTGATCCACAGGGCCCTGGGCTGGAACCCGGAATAGAGGGCAGGCCCGGGTTCCCCCCATCCTTCTTCCCCCTATTGGGTATAAGAGGAGTTGATCTGGACTGTGGGTCCCACCAGAGAGGAAGGTCCCTGGCCTGTCCCCCAACCCACTAAGTGGATCAGCAGAGACTGCGGGGATTGTTCTCTTTCCTTTTTGTCCATGCTGGTCAGTGATGAGGTTAGCTGAGTGAATGGCAGGTTTGAGCCACTAGCAAAAGTGGCCAAACTGAGGGCTGCCATGAATCTCTGAGGTGAGCAAATCCGCCAATAAGCGCAGGACCCACCAAGGCAGACGAGGAACTTTGTCACTATATATATATATACACACACACCCTTATAAAAACTTATATATAAAAACTTTGTTTTTAAGCAACTATATATTTTACAGGGTGGATCTAGATCTGTCTACAGAGATATGTTTCATCTTTTGCTCTTGCCACAACATACATAATATGAGGGAATCACAGAAATACAGAAGGGTGCGGGTGTTTAGTAAACATATATATGGCAGTGTTCTGGTGGGGGGGGCTCCGAAATATAGAAGGCAGTGAGGGTCACTAGAGGACTCACACACTATTTAAAGGGATACTATCCAATTTCTATGCACTATAATAGCTTTATCTTGTCATGTTTTTTGCACTCACCTTATTCAGCTCACTCTTGAACACTCATTTCTTCACAACTGAATTAAAATAAAAAAGTTGAGATAACAACAAAATCACAAAACAAAACATGGAACAAACAAGACACGTGTTTATCATTACATTGGGAACTCTACAGCTGATTAGCCCCCCATTTTAGTTAACGGAAAGATTCTGATGGATTTCACTGTGGTTTGGATATTTATTTGTAAATCACACCCCCTTCCCCCATTCTTCAACTCTTTTTTAATTTCACTTTTATACTGTAAGCTTTTGGGGGCAAGGATGTTTCTTCCTACATGTTTGTACAGCACCTATCACATTTTGAGTGGCTTACCCAATGTGGAACAACCATAAAATATCTGCTATGCAGATGTGCCTCAGATAAAAAAAAATGAGGATAATAATACAGATGTTTGCTAGAAGCTGTGTACATAGTTTTGTTTTGTTTTCCATTTGAATTAGTATTTATTTTTTCTTTAAATTCTCAAGTTAATTCAATTATTCTCATTCTGCAAATATGTTAGAGCATCTTGTCTTTTTTGTTGTTGTTTCTTTGCTTATGTTAAATAATCAACTTGTTTTCATACAAAACAGTGATATGCATTGTGAATCAATGGAGGAGTCCCTTAATTCCTAAGCTCTTTTACTGACTCATGCATGCAAATTAGTGAGGCTGTTTATTTCCTTGTTCACATATTTAAATAAATAATTGTATTTATCAGTGATGAATGCAGTAATCATGATTGATCCAAAGAGCTGTAGCTTTGGACCATATCTAACATAAAGGGATGGAATTTGTTGATATTAATGTCTATAAATTTCTTGCTCTGAGTCAGTTACTGAAGAAAGGTTTTGGTACACTTGCATTATACTAGTTATATTATTGTGACAAGCAAATAATGGGAACAAAATGTGTGTGTATGTGTATAACATAAAATAAATGTTTAAAGAAACATAATATGTGATCATGTAATGAAAGACTATCAGTGCATATGCAGAAAGGAGGTGAATTAAGGTTTCACAGGCAACCTTATTTTTGACATTTCCTAGCTTTTGAGTGCTTGAGTTTGCAGCTTTGACATTCTTCTATTATCTTTTTTTTTTTTTTATGGAATTGCCTTGGGTTTTTTTTTTAAAGCAAGCAAACTGAAAAAGCAGAAATTTCATCATGTGATACCTGACATAGGACCAAAAAAGACCCTCTGGGTTATCAACTCCAGTCCCCCGCAATTTAAGACTACATTATATGACACCCCCGGATGAACCATCAGCAGGGTTAGAACCTTTAGATCCAGAACACAGACCTACACTTATTGAGCTAATGCAGTAATTAATAACATGCTGTCCTCTCTTGGACCAATATTAAAGGCTAATGAGACACACACTTTGCTAGAGGGTTTCAAAAATATTTGATAGACAGTGGAAGCAAGTTGGGGATTAGGAATCTTGGGTTCTATTCCAAATTCTGAAGGAGTGTGTACAAGTAGTTACAAACAGCGTAGCGACGCACATGGATTTGGCACATTTTTCCCCAGTCTGCCCCCTTTTGACCCTATTCCCCTCTTCTCTTTACTCTTCAAATTACTTCATTATTCTCCTCCACACTGCCTAGGTGTATGTGGAGAGAGTATTGAAACCACAGGAGACACAATATCCACATATGCACATTATCAGTTGCAAAATTGGATTCATAATTAGGACCAAATTTTCAAATAGGTTTGTGCCTATGTGTTCATGCCTCTTACCTGTGCGGAATTTACCTATGTAGCTGGGTTTCTAAATCACATTTATAACCATGGTAAGTTAAACACATAAATTGTCAGGGAGCAAGCCATAAACAAACACATTTTCTGGTTTGGGGGTGGGGGTGGGAATGAATTTCAGATATTTCACCTGAATCTGATCAAAATTAGAGAAAGAAAGCTGGGCTTTTATTACTACCATTACAATTATTTGAAACACAGTAACACCTACAGTTCCCAAACAAGACCTCACTGTTTTAAGCGCTGTTCAGATACAGAGTAAGAGCATCCCTGTCTCAAAGAGAAAACAATTTAAATAGGCAAGGCATAGAGCTACTGAAGTAATAATAACTCAGTAATGAAATCTCCCTCTCAGTTGGTCTGAGTATTATAGTCCCTCTGCTCTCTCATTGTTTTCTCTCTGAACATCTCAGATGGGGAGGATTGTCAGCCTGCTAACCCCTCTGTTATTCTTACAGGGGCAGCCTCAGAAGCTAATACTTCTGATCTCCTCTACTCCAGTGTGCTGCTTTCCCCATTGTGGAGAAGCTGAACACCCTAATTTCTCTGTTGTACTTGTGTGTTCTGCCTCTTTACAAGATAAAAGATACTTTGAGCACCAGCCGCTTTCTATAAAATATTTCAAGCTAGCCTTTCTACGCAGATAGAGTCATAGACTTTAAGGTCAGAAGGAACCATCACAATAATCTAGTCTGACCTCCTGCACATTGAAGGCCACAGAACCTCACTCACCCACTCCTGTAATTGGCCCATAACCTCTGGCTGAGCTACAGAAGTCTTCAAATCATGATTTAAAGACTTCAGGTGACAGAGAATCCACCATTTACACTGGTGTATGGACCAGTCAAAATGTTCAAAAAGAAAAGGAGTACTTGTGGCACCTTAGAGACTAACAAATTTGTTAGTCTCTAAGGTGCCACAAGTACTCCTTTTCTTTTTGTGGATACAGACTAACACGACTAATACTCTGAAAGCTGTCAAAATGTTCAGAATTTCATTTTTTTACAAGATTTTTGAATGTTGAGAAATAAAAATGGGGGAGGAGGGGGATGAAATTGCAACCAGCTCTAAAGACTATATGCACAGTCCCAGGTGGATATGCTTTTACTTGTATAACTTTGTTCCTCTCTTTCCCTTTGTAACATATAAATGACTTTCTAAATCACTCCGGACTTATTTTGGATACCTTATTTTGTGTGACACATTAACTATTACCTGTCCTTTCTGTAGTGGGCTATATTTTCTGGTCCCATTGTTTTGCATCTGTGTTGGTTTGGAGTATAAAAGACTGGTTCTGATATAATTCAGCAATCACTTGCATGTGAAACAATATTGAAAATAAAATATGAGTACACAAAATGGTGAAGTAATTGCATTACAATAACGTCATATGAACAATTTAAACTAGTATAGCTGTAAATTAGGAATCTTTGCAAATAGTAAGAGATGCCCTGATACAGTATGGTACTGCCTTCATCAAGCCCCTGTCTTACTTTAAGCTTGTAAATCATACCAATTATTTCAATGGGATTATTTATATGCTTAAAGTTAGACATATGCTATGGTTATATTGATGGCTTAATGCCTAAATGAGCATAGAATTATATGTTAGGCAAGAGAGTTTTATCAGTATGCAGATTAACAAGAAATACATTTTTTATTTTTTTTTAAATCTTATATTAATTTGCATATGTAATTCCTCAAGTTTTAATGGCCCATGGTGCAATTGCATGCACAGTTAGGTACTCAGGTATGCATTCAAATATTTCCTCTTTTCCAGTCATCCAGTCACTTTGGTACTTTTATGAGATTTCCTGGTACTTTAGTTAGAAATCGGGGCACACTTGAATTAAAGAAATGGAAATTTAGATTTTGATTTTGTTTTTTTGTTGGGAAGCTATAATTATTTCTTGATTCTAAAGCTATGTGATAGTCCTAAATCATTATTTCAAAGTTTTGCTTTCATTTTGTTTATTTAGTAGACTAATCAGGGTAAAATTACATTTCTCACTAATCAGTTGAGCTGCATGAATATTGCGAACAACTTTCCATAAGTCTTCCTTCAGATTTTAAAATATATTTGAGTCAGCCATACAAACAGTTGAGTGATAATTGTATTCAGATGAATGAACATGAAAAGCAAATGCTAAGATCATATGCTCAAGTATTTGCACTGGAACTGCTGTATTTTATACAGTATACTGATTATTAGCAAGACATGAAGGGAAAATGGGAACTTGTGCCTCTGAAAAATCTTCCCTGGTATTCCCCAAACCTATAGCCTCTCTGACACAGAAGCAAGAAAGTAATGTATAAAAGGATGTCCCCCAGTGGTTAGGGCACTAACCTAATACTTGAAAGAGACAGGTTCAATTTCCTGTTCTGCCACAGACTTCCTGTGCAAACTTTGGCAAGTCATCTAGTCTCTTTGGGCCAGATTGTTAAAGGTGTTTAGGCACCTAACTCTCATTACAATCAGTGGGAATTATTCTCCTAAATATCCTTAAAAACTTGGGCCTGGGCCTTGGTAGCCCATCTGTCAACTGTGGGTAATAATAGTTTACCACAGGACTGGAGAATAGTAAAAGTAATACCTATATTTAAGAAAGGGTAAAAATGTGACAGACCAGCCAGTCACAGACCAGAGGTTAGTCTGACCTCAATAGTATGCAAGGATTGTGAGGACATTTTGAAGGAAAGAATAACTGAAGAAGGGAGGTAAATGGAAAATGGGATAAAATGCAAATGGTTTTATTAAAGGTAGACTGTGCCACACTAATCTGATATTTTTTGATAACTGCTTTTTAAGACAATGGAAATGCAGTCTATCTGGAGTTCAGTAAAGCTTTTGACATGGTACCACCTGGGAAATTATTAAACTGGAGAAGATGGGGATTAATGACAGGAATTGTAAGAACCTAGCTAAAGGGGAGACAATGGGTTATGCAGAAAGGGGGACTATTGGACTGGTGGCCCGTCACTGGTAGAATTCTTAAAACATCAGTCTTGGGACTGATCTTATTTAATATTTTTGTTATTGATCTTTGAACAAAAAGTAAGAGTACACAAATGAAATTTCCCAGTGACACAAAGCTGGGAGGCATTGTCAATACAGAGGAGGATCAGAATATTATACAGGAAGAATTGGATGACCAATGGACTGGAGAAATATATATTGGATGACATTTAATCATACAACGTGCAAGGTCATTCACTTAGGGAGTAATAACAAGAATGTCTGCAAGAAGCTAGGTGCTTATCACTTTGCAATGACAAAGGGGAAACACTTGGGTATATTAGTCAATCAGAGGATGACTGTGAGCCACCAATACAGTCTGGCTGTTTACAATAAAATAAATAATAATAAAAGGCAAATGTGACCCTAGGATATATGAGGTGAACTATTTCCAGTAGAGATAGGGAAGTATTAATGTCATTCTACAAGGCACTAGGAAAACCTCATGTGATGTGCAATTCTGGTCACTCATGTTCAAGAAAGATTAATTCAAACTGGAAAAGGTGCAGAGAAGTGCTACTAAGATGTTCAGTGAAAAGGAGAGCCTATTGTATGAAAGCACAGTAAAAGAGCTTGGGTTTGTTAGGCTGAGAGGGGATATGATTGCTCTCTAAGCACATTGGGGTTGGGGGGAACACCAGAGTGGGTGAAGAATGTTAGCAAAAGGAAAACATGGATATAAATTTAATTTGAATACATTGGAAATTGGAAGAAGGTTTCTGACCATCAGAGTGAAATTCCGCAATAGCCTTCCAATATGATTAATAGGGCCAAACAGCCTAACTGGGTTTAAAATGGTGTTTGATTAATTTATGAACAGATTATATGACAGGATTGTCTGTGATAGTAAGGAACTGGAGTTGTTTTCCCAGTAGTTCCCTTCCAGTCCTACATCCTATGTTCCTATGGACTGCCCTACCTCACAGGAGTGTTGTGAGGATAAATATATTAAAGATTGTGAGACACTTACATACATAGAAGTGGCCCATGTGATTGCGTCCATATACATACTCTAGGTAGAAGCAACTAAATAAACCCAGAGTCTGACTGCAGCCATCATATAAATTCTTGAATGTACAAGAAGAGATCCAAAGCCCAAATGGCTTTAAGCTCTCAGAGGACCTCACCATTAACCCTTTGCCATATAGAGTATTTAATTATGTATTCCTATACTTTTTCTTTCTGTGAACAAATTTCAGTTCCAGGACAGTACTTGATCTTTCACTCCATTATATTGAGAGTACAATTGATCCTGCAATTCACTGTATTTGGGCAAACCCCTGCTCCCATGCAGACCTCCATTGACTTCAGAGGATGTTGTCTTCCAGCTCTGTTCAGACCCAGGATTTTGTTCTTGTAGAATCAAGTGCAGGACTGGGAAACATATTTTCATAATAGCTTCTTATGAGGTAGTTTGTCAAATGCTTTTTAAGGTTCAAATTAATTATTAGCTGTTGCTTCTCTTTTTTCCCCTCAAATTCTTATATGCTCAAAGAATTTTAGAAGATTAGAGAGTCACAATATTACTTTACAGAACTGTGTTAATTTGTCCCTATCATATCACGATCATTTTATAATTCTGATTGCAATTGTTTTAACCAGTTTTCTGGTGCTGAAGTAAGGACCATTAGAGTGTGTTTTCTATAGCCGTCCTTATTGTGGAACAATTGTTATTAGTTCGTTGTCTGTTTTAGTAGCTGATTTTAGTGAACGATTTTATTTTTGTGCTAGCACTCCTGTTTCTTTCTTAAATTCCTTCAGAACTCATGGATATATACCATCCTAGTCACCTCTTGCTCTTCAGTTTCACAATCTCTTCTAGCACTTTGTATTTTCATATCTCAGTCTCAGACAGCATCTCCTCTTAAAGGGTAGCTCCATGGAAGGCACCTCCCCAACATTCTCTGTGGTGAAGGCTCATCCAGAAAATCATCTACTTTTGCTACAGTGCCCCCATCTTCCTTAATTGATTCCTTTACTCCCAGATAATACAGCAGACCTATTTCTGTTATAGGTTTCATGTTCCTGATATGTTTAAAAAGTCTTATTTGTTCTTATGACCTTGGCTATTTACTTTTAAAATTCCTTCTGAGTGCTCCTAATTTGCATTTAACTTTTTACCTGCCCATAGCTTCTGTACCTTCCTATTGGATGTACTAATGTTGGATTTCCAGTTTTTGAAAGAGATCTCTTTGGTTTGATAACTTCTTGAACTTTCCTGTTTAGAAAGACTGAGCCAGATCCTCAGCCCTAGTTAATTTCCTTTTCTGCTGGTCCCATGAGTGCCAAGTTTGTATAATTTTTGGTGGTGCCCAGAAAGGGTCCAAGCAGAGCCATACTGTCCATAGGATGGACCAGGGCAACCGCCCTGGGCTTCAGGGAGACATGGGGTCCATGGAGGCCTGGGAGGTTAGCGGAGGGCCTGGCGCCAGCAGCAGCAAGCGACCTGAAAGTGATCCCAAAGCGCGATTCCCAGGACGGTTGCCCCGGTCCATCCTATGGACAGGATGGCTCTGAAAATATAAGCCCAAACATTGAGTCGAGCCCACGTTCCTGAATAGTGCTGGAGTACAGGCACCATGGACCATATAACTCGCCGCTATTCCTGCAGTATAAAAGGGACTTTAAAACCAGGGACTCCTAGCTGGAGAATCTGAAACAGGTTAAGTGGCTTTCCCAAGGTCCTACTACAAGTCAAATATTGTCAGAGATGGAATTCAAACTCAAATTCCTGGCTCACAGTTCCACAACTCTGACTTTCAATCACCAGTGAAAACTCATTCTAGTAGGATGACCATATGCCATACCACCCTCAGACAAAATGTAAATTCACTTTCCATAGAAGAATAAATAAAATACCATAAAAAGAATAATGCTCTTTCCTTTTCACATAGAGAAGGGAAAGCATTAGTACAAAGGAAGTGACACCTGTACAATAAATTTTGTAAGACAGTCAAATACCATAGTGATTTGTACTATGTCAATAGATAAAAAGGTGCAGTTTAAGGTTCATACCTCTGCCAAAAATTTTAATCATGACCTGTACAAACAATGTGGTTCTAGTGCTTCTTTACTTTATTTTGGATAGATAGCTAGGCAAGTATATGCTGTCGTGTTCGTTATTTCAGATCTCATTCTCCAAACCAATTATGCAGTGAGACACAGTGTGTTAATGATATGGACACATAGGGAATAGAACAAAATCAACAAATATACTTTCATTTGTGAGCTAATGAGGATTTGTACTTGGGTCTCCAGAGACACACAAAAGTCAAAGGCACCGGCACCCTGTAATAATTAATATGTTGCATAAAGGTATTCCCATAACACAAAACAAAAGGCTATATAATTAGGTGGTACATGTTTTGTCTATCCCTGTAATAGCTGTGGTGCACTATATCTTTTTTTAAAAATTGCAAGGAACAGAATTCATCCTTCCACAGTTTATTTCCACTTACCAACTGGATTTGATCATGATAAAAATCTAAGTGACACTACAGATCAGAGAGACATTTTGAGGCTAGTGTGATCACCACCTTCACCACCACCAGCACACCTATTAATTAATTAATTCAGTACTGATTCTTCCACGAACCCTCTTGACCGTGACCCTGACAGCATAATATGTAGCCCACACGTATGAATGATTTGATGAAGGAAACAATACTGCCAAAATAGAAACAATCACCATTGTATCGTATTGCTGAATGACATGATCTCACGGGTCTCCTCCTATAGCTTTTTTCTTTACTCAGAAAATAAGTTCAAGTGGCCTCCTTCCATTTTCTGATCTAGGAAGCATGAGGTTTTATGCAATACAAAATCATAATATAGTATATTGTCAGACACTTTTCATATGCGGGTGTCCCCATTTGTCTTATACCTGACTTAAAATCTCAGTAGGGCAGCATCTGGAGAAACAGCGTTGGGAGTTGTGTGTCATAAGAAGCAGCAGACACTGTATTATATGGCTATCCACTAATCATAGGTGTGTGCCTTCTATAATCCAATACCATTTATTCTGACTTTATTGTCTATTGACAAAACCTACACACAGGTGTAGTAGGAAGACTTTGAAATCTTTTTAGTGGATTGATTTTAAGCCAGTAAACCATTCTGATGATATAAAATGACTCAAAATCAGGAGACGTGTTCCTTATTTAAAATTGACATTTTCTGACACACCAACATTTTCAAACAGATTCAGTATTCTTCATTTCTCTTCCTTGACTATTGTATAATCATAGATTTTCCAACCAGTTATGCACCCTCCTTATAGTAGCTCCATCTAGGTTGTATTTCCCTATTTTGTTTATGAGGTCATGCAAGACAGTATCAAAAGCCTTACTAAAATCAGTCTATACCACTTCCCCCTTATTTACAAGGCTTGTTACCCTGTCAAGGAAAGCTCAGGTTGGTTTGACACATTTTTTTCTTGACAAATCTATGCTGACTGTTATTTATCACCTTATTATCTTCTAGGTGTTTGCAAATTGATTGCTTAATTATGTGCTGCATTATCTTTCCGGGTACAGAAGTTAAGCTGACTGGTCTATAATTCTCCAGGTTGTCCTTATTTCCCTTTTTATAGATGGGCACTATATTTGCCCTTTTCCAGTCTTCTGGAATGTCTCCCGTCTTCCATGACTTTTCAAAGATAATTGCTAATGGCTCAGATATCCAGTCAGTCAGCTCCTTGAGTATTCTAGGATGCATTTCATCAGGCCTTGGTGATTTGAAGACATCTAACTTGTCTAAGTAATTTTTGACTTGCTCTTTCCCTATTTTAAACTGAGATCCTACCTCATTTTCACTGGCATTCACTATGTTAGATGTCCAATCGCCACCAACCTTCTTGGTGAAAACCGAAACAAAGAAGTGATTAAAGACCTCTGACATTTCCACATTTTCTGTTATTGTCTTTCCCCCCTCATTAAGTAACCAACCTGCTCTGTCTTGGTCTTCCTCTTACTTCTAATGTACTTGTAGAATGTGTTCTTGTTTCCTTTTATGTCCCTAGCTAGTTTGACCTCATTTTGTGCCTTGGCTTTTCTAATTTTGTCCCTGCATACTTGTGTTATTTGTTTATATTCATCCTTTGTAATTTGACTGAGTTTCCACTTTTTGTAGAACATTTTTTAGTTTTATATCATTGAAGATCTCCTGCGTAAGCCAGGGTGGTCTCTTGCCATACTTCCTATCTTTCCTACGTAGTGGGATAGTTTGCTCTTGTGCCCTTAAAAATGTCTCTTTGAAAAACTGCCAACTGTCTTTAATTGTCTTTCCCCTTAGACTTGCTTCCCATGGGATTTTACCTACCAACTCCCCGAGTTTGCTAAAGTCTGCCTTCTTGAAATCCATTGTCTTTATTGTGCTGTTCTCCTGCCTACCATTCCTTAAAATCATGAACTCTACCATTTCATGATCACTTTCACCCAAGATGCCTTCCACTTTCAAATTCTCAACCAGTTCCTCCCTATTTGTCAAAATCAAATCTAGAATAGCCTCCCCCTAGTACCTTTCTCCACCTTCTGAAATAAAAACATTGTCTCCAGTACATTCCAAGGACTTGTTGGATAATCTGTGCCCTGCTGTGTTATTTTCCCAACAGATGTCTGGGTAGTTGAAGTCCCCCATCACCACCAAGTCCTGTGATTTGGATGATTTTGTTAGTTGTTTAAAAAAAGCCTCATCCACCTCTTCTTCCTGGTTTGGTGGTCTGTAGTAGACCCCTACCATGGCATCACCGTTGTTTTTATCCCTTGTATCCTGACCCAGAGATTGTCTGTCTCTTATTTCTATCTCAACCTTAGTTCAAGTATGTACATTTTTACTATATAAGGCAACATCTCCTCCCTTTTTTCCCTGCCTGTCCTTCCTGAGCAAGCTGTATCCTTCTATACTGATATTCCAGTCATGCGTATTATCCCAACAAGTCTCCGCGATGCCAACTATGTCATAGTTGTATTTATTTACTAGCATTTCGAGTTCTTCCTGCTTATTCCCCATACTTCTCGCATTAGTATACAGATATCTAAGGTACTGATTTGATTCCCCACCCCCAGTTCTGTCTTGTCTCTCCCTTATTTCTGCTATAACAGCCCATGCTCTCACCAGATTCGGAGCCTTCTCCCAGGTTTCCATGTTTTTGACTTACCTGCGGGCTTTGGTCACCTGCCCCCGTTGAACCTAGTTTAAAGCCCTCCTCACTAGGTTAGCCAGTCTGTAGCCAAATACGCTCTTCCCCTTCCTTGATAGGTGGACCCCATCTCTGTTTAGCAGTCCTTCTTCCTGGAACAGCATCACGTGGTCAAGGAAGCCAAAGCCCTCCTGGCGACACCATCCTCGCAGCCAGGCATTCACCTCCACGATGCATCTGGCTCTGCCAAGGCCCCTACCCCAGACTGGAAGGACCGAAGAGAATACCACCTGTGCTCCCAACTCCCTCACTCTTACTCCCAGAGCCCTGTAGTCACTTCTGATCTCCTGAGGGTCATACCTCGCAGTGTCATTAGTGTCCACATGGATGAGTAGCATGGGGTAGTAGTCAGCTGCTAATAAACAGCTGCAATTTCATCTCAGAGGTGACTGAAGTGATTCTTCTAAATGTAGGTAGGAGAGTCCCATAATTTATAAAATGTTTTTGAGCCCTTTGAGAATATATAAATATAAATATATTATCACTTAAGCCATCTATTAATTGTTATTTTTAACTTGTGTCTAAACTGCTTGACAATGAAACTTAGCTTCAGATCTTTGTCTGAAGAAAACAGTAATATAAAATGCTGTGACAGCGTTTAATATTTCACTGTATTATTGTATGTTTTCCTCCACTTTTTTGTGTCATTTCTTTTTTGTTGTGTTCCACATTTTATTTTGACACAGAGAGAGGTACACACACGTGAAATGTTGGAAAATTGAATTAAAACAGTAAATGTCATTTTCATAAGTACTTTAATCATAGAATCATAGAATCATAGAATATCAGGGTTGGAAGGGACCCCAGAAGGTCATCTAGTCCAACCCCCTGCTCGAAGCAGGACCAATTCCCAGTTAAATCATCCCGGCCAGAGCTTTGTCAAGCCTGACCTTAAAAACCTCTAAGGAAGGAGATTCTACCACCTCCCTAGGTAACGCATTCCAGTGTTTCACCACCCTCTTAGTGAAAAAGTTTTTCCTAATATCCAATCTAAACCTCCCCCACTGCAACTTGAGACCATTACTCCTCGTTCTGTCATCTGCTACCATTGAGAACAGTCTAGAGCCATCCTCTTTGGAACCCCCTTTCAGGTAGTTGAAAGCAGCTATCAAATCCCCCCTCATTCTTGTCTTCTGCAGACTAAACAATCCCAGCTCCCTCAGCCTCTCCTCATAAATCATGTGTTCTAGACCCCTAATCATTTTTGTTGCCCATCGCTGGACTCTCTCCAATTTATCCACAGCCTTCTTGTAGTGTGGGGCCCAAAACTGGACACAGTACTCCAGATGAGGCCTCACCAATGTCGAATAGAGGGGAACGATCACGTCCCTCGATCTGCTCGCTATGCCCCTACTTATACATCCTAAAATGCCATTGGCCTTCTTGGCAACAAGGGCACACTGCTGACTCATATCCAGCTTCTCATCCACTGTCACCCCTAGGTCCTTTTCCGCAGAACTGCTGCCCAACCATTCGGCCCCTAGTCTGTAGCGGTGCATTGGATTCTTCCGTCCTAAGTGCAGGACCCTGCACTTACCCTTATTGAACCTCATCAGATTTCTTTTGGCCCAATCCTCCAATTTGTCTAGGTCCTTCTGTATCCTATCCCTCCCCTCCAGTGTATCTACCACTCCTCCCAGTTTAGTATCATCCGCAAATTTTCTGAGAGTGCAATCTACACCATCCTCAAGATCATTTATGAAGATATTGAACAAAACCGGCCCCAGGACCGACCCCTGGGGCACTCCACTTGACACCGGCTGCCAACTAGACATGGAGCCATTGATCACTACCCGTTGAGCCCGACAATCTAGCCAGCTTTCTACCCACCTTATAGTGCATTCATCCAGCCCATACTTCCTTAACTTGCTGACAAGAATACTGTGGGAGACCATGTCAAAAGCTTTGCTAAAGTCAAGAAACAATACATCCACTGCTTTCCCTTCATCCACAGAACCAGTAATCTCATCATAAAAGACGATTAGATTAGTCAGGCATGACCTTCCCTTGGTGAATCCATGCTGGCTCTTCCTGATCACTTTCCACTCATGCAAGTGCTTCAGGATTGATTCTTTGAGGACCTGCTCCATGATTTTTCCAGGGACTGAGGTGAGGCTGACTGGCCTGTAGTTCCCAGGATCCTCTTTCTTCCCTTTTTTAAAGATTGGCACTACATTAGCCTTTTTCCAGTCATCCGGGACTTCCCCCGTTCGCCACGAGTTTTCAAAGATAATGGCCAATGGCTCAGCAATCACAGCCGCCAATTCCTTCAGCACTCTCGGATGCAACGCGCCCAGCCCCATGGACTTGTGCACGTCCAGCTTTTCTAAATAGTCTCTAACCACCTCTATCTCCACAGAGGGCTGGCCATCTCTTCCCCATTTTGTGATGCCCAGCACAGCAGTCTGGGACCTGACCTTGTTAGTGAAGACAGAGGCAAAAAAATCATTGAGTACATTAGCTTTTTCCACATCCTCTGTCACTAGGTTGCCTCCCTCATTCAGTAAGGGGCCCACACTTTCCTTGGCTTTCTTCTTGTTGCCAACATACCTGAAGAAACCCTTCTTGTTACTCTTGACATCTCTTGCTAGCTGCAGCTCTAGGTGCGATTTGGCCCTCCTGATATCATTCCTACATGCCCGAGCAATATTTTTATACTCTTCCCTGGTCATATGTCCAACCTTCCACTTCTTGTAAGCTTCTTTTTTATGTTTAAGATCCGCTAGGATTTCACCATTAAGCCAAGCTGGTTGCCTGCCATATTTACTATTCTTTTGACTCATCGGGATGGTTTGTCCCTGTAACCTCAACAGGGATTCCTTGAAATACAGCCAGCTCTCCTGGACTCCTTTCCCCTTCAAGTTAGTCCCCCAGGGGATCCTGGCCATCCGTTTTTACTGTTTCTTGTATGTGTCAAACATTATTTAGGGAATTTGAGAATGTAATATTTTTTCTAATGTCAACTATGCATTACAAAAATTGTAAAGGTCTACTGTCTCAATGTTGTATATTTAGATAACTGGGCTCAACTTAGCAAATAATAAATTCTGACTCTATAGCATGACAGTTTAGAAATATTGTGTTGAGAAATAAGTATTATTGTGTAGATGTATGCCCAATATATTTAGAAACTCATTTACTAAAAAACAAACAAACAAGTATTCCTTTGCAATGGATGGTATATGCCAGCACACTTCACTGCTCTTGGTCACCAGAGGGCAGGAATAACCACAAACTCCTAGCTTCTCCTTCTGACCAGAAGATTATAACCATTTTTCTTAGCTGCAGACCTCATTGGGATAATCATGGATTCTAAGGGAAGAATGAATCATTAGATCACCTCGTCTGACCTCCTAAATATCACAGGCCATTAAATTTCACCCAGTTACCTCTGTATTGAGCACAATAACTTGTTTGACTAAAACATACCTCCCAGAAAGTCATTCAGTCTAGATTTGAAGACATCAAGAGATGGAGAATCCATCACTTCTTTTGATATTTTTTTTTCCAGTGGTTAATTTGAATTCATCTGGCTTCACCTTCCAGACATTCATTTTTGTTATGCCTTTCTCTTGTAGATTAAAGAGCCTTTTAATACCTCATATTTTCTCCCCTTGAAGATACCTATTCACTGTAATCAAATCACCTCTCAGTCTTCTTTTTGATAAGGTAAACAGATTGCACTTGTCTCTCATGGTAAGAAGTTTTCTCCAGCCTTCAAGCCATTTGGGGGAAGTGGGGATCCTACACTCTCCAATTTCTCAACTTCATTTTAAAAATGTGAATACCAGAAATGTACACAGTATTTTAGTATTGGTCTCATCAGTGCCAGAAACAAAGATAATATCTCCCTACTCTAACTACTCCCCTGTTTACAAATCCAAACATTGTATTAACCCTCTTTTCACAACACCATACTGGAATCTCATTTTGAATTATTTGTCCACTGTGACCCCTAGAATGCACCCTGGTCATACCCCTATGTTGGTATGAGCTGCATTATTTTCCCTTAGATGTATGACCTTCCATTTGACTGACTTTTAGCCAAAGTTGTCCTGTTTCTTGGTTGTACAATTGTGGCTTTAGAGGTCCAAAATAGTTGCCTTGTGCTTGATGAAGCACTTTCAATGCCTTTAAGACTGGACTGCTGCAACATGCTCTTCTGTGACAAACTTTGAAGGCTGTTTTTAACATCCAGGTAGTGCAGAATGCAACTGCTCAATGTTTAGATAGGATAGAATGATGACAATATATAATGTCTGAACTCCATGTTCTCTGCTAACTGCTGCTTTGATTCCAAGTGCTGGTATCTATCTACAAAGTCCTAAACCATATGCATAGCATCTATCTGAGGTGCTATCTCCTACTCTAAATTTCACCCTGACTTAGGGGTATCTAGCTAATTTCCTTTACTCTAAAAATAGAATTAGCTACATACCCCTAAAGTGTAGTCTGAAGTGTCTCAGGAAGATTAATCTTCATGAAGATTGCACCTCTGAAAATAGTCTGTTACCTCCTGGCTAATTTCCATGTAACATCAAAGAGATGTTTCGTATTTGAGACTTTCCAATAATGGCAACTGCTGGATTCCCCATAAAATTAAACTTCTGAATACTATCATACAGCTCACGTCTCATCAAGGAAACTGAAATGGTCACTGCAGATGAGTGTGGAATACCTGCTTCCCATTCTTGAAAGCCTTGGTTTTCTTAAGGGATGTAAAGAAAGCCTAGATATCACCTGGTGAGTGGCTTTAAAATATTTGAAAAAATAAATACACTAGAACACTCACATCCAAATTCTGTGCTGAGTTGCTTGCCATTCAACGAGCACCTTTTGCTTGCCATTCAACGAGCACCTTTTGTTCTGTGTTGTTCTCTATTCCTCACTACTATAAGCCATTCTTTTATTTCCTCCAAATATTAATGTATACACTGTTGATCCTACCACATACTGAGCCTACAATTCTTCTACAAATTTCTATTCACCCCAGTAGTACCAGTGAACATCAGAAGCTCATGAATTCTATGAAAGGAATGTTGTATTGCAGTGAAATGTGAAAGGAATACTACAATTTAAAGTGCCAGTAGTTCCTGGTTACTATAGTGATAGAATGCATATCACAATCGCTACTTATTAGTGAGCAGAAGAAAGTTAAATCATGCAGCAGATAATAGAAGCTTCTTAGTGTAGTTAGCTTGTTAGTGTAGTTGGAGAATATTAGCGTATCATTATGTTCAAATATATTGGACAAGAAATAAGAAAGGTGTTGAAAATGAAGCTTCTGTTAAATTGGATAACAATATGCTACAATTAAGATATTGATTTTTAGAAACATCTCATTAAACTGCATGTTATTCAATGTTATGCTATAGTGTCCTCCACCACTCAAACCACATCCTTGGCTTATCGGGCCTGCAAGGTGTAAACTCCTATTCAACAGACTTGAGAGACTATTCTCATTAGGACTGTCTCTCTTAAAAAAGGTTTCAAAGTAGCACAATATACTACAATTAAGATATTGATTTTTAGAAACATCTCATTAAACTGTATGTTATTCAATGTTATGCTACAGTATCCTCCACCACACAGACCTGTAGCATAACATTGAATAACATGCAGTTTAATTAGATGTTTCTAAAAATAAATATCTTAACTGTAGTATATTGTTATCCAATTTAACAGAAGCTTAATTTTCAGCACCCTTCTTATTAGCTGTGTTTTTGTTTTAAAATGCTGTTCTCCTTTAAATTCACAGTGTGTGGTTTATTAAACTAAATACCAAAACTAAATAATTGTAAGCATATGGCTATGTAAAATACATTTTAAATCAAAGGAGTGCTCATAAAATATGCTGGATTAATATAATGGGAATTAAAATCTCTATTAATACTCAGTGAATATAGATACATACCACAGAGATCAGTGGTGCAAGCTTTGCCATGGTGTTGAACTAACATAGTCTCATACTTAGCTGGAGGACAGGGGACTGAGATTAGATTGCAGTATTCTCCTCAAGAAAGGGAGAGGGAGAGAGATAGTAGGTTTCTCAGTTTGGAGTGATTTTGATGAGCAACTGATATCTTGCAGGGAAGAAAATATTATGGAGTCAGGAGGGGGATTATGTATGTTGTTTCAATAATGGATATATGGGTTCAGATCGTCTTTGCAGTCTGCCCTACCAGGTTGTTGAAAAGAATGAACAATGCTACTTTGTTCTGTAGACAGAGTACTGGGGCTAGAATCTGCTTTGGATGGCTTGGATGCTCCAGTCTTTGTGATAGTAGGCTACAGGGCAACAGGGAAAGAATGGGCCCTAAAAGGGTATGGGTATTGCATAGTGCAAGATCATTTATTCTTTCAAATGGTTGGGGAGATGTGATTTGCAGTGTTGTTATAGCCGGGTTGGTTACAGGAAGTAAGAGGGACAAGTTTGGTGAGGTAGAATCTTTTATTGCACCAATTTCTGTTGGTGAAAAAGATGAGTTTTCACGCTACACAGAACTCTTCTTCAAGTCTGGGAAAGTCACAACTAAATACAAGGTGCAATGGATTGTTTAGTACTGTATTTAGCCTTATATACTTCCTATCCTCCCACCCCTGGGCTTCTGGTGAGGTGGGCGTGGGTGTCCTGGTTCCGCCCTCCCAGGGCAGTTGGGGGTTCTTCCCCATAAAATTATTGGTTAACTAGTAGATAATAGTCATTGATTTCTTTTCACATTGACTTCATAGAATACTGACCCAACAGATAAGTATTGGTGGAGGGACTATGTCAGTTACTTCTAACTAAAGAGACAATAAATGTTGATGTTCCCTAAAACATGTATTATTTCATATATTCTGCAGGTTTTAATAAAAAACACTGTACCTGGAAATCTCTCTTTTTGCCATGAAAATTTCTCTTTAATTTTATTTTTTTTAAAATTATAAGCATGTCTGTATGATTACAATATAGAGTTAATGTTCCAAAAGAGAAGTTAACTTTGTTATGCTGAAAATGTTTATATTTTTGTATGCTGTATAAATATCAAACAGAAATACACTAAACCACATACTGAAATGACTTTATGCATATTTACAGCGCAGCTGATTTAAAGTTGCTTTAGGAGCATACTAAGTACTTTTGTACTTCCTCTTATTTCAGCTCAGCAAACAGTTACTTGTGCACTTAATTAAATAACATATTGGCCTATTCTACTCAATTAATCATCAACAGGGTTTTCAGACATTTTAGTTGGTTGTTCAGAGAGTTACCTGTAAAAATGAAACAAACTTGGACCTTCCAATATTAGTAATTAAGTCCTCTACAATTTATGAGTTTGTCTGGTGTTCATTACCTGAAAGTAAAATGATGATAAACAGAAAAGTTATTGAATATCACTTTCTTTGAACAGAAACAAGTTGCAAATAGTTCTAGTTCTTAGTAGGTCTCTAATTATGTCACATTAGATTACAGTACTTGAAGGTGACTAATATCATATGTGCATTGCAGCAAACTGGCTACTACGTTCCACTCCAAAGGCGGCTATAATATAGTGGAATACATGAGCTCAATTCTACATTGTAAACAGAGGGGAAATGGTTCAGTAGAAGCATAAGCCTGGGACTTGGGAGATTGGGTTCAACTCCCTGCTTTACCACAGACTTCAATAAGTCATCTATCCCCTCTATGCCTTGTTTCCCAATCTGTAAAATAGAGATTAATAGCACTTTCCTACCTCACAGTGGTATTGTGAGGATAAATACATTAAAAAGTATATATCTATTAAGCACACTTATATGCCCTACATCACCATAGTATTTGCATAGTAATGCATCCGATGAAGTGAGCTGTAGCTCACGAAAGTTTATGCTCAAATAAATTGGTTAGTCTCTAAGGTGCCACAAGTACTCCTTTTCTTTTTGCGAATACAGACTAACACGGCTGCTACTCTGAAACCTGTCATAGTACTTGAGGACCCTCACAATCTTTAAAGAGCTTTGTTTCCCTGGAAAGAAAAGCAATATAGCACCCTACAATGTGACTTAGTGATAATGCTTTACACGTTTTTTTTTTTTTTTTTCCTGCTGATAGCCTATCCAATTCCTATTTACATGAACTGTAGTTAACACAATTTCCTGGAGTTACATTTTTAAATCATTTAACACTCTTCTTTTGAAGATATTGTGGCAATGCAAAGCAATAATTCATATAGAAACTGACATGATTCTACAGTGTCACATTATCTTACAGCCACAATGCTCATTAGGAGACGTTTTAATGGACATTTGTTGAAATATTAATACCTTAATATATTATATATAGTTCAAAGTAACTTGTCTGACAAATAGGGTCGAATATTTCATTGAGGGGAGGGACTTGATCTTTTTTTTTTTTTTGAGTCGTATTTTACCCTTCCCATTGCCTTTTCAGTTTAATCATATTCTTTCCTCTTTTGATACAGTGAAACAAATTTCTCCTTTGTATATTTGGTGTTATATTTTACTTTGATCAAATACAAAAACCTCTACAACTCTTTGCATATTCTATTCAGTTCTCTTTCTAAGAAAGAGTTATTATTTGCTAAGAATAATAGAACATGCAGACTACTAAGAATGCCAGGTAATTTCAATCCTTCAATTGTTTCTACCACCATCATTTAATTGTGTTGTGAAGTACCTTTCATCTGACTCAGTGGGTCAATCCAAATTAACTATTTCTTAAAGTCATCAAATACTTTGATTTTTCAAAAATGTTATTGGCACCCAAATATTCTTGGCAGTTTCAGCAGTCATAATAATTTTATTTATGTCATTTAAGATTTTGTATGTTGCCCAGTGTAGGAGTGTGTGGCCATCCCCCCCGTCGATGTCAGATGGAGGCCATATCCCCTTGCTCTCAGGTCCCTCTCTAGGAAAAGATTGCTGGGGTATTAGCAGTCTTTAAGGCCCTGACCCTTTAAGCAGACCCAAGTGGCAGACAGTCCAGGGCCCTGACCACAGGCAGGGCAAAGCAACAAAGAGTCTAGGGGCTCGGGCTCTTAGGCAGGGTGGTGCAATAAACAGTCTAGAAGTTCAGGCCCTCGGGCAGGGCAGAGCCCCAAACAGTCTAGAAGCTCAGGCTCTTAGAGCGGAGTACAACTGTCTGATGTCCTAGGTTTGTCAGATGGCAGACAAATGCAGGCCTCTTGGCCTAAGGAGGAGAGGCTGCAACCCCAGGGGTGGGGTTGGCAGCAGCGGGCACGGGGACCCAAACCCACCCTACTGCACCAGTCCCAAACAGTGGTGGAGAGTTCCACCACTGGATCAGCGGGGATCCGCCTGAAACATGCTGACCTGGAGTGAGGCAACAACCCAACCAGACTATACTCTAGTGTCCCTGGGCTACTTCCTATGACCTCTTTATTCTGTACCTCAGTTCCGTTGATGGCCTCTGTCTCCCCAGGGTAGATAGCCAGTGGCAGTTCCAGCAGCTCCTCCGCACCCTGGTGGGATGGCATCTCTGGCAGGGATTCTCTTCAGGCCCCAGCACCAGGGCAGGAGGCATATGACTCTTCCGGCAGTTCCAGCCCACCTGAACTGCAAGGCCTGCCTTTTATACTTCCTGTCCCCCGTGCTTCTGGTGAAGTGGGCGTGGGTGTCCTGGTTCCGCCCCCCCGGGGCAGTTGGGAGTTCCTCCCCATCAGTCTCAGAGGGATGCCCCACCCCCTTGTTACACTCAGCCCTATTTTTTCTAGGTACCCTTTAAAGCTACATTAAAATCGCTAACTTTTTCAGTACTATAATTAATGGGTCTCTTTTATCCATTTCCCATTCCTCTTCTTTTATGTCCCTTATACATTACCTAAAATGGAGCATGTATGAGATCTTTCATACTAGAATACATTCATGTTGAGTGACGAATGGCCATTAAGACTAATTTAAGGAAAATCTGGTATATTTTGTTCTCTAACTCTTCAGTTTCTTCCTTAAAACCTGGAATTATCCCTACCATACATTCCCCATCAATTAGCTAACTACAAAAGTTTTTCCAAAATTCTCTGCTATGTTCTGTTCTTTTTATAGATAGAATTTAAGGGAAGAAGTGACCATTAGATTATTTACTCTGTCTTTCTGTGTATCACAGGCCATTGAATTTCACCCAGCTATCACTATACCGAACACAATTACTTGTATTTTCTATACCCCTCTAACCATTTTTATGGCTCTTTTCTGCTCCCTCTTCAATTTTTCAACAGTCTTTTCTAAATGTACACCGTATTCCAGTATCAGTCTCACAAATGCCATATACCTAGATAAAACCATCTCCCTACTGCTACTCTCCTGCTTATACACCCAAAGATCACATTAGCCTTTTTTTGCAAAAGCATTCCCATGGGAATCCATATTGAGTTGTTTGTCCAGTGTGAACCCAAAATCCTTTTTGGAATAACTTGTTTCCATGATATTGTCTCCCTTCCTGTTGGTATGGTCTGTATTCCTTGTTCCTAGACCTATAATTCTGAAGCTGATTGTAATCAAATGCATTTTGTTTCAACAAGTCCATCTTACCAAGTGATCCATATCTCTCTCTAGGACTGCCCTGTCTGTATTATTATTTGCCATTCTGCCACTCTGTCCTCTGAAGCTTTTATCAGTCGTAATTTATATTTACTTCCAGATCATTCTTGTCTACTTAGGCCTTGTCTAAATACAGCTTCTGTACTAACTGAACTATTTTTTTAAAAGAAGTGATTTGCTACCGAAATAGTTATACCAGTACAACCCCAGTGTGAGTGCCGTTATTTTGGTGTAAAGTTGTGCAAGTAAGCTGTACCACGATATGAACCTTTATAACTCCCACATTTGGGAGCTGGCTTGTACCAATTTAACTACATGGGTTTACTTAAAGCAGTACAATTTTTGTGCATAGATAAGCCCATAGAGACAGAGCTGTAAACCCTTAATATAAATGTCCTTTACCTGTGTGAATAGCCAATGTGACTACACACCTAAGAATTACTTCCATGAGTAAGGGTTTGCAGAATCAGGCCCTTAGATTGTAAATCCTTTGACACAAGAAGCATTGTATAAACTTCTAGCAGTAAAATATGATTTTTTATGAATAATTTAGTATTTTTCCAACTTTCACACAAACATTAATTAAGCTTCACAGTAGGCCTGTGATATAAGAAAAATTATTATCCCCATTTTGCAGATTGATAAACTGAGGCATAAGCAAGTTAAGTGACTTGTCCAATATCACACAGTCGTCATCAGAGCTGTGAATACAACCCAGAACTTTTGACTCTCATTTCTGTCTTTCTCCCAGGCATGCTGATACTTAACTTTTGAAACTGCAACAGAATTATTGTGTGATCTCCAACAGTGAAAATGAATCTGTTACAATTTCCCTTTGTTAGATCTATATCAGATGCATAAAAGGGGTTCATGATGAATAGACTGCTATTCCTCATCTACTGATGTGTAAGGAATTTCCCAAAACACCTACTTCTCTCCTTTTCATATTTCTGCATACACTTTGCCAACTTTTTAAGAAGAAGCAACATATCACATACAAAAGAGTGCCCCACAAGTACAATAACTTTGACCAAAGGCTTCTCAGGTGCTCTCTATTTTTCAGTTCCCCCTACATTTTATGTGCATTCTCTAAAAGGAATAAATAAGCCATATTCCTGTAAGTGTTCTGTAGAAGGGACAGTACCAAAAGCTTGAAGTCTTTTTAGGGCCATAGTGAATTCTCATTAAAGTCAAAGGAAAGATTTCTATGGATTGCAATAGCAGCTGAATCAGGTCCTTAGTCAGATTCCAAAGTTAATAGGCATGAGCTGTTGTTTTGAGTGTATACAGAAGTGTCTTATTTTTCCTTACATTAAAAAGCCTGAATTCAGTGCTTACTGAATTCATTGGGATAATTTGTATGAACAAGTTCTTTTTCAGCCTGAGTAAAGACTACAGAATTGGGTCCTTTGTGCTCTGGATTTATATCCTGGAGGTTGAAGCCATCTACTTACAGAACAGGAACTCTACAGTAAATAGCACAGCCAAACCTCACCTGTACACTTGGTGGACTGTAGCAAAATTTCCTCATTTGTGAAATAAATGGTAAATGTTACAGAGCAAAATACATTGTATCCATCTGCTGTATTTAATATGGCCCATCACAACTTTTAACCTGTCCAATAGTATCTAAAGTATTATGAAAAAGAAAAGCCTTTTGAAAAGTATATAATTTATATGCTTACAGCAACAGAAAGCTATCTGGAAAGGGAAGAAAAGGAGGGTCTGCCATAGCTTGAGCCCTGGGAAGGACAGAGACTGGTTGCTATCCAAGCTGATGCAGCTATGGTCAATGGGCCTTCAAGCACCTAGGTCTATCAACAGAGGCTCCCAGCACAGTAAGGCAAATAGCTCCTCCACCGCCTTTCCAGAGAGAGAGTTTGAGCCACAAGGAAGGAAGGTTTGGCTGTTGTCAGGGATGCAGCAGCAGCTGAAGGGAGTAAGCTAGATTGTTTCCTCCCCAGACCAAGAACCCAACAGCAAAGCCACCAGGGTACTTGGCCCAGAGAGCCCCCTCTTCCTACTCCAAAATCAGGAAACTCACTATACATATATAAAGAACAAACTTTTCTCTGTAATTTAGTAAGTTAATGGGTTTAGCGAGTGTAACCCACATACCTCCTGCGTGTGGTGTTCTGTCCCATCTAGTGGCACCAAGACCACTTAGACAGAAAGATTGAGTCTGCTCTACAGCCTTAGCTAACAGACAATTGGCTTTTAGTTCACGTGGTAGAGGCTCATGCACTAAGCTCCAGAGGCCCCAGGTTTGATCCTGCCCGCCGACGACCGGGGTCTGTCGGTATTACACGAGCACCTGCACAGCTCTGGTTATCTCATTAGTTCTATTACATCATAAGAATAATGTAGGCAACCTCATATTAAAACAAAGGTGCCTATTTTATAGGTAAATTGACAGTTACCAGCCTATGGCACTGGATGACATCACTTTGTGCCTGGTATTTCAATACCAGAAGCTGTTAATATATTTCTTTTAAATATAATAACTTTTACTTATGACTTGATGATTTTAAGGTTTTTCATGATAAAACAGTTTTACTTTTACTCCTGTTGTTGCTGCATTGCTTGCTTACATACTATAGAATATGCATATGCTCCTTTATGGCCAGTTTTTAAAATATGATTGTGGGGTTCTAAAATTCTTTAGTACTACACAGAATTCTAGTGAAACCACTTAGTATGTGTGTGTATATATATGTGTCTGTATAAAATGTATTTTCTAAGTACAGTTTGACCTACTGCACATCATTCTTAAAGAAAAAAGTATGATTTCATATTTGAAATGCAAACTGATGTACTTTCTCTTCTGAAGTCATTGTGTTCTGATTTGATATTCCAGGTATTTCATTCCCTTGTTATGTTAACACAATAATGATAAAATATGTAATTTGGCGTTTTCAGCATAGAAATATAGGACTTGTTTTGGTTTGCTTTTTGCTGCACCCAATATGTGCTGGGGACACTGTGTGGCAAGGTCAAAGTCCCCATTGTATCTTGGTATATCTACATTAGGGGTTCCCAAACTTGATTCGTGGCTTGTTCAGGGTAAGCCCCTGGTGGGCCGCAAGATGCTTTGTTTACCTGAGCATCCACAGGTACAGCTGCTCACAGCTCCCAGGGCCCACGTTTCGCCGTTCCCAGCCAGCTGTGGGAAGCTGTACCTGTGGATGCTCAGGTAAACAAAGCATCTTGCGGCGCACCAGGGGCTTACCCTGAACAAGCCACAAACCAAGTTTGGGAACCTCTGGTCTACACTGAATAACCCTTACAGTGGCATATAGAATATATACATTGCATGCACCCATAGTATAGGTAAAATTAGTGATGTAGATGGTGAGGCACTGCTTAGGCACCCAAAGACATACCTGTATCCTTAGGTTTCAGAGGAACAGCCGTGTTAGTCTGTATTCGCAAAAAGAAAAGGAGTACTTGTGGCACCTTAGAGACTAACCAATTTATTTGAGCATGAGCTTTCGTGAGCCACAGCTCACTTCATCAGATGTGTCACTTCATCTGATGAAGTGAGCTGTGGCTCACGAAAGCTCATGCTCAAATAAATTGGTTAGTCTCTAAGGTGCCACAAGTACTCCTTTTCTGTATCCTTAGGTATACTATATGGCTCTCTACACTCCTCCATCTACATTGCTATTTTTAGTTGTGTAGTGTCCCACTGCCTTCCACTGCCAGAGCTTTTCCCTGCTACAGGGTGCTGCTGGAGTCTTTCCCTACCACAGAGAAAGACTCAGGCAGTGGGGAAAGGCTCTGGCAGATGGGACACAGTGGGGAAAGGTTCTGGCAACAGGGAGCTGACAGAGCCTTTCCCCTGCCAGAGCCTTTCACTGATGTGTGTAGCTATATACCAGTGTGGATTCAGCTTGCTTTTCACTGCAATATGTAGCCACTTGTACCCTATAGGCCTCACCACCAGTGATGTGCAGTGTAGACATAGCCTTAGAGTAGTGTAGCTATGACAAGTTGAACTCTAAAACATCAAGTATCTAAAATTAGCAGCCACTTTTGAAAAATTGACCCTACAAGCCAGATTTGGGTACTTCTACTCACACTGAATAGCATCCTGCACCACAAGTTCTACCCTTGACTTCTGTGCAGCTATTTGTGGGGTAAAATAAACCATAAATAAGAGCATTAGAATCTGTCCCAAAGTCGTTTATCAAAAGTCCTACAATATACCTATTGAAGATCTGGCAATAGACACCTATAGTACAGATTTAGGGCAGCATCAGATGAAGATTCCTCTCTGCCATCCTGAGTTTTTCTGCTCTCACCACTCCTAACTTCTCAAAAAAGGAAATTCCTTCTGGTCAGAAAGTATGACTAGATCAGGGATCTGCAATGTTTGGCACGCAGCCTGCCAGAGAAATCTGCTGGCAGGCTGGGATGGTTTGTTTACCTGCAGCGTTCGCAGGTTTGGCTGATCACAGCTCCCACTGTTCGCCATGCTAGGCCAATGGCAGCTGTGGGGAGCAGCGTGGGCAGAGGGACGTGCTGGCTGCCACTTCCCACAGCCCTGAGTGGCCTGGCACGGTGAACTGTGTCTAGTGGGAGCTGCAATCGGCCAAACCTGCGGACGCTGCAGGTAAACAAATCATCCCCGACCGCCAGCGGATTTCCTTGGCGAGCCATGGACCAAAGGTTGCCGATCCCTGGACTAGATGAACTAACAGAGTTTCAAGAAGTATGGTCAGTGTCTTCTACAGTATAACTACTGTGATCCCTTCTGGCAAAGATCTGGACCATTAACATGTAATTTGCTATAAAGTGATACCTATTATAGACTAAATTAAGTTACTCTAAATAAAATAGGAAAGGGGAGAGAATCCAGATATGTTCTAGTTCCTAAAGCTCTAGTTCTTGAGCTTTTTGAGGCAAGACAGAAACAATTGTTTAAAAGCATAAACACCCATACAAACAAACTGAAATTGAGATCATTTTGCTTTAGGTCCACACTACAATGCATTAAGCATTCACTGATATGTTACTCTTATTAGGAGTCTCAAGTACTGTGAATTTTTCAACAGATATTTTGGATAATGAATTATCTTACTTGTTAGAATAAAGATATTCTAAAGATATTCTTGTTAGAATACTTGTGCTCATTACCTGTGGGTTAGTATGGAATTTATTGAGCTGGTCACGTAAGGGTTAAGCCAAACTATAGGCTGAGAAGAATCTTTTTTTTTTTAAACCTGAGAATGACCACAAGTGCAATTAGCATAGGACTGACACACTGGGATTTGGTCTTTACTGTAATCGAAGAACGTGCATGACATAGTGAACTATTTTATTCAAGGATCAGAATCTACTTGACCAGGTTCATGCTCGGGTTTAACTCTTCCAGAGAATTTTATTAACTGACCTGATGACATTACTGCAGAACTTAATTGGTGTTTTATTAACCTTAGCTTTAGTACTGCAATCACTAATAGTGATGTCTTATCTTACAAATGTGTTCTGACAGCTTCTTTTCCTGGTCTCTACTCCCTTCACCGGTCACCTCTTCTTAATTCCACTACCATCCCCATTTTAAGTAAAAGGTAGTAAAACACTTGCTGTAACTGTCTAAATAAAAGAACAGAGAAATAATATAGAGTGTTTTAAGTTTGTGCACGTGTATAATGTTGCTCCATAGTGGCTGACTTACAGAGAAAAAGGGATCACTACCACTTAGAGCTGGGTAAAATTCTGAAGCGGAAAACTTTTTAATTGGAAAATGCAGCTTTGAATCAATCAAAACATTTTGCAAATTTGTGTCAATTTTGCCAAATTGTTTCAACTGAAGAAAAAACACAGACATGTCAAAATAGTTCAAAATGAACCATTTTGATATTTCTGAAACAAAACATTTTGATTTTGGCGACTAGATTCACATGGGGTGATAGGTGCCATTCACAAAATGGTCAATGCCCCTCCTTGTAATCAATTGCCTATTGTTTAGGGCACTCACCTGGGAAGGAGGACACCTGGTTTCCAGTCCCTACTCCAAAAATTATGTACGTATTGTACAAAAAGTGGAATAACTTCAACAGGAAAGATCGATTTGTTTTGCAACTGCCAGTGAACTGAAAAATCAGTTATTCACACAGCTCTACTTTCACTGACAGCTAAGGGAAATCTTATTAAGCCCAAGGGCTAAAAACCTGTGGATTTCGGAGCTAAGAGATCAGATTTCTAGTTTCAGCTTCATTGGGTGTGTCTGTGATTTATGTATTTATTGTATTGGTTGTCTGCAGCATCTATCTATAATATGGTACCTTTTGGAGCCACATCATCAGTCAGGAGTTGCTGCTGATAGATTTTGTGATCTGAAGAGTTTAACTAAAGTGATTTGCATTAAAATGTTCTGGCTCCAACACAACACTACAAAAGTTTCTTATTTTGGGGCTGTAACTCATCAGTATCAAAATAAGAGCCACATTGTAAAGTATATGTAGCTTTAAATCCGTTTTCCTTGCACTGCATCTTTAAAAGGGCAGCACTGTCAGGAATTTCCCATTGGAGGACATTACAGGGAGAGAGGGATACTTTTTCTACAGCAGAGGTTTTATATTTTTTCTTTCTTTTGTCATCCCTTAGTTTAAAATAAGTAATCTAGACTGAAAGTTCACATTGCTTTTTTGTGTGGGGAAAACACAACATCCATATGTTAGTCAAAGTGAGATGGCAAAAATTGCAGATGATACAAGATTACTCAAGATAGTTTGGTCCAAAGATGACTGTGATGAAAGTTAATGCTGATAAGCACCAAGAAATACACATTGAAAAAAATAATTCCAACTATACAGACAAAATGATGCTGTCTAAATTAGCTGTTACTATTCCAGAAAGAGATCTTGGAGTCATCCTGGATGGTTCTCTTAAACATCTGCTCAATCTGCAGCAGCAGTCAAAAAGGCTAACAGAATACTAGGAAGCATTAGGAAAGGGATAGTTAATAAAACAGAACATATCATAATGCTGCAATCTAAATCCATGGTACACCCACACCTACACTAGTGTGTGCAGTTCTGGTCACCCCCCTCTTAAAAACAATATATTAGAATTGGAAAAGAAGTGCAGAGAAAATTATTACAGGGAGATAGAATAGCTTCCATACAAGGAGAGATTAAAAAGACTGGGACTGTTCAATTTAGAAAAGAGATGACTGACGGGGGATATGATAGAGGTCATTAAATCATGAATGTAGAAAGTGAGTAGGGAAGTTTTATTTACCCTTTCACATAACACAAAAACTGTGGGTCTTTCAATGAAATTGGTACGTAGCAGATTTGAAACCAACAGAAGGAAGTATTTCCTCACACAATTCAGTCACCTTGTAGAACTTGTTGTGGGAATTTGGGAGGGAATATTGTAAAGGCCAAAAGTATAACTGGCTTCAAAAAAGAATTAGATAAATTCATGGATGCTAGGCCCATCAATGGTTATTGGCCAAGACTGTCAGGGACACAACCCCATGCTCTGGATGTCCCTAAACATCCAACAGCCAGAAGCATCTGGCACTTGCCAAAGTCAGAGACAGGACACTTAGCTAGATGGACCATTGGTCTGACCCAGTATAGCCATTCTTATGGACAGGAGTCATATATATTGTTCTTCTTTTACTGTCTTATTTTATTTTTTATCATGGGAACTCACAAATATATTACTGAGGTGGTTTCAAAACATAGAGAACTATTCTGATATAAAATACTAAAATATCAATATTTAATATTATTTTCATAAAGGTAGAATTCAAATCGCTGTCATAATCTAACAGAATTTTACATACCATACCTTGGTCACATGAAAAATTACCTATGACATTTTAAAAATAACAAAACAATCTAAACTTAGAATAAAATTTCCTACTATATTCTCCACAAAAAACGATGTGCCTGATAGTTTGTATCATTTGAGGGCTCAATTGATTTACAGTAAGGCCCCTTTATATCACTCTGGTACTGTAAAAAGGCCTTAAATTGTGTATAATTATAAATATGTCTGTTATATTAATGTAAATGGATAATATGGCCCAATGGAATTAACATAAACCAGTCCATCATTAAACGGTGTTAAACAACCTTTGCGGTTCGGTATGCAGAGGCCTCAGCCTGCTTAATACCATGCCAAACACACCATTAAAATCATGTTAACCTTTTATTAAAAAAAGAAAAGAAGAAAAAAGTTAAAACATTTGACAAGTAAAGTGTTATGTAAGGCTTTCATTTTAACAATATCCTTTTCCTCTTCCTGTTAGTTGGACAGAGCTTTTAGAAGGAGAAGGGGAAAAAATGGTATTTGGGCAGTTTTTCAGATGGTAATAACTGTCCTTCCGAGGAAAAGAGAAGTTAGTTGAGATGGGATGGAGCTGTTGTTAAAGTCAAATCCTTTTTCATCCCAGGTGGTGAATAGGATTTAGCCAGAGCCAGCAGAGATGGCAGTGTTATCTGGGTACCTCTCTCTGGCCTGGTCTGGTCAGGACATCTCTGAGGATCAGGAAGACAAAGGCCTGGGTCACAAGATTGTGGGGTGGCAGTCATGATGATGATGCTCACTCCAGTAGCCAATTTTTCACCGCACATACTCTTTCTTTAAGGACTCAAATGGGGAGTGGTGGGCAAAATACCCCATCCCCTCATTATTTTGTCCACCAATTGGGCCTAGTTTCTGACACACAGATTTTGGGTCACTAATTTCTGGTTCCACACTTTTCTTGTTTTCCAAGCATGATCTTAACACAATCCTTGATGTTTATCAATAGGCTTTTCATTGGACTAATTCACTCTGTCTGCCTTTCATACTAAGAAAAGGAGTACTTGTGGCACCTTAGAGACTAACCAATTTATTTGAGCATGAGCTTTCGTGAGCTACAGACTAACACGGCTGTTCCTCTGAAACCTGCCTTTCATACTGTTTCTCATCAACATTTGTTGCTATAGGTCATTGTGAACTTACACACCCTTCTTATAACTGAACTCATAATTAGGGTAAATGTGTAGCCCAATTGACACAACCGGTCTTAGTGTAAATGAGCATTCAGGCCTTAGTGTTCAATTATAAACTCAAGTAATGAAATGCCTACTCCACCTACAGCAGTGGCTCTCAAACTTTTGTACTGGTGACCCCTTTCATACAGCAAGCCTCTGAGTGTGCCCCCCCTTATAAATTAAAAACACTTTTTAATATATTTAACACCATTATAAATGCTGGAGGCAAAGCAGGGTTTGGGGTGAAGATTGACAGCTCATGACCCCCCCATGTAATAACCTTGCGACCCCCTGAGGGGTCCGAACCCCCAGTCTGAGAACTGCTGACCTACAGGATGATGGGAGAGTATAAATTATCTGTCTTTTAAACAAAATTGTGCAAAATATTGGTTAGTAAAATTGATATTTGGAAACATGATATAATTTTTTTGCTACACAAAAATAGTGTAAAAGACCCTACTGAATTCAGAATTTTTCTGGTACATTAATTTTGTATAATTCAAGCCTTTTGAGAAGTCTTGGACACCTCTGAAACATTTAGAGAAATGAGCTTTAGAGATGTGCTGGTGTGATATATGCACTACACTGCTGATGAGGGTATAAAACCACATTATCTAGACCATCATGTAAATGAATCAAACAAATCACCCCTAATGCTATAAGAAGAGACCTTGTCCCTTTAAGACTTATGTAAGAATGAGTAGCTAGAAATGCACTAGTGTGATCTAAGGGAAGTGAATAGTTCTATGTTAGAAGTTGGATCCAACTGGGGATTCCCTATTTTTGGGAAATAGCAGCATTGTCTGCTTTGCACCATCAGAATGGCATAAAGAACACTTAGTATAGGGCAGGAGACAGCCCATAGTTTTTAAACGTGATTTTGGAACACACTTTTTGTCTGAGCTTGGGAAAGTAAGTCTTAGCCTTGATTTCCCCATCAATAAAATAGAGACATTTGTCTACTACATAATTTGAGTACAAAGTCCAGTCAGAAGAAATAGAATATAGAACCTCCATATTTCCTTAAATATATTCCCTCCATGACTTTTGTGATCCAGTACTTTCTCTGTCATTTCCTTTTTGGGTGGATTTTTCAAACATGACAAATGTGAGTTGCCAGAAAGTAGCATTTGAATTTTCACAAACATCCAGATAATGAAAAATATTTCATTGAACCATTTTGAAAAATAGTTTTCCATTTTCATGCAAGTTTTATGAGTTCAAACCCAAGAAAACAAGCACAATCCATGAAGCACAACATTGGTTATGTAGGTTTTTGCACAGCTCTAATTTATTTATTTTATTTGTATTACCATAGTGTCTAGTAGACATAGTCGTGGAGCCAGACTTGTGGTATGTGCAGTACAAACAGAACAAAAAGGCAGTCCTTTCCCCAAGAGGTTTACAGTCTAATAATCGAAAACAGGGATCCTACATCTCACCCAGAAGAGAGTACCCCAGGTATCTCTTGTGCTCTCTAGCACTATACTGGGGTATTCATTTAACAGTAAGTCAGAATGAATGGTGCCATTGAATGAGACATTCATGCCAATTCTGCACCATCCAAATACTAGCGAATCCCAGATCGTCTTAATCTAGGGTGTGATGAGATTCTAGTCCAAGGTGCATGCTACCAACCACTATGCAAGTCTCTTTGTGTCAATGTATCATGTTTACGGATCATATCCTATTCCTAGAGGAGAGAATAATAAATAAATAAATAATAATGGTCAGCACAATAAAGCATCCTTGTCTCAGTTATCAGCTCACTATTTATGCTCAAGAGAAAAAGATCTGATTTTACTGAAATAGAAGAATTATTTAAATTGCAAAAACTCAGTGGTACATGTTTAAAATATTGATCCCATCCCAGGTTGTGCTCCTCCTGCTTGGTGCTACTCAACAGGTGAAAAGTATCCCATAAACCTAATGGATCTGGCACCCCATCAGAGTCTTCCCTCCACAAAGGAATCATTGTGAAATTAGAGACAATGTAGCAGTTGCATGTCAGCCCCCACTCCTGAAGCAGGCACAGGGGTACCCCAGAGGGAAGGTTGTGTGGATAGGGGTTGGCTGTTTCTCAGAAATCGCCAGGAAGTGTAACGATCCTTTGAAGCTATTGCAGGGCCGGCTCTAGGTTTTTTGGTGCCCCAAGCAAAAAAAATGTTGGCTGCCCCCCCTTTTTTTTATTGGCTTTTACACGTTTGCACTTCGCAATTTTTTTTGTTTGGTTTTTTTGACTGTTTAAAATTTAAAAAAAATGAACAGAATTTGTAGTTAGTGAAATAAAACAATTTAATTTTAACAAAATCATAATTACAAACAATTTGGGTTCAACTACACACTGAAATGAAAAATGTTCGGGTCTTCCGGTGCACCCAGTTTCTTATAAACTAAAAGAATTTATATGAACTGAATTTTTCTAGTTTTTATACTTGCATAGTCTTTTAATAATTCAGTGAAATCTAAATTTTTTGCAATGGTATTTTCAATTGAAATTAATGTGAGTCCTGAAAAACGATTTTGAGACATGGTGGACCTCAAATAATTTAGTCATTTCAGTTTTGAGAAACTGCGCTCACCAGAAGCCACTGATCCTGGTAATGTTAAAAGAATGCATAATGCTATAGCAGTGTTTGGAGTGAGGTGCTCGGGGCTGTACATCCCGCCTGTGGGCCCCCAGCCCGACTTCAGACCCAGCCCCTTCCCCGCAGAGGTGACAGTAACCAACAGAATGGCTGGGGGGCGGGTCAGCCACGGGGAAGGGGGCGGACCAGGGCGCCCACCCAGTACCAAGCCGCCCGGAGCAGCGGATCCCTTACTGGCTGCAGGTCCTGCCCAGATCCCTGGCTCCACTCAGCTCGGCTCTGGCTCCTCTGCCGCTTGTGACACATGTGGCAGGGGCAGGTGGGGGGGAGGAGCTGCATTGCCCTGCTCTCCCGGTGGCAGGGGCCCAGGGCAGGGACCACCCACAGGCCGGGACCCCCATGCTGAGCCTGCTGCCTCACCCCATGCAGGGGCTCACTGGTTGACTGAGCGGGGCCAGGGAAAAAAAGAAAAAGAAAAAAAAAAGATGGCCGCCCCTGGAAATGTGCTGCCCCAAGCACGCGCTTGCTTTGCTGGTGCCTAGAGCCGGCCCTGAGCTACTGGCAGTTTTAAGCTGCTCTAACTTGCACCTGGAGTCACTTGGCACAGAGCAGCCTCAGGATGCCAAGTGCTCCTCTGGCTTAGTGCCTTCAGGCACTGGGAGACAGCATAGTCATTGAATTAACCAAAAACTTCCCAGAATCTGATTGATTAAAACTATTTTGCCATTGATTTTTTTTTATCTCTATAAATTGTAATTTATATTGATAATCTCACAATGGCAACCTCTTTGTACCAAGATTTTTATATCATGGGAAGTTAAAACCCTCTTGAGAGGACAAATGGTCTCAAAAGGGCTGAACTGATTCTGAATAAACATTGAGAAAATTGTATAAAATATTCTGATCATTTAAATTCTCTCCCATAATTATCTACACACAACATGCATATTGAGATTATACCAATGATATTTAAAATACAGTCACATTATAAGGTATTCTTCCAAACTGGAAACAAAAATTGAACCACATGAAGAGGTATGCAAAGAAGATAACTATTATGCCCGATTCAAAAAAATAGGGAGGTAAGGAATAAAAGACATCCTAAAATAATAAAAGGCAAAAGCTAGGTCAGTCAGATGGCCATAGGAAATATTTATTTTGATCTAGAAATAGTTTTTGTAGAATCAGTAATTCAAGACAACTCACCTAAAGCAGGCACTGTGCAAAACAAAGGAAAGATAGTAGAGATTTTTAGCACAGTAGGTGGTGAAATTAATCACATTCAATTCTGTTATGGAGACAAAGATATTTTCTGTGCATCTTTTCTAAAATCAGGATGAGGTGAATGTTGTGACCTACTAGTGTGAGTGAAAATTAGACTGTCACTCCTTTCCTTTGATCTTCTCAATATTGACTTTTGTGGTGTAGACAATTATTAGAATATAAAGTACTACGGTGGTCCAGAGGGTGTCTAATTCTTTTTATTATTATTATTATTTAAAGTAAAAAATACAAGTCAATATTGTAGCAGGCATGTTTATCTCTCTCACCTTTCAAAATTCTGCTGCAATAATCTTCATTAAAAAGAGCTAGATTGCAACAGAACAAACACTTTTGCATGAATGAGAGATTGACAATTGGAATACAATTTTAAAAGGGTAATTTTGCCTGCCAATTAGGCTTCTCCAAGAGCCTCTGTAAAAGCCCAGAGAGGAGAGATGAATCCTCCAACCAGTGCATGTAGTCAGGCAAAAATATGAAGGAGAGTGACTGGCTAATGCTGCTCTGTTTGGGTCAGGTTTTGCCACCCTTACTCATGTTGCATAGTAGTTTATTCTGGGAGTATTCCCATTAGTTTCAATGGGACTATTTATATGATAAAAATACTACTAAATGTGAGCAGTATTACGAACCAGAAGAGTTCAAAAATCATGAGTCAGGACCTGGAAAATCATGACATTTGCTTCAAAATCAGTCAGTTTAAAAATGACATTTTGAAAAAGGTAATAATACACATTGGGTTCTTTTCATTTTCCTATGAAGCATGAGCACCTATGAAGGATTGGGCCCTTGATGTGTAAAAAATATGAATTCGCCAACATTCTCTATGCTGGGCCATAGAATGAGAACTTTAACTCTGGTACCCAACTCCAGAAAAGACATAGGGCGGATACCTGAGGGATTAAAAGCAGTGTGCGCAGGGAGACTCTATGAGATTAATGTGCAAGAACCACCTTCCAATGGCAGCATTCACAGAAACTCCTACCTCAAGGGGAGACCGTATGATTCTTCATTTCCATTAGTCGACTTTCTGTACATAAAAATTAGTTTTGACTCAGAAGTCACAAACGTTTGAAGTACTGCAGAGTAAGATGATGTGCCCTCTCTTAGAGATGGATCCCCAAACTCGATGAAGAAAACCTTTTCCCTCCTGTTCAACCCTGGAGCCATGAGGGCCTTGTGATTTCCCCTTTTTCAACAAATTAAGAGGAATGCTCACTGATACAAATCCAGTTATCCAGGGCTAGATTTTTCTCTGCATTCCTCTGGGTTCATTTCTTCCAGCAGTCCTCAAGTTCTAAATGCCACCAATATGGACTAACTTTTGAGATGGGGGAAGGAGGATAAAAAAATCCTTCACAGAGAAAATTACAGGGGCTTATTCCTTATTAGGGGGCTTATTCCTTCACCCACTTACTTCCCTGGTCCTTCTCGCATGAACAAAGAGCAACACCATCCGAAGTCCAAAGGTGCAAACAATTAGATGTTTATTGGGGTGAACTTCCAGCAAGCATGATTCCAGTTTCCTTCCTTAGTGTCCCCCTTCCCAGCTCTGATACCACAGAGCCTTACCTGTGTCCCTGTTCCCATTCCCCCCCCCCTTAGCAAAACATGATTCCAATTTCCCCACCCCCATTCCCTGTTCCCATTCCCCCCCCACACACACACACACTTCCTGATTGACTGCAGACTATATAGTAAAACTTGAGTTCTGCTTAGCTATACCTTAACCAATCATTTTCCTGAAATTTAACTAACCAATCCTAACATATTGTAACATGATTATGCAACCAATTATATCCCACCACCTTAATTAGTTTACACCCAGCAAAATTAATTATACAGCAGACAGAAATAATCACAGAACCAGACAGAGATTACGCAGACAAACAATAGGGAAATGGGGACTACAGTGATAGAACAAACACAGAAATGAGGATTTCACATCCCAACTTTTGATAGGTGAGTTCTTGCCAGACAGGATGCTATCAAACTAAGTTTCCTTTTATATCTTCTAGGCACTTCCCTTTCTCTGGAGGCAATAGGCATTATCAGGACAGGATTGTATTCCTAACAGCCCAATAGCACCTTATTTCAATGTGACAAGGTTGGAATGTGAGGATGTGACCGGTCGCTTCCCAGCTTATGGCTGCCTCTGATGCTTAGCCAAAGGCCTTAGCCTAAGAGCAGGGCCTCAGACTGTCACAGTAAGAGAAGGCTCTTACACTGGCAGACAGTGATTTTGATTCTTTCTTTCTTTTATACCTCTATAACTAGCCAAGTGATAAGAATACACCTAAATTCTTAGAGTAGAGGCCTTTACAGACAGGCCTGAATATCTATATCCTAACAAGATCTTCTTAGGCAAAATCTTTAGAAAGTCCTAAATCACCTTTGCCAGATTCCAGATTTTGTCACCTTCATCAAAGACTTAGCTCTTAGATGGCCTGAGTTAGAATTTGGCCATAGTATCTGAGGTTGCATATACAAAAAGTGCTACAAATTGTCAGGATCTGTTTTATTTCTTACCCAAAAGATTACCCACTCAGCAGCAATGCACTTTAATGCCAACATGTAACATTGTATAATATTGTTTTAGTAGTGACCCAGAAAGCAGAATGCCACTTATTGAATTGATACCACTTTCCACACCTCCCAGTGGAATCATTCTCATTCAGATTTTGCTTGTCTCTCATCCAACTGCTGCTCCAAACCAACCCTTATTTAGTTCATGAAATCTGCTAAGATCATAGCAGAAGGCATCATTCTGATCTCCACAAGAAAGTTCAGAATTTAAACTGCAACAGTAGTAAATCAAGTGAATGATTTTTTCTGAAAACTATTTTACAATATGGAATTCACATTGCTGATGTTATCCTATTTAACTGCCAAATTAGTATTGCCTACTCCATCTGGTGATATTTGGAGTTTTTCTTAAAGTCCAAGTTCCTGGAGTCAAGTGATTACATAAGAATTTCAGCTTTCATAAAAAAATGAAACAATCTTTTGAAAATATATTTAAATGACTAAGAAAAATCCAGTTTCTATTGGCTGAGAACAAAAAGAAACCTTTTTTAAAGTCTTTGGAAATCCCACAGTGTGAATCATTGGTTTCAGAGGAACAGCCGTGTTAGTCTGTATTCGCAAAAAGAAAAGGAGTACTTGTGGCACCTTAGAGACTAACCAATTTATTTGAGCATGAGCTTTCGTGAGCTACAGCTCACTTCATCAGATGTTTACCGTGGAAACTGCAGCAGACTTTATATACACACAGAGAATATGAAACAATACCTCCTCCCACCCCACTGTCCTGCTGGTAATAGCTTATCTAAAGTGATCGACAGGTGGGCCATTTCCAGCACAAATCCAGGTTTTCTCACCCTCCACCCCCCCACACAAATTCACTCTCCTGCTGGTGCTAGCCCATCCAAAGTGACAACTCTTTACATAATCAAGTCGGGCTATTTCCTGCATAGATCCAGGTTTTCTCACATCCCCCCCACCCCCATACACACACAAACTCACTCTCAAGTGGTCAGTTTAGATGAGCTATTACCAGCAGGAGAGTGAGTTTGTGTGTGTATGGGGGTGGGGGGGATGTGAGAAAACCTGGATCTATGCAGGAAATAGCCCGACTTGATTATGTAAAGAGTTGTCACTTTGCGTGGGCTAGCACCAGCAGGAGAGTGAATTTGTGTGGGGGGGTGGAGGGTGAGAAAACCTGGATTTGTGCTGGAAATGGCCCACCTGTCGATCACTTTAGATAAGCTATTACCAGCAGGACAGTGGGGTGGGAGGAGGTATTGTTTCATATTCTCTGTGTGTATATAAAGTCTGCTGCAGTTTCCACGGTAAACATCTGATGAAGTGAGCTGTAGCTCACGAAAGCTCATGCTCAAATAAATTGGTTAGTCTCTAAGGTGCCACAAGTACTCCTTTTCTTTTAGTGTGAATCATGATTCACAATTGCAAGACTGTGGGCAAAATTTTTCAGTTTCCAGTAACATTTTTTTTTCTGCAAGAAAATATACTGCACATAAAAATATGTACTCAAGTTTAGCCCCTTCTGTCTTGAATCTCATTGTGATATTATTTGGTCTTTTCCGTCTCGCTCTCCCTCTTTTAAACTTTTCACACACTTTCTCCTTCTTTTTCTCATCTGTTTTTCAATCCTTCTTTTCCTGCAAAAGAAAGCTTCCAGTTTTCTGGCATATGACTTTAAACATGCATGACTACCTTTGTGTACAAAATAGGGTTTTGAAAATAAAACCATTAGTATGAGTACTTTAAATATACCGCCAAAATAATTAATTTGCTCAAATATTACTGCTGATTTAGAGAAGCAAAACTGTGATAGCATTTATTTGCTATTAGGAAGCTTAAATCCAGAAGTAGATTTTCCAAACAAACCATTCAACTGATAATTGCAATTCTAAATTACTGTACAGATGTCATTTGACTCTAGTTAAGATCCATCATGTTTTTGCCACTAGGGAGGAACTATGTTGGAGAGGTTGTGGGGAAAGGGTAACATATTTGCACATTGGGAGGGAATTATTAAAGAGATTCATTTTATGACAAAATGCCAGCTTTCCAGATATCCCCTGACATGCTTAATTAATGCTTCTATAAAGAATCTGCATTTTAAACCAAATGGCAAATTAATTCCTTTTTTATTGTTAGCAGCTAGACTTTGTATTTCATATTATTGGAAATGTGCCATCCCTCCTCCTATGGAATTGTGGTATAGTAAAATGTGGCCTGTCCTTGTAACAGAAAAGCTTTCATGCCAAGTATGTACACAAGAGAAGTACCAAAAACACAACAGGTATTTAGAAATGTGGTCACCTTTTCTAGCATACTCAGAGGAGAAGGGCTCCCCAGCTAGCAAGCTAGAATCTTTAGCCAGGTTCTTTGAATATTAACCTGATCCTGAATAAGTAATACACAATGTAGTATGTTAATGTTTTATTGTATCTTTGCCTTAATTTTTTTTAAAACATTGCAATTCTAATCCAACTGTGTTTTTGTTTCACTTCCAGATCATAACATAACTGTATTTATCTAAAAAAACAAATTTTAAAAAATACAATACTAATGAAGGTGCCTTTATTTTCCATGATATCCATAGTGGCCTGGCTTAATTTGGGAATTAAAATTGGTAAGACTTTTCTAATTGGGCAGTTTTAATGACTTGCTCATATTTGCTTGGCTGAACAGTCTCTCTAAAATGTGAGATCATTCAAATCACTGAATAGCTGCAGCTAAATTATTCATTTTAGAAATGTGAACATTTGTATGTTCTGATAACCAGTTTGAAATTCCATAATCTCCATCCTAATATAGCTATTGATGAACTACAGACACTACTAAAAATGCTATATATAAAAATGCTATATATAAACACTGTCACCAGGTAGCATTAATATATATTTTTAAATATTCTAAATAAAATGTGTATTTATAGATAGCTACAATAGTAACTAATGTATATTACATCCTCCATATCGTACCAGAAAAATAAATCTTGTGTATCTGTCTTCTTCCTGTTGGCTCTCTGCAGGTCCATCTTTTCTTTGCCCAAATAGCCTTTCTACATCCCCCATTTTTTCTCTCTCTCTCTCTCTCCCTCCAAGTCTCAGCCTCCATTCTGTTATCAAGGCCTGGGCGGTGGGGGGAAATCCCTCCATAGCTCATAAATGTTGCTTCTTAATCAGCTAAAGAGGTGGTATTGAACACCTGCTTGAATTGGGAGAAAACTTTTTTCATTGTATTTTTCCATCCAGAAGCTGTGAGTGCCTGGATGTGATGTAACACCACATGCAACTTTCACTCCATGAGACATAGCTCTGTCTAATGTCAGAGTGTGTAAGTCACGCCAAGCTCTTGCCTACTCAGGACGGACTCATCAGAAAGAAGCAGCATGCTAGGCTTTCCTGCATGGTGGTAGCATACATCATCAACAGACCAGTCTGAAATATTTATTGTGCTACATTATGGGATTACATTTCAGAAAACGAGCAAGTGCACATTTATGCATGAAAATGTTCAGATGGCATAGGCTTATACACAGAAAATGTGCATATTATAGCATCCTTCTAAATGTTAAGTAGCATGTGTGCAGCTTCTAAGATAAGGGTGAAGAAAATGTGTTAAACTGTAAAATGAGGCAATGCTGATCCAGCATTGCTAGCTATTGAAATTGTATTGCAATCTCATGATTTTTTTCCTTAAAAACCCTCAGCTTCTGGAAAGAGGCTATTTCAAGAGAATTTCAACTTTCATATTTAGTTTACAGTTTTAGTACATGTATTTACAGAGGAAAGCTTGAAAATGTGAACCCTAAATGTTTTAACGCTAGAAGAAAAATAAAAATCTCAACATTTGTTTTTCTTAAATCTCATGCTTTTGGGGTCATGAATCATGATTTGTTGATTGCTTGGGGTTGACAACACTGCTGCTCACTATTTTATTTATGTATTTTGAATGTAAAATGACTTGAAATCTTGTAACTGGATCTCATTTAGTCTATGCACAAATTATTAATTTTCCTTCACATTTGTGTGTCCCTATCACTGTTACCCTTGTCCTCCTTCCCCACCTCCGGCAATAGTTTAATACACCCACCTTTTGCATCACATCTTAAATGAGAACCTGATACTGTAACCTGACTTGTTAACTCAGGGCTCAGCATCCAGGTGAAACCCCAGTCATTTCAGTGGGATTCCATGAAGTAATATGATTCTGCCCTCGTGGATCAGATTGCAGAATTGGGGTCTTAGTCACTTGCCTGAAAAACAGACAATCTCTTAATATGTGTTTGGACAGTGCCTAGAATGATAGAGTCACAATCCTGACTGACTTATGGTTGCTTCCATATGACACATTTTAGCTGTAGCTCACGAAAGCTCATGCTCAAATAAATTGGTTAGTCTCTAAGGTGCCACAAGTACTCCTTTTCTTTTTATTTTAATAAAAGAACCTTTAAAAGTCTTGCACTGTTGTATTGAAAATGCATTTTAAATTATCTCCAATTTTAAGGCCTATTAATTAATTTGTTGCTATTAAATTAGAATTTTCCTTTTCAACTTATGTATATTTTTCTTCTCAGAAATGAACTTAATTAGTGGTTTGAGCCGATTATGAAATCATATCTACTCATTTCTCATGTCTATATGACAATTTGCTATTTGTGTTTATATTTAAGAACAAAAAATATCCACACATTTTCTCTATGACAAAACAGGTTCTGTTCAATCCAGGTTATACACATTTACAATATCTATGATATTACCCAGTTCAGACAGAACTTCAAAGTCTTTCCTTTTTTATTAGGTCAAAAACACTGCTTTGACAGTAAACAGGTTGGGTCAGCTTTTCTGCTACTTTATTTATTGTTGCAGGTAAAAGATTGCTTTGGGAGTCCTGGCCCTTATAAAAGAGAAAGCTAGCTAAAATGCTTTGAGTGCAAAGGAGCAGAGAATCCATTGACATGGATACATTAAAAGCTTTGCTAATGGTCGACATAACTGAACTATGCAACCCTTCTCAAAAACTCCTGGGTCAGTGCCATATACTTTCAAAATTGCTGCACCTGCATCTTCAATAAAGTCAAGTAGAGTTTCTACATGGGCAAAAGGGAATTGAAGTATATTTGGGGGTGGGGGCGGGAATGATGATACCCATAGAAGAGAGTGAACACAAAAGCAACTATCAAACATCCGAAGCAAATAGGAGCAGTAGAGATTTTTCAGCCAGAAGTGTATCAGGAAATGTATTCATTTCAGAAGGGTTTCCTTTCCTTTCTGTAGATTTAAAGAAAGCTTACCTATATATTCCAATCTGATCAGCACCTTACAAATTCCCCCACTTCCACTATGTCTCCAGAATATCAATATTCCTCTTACCTTTCAACTCTGACTGTGTTCTGGGATTTTGTTGTCATTTTTAGCAAGCTGGCAGTTCCCATGGCCGTACTCATACAGGAGAGGGTGCTCATCTATGAACTGGGTAGGTATGCAATGTCATGGCATGGCGGCACGCACAAAGGACATAATGTATATAGTGTCTGTGCATATTTTTTGACAAATAAGTGTTCAATGTATTTTTAATTCTTGGGCAGAAAAGACAAAGGTTAAAAAAAGAGGGTAACCCACTTTAGGTCTGCAGGGCATGGGCAGTTTTCACACTTAATAGCCTTGGGGTAGGTATATCTCACTACACCCACTGTCTCTTTACTATGTTTAGATAAAGAAAAACAATACAAATCCTGACCCTATTGAAGTCAGTTGGAGTTTTGCCACTAATTTCACTAGGGCTCTACTTTCATCTACGTTTTCTCAGTTACTCGGATTGTTAGTTTGTTTTTAGACATTGAGTGTCAAATACAAATTGGCATGGCACCATTAATTTTCTACCTTACACAAAATTAGTGGATTTAATGTACAGTATCTGGTCCTTGAGTTTGATTCAGGGCTGAATTGGGGAAGTGAAAAAATGCCCAATAGCAAAATCACTCCAGGCTACTGAAAAAAAAAATACAATACAATTTTTTGGTCTTGAACTTTTTTTGGTGAAAGATTTTTATTTAAAGCCATCTTTATTTTCAGATCTTTCTTTGCGTGATAATGGTCATAAATCTAGACTTTAGAAAAATATTAAATCATACTATAAAATGTCAGATACTAGAAGCTGATCTTTCATTTCTCAAACATTGAACAGAAAATCTTTGTTTTGTTTAGTTGTTTGAAGTCTTCGTACAGAGCTTTTGTCTGAATTTCTTTACACATGTTTATTTGATATAAACTGTAGAGATAGAAATTGCTGACAAGTTCTCTCAGTGTTTTAAGAAGGTTCTGTCATCTGATATAGCTAGAGGTAGCGTGGTTTCTTTCAGAGGTGTTAATAAATTTGCTTTGATATCTTATTTGATTCTTTTGAGTAAATTTTCAAAGTATTACATGTGGATTTTAAGCAGTATGTTTTCCATTGAAGGTAATGGGAGATACATGTCTTATATTTTCTCAGGGTTTCTGTCGGTAAAGTCATGTTTTTTGTTTTATGAGTTATCTGGAACATTAATCATAGCTTCAGATGTTGGATTTAATCTATTTTTCTCCTCCTTTTTTTCTAATCCTACTTTCTTTCTTCCAAGAAACTTTAAAGGCATTTCCTTGACTGCAAATTTTATTGCTTAGTCATAGGTAAAATGCAGTTTGGTGAAATATTTGCAACTATAAGGTTTTGCATTGTAACGACTACTTTCAAGTTTGTGAAACATTCCCAAAGTGGGAATCATTTTATGAAATTTGGAAAACGTGTTCAGCAAAACTTTCTCCAGAAAAAAAAAAAAAGGTGGTATTGGAATGCCTGAAAATGTTTCCCTGACAAACATATGTTTTTTTTTTTCTTATGAACAAGTTTGGTTTGTTGCAACTGACCACAGAAGCCCTCTGATATTTGTTCTATTTTTTTTCTGAATGGTTGAGTCTACTACCATATAGTAGTAAAGCCTTATTATGTCAGAGGTTAAAAATAAAACTACACGCAGCAGCAGATAGCGGGTCTGTGCAGCTGCATTATGGAATGAGGATAGCAAGGGCTTCTTATTACTATGTAACAACCATCCAGAATCTGAGAAGGCAGTAGTCCATCTAGTTTGGTATCTTATTTCTGATGATGGTTAGTGTCAGATGCTTCAAAGGAAGATTCAATAAACCACATAGTTGACAATTTAGGAATAATCTGTTCACAGGGCAGCTTCTTCCTAACCTAATCAATTAATTAATTACTGACTATTTAGTATATCACATTTTTATTTGTCTATTTGAGCATATAAATCTTTATATGTGATGGCCATTGTTTCTTTTGGTTTTGCAGTTGCATTTATATTGTCTTGGTATAATAATATTAATGCCTTTCAACTGATGCTTACTCCAAGGGTATTTAACCATGAAAATACACTTTGTGTACTAATTTGCATATTAGTCGCCATCGTTATTTGATGAATGACTAATAATTATTGTTCTACAGATATTTTAAGACTGGGGTTTAGAAGCAAGCATTAGTTCATCTATTTTTTGTGATAAAAGTGGATGTCAGTAAAGAAACTTGTTAAATATTTTGAAAATAGTTTAGGTGTTTTATTGCATTGTATTATTATTATTATATCTTCTCTTCAACTTTGATTATCTGAATGTAGTCAGAGATATTGAACAATTGTGGTAAAATGAGATTTTTTCGATAATTGATCTATATTGACGGTGCAACCCAATTTTAAATAACGTTTCTGATAATTACAGTGAATTGTAATTTACATTTCAGTTTTATTTCTGGTTTAGTGAATGGAACACCCATTTTTTTTCCCTTTTTTTTTTCTGGGCCGCCTTCGGATTTTGGCCTAATGGTTTTAGAAATCTCCTTAAAAATTTGTTTCTAAGTGAAAGTTCTGAACATGAATTTATGAACTAGTACTAGAGCAAAGGATGGATGCAATATTTAACACTTAGTGATACAATTATCACAAAGCATATTTGATGGTGGACACTCTAAAATAGTTCTCCTGTGTAGGTGATTCATTCAGGATTCATTCAGGCAAAATATGGTTGTCATGTTATTAAACTTGATGGGGCATCAATGATCTGCATCATCTTCAAACCACCCACTGCTGTTTTAATTACTTTGGCCATCTTACTAAGCCAATTAACATAAAGTCCCTGCAAAATTAAAGTCTTCTGACTGTACTTCATGCAGTTATGTCCACATCACAATTTATATTTTAGTGTTACCAAAGGGAAATTTTGAAAATTTCAAAGATTAGGAGAATAAACAAATTTTCATATTTCTTCTGTTACAATGTTCTTCTTCTCTTCATTCCATTAAGCTAATTAATCATATAACATCAATGTGAATTATTTATTTATCTCTTTTATCTGCATTTACTAGCTAGCATTTTTGGAAAACCAAAATACACTGTACATTTTAAAAGTGAGAATTATCAAGCATATCATAGAGGATGCCAAGAGAATATTATACCCATGGCTGTTAATGAGCACAATTAAACAGTATGAAGAAAAAATAGCTAGCTGAAAACTTTACAATTCATCTAAACTATTGTAGGGGCTCTGTGCTTTTATCTAAATGCCTCTTTCAAATGTTCAGCTGATGCTTTATATCATGATGCTTCATCTGGAAGTTGTCACTCAGTTACTGTGGTGATGTATTAGCTCAGCAGCAGCAAGGCAGACTACTCATGGCAGCCAGTAACTTATTAACTGCTGTGAAACTTCATATTTTTTGTTTTTAAATTAAAGTATTTTTTTTTTCATAAGGGGAAAGATGATGACTTTAGTGAACTGGGAACCATAACTGCATTATTATTATTAAAGCCTTTGTTTGAGTTATTTACTTTGTTAGAGGCCAATGCTGCTCAATGAAAGCAGTGGAATTACACACATGAGTAAGTCCAGAAGAATTTGGGCCTTTTTTGCCACTATTATTGTCATTTTATGTCATTTTATTCTGGCATCATATCACCATCAGTTGTACGCTTCAACTATGCTTTCTGTCTTTGGTGGTACTATACAGAAGATGTTTCATCAGCAATATGGAGACTACTTTGTGCATGCTTGCTTGCACCAAGTTCTGCTTTCTCTTAACAGAAATTTTCTGTCAGAATGTTCAGTCAGATAACTGGGGTTTAGCTCCTGAGGCATGGCAATGGGCTCACTCCCACATAGAGGTCGCCAGAAGATAGGGTGACCATATGCTAAATACAAAATATCAGGACCGCCGCGGGGGAGCGCCTTTTCAATTGTTACACTCATCTGGCATGTTCGGCGGCGGGAAATAAATCTTGCCGGAGAAGAAAAAAGTACCCGCCGCCAAAATGCCACTGAAGACCCGGACGTGCCAGGGGAGTGTAACAATTGAAAAAGTGCTCCCCCTGCCTGTCACCTCTGCCTAAGGGGGGAAAAAATGCGCCCGAAACAAAATATCAGGACAAATGGCTTCCTAACCGTACTTCAGTCAGGATGCGGGACAAACTGTTCAATATTGGGACATCTGGTCACCCTACCAGACATGAAGATTTTCTACTGCATGCATCCAATGAAATGGCTGCTACTCTGAAAAGTTCTCTTTAGGGTTCATTACAAAGCAGCAGCCATTATGCCCTGAGAACCCCCTACTAAATACTATATTGTGGTGCATGAGCCAGTCTCTTTCCCTTTTAACACTTAGGAGAATAGTAGAAGGAGACCCTGCCCCCCCCCACCATGGTTGGTTTACTGGGTGGGCCAGGAAAAAAGGCTGTCTGCACCTTTACCACTTTCACCACACATTTCACTTTCACCACACATTTCATGATTATATAGCCCTCTATCATATCCCTCCTCAGTCATTTCTTTTCCAAGCAGCACATCCCAGTCTTTTTAATCTCTCCGCATATGGAAGCTATTCCATACATCTAATCACTTTTGTTGCCCTTTTCTGTACTTTTTCCAATTCTTTCTTTCTATCTAATCTATCTATCTATCAGATGGGATGACCAGAACTGCATGCAGTTCCATCTGTGGGTGTACCATGGCATTATATAGTGACCTTATGATATTTTCTGTCTTATTATCTATCCCTTTCTGAGAGTTCCTAGCATTCTGTTAGGTTTTTTGGCTGCCACGGAAAACTGGAAAAAAAAGTCAGAGAATGATCCATGATGTCTTCACGATTTCTTTCTTAAATGGTGACAGCTAATTTAGAGCCCACCATTTTGTATGTATAGTTGGAATTATGTTTTCCCATGTGCAGTATGAAAAGGAGTACTTGTGGCATCTTAGAGACTAACAAATTTATTTGAGCATAAGCTTTCGTGAGCTACAGCTCACTTCATCGGATGCATTCAGTGGAAAATACAGTGGGGAGATCCACTGAATGCATTCGATGAAGTGAGCTGTAGCTCACGAAAGCTTATGCTCAAATAAATGTGTTAGTCTCTAAGGTGCCACAAGTACTCCTTTTCTTTTTGCGAATACAGACTAACACGGCTGCTACTCTGAAACCTGTCATGTGCAGTATGTTTTATTTATCAACACTGAATTTCATCTGCCACTTTGTTGCCCAGTCACCCACTTTAGTGAGATCCCTTTGTAACTCTTCACAGTCTGCTTTGTACTTGAGTATCTTGAGTAATTTTATATCATCTGCACACTTTGCCATATCACTGTTTACCCTTTTCTCCGAGTATCGGGGGATAGCCATGTTAGTCTGTATCCACAAAAACAACAAGGAGACCCTGGACTCCTTGTCCTTTTCTCCAAATCACTTATGAATATATTGAACAGCACTGGTCCCAGTACAGATCCTTGGGGGACCCTGCTATTTATCTGTTTCCAATGTGAAAACTGACCATTTATTTCTATCCTTTGTTTTCTATCATTTAACTGGTTATTGATCCATAAGATGACCTTCCCTCTTATCCCAGGACTTCTTAGTTTGCTTTAGAGCAATTGGTGAGGGACCTTGTCAAGTCTTTCTGAAAGTCCAAGTATACAATATCCATTGGATCACTCTTTTCCACATGTTTATTGACCCCCTCAAAGAATTCTAATAGATTGGTGAGATGTGATTTCCCCTTACAAAAGATGTGTTGGCTGTTTCTCAACATATCACGTTCATCCATGTGTTTGATAATTCTGTCATTTACTATAGTTTTAACCAATTTGCCTCGTACTGAAATTAGCCTTATTGACCTATAGTTACCAGGATTGCTTCTGGAGCCTTTTTTCAAAATTGATATCACATTAGCAATCTGCAAGTCATCTGGTACAGAGGCCAATTTAACAGAGGTTATATGCCAGAGTTCGTAGTTCTGTAATTTCACTTTTGAATTCCTTCAGAACCCTTGGGTGAATACCAGCTGGTATTTTTACTGGTGACTTTTTGCTGTTTAATTTATGAATTTGTTTCAAAACTTCCTCTGTGGACGCCTCTATCTGGGACAGTTCTTCAGATTTATCACCTATAAAGAATAGCTCAGGTGCATGAACCTCCGTCATATTCTCTGCAGTGAAGCTCAATGCAAATAATTCATTTATGTTCTCCGCAACAGACATGTCTTCCTCGAGTGCTCCTGTGCACCTTGATTGTCCAGTATCCTCACTCATTGTTTGGCAGGCTTCTTTCGTCCTTTTTTTTTTTTTTTTTTTTGGCTTTGTCTCTGAAGTGCTCAGGTCCTTGAACTGTTATATTCAAGTTTTCAGCTGATGAAGAGTCTTCCTCAGACTCCCTGTCTACCTCCTTCTGTCTAGTATACGAGCCCTTATCCCAGCTGTTGATAATCCACCAAAAAGCGGCTAAGGAGGTAGCTACTTTCTGGCCTAATCCCTATGGCTATGTCTACATAGCAGTTGGGAGCATGCTTCCCAGCTAGGGTAGACAGTCATGTTAGCTCTGCTTCAGCTAGCATGCTAAAATAGTAACATAACTGGGGTTAGCACCTGAGTACATAGCCAGTGGGTCCAGGTGGGTTTGTACTCAGGTATGTAGGGGAAGCTTTCTCTCATTCCATCTCTCTCTCTGAAATATTTATTGACCTGGTGGGATTGGTAGAATTTTATTTATGATAAACAAGATTTTCAGTACTCCTCATCATATTTGACTTGGCTGTCTGGGTGGGTGCCCAAGGTTGCTTTAAGGGAACTGAGTTTTGGCTTCTGGGTAACCAGTAAGATATTGTGGAAGTGGTTTTGTAATTGGCTTGGTGAACCTAAGTATTAGAATAACCACCAGTTTGGGGGATCGTCTGCCCCGTTCTTTGCAGTTTGCGCTGATTGAGCAGTCTTGGTGTGGCCCCCCGGGACACCGGTCACAACACCCCAACACAATCACAGAGAAAGCTTTTTATTAGTTATTATTAATCATTAATGTTCTGGTACCAACAAACACTTTCCTCAGTTTTAGGATCCCATTTCTCTAGGAGCTGTACAAACATGTAGAAGGGCATAGCCCTGAAGAGTTAATAATCTCAAAACATTAAAAAAAATATGGAGATAAAGGTTGAGAGAAAGAGATGCAACCTAAATGATGGAGGTGGTAATTGGAACGTCTTGTTAGTTACATAAGGTTCTCTTGGTTTTGTTTTCCCCCCCTTTTTTTTTTTTTTTGGTAATTTTCAATACATATTTGAATTAAAAATGTTCCATGTAGTTAAGCCCTCTGAACTTTGTCTCTTTGTGGTTCCTTTTGCTAAGTTGCCTTTTATCAGATCACAATGGCACAGTATTTATTTTAATATATACACATACATATTAGATTAGACTACCTCAGAAGTGCTGGGCAGTATATACTGCACCAAAGCAACAGTCTAAGTGCTAAATGGGATGTGAAAGAATATATCAGCATTTTCATTACACTCTCCTAGTTGCAGGAGTTTATAACATGGACATAAACATTTGCTCCAGGCTGTTTCCTTCTTTGTATGTGTGAGTGAATTTAGTGCTCATAAAAATAAGGTCTTAATAGTACTGGCATGAGCTATGCAATTGCAAGTGTACTGAAAGTTCAGGAAAAGCCTATGAGGATACATCCACACTACTCTGACACTGCATAAAAGTCCTAACCCATAAAACACTTATGATTCAAATCCTGGGCTTCTTGTGTGAAAAATAACAGTTATAACCAGACAGCATGATGATTTGGTAATATAAATTCCTGTTGCCATAAAACTAAGCTGAGACTATGAACCTAGTTTTAATTTGTGCACTAAATGGGGCTATATCAGAAGATTATAAAATTCTACAACTAGAGTTGGTAACAAAATTCCTTATGGAACAAAAATTCCACTGGAAAAAAATGTTTTGTGGAAACTGAAACTTCATGTAGAAATCTGTTCATACTAACATTTTTTTTCAAAAGTCCAATCTTGTGATAAGATTAAAACATTGTGTTTTAACATTTTCAGAATGCAACATTTCAGTTTTTTATTTCAAGATTATTTTTCATTTAGAAATTGATTTTATTTTATATTATAATTTAAAAAATAAAAATGCCAAGAATGAAACAAAACATTCTAATTAACCCCAAATTACTTTTAAACTGAAATTTTCAATTTTTTTTCCAATTCACAATAAAACAAATTTTAAAATTGTTGAATTTCCCTTAAAATGGAAACTCTGGTTCCTGCAGAGCTGTAAATACAACCTTTAAAGCATACTATGCCAAAAACAGTACAGTTAAACTAATCTAGTAACAAGTATTAGTAACATTTTCTAAGGTTAGTGTTTTCTAAGAATCATAGAATCATAGAGTATCAGGGTTGGAAGGGACCTCAGGAGGTCATCTAGTCCAACCCCCTGCTCAAGGCAGGACCAATCCCCAATTAAATCATCCCAGCCAGGGCTTTGTCAAGCGTGACCTTAAAAACTTCTAAGGAAGGAAATTCTACCACCTCCCTAGGTAACGCATTTCAGTGTTTCACCACCCTCCTAGTGAAAAAGTTTTTCCTAATATCCAATCTAAACCTCCCCCACTGCAACTTGAGACGATTACTCCTTGTCCTGTCATCTTCTACCACTGAGAATAGTCTAGAACCATCCTCTTTGGAACCACCCCTCAGGTAGTTGAAAGCAGCTATCAAATCCCCCCTCATTCTTCTCTTCTGCAGATTAAACAATCCCAGTTCCCTCAGCCTCTCCTCGTAAGTCATGTGTTCCAGATCCCTAATCATGTTTGTTAATAGAACAGCCTATATTTGAACTGTAAGAGTTTCAACTATAACACTCTGTTTGTACTCACAGCTAACTTTCCAAATATTTTCAGTTTAGCATGAATTTTTCCTTCATTAGTCTTACCCAGTAATGCTTTTTTTTAACTACATTTTTGAGTTTATGAGAATAAAAGACAAAAAGAAAACAAAAAATCCTTTCCTCACTGTGAAAAATTGTCACACCCTTTTCTATACAGATAGCTCAAACAGCTGGTCACTTCGAATGTTAATAATGTTCATTTGGGTGTATGTCCGTAAGCACATTTTAAAAAAGGTATTGCTTACATAATAATGTGACAACAGATTGGAACAATATGTAAGATTATTAGGCATCACATTTCTTCAGCAGAGCCTAAAGACACCGCTCCCTTTGATACTTCAATCTGGTTATTTCCCGCTCTTGCCTGACTGGCACAGTGGTTGCAGCTAAGACAGTTTTCCTAGGAGAAACTGTGTCGTGAAAAGAAATAGTATCCTCCCTATCAAAAAGAAAGAAACAAACAAACATAAAAAATGATTGCCTTGTGAGGAACAAGGAAAGGTTGCTGGCATGAAAAATGTAAAACTTACTGTTTTATGATATTACCATAGTCTTTGCTGCATTCTGTGGTATTCTACCTATGCTAAGATGTAGTTTAAAAATATTACATTTCTTTCAGCTGCCAGTATACAACTGACTCAATGTAAACAGATGTACACCTTCCCACTTAACTCTGTATATAGAAAAAAATTAAAGCTGCCTTCAGTCAAACATTAGTAGAAGTAACGTGAACTCACCCTTTCCCATGCCCAATCTCCTCAATAAAGTCTGAACCATAAAGCATAACTGGGGCCATTTCAATGTTAACATTATTCAGCATGTGCAGTTTGTTGCATTTGATTTAAGGCTATTACTTTCTTTTAAAAAGGTGTGAATGTAAATTTAAGGCTACACAGTTAAAAATACGAGGCAGTAAATGCAAAATTTACACACTATAAAATAACAGCATCTCAGCCAAATTGCATGTCCTGAATATTGTCTTCTGTGCATGTAGGAGCAAACAGAAATAAATAGTATTGAATAAAACATTTAGCAAGGGAAGCAGACATTTTTCTATCAACTGTACAAAGTATTTCTTTCACATTGCATTATTGCAGATTTAAGATTATATTTTGTTTGTTTGCCTTTACAAGATCAAGGTGCTTTTTAGAACATTTTTTTTTAAATAAAGTCAGAGGCTTTTAGTATTGGTAAAAGATCTCAGGATAGGCAGCCTTCAAGTATAAAGTTCAGTTCTGTATTATTCATAGAATGGAGAGAGCATGGGATTGTCTTTAAACCAAGGAGTCAGCTATACTTACTCTGTGCCAGCTGAAGCCTCTTCTGTACTTTCTGGGGAGATCTGCTAACTTTGTAAGCGTATTTCACTAGTCCAGTTAGTATAAAGAGGCCAGAGAAGGTGATAATTGGAGTGACTACCTCTGCTTTGAAGAACATACAATCTAACTATGAAATCATTTTGTATGTGGTTTCTTGTTTTAATTAAATGTCTTTATAAACAGCTGACATACTAAACTTTAAATAGCATGGACTGAGCAGTCATAGTATACTTTTAATGCAATCATGATTAAGACTGGACTTTCAGTTGTCATGGGAGTCTTATATTCCATTTATGTCATTTTAAAGATACCCAGGACTTTTGACAGCTTGTGATTTTTGGTTTGTGAATGGATGTGATTGAAAGCACATTGAGAACACTGGGACTTGCACATTTAAACCTTGAGCTGAACTGAAGGCTAACAGACAGCACGATCTCAATGAGAAGACTATGGTATACAAAGTTTAAAACTGGTGAAACTTTGGTAACAGCTTCATTTCCTCAAAGCATTCTCACCAATTTAAAAACAAATCAAAACAACAACAACAACACAGATTTGGGCGTACAGGTAGTTTGGTTACTATAACAACATGTTCATGATTTGATATTTACCAACTCTCCTCTATGATTTTGTCACATCTATTTACACAGATATTTTCAACAGATCTTAATGTGATGATTCCCTTTTGTGTCACCTTCAGCAGAAATTCAAAATAATTTTGAATAATGTAAAGATGCCTATATCAGATTGTTCGTCTCCCACACCAATATTCAAATTTTACATGAATTCCAATCGGATAAAAAAACTGACCCCCTAATCTTTAATAGTCAAACCCACTCTATTCTCATGAAGCTTGAGCATTCAGGATCTATGTCAGAGGAATACAGAGAATTTGAAGAGGTTAAATGTATAGCACCAACACAGGGCCAGTTGGGCTGCAACCCCTACCCTTCCAAAATGATTATTCTAACCCCTCCACGGCAGTTGAATGAGATACTGTTGCCAGTGAGTCTAAGTGAAGGCTGATCTGTGGCTCCTCTTGTCCAAGCACCATTGTAACTTTCAATGCAGGACCAATGAGGAGGCCTTTCTGATAAATTATAAGGCTGCATAGCTATTCTCTTCTTGGGTCTTCAATGCAAACATTGTATGGGACTTAAGTGGTGTTGAGGGCCTTATATTGGCACTCTCTACACTGTTGTTCAATTTCAGCCTAAGTATAGCTATTGTTCCATAATATATACTATATGAAGGAAACAGATATGGTATATTTTTGATTCTGTTATATTACAAAGAAATTTCAAACACATGCAAGGTAAGTAATAAACATGGAGAAAAAGGCTGACACCAGGGTACTAAACTAAAATGCCTGCCAGGGAACTTACTTATATCTCCATCACAGGTCCTTTTATTATGGTAAATATGCATTTCTAACCCTGAAATTTGTGGTCTATTTATTGTTCCTGATTTGCTACATAGCAATATAGAAGTGGCACAGAAAGATCTACAGAGTTATAATACCAATTATTGTCTAGAGCAGTGTTTCCCAAACTTGGGACACCGCTTGTTCAGGGAAATCCCCTGGTGGGCTGGGCCGGTTTGTTTACCTGCCGCGTCTGCAGGTTCGGCCTATCGTGGCTCCCACTGGCTGTGCTTCGCTGTGCCCGGCCAATGTGGGCTGCAGGAAGCGGCGGCCAGTACGTCCATCGGCCTGCGCCACTTCCTGCAGCCCCCATTGGCCTGCAGTGGTGAACCGTGGCCAGAGGGAGCTGTGATCAGCCGAACCTGCGAATGCGGCAGGTAAATAAACCGGCCTGACCTGCCAGGGGCTTTCTGTGAACAAGCGGCGTCCCAAGTTTGGAAAACACTGGTCTAGAACATCCTGATACAGGTTTTGGAGAACGATGTAATAAATTATGTTAGTCAAATGTACATGAAATAATGTTAAAGAAATTAATATTACAATTAAATTATAAAGGAATTTTTGCATTTTTGTTTTTGTGTTTGCTGATACACACTTCAGATTTTGGTGAGACCATTTATAAATCAGAAAATTGGTTTGTGTGTTTTATCTGTAAAATTCTTGTTCTGTGCAGGTAGCTCGGTAAAGCAGAGTCAAGAGGGAACTGTTAGCTTTGCAGTAAATAATGGCCAAGTGCATAAACACCTCTCCAAACATGAGAAGCTAACAAGTAAAAACCCAAGTCCCCAAAAACAGACGAGTAAAATATATAACTGTTGTAACTATAAGAACAACTGGATGGAGACAATGGGAGGAAGAGCAGGGAATAGATATGTTGGGAACCAGAGAGACAAAAGTAAGTTTCAGCAGGATGAGTATAGATGTATTAATTTAGGTTAGTGTGTAATAGTTACTGTGGTACCTTGGAACTGGACCTGTTGCTTGCTGTCTGCGTGACAAGAACCAGGGAAGTGGGAGGGTAAAGGGAAAGCCTGCTAACATATGCATGAGAATATTTTAATTATGGGGTTAGAATGGAATGTATATACATAAGGACACAGATAAGGCGACTTGGTAAACTGAATCTGTGCAAAGTTACAGAACAGGGGTAAAATATAGATGACTGACAATATGAAAGTGGAGAATACATGGCAGAGACCAGAGATTTGAAAAGAGACACTCCATCCCCAAGGAAGGTAACTTGATCATTTACTTTTCTGGCCTTGTCTTCTTTTGCGTGTATATGTATGTTATAGGTGTTGATAGCATTTTACAAAGGGTAAAAAAACTGTTTAAGCTTAATTGGAGTGGATCCCATTTCTGACCTAACAGAGTATACAATAAAATAAAATATTAATAATAATAAATAATCTGATCTGTAATTGGTAAATAACAAATAAACAAATTGAGTCCTAATTTTATAATAATCTGATCTTTGAGTATTAAATCCACTTAATTATTTCTCACTGTGGGTCTGAGATTTTGATTTCTGCTCTTAACTTAGTGTGTCTGAAATCAAGATTCTGGCTTATTATTGTGTATTCAGCATTTTGTCTCCAGGAAAAAATCCTATTCATACGAATGAAGCACCAAATGGGAAACAGAGTGTAGAATATGCAAGTGAGCCACAGTGCAGATAAAAGATCCACAGGACCAAATTCTGTTCTCAATTACAGTTGTGCACCCATGCTGAACCAGTGAAGGGATTGAGGCAGTGTAGCATAGCAGAACCTGCTTTATACTGCATTTCTAAGAGCAGTTATTTGTCTTTAATTTTCTGACATTAAGAAAACCAAATGCAAGAAAATATAGTCTGAGTGATATTCTGAAAGCTATTTTTTCACTGATTCTCTAATCTGATTTTCTTTTAAATAATGTAATAGTTAAAAATAAGAAAGTATAAATAGATCTAAATCATTCTTTCAACTTTGTTTATTTGTTTTTGTTTTGTAAAAATGAGTTTACTTACAATTTCCAAGAAACTGTCACACACAGACTGTTTCAGTTAGCAGATTGTCACAATGAATACTATAGGCAATCCGGTGAAATTGACACTGCTCCAAAATTAAAGTAGTTAAAAAAAAAATCACCTCTTTCTATTATATAGTGTCCTCAGAGTTAATTATATCAAAGTAGCACCTTTGTCTCAGAGAGAAGAGAAGCTCCATCATATCTTAAATGAAGTAATAAGCAAGAATCTTTTGCATTTTAAAAATCCTCCCTAGGCAACTGATTGGACTAACTGTTCTCACAGTGAGACCAGTACAGATCAGGTTATAGTTGTGAAGAAAAGGCTTTAATGTCATATTTATATGAATACTTTAATTTATAAAGTACCTCAAATGCAAAGTAACAGCTAGCACTATCTAGGTATAATATGTGTGAGATATTTGTGTAGTGACACCTGGGCATTTCCTACTTTATTTGTGTGTGTACGTATTCTTCACCAAATTAAGTTTTAATTAATATCATTAAAATTAAATTTGATTAAATTTGTTAATGCAAAATTAAGTTTGAGAAAGTGCCATCTGGACATGGTCAACTCCTCAGTAAAAATGGAATTGTCCATTTCAAAGATGAAGCCCATGTGTGCAGAAGTGAGGGCCTTCCCTTATGGGGCTGGTCCAAGGCTGTGAACTTCATTTCTGCAATATTTATCACCAGCTACATAGTCAGAATGAAAATTTCTCTTCTTCAGCCTTGCTTTCACAAAAAGAAACATATAACATGCCAGTTATTTTATGCATATAAAACACACACACACACACACTTATAAGGGGGAAATTAGGCAGACTCAGCCTTTAAGACTCATTATGTAATTTTATTTAAGACCAGGGAGAAATTGGTGAACAGTCTTTTATGAAAATGCATGCAAATCTTTTGGCTACTTAACATTTTGGTGATTTTCTAGACCCTGAAATTTTGAGTTTTCACAATGTTACATGAACCTGATAGTCTTTGATAGTGAAATACCCCAAAGCTCAAAAAGGAACATTTTCAGTGGAAACCTGCAACTGTAGATTTTCAAGGAGGTGATGGGGATGAGGTGGCACCTTTTTCATAGAATCATAGACTATCAGGGTTGGAAGGAACTTCAGAAGGTCATCTAGTCCAACCCCCTGCTCAAAGCAGGACCAATCCTCAACTAAATCATCCCAGCCAGGGCATTCTACTTGGTCACATAACCTTTCCAGAGGTTATGTGACCTAGTAGAATGAGCACAAGACTAGGAACTCAGTTAGGTAGCTGATTGCCGTTAACACTTTGTGTATGGATTCAGGCACCATAGTCCTGTAAAGTATATAGACATCATTATCTTTCTTAAGAAACTAGGACTTAAAGAGGGTAAGTGATTTGTTCTGGATCACAGAACAAGTCAGTTTTCCCCATGTCCATACAAAAAGAACTCCCACATCTAACTTTAGAGCATTACTCAGCTGTCACAGTGCTATAGTGGATCAGTAATAGGACTGGAAGTCAGGAGACTGGGGTTCTTTTCCTTATTTTGATATTGACTTACCTTCTCTAGACCTTGGGTGACTCATTTAAACTTCCTTACGTCTTCTCTACACTAGAAAGGGTTTGCCAGTATAGCTATATCTAGACAAGTATAACTGCAGGCCTTCCCAATGCAGACACAGTTTCCACTGGAAAAAGTGTTCTTTTACCAGTAGAGCTTATACCAGTTCCCCACATGAAATAAGCTTTACTAGCAAAAGACATTTTTTGCTAGCATAAGTGTGTCTACACGATGGCTCATATTAACATATCTGTGCCAATTTAAAGTAAACAAATCTATCAATCAATCAATCAATCATGCCTCCCACTGGCCAGACCTGAGCCTCCATTTCCCCTGCTGAATGTGGTTAATGATAATTATTAGAGAAAAATATAAATATATATATATGTCTTATTCTAGCATGCTAGAGCAAATACAATTTGTAGCTGATAATCAGTTTGTCAGCATGTCAACTCTATTCTAACAGCAAAAGCAATAAATAAGCCATAAATCCAGTGTCTTTTAATAAGCCATAAATCCAGTGTCACTACTTTTCATTGTACCTATTTGCTTGGCTTCTAATTATAGTATTATCTGCAGCCTTGGAGATCTTTCCATTATATTCTTCTGAATTCTGCCCAGATTTGCACCCTATGAAACCAAGTTAAATTTAGTTGGATTTGGCACATGGGCCTAAAAAAGAGAGAAAGCTAGCAATGCATCCTGAGAGGAAGAAAAGTCCAATTGTTAATGTGTTGGTCTAGCACTTGGGATATGTGTTCAAATCCCTACTATGCCACAGGCTTCCTGTAAGACCTTAAGAGACTTCAACTCTCTCTGCCTCAGTTTCAGTGTAAAATTGGGATAATAGTAACTACCTCAGATGGGTGTTATGATGATAAATATATGACAAATTGTGAGGTGCTCAGTTACTCTGGTAACAGATGCAAAAAGTACCTAACACAGATAAAAACAACTCCACGATAGCACATGGTCCACTTCAATAGTGCACTTAAAAAAATTCTGTAAATATGAGAAGTTATAATGCTTTTTACTGTAGCTAACTTAAAATTTTAGGTTTTATTTTTTATAATTTTACCAACCTTCTTCTTTCCTAGGAGTTATTACCTTTAAATGCTGTTTTTCTCCTAAATTTGTATTTACCTGCAATGATTAATGTCTAACCTTTAGCGCTTTTGATTTTACTGTAATCAAATTTTGATTATAATCTCTTCAACAACTGTACCTTTAATGCTTCTGTAGTGGGGTGGTCAGCCGCTCCAGCCCTGACAGGGTTAAAGCCGGGTCTGGGAGAGGGCTAGGGTCTGGGAGAAAAGGTAAAGGGGCACTGGGGTCTGGGAGGAACATGGGGGCCAGCAATGGTGGGACACTGGCAGAGGGTGCGCTGGAGCTGGTAAAAAGAGCTATTTCCTGGACTGCCAGCAGGAGGCACTGCTGGGTGAGTCTTGTGCTGTTACAGCTTCCCATACACTATTTAGTTTCAACCAATTTTCTCGTTTCTGCTCATTTTGCTTTCCTTCAAAGACTGCTTGTCTAAAATCTTACACTAAAATACTTGTTTTTCATATTAAACTGAATTTTTCACTGAAAAATATCTTATTAGAATCATAGAATATCAGGGTTGGAAGGGACCTCAGGAGGCCATCTAGTCCAACCCCCTGCTTTTTAGCTGGAAGTTAAAAACAAAACTCTGCTTAGGAAGAATAAAATGTACCTTTTTTTCAAATTAATTGACCTCATAAAATTATAGTTTTTAATAGGATTCAATTTAAAAAGCAAGTGAAAGACCAGATTGTGTCTTCAGATGCATACACTGCTCTCTTCCATTGAAATCAACAGCCATATTCAACTGAAGTCAACAGGGTTGCTTAGAGTTTAACCAAAGGCAGGATTCAGAAGAGGAAAATGAAAAGATCTCCAAAACACAGATTATACTGATAAGAGCAATTAAAACACATTCCAAGGCATTTGGATAATTGGAGTGATCTGGCAAAAGATGGCAAGTGATGCTCTCTTCAGAGAGGTGGGAAGGCTGAAACTCTTGCTTTGCACTACATGAATAAGGAAATGTTATTTACCTCTTCACATGACATTCAAACCAGGGGTCACCTAATGAAATTAATAGGCAGTAGGATTAAAACAAATATAAGGAAGTATATTTCTTCACACAATTCACAGTCAGCTGGTGGAACTCATTGCCAGTGGACGTGAGAAGGTCAAGAGTATAACTGGTTTAGAAAAAGAAGTACATAAGTTAATAGAGGAGAGGTCTACCCAATGTCACAGATGCAACCCTATGCTGTGGGTGTCCCTAAACCTCTGACTATTAGAAGCTGGGACTGGATAGTAGGATTTGGATCACTAGATAAAGTGACCCATTGGAGCCAAATGGAGATAGGAAGTGGTTCAGGGAAGCAGTAGTCTCAAGAAGCGGGTCTTAGCTGCTTAGCACAGGGTATCTATGCTAGAACCCAGTGGGAAAGGAGGGCCTGGGTGTGATAGATAGGACAATATAATTGACCAACCTCATTGAATTAAGTTTAATACATTTTGGGTTCACTGTATTAAAAATTCAATTGTTTATATATTGTTGAATTGTATGTAACTTCTCTAAGAGACATGAATAATGCAATCTCTGGGGAGTATGAGGAACTTCAAAGGACTTTTGGGGGCATATCCTGAACACTGGCTGGCTTGCTTCAGTCAACAACTTACCTCCCTAAGTCACTTTCTGTGGGCCACTCAGTAGTGCATCTCTTGGTCAACTTTGCAGTAATGCTTGTTCAAGTTGCAGTTTTTCCAGCAACACTCTGCTGGCTTCTGAAATGTCCAGTTTAAAGTTTATAAAGTTTATACAAAGTCCTTCCATATTGTCTAATACTCTCTAAACTTGTTTTAACAATTCATTATGTAATACAAAGTCACTTCAAGAACTATTGTTTTCCAGCAGGCTAGAACAGCTGTATAACTCTACCATTTCTAGTCTCTTTGTCTTAACAACGGTCATGGGAACTTGATATGTGTGACTGAGTTGAGTCTGTGCATTATTAACTAAACAGATTTCTGATAATTCTACTCTATGGCCAAGTGTTCTTATAAACACACTTATTGATTTCAGTTTCTTTGATTTACTGTCTCTTTCAGTACAGCTGTTTGTCACTAGCTTGATAGCTTAAGCAAACTTGATTGCAAATATTAGCCTGAATTCTTCACTTTGTGACTTTAAAAAAAAAATCTTTCCCGAACAGAATTACCCAGGAGGTAAACCCTGGCATTAAAGTTTACACTATTTTGACCAAAGCGATACCACTTTTCGTTGACTTCCCCTTTATACAAATAATTTCATTTAATCATAATAGTAGACTCCATCAAGTTTCATTATTGTATATAGCAACATCTGTCATAAATATAAAGGGAAGGGTAACCACGTTTCTGTATACAGTGCTGTAAAATCCCTCCTGGCCAGAGGCAAAATCCTTTCACCTGTAAAGGGTTAAGAAGCTAAGGTAACCTCACTGGCACCTGACCGAAAATGACCAATGAGGGAACAAGATACTTTCAAATCTGGAGGGGGGGGAGGCTTTTGTCTGTCTGTCTGTGTGATACCTTTGCCGGGAACAGCCTTCCAACTCCTGTAAAGTTAGTAAGTAATCTAGCTAGAAAATGCATTAGATTTTCTTTTCTTTTTTTTTGGCTTGTGAAATTCGCTGTGCTGGAGGGAATGTGTATTCCTGTTTTTGTGTCTTTTTGTAACTTAAGGTTTTGCCTAGAGGGATTCTCTGTGTTTTGAATCTGATTATCCTGTAAGGTATTTAACATCCTGATTTTACAGAGGTGATTCTTTTACGTTTTCTTTAAATAAATAAAATTATTCTTTTAAGAACCTGATTGATTTTTCATTGTTCTTAAGATGCAAGGGGTTGGGTCTGTGTTCACCTGGACAAATTGGTGAGGATTCTTATCAAGTCTTCCCCAGGAAAGGGGGTGTTGGGCTTGGGGGGATATTTTGGGGGAAGATGTCTCCAAGTGGGCTCTTTCCCTGCTCTTTGTTTAAATCACTTGGTGGTGGCAGCGTATCAGGTTTTTAACCTAAGCTGGTTCCCAAGGCAAGAGAGAAATCTGTGCCTTGGGGAAGTTTTTAACCTAAGTTGGTAAGAATAAGCTTAGGGGGTCTTTCATGCAGGTCCCCACATCTGTACCCTGGAGTTCAGAGTGGGGAAGGAAGCTTGATAACATCATATATATCTTACTTTTTTATATTAATTTATTATTATTTATTAATTCATTCATTCATAGACAGATGATAAAGGAAATTTATTCAACTGCACCATTCTTGTTAAAGGCTGTAAAGACTCAAAGTTTCCTCAGACTGTCTGAAGAAATGTTGCCAATAGACCTTGAGTTTTTAATCTCGCCCTCTGTCCTACCTTTTCTAAGCAGCCTTGATGCCTGAGCAATTCTTAAATAGTAATACCTCTTAACTTTGGGGGCTCCATTAATACAGCTGAATGTTAGCAAATAAAGCCAGTATAAGCTCACATATTAAATTAGAGTTTATTCCTTCCTGTGCACATTTGTTTAATGTCCAGCTTGCTTTGCTCCTTCTTATATGTTATTATGGTCAGGTAAGGAAGAATGACACTTCTGATGTCATCACTGGGAGCTCCTAAGTAATCAGCTTTTTAATCAGTCAAGTAAAATAAAGTATTTTATTGGAATTAGAAGAAGCACTGCATTGGCTGGATTATTTTCATTCAATCTTTTGGTGACTAGAGAAATCACTGGTGGGAAGCTATTGCTGGAGAAGAAGATGGAAAGAGAAAACAGCATATTGTAAAGCAAATGTTATTAATTACACATAGAGATGGGAATGTGCAGCTAAGAAAGGGAGCACAAAGAGAAAAAAAATGACTATCATTATAAATGGATCTATTTTATCATGACTCAAAGAAGGAGAAAAGTTCTAGGAAGGAAATAGGCAGCTGTGAGGAGGCAGATGCTATCTCAGTATATTACTGCAGAAGTTCCCAAACTGGGATCCATGGACCATTTGCTGCTGGTGTGTACTGAGCTGGCTGGTCACAGAGTAATGGCTTCTTATCCTTAACTTCCAGCTAAATTTAATTAAAGGCAGGTAAAATATATTAAAAACTTCATAATATTTTCCATGTCAGAAATTGCAGTAATTGCCACACAAATATACATCATGAATTTAAGGGGGAGGCAGTCCAATCAACTGTGAAAATGAGAGGTAGTCCATACAAAAATGTCCATTAAAATGTGGATCACACTATGAAGAAGTTTGACAACCCCTGAATTTTAGTATCTACTATATCTATGCATATGGAATCTAATTATGCCTACCTGTCTAACTGCGTTTAAGTTAATATAAGGATTTAAGATTAAATTTCCAAGCCTTAGCACACAGATCCAACCACAGTGAATCAGAACTGTTTGAAGATTTCAAAAATGGCTAACTAAAATTTTCACCTCATTCTTCAACGCAGTGTATTTGAACTATTGGCCTGTTTTCAAATGGATAATTTAAGTTTTAATTACTGCCAAATGCTTATCAAACAGTATTCTCTCTTTTTAGGTTTTGAGATTTTCCCTATCAAATTTTAAGTGAAAATAAAAGTAATATAGAAAAGTGTTAACTGATCAGATATACAGTATTCACTTGTTCAGATGCTTAAAACTTTGTAAAGCAATTGCACATTTCTACTTCAATAATAAAATGAGCAGAGATGCAATGCAGTTTTTGACTTCATTCTAACATCCATACTAAATAAGACTTTTGGAAAAGAGAAAAAAACCCTATACTTTTCAAATCTCTTTTCCCAATATTTCTTTTTCTAAGTAGGAAAATACTCTTCATAATATCTTATATTTGGCACTAATAAAAGTATTAATCAGAGTTATGGACATCAGAGATACAAACTGACCAGTCAACAAGACATCTCATTTGGAACTGGAAGTACACAATCAAGCAGCAGAGACAACAACAACAACAACAAAACACAACCAACCAACCAACCAAATACAGTATAGTGTTGTGTTAAACATAAACTACTAAAAAATAAAGGGAAAGGAGCAGTTTTCTTCTGCATAGTAAAATTTCAAAGCTGTATTAAGTCAATGTTCAGTTGTAAACTTTTGAAAGAACAACCATAGCATTTTGTTCAGAGATACAGACATTTCAGAGTTACAAACAACCTCCATTCCCGAGGGGTTCATAATTCTCAGGTTCTGCTGTAATCATGTAATGAGCACAGTGCCTTTATTCATGTGGCTCCTCATGCATTGTATTAGGTCCCTGGGCCCATATGCAAGACCCCTAGCCTGTTCACACTTCAGTCCCTCTTGAAGACCCACTTTTTCGGTGCTGTCTGAAATGAATCTAGTACACTTGTATTTTTTTTTAAAAAAATCCCTGTTTTTTGTCCTTTCCCTTAATCTCTGTCTCAATGTCTTTTAGAAGTGAGCTCCTCAGAACAGAAGGTATCCCCTGAATGTCTAGAATGTGCCTACCATGTCATGGGTTCTACCATAAATGACGAATGGTAATATGAAAATTGGGTAATAGGTTCATTCTGAGGAATCCACAACTTCCTTTTTCCAGAGAAAACACTAGGGCCATGCCTACACTAGAAAATTACATCAGTTTATTACATTGCTTGTGCATGTGCACTCTTTGGCTTCTTATGTTAGCTGTGTGAACCCTCACCAGGAGCGCTTGTATCTATGCAGACTGCAGTGAACCATGTGAATATTTCCCACTGTGCAAGTCGCCACCATGCCATACAGGATCTTTTGGGAAGTTCTTGCAGTGTCTGATGGGGCAGAAACGAGTCACTCAGGGGTGACTGGGAGCATGCAGTCAGCTTCCCATAATTCAGTGTTCACATCATTTTACCTGCATCCCACAATTGTCATGACTTCAAAATCCCACAAGCCCTTGCATCACTCCTTGCTGTCTGCCATCTGTGATGGAAGCATGGAACCTGCACAGCTGTGCACTGCTGTCATGAGCATTGCAAGTGCAGGGTACATGATCCTGCAGTATTAGCTGAGCTGCAGGAGGAGCTGCAGGGAACATGACAATTCCTTGGAGGCTAGATTGTTGTAGGACATAGAAAGAAACAATTCAAAGTTCTTGGTGGTATTAAAGGAGCAGCTGAAGATGGTGGTGTGCTGGATCTGGGCCTGAGACATAAGCACTGACTGGTGGGATTGCATTGGCATGCAGGTTTGAGATGACAAGCAGTGGTTACAGAACTTTTGGATGTGTAAGGGCACATGTGTAAGGTCTGTGTGTTGAACTTGCACCAGCCCTCCACTGCAGGGACAACAAAATGAGAGCTGCACTTACCATTGAGAAGCAAGTGGCAACTACACTGGAAAATTGCAACAGCAGATTGCTACTGGTCAGTCTGTAATGATTTTGGAGTCAAGAAATCCACCACGGGGGTTTTGTCATTCAAGTGTGCAAGGCCTCTTGCCTCTTGCTATTTGGGATTGTGGCTCTGTTTGATGTACAGGACATAGTGGATGGTTTTATAGAAATGGGGTTCCTGAACTGTGGTGGGGCGATAGACAGAACACCTATCCCTATTTTGGCACCAAACCACTTTTTAACAGAATATACCAACTGACAGGAATATATTTCTATGGTTATGCAAGTGCTGACAGATCACCAGGGATGCTTTACCAACATCAGTGTGGGCTGATCAAGGAAGGTGCATGATGTGCACATCTTTAAGAACACACAACTTTTCAGAAAGCTGCAAAATAGTGACTTTCACAAAAATACCCCTTTAAATATGGAAATCCAACCCTACATTGGTGAAAAGTGCAATGGTCCAACAATGGTCCAGAGTGACCTAGACAAACTGAAGAGACTGGGCCAAAAGAAATCTGATGAGGTTCAACAAGGACATGTGCAGAGTCCTCCGCACATGAATCTCATACACCGCTACAGGCTGGGGACTGACTGGCTAAGCAGCAGTTCTGCAGAAAAGGACCTGGGCATTACAGTGGATGAGAAGCTGGATATGTGCCCTTATTGCCAAGAAGGCTAACAGCATATTGGGCTGCATTAGTAGGAGCATTGCCAGCAGATAGAGGGAAGTGATTATTCCCCACTATTCGGCACTGGTGAGGTATTGTATCCAGTTCTGGGTCCCCCACTACAGAAAGGATGTGGACAAATTGTAGAGAGTCCAGTGGAGGGCAACAGAAATGATCAGGGGGCTGGGGCACATGACTTATGAGGAGAGGCTGAGAGAACTGGGCGTGTTTAGTCTGCAGAAGAGAAGAGTGATGGGGGATTCGATAGCAGCCTTCAACTACCTGAAGGAGGGTTCCAAAGAGGATGGAGCTTGGCTGTTCTCAGTGGTGGCAGATGACACAAGGAGCAATGGTCTCAAGTTGCAGTCGGGGAGGTCTAGGTTGGATATTAGGAAACACTATTTCACTAGGAGGGTGGTGAAGCACTGGATTGGGTTACCTAGGGAGGTGGTGGAACCTCCATCCTTAGAGGTTTTAAAGGCCCAGCTTGACAAAGCCCTGGCGGGGATGATTTAGTTGGTGTTGGACCTGCTTTGAGCAGGGGGGTGGACTAGATGACCTTCTGAGTTCTCTTCCAACCCTAATTTTCTGAAATTCTATAATTCCATGAAAGACTGGAAAACAAACCTTAGTAGGTTAGATGTGAAATAGATATTTAGGACTAATGCTAGCCCCAGCTGCTCCAGCTCATGGGGGTGGGGATGGGAAGGGATTTAGCCAGACTGTCAGGGGATAGATACCTCTGTAATTCTGGCCACCATAGTGGGATTGTGTGCCACATCTCTCCCAGTCCCTGCAGTTTCTTTGCATCATTGATGGGGTTGGGCAGGATTGTCTGATAATCTCTGCAGCCTGATTTGCCATTTATAAATCCATGGAATGGAGACCCTGCATAGCACGTCCACCCTTCTATGAGTGTTTGGGGGTGGGAGTTAAAAGACTCTTCTTGGGCATAGAAGGCTCACTCAGTACACACATATTTGCCACCACCCTCTTCTGGCCCATGATCCCAGAATGAATTGACAAGACATTTCTAGGGACAGCCTTGTCCTAATGATTAGGCTTTGCCTTCATAGCAATCTGCTAGTGAAATTCATTAGCCTTCTCTTTTGGGGTGGTAGCTGAGAGAGCTGCTATATAGTCACTCTTTTGTTCTGTTGGTAAATCTTCACAGATCATATGATGCAGCAGAACCTGGCTGACATACTGTTGCCTCTGCATTCAACATCCTACAGTGCAGGAATGGTATTGGCATGAACATGAAACTTGCCATTCCTCCCTGATATAGAAAAGATTTTGCGGTGCTGTCCATACAGTAGCTTTGAAGCAGCATGTAAGCTGTCCCAGACCTCCAGTTTGGGGAAATTTATTTCTTCTTACATTTCAGTAGCAGAACAAAGTTTTGCACTTTTGAATCTCCCCCCCCCCCCCCATATAGATCAGCTTAAAAGATACACTTTTATTGTTTAAATCTTGTTTATTTACCCTCCATAAATAATGTTTAGATTTTTTTTAATCCAGTTGAAGACCCATTTCCTCTTTATATATACAGCAGAAAATATTTTGAGGCATTCTGTAGCTATGAGATCAGCATACTTAGACTGTGGCTATAACTTCCAAAGCTAAATGTGAGTAGCTGAAACTAGAATCAGGCACCATTTGAAGTACACAATATGCATGTTTCCTAACTAAATTTATCCTTGAGACTAGTCTTGTGTTTTGTTTTGGGTATGCAACAAAGTTGAATGCTTGTATTTGCAGCCTTCAGATTCCACATTCCTTTTATTTTCTACAGCCTTAGTCTGTGGGCTTTTATCAACTGTACATTAGTGAAGGACAAAAAATCTATGACTCAAGTGCATCAGAACATTTGGTGAAGAGCCTCTTTATTTACTTTGACTCTATAACAGAAATAAATGCACTGAGTTGTTTTTAGATCTCAATTAACTGTAAGTAATCAAAAGGATACTAGAAATGTGCTAAAGTACTCTCAGGTGGCTTCAGCATGGAGGCCTCCCCTATCCACGAAGCCTAGCTCTCTTTAAACTAGCATACCTAAAAATTCATCATAACTGTCTGCACTGGGAGTTAAGTTGGCTTTATCATGTCACTCAGGTGTGTGGATTTTTCATTCCCTGAGCAGTATACAGTAGAACTTCAGAGTTATGAACACCAGAGTTCTGAACTGGCTGGTTAACCACACACCTCATCTGGAACCGTAAGTATGCAATCAGGCAGCAGCAGAGACCAAAGAATAAAAATAAAAAATAAATCAAATATAGTACAATGCTGTGTTAAATGTAAACTACTAAAAAAATAAAGGGAAAAGCTTAAAAAAAAGATTTGACAGGGTCAGGAAACTATTCTGTACATGTTTCATTTAAATTAAGATGGTTAAAAGCAACATGTTTCTTCTTCATAGTAAAGTTTCAAAGTTGTATTGAGTGAATGTTCAGTTGTGAACTTTTGAAAGAACGACCGTCATGTTTTGTTCAGAGTTACAAACATTTCAGAGCGTGATGAACAACCACCGTTTCTGAGGTGTTCTTAACTCTGAGTTCTACTGTAGCTGGATTGACTCAACTTTAGGAACCTGGCCTTCCACCAACAGACGTCGGTCCAATAAAAAATAACACCTCACCCACATATCCTGGGACTAACATGGCTACAACAACTCTGCAAATTAAAATTTGATTATTTCATCCATACTACAAAAAAGATAATGAAAGGACTTCTGTGAGTTAAAGTATTCTGGCCTGTTGTGATGGAATGACTATTGTTAATTAACTGAACAGATGTGAACAGCCTAATGACAGCTATGTTTTATACATAATGGTAAATTGTTATAATTCTCAGTTTTTTTAGTTACTTGGGCAGCTAGCAACCGATTTGCATTAATTTAGTTTTCTTTCCTTTTTTCTATTGCCTTATTAAACTTTCTTACTAATTATAATTTAATATTCCAAACTTGAGGATTTTATGCATTTGCTGCAAAGAGCTGCAAACATATGCTAGATTTACTCAATAAATTTGCATTGCTTATATCACTTTTGACAAAATTTGAGCCTTCTCCTGGGAATACAAAAGCTACAGCGTATGTGTGGCAATTCACATCTGAGAGTATGTGATAATAAGAAAAAGTCAATAACAAAAAGCTGAATTAAGAAAGCAGTCTGCCTGGTGTAAAAATGTATTAATATAACATCTGTAAAATAAGTCCAAATGATGACAGGTGGCATGGTCACTTGGTTTTGAAATGTGTATAAGGTTTAGTTTAAACTCACTGGCTTGAGTATTGAATCCTTTGAAATGCAACATACCATCTAACTTCACCATGAGTTCAAAAGCTTTGTTTGTAGAGAAGGAGTATAATGTATTCACAGTGCCTTACCTATACAAGTCCGTATGCCACACTTGGGAATTAAATTAGTACTTACAGCAAAAAAATGGTGGATTGCTCATATGTTCTATGCAGAACTCCTACCAAATTATCCACTTTGATGTTTACAAAGATATGTTAGCCTATCTTGTTATGTGTAGACTGTAGTAGGCATTTGAAGACCTGCATTTCAGAAAAAACATAACCAGTGTTTGATCAGTAGTTTGCAACATATCTGGACTATTTTAAAACATTTTTCTTTATATTAAAGGTTACTGATTTGGGGTTCAAAAGAAATAGCAGAATCACCATTACTATTCTTAGCTGAAAGATCTGTGGCTGCCTTCTAAAAGGGGAATAGCATTATCTGGAAAATATTTGTGTCTAAATAGCAGGATTGTAGCTTACAGGCTAAATTGTGGCTTTATTACAAGCCCTAAGCAAGGGACAGAGCATAGTTGCCTTGCATCAGGAGAAGACCAGGAATCAAACTGTGACTTCAAGCTTCCCCTTGGTCTGATGGAAGTAGGAAGCTAGCCCTATACCCCACACGGATTACTTCCTGCTCAGCCTCAGCAAAACTGTGCTGGTTGTAGTGTGGAGGGAGTGGGCTGAGCCAAGGCTGTGGTGACTTCCTGCTCTTTCCTGCCCACTTCTTACCTATCTGTATGAAAAATAGAGTAGCAGGTTTGTGGATGATGCTTTCCTCTGTGTAGTGTACAGGAATCAGGAAGTATCCCATTAAATAATTTGTGAGCCTTCTAGTGGTGTTCACTGTGCTCTGTTTTAGAAGCTGTCCGTCAGAGCATCAATATGCATGTAGCTAGATGTTTGTGACTGTTGTGACTGAACAGTTGTGACTGAACTGATGTTTGGATGTTTGTGACTGAACATGGTTATTTGGAACCCAGCTGTGCCCTGTAGTTTCCTTCTGTTTTTGTTGTATAAAGAGCAAAAGACACAACACCCTCCTATGCTGCTACCTGTGATATGAGTAGTGAGTGCAGGGTACAGATGTGCTCCCTTCCCCTCATTCCCAAAATTGGATGTGCAGCAAAGGTCATAGTTTGATTATTCTATACAATATCAGACATATCATATGATACATATATGGATCAAAAATTTGTAGCAGGAGTCTGCCTATGGCAGCCTAATATGAAGAAAGAAAACAATATGAACTTACAGTTGTAAGACGCTTGTGCAAATTTTATCCATATGAGCCAAACGGAATTTCTTTCAGTAGCAAGCAAGTCACTCACATAAATAGTCCCATTTAAGTTAATTGCTCCTGTCAGATGTGTCTAATATTATGGTGACAGATATAACTGTTTGAAAGGGGAAGAAGGAGTGTCTTGCGGTACAGGCCTGGAATTGGAGCTAGGAGACCTGGGTTCTGTTCCCAGCTCTGCTACTATTTTCCATATCACCTTGAGAACGTCATTTTAATTCTATATGCCTCTATTTTCTAATCTATAAAATGAGGTTAATATTTCAGAATGACGTTGAGAAGTTTCATTCATTAATACAGTGAATGCTATTAAAAAGTCGATCAGGTCCAACATTTTCCATCAAAACTATTTTCAGCAGAATACAAGATTTTCAAATAAATGTTCACCCCACAATCTACAGTGTGGCTGTGATGGGAGCGGGATCAGTGGAGATACATTTTGGAACATAGGGGTGGAGATTTCAACAGGAATCAGATGAGATGGTGTTCCACATACCCTGTCTCCTTTCTTTTCTCTGTCCCCTTTGCTTTCAGCATGCGGGTGCTGCTTATTCTCTCCTTCCCCTTCCCCTTAATGCCCTGTGATCCAGAGCCAGCCTCGAGGGCCATCCCCACCACCTACTGCTGCAATTGGGCAGTTGAAGTGGTGTTTGGGCTGGATATTTGGCTCCTCTTTGGTGGAGGGCAAAGGGGATTGATACGATTTTCTGTCTAGATAGGAGATAGCAATTTTGGGCTCTGTGTTTCACTCTTACCACCCTTGATCTAGTCCCTGGGTCTCTAATGATGCCGGCAGCTGAGCTGATCTCCAGTTTGGGGAATTGGAAGGGATTTTTCTCATGTAGCAAAATTGGCAAACTGTTGTGTGGGATTTTTTCATCTTCCCTCTGACACCAAGGAGGTTTGGTTTGGGGGTTTAGGTTTCATTGTCACAACATCGTCAGGTACCAGTATGGTAGGAGTGGGGTAGAAAGTTTTCCACTGATGTCCCTTTAACGCAGCAGGCTGCCTAGATATTGAGCAGAACATTGCATGCACCCAGCTTGTGACTTCCCTCATCTTAGTTTTGCTGTCTCCAGCAAGGAAAGGAGAACACTGGGACTCTGTCTTTCAGTTAGGATGCCTTGGGTGGCCTGTGGGTGTAGAGTTGGCTTGGCCTTCACAATTGTTCTAAGGTTTATAGTATACCAGAGCCATTAGTGCCAGTTGAGATCCACACTGGAACAATCTTGGGGGTAGTTTAGAGTAATTGTTTTAAATAATGTTACAGCTTCTACATGTAACCACACTATGTTGTCTGTGTCTCATTGTTTTTATGTCTACATCAGTGAACATTTCCATGGAAGTTATCTGCTTCCTGGGGAACGTATATTCCCCAAGAAAGCAGATAATTTCCATATATATATATATATATATATAGTGGTTTACTAATGGAAAACAAAAAATCTGAACATCTTTTGGGTTTTGGCAGTTTTGTTTTCAGATGGAAATTATCTAGTTTTCAGAATATTGGCCCAATAATTTGGAGATTCAACATCTGCACTAGCTTAGTTTTTGATAGGTAAAATAGGAAATAACTATGAAATCGTAGCAGTCAGTTCATTAATTATGACTTTATAATGGTATCTGTTGTCTTTGAAAGGACTTTAATATATTTAAATGGAAAGTACTATATGAGTGCTGTCATAAATATAAAGGGAAGGGTAAACCCCTTTGAAATCCCTCCTGGCCAGGGGAAAGCTCCTCTCACCTGTAAAGGGTTAAGAAGCTAAAGGTAACCTCACTGGCACCTGACCAAAATGACCAATGAGGAGACAAGATACTTTCAAAAGCTGGGAGGAGGGAGAGAAACAAAGGGTCTGTGTGTCTGTCTATACGCTGCTTTCTGCAGGGGATAGACCAGGAATGGAGTCTTAGAACTTTTAGTAAGTAATCTAGCTAGGTATGTGTTAGATTATGATTTCTTTAAATGGCTGAGAAAAGAATTGTGCTGAATAGAATAACTATTTCTGTCTGTGTATCTTTTTTGTAACTTAAGGTTTTGCCTAGAGGGGTTCTCTATGTTTTTGAATCTAATTACCCTGTAAGATATCTATCATCCTGATTTTACAGGGGAGATTTCTTTATTTCTATTTACTTCTATTTTTATTAAAAGTCTTCTTGTAAGAAACTGAATGCTTTTTCATTGTTCTCAGATCCAAGGGTTTGGGTCTGTGGTCACCTATGCAAATTGGTGAGGCTTTTTATCCAACATTTCCCAGGAAAGGGGGGGTGCAAGTGTTGGGAAGATTGTTCATTGTTCTTAAGATCCAAGGGTCTGGGTCTGTAGTCACCTAGGCAAATTGGTGAGGCTTTTTACCAAACCTTGTCCAGGAAGTGGGGTGCAAGGTTTTGGGAAGTATTTTGGGGGGAAAGACGCGTCGAAACAGCTCTTCCCCAGTAACCAGTATTAGTTTGGTGGTGGTAGCGGCCAATCCAAGGACGACGCGTGGAATATTTTGTACCTTGGGGAAGTTTTGACCTAAGCTGGTAAAGATAAGCTTAGGAGGTTTTTCATGCAGGTCCCCACATCTGTACCCTAGAGTTCAGAGTGGTGGAGGAACCTTGACAAGTGCAAACCAGTATGTGTGGGAGGGAGGGGGCATGGTGGGATGGATGGATGCATGGATGGATGGATGGATGGATAGATAAGACAAGCTTAGAAAAAATGGTTTAGTAGTTTATAAAATTATAAACCTTTAGGGCCAGATTGTCAAAAACAGTCCTTTGTTTTTGTGTCCTAATTTTTGGGGGCACAACTGATCCCACAGTTACTTCTAGATGCTTTTAATATTTCTATTTGTCCAGTTATTTACACTGTGGCATTTGAACACATATTATTTGGAAGTCAAAGTACCTGTTTTACAGGTACAATCGTATCTTTAGATATCTAAGTGTCTCTTCACAACATGGCTAAAACAGGCCCTAGGATCCCCCGCCCCCCCCCCCGGAAGGCCCAACTCAAGGAGAATGTGATTAAAGACAAAAATACCCCAACCAATCCCTTCCTTTGTCACAGAACTAAGCAAGAGCAAGGCATGACTTCAAGCTGTATGAAATTGTGTCCATCCCCCATTCTGTTATTCAGTGCATTCAGTGGCCTTCTCACTCACAGCCCTGCACTTGAGTTTAGGACAAGCTGTGATCTTACTATGCTTCATTACCTTAGGTGACTCTGCCAACCTGCAACAAATACCCGAGCAGTACCTAAAAACTTTGAACAATTCACTACCAGAAGAACCCCCCCACTGTGCTTCCTTTGAGATATCTGTTGGCCCTCTTTGCCCTATGGATGCTTTGGGAAAGGTGAACAAAGCTCTCCAGTTTATGAGCTTGAATATTTCACACTGTAAAATATCATGGCATTTGTCAAATGTAGGTAATTTTTCTATTTGCTTCTTGTCACTTGGATATTTATTTGCCTTATGTCTTTGTTTCAAAGTAGGGATTGCTTCCAGTAGAGAAGGACTTCTGACTAAACTAGAGATTTGGTATATTTTGTCAATGCAATGTAGAATAAACCTTGACAAATGGAAAGCAGGAAAACGTGAAATATTTCTATACTTAAACATGAATAGAACAAGAAACCAAAGGAATCTGTGTCTAAATGATATGCCTGTTAGAAGGAACAAAGCTGAAAAGCAGGATCTTTGAGAATAAAATGTGTGATAAAATTCACTAGCAATTCTGCTTCCTTGTGAATTCAGCTTCCCGCACATTAACTGTAAAGACATATATATTATGATGAAACATATGTGATAGCTTCTTAAACCAATGTATTGGGGAGACAGGCAAAATAGCTCATAGCTTGATTCTTTTTTAAAGAAAGACTGCCTCAGTAACATTTAAATATAATTAGATCACTACAGAATAGTGAGCTACAGTATACTGTACACTGTCGTATACTGTTACGTGCTTATCAAAGCAAGTTGTGATCAAAACAAAATGTTATGATTTGAATGTCAGTTTTAAGACTCATATACGAGAAATTTAAAGTGAATAATCTGTTGCTTATTTTAGAGGATATTGTCAGGTAAAGGGTATGAATTATAGCAGGTCAGGAATTTTTCCATGAAAGTTTTGTTTTGTTTTGTGGAAAAATACTGATTTGCAGAAACTAAACCTTTTCAGAGAATTTGATTAAACTTTCATTCAGAGGGTTTCCTAAGTGTCGGATGAGCTTTCTGCTTGGTGAGTGAGTGAGTCCATCCCACCCTTGATTAGCCAGTAGCCCAATGGCTAGGGTGCTCACTGGGATGTGGATTCAAGTCACTGCTCTGAGTCAAGCAGAGCAAGGACTTGAATGTGGGTCTCCTACATCCCAAAGGTGAGTGTCCTAACTATGGGGAAATTAGCTTCTCTCAGTTTTTGGTCATGAAAAAAATGGAAAAGGCTATTTTTTTTTGTTCCTATGCAGAAGGAAATCAAATGTCAAAATCTTTATTTTTTTTTTCATAAAACGAAAAGCTTGTTTTGCTTCCAGCCCTAGTGTTAATATATTTTAAAATAATTAAACAATATATTGATACTAACCCCTAATATTAAACTCACTAAACATTATACTCTAATAGAGCCAATAGTTTTTTGTTGACAACATGCAGGTGAATGAAAGACATAGGGATGGATTAGGGATGGTTTGTTAAGCCACAATTTGTTAATTTAACCAGGGGGAGAAGCTCTATGTACGTATCTGCTCTCACATATCAGCCATTTAATTGGGGCTAGTGTGGGGTTACTAGTCATGCATCATATAACCAATAAATTAGAGTATACCTCCTTCAGCCTAACCCCTAGGGCTCAGCTCACTTCTGAATCATCTAAGACTGCATACCACGTATAAGCGTGAAAGGGGGTGTAGTTTTATAAATTTGCTGAGGTACCCATGAGGTTTTTAAAGCTGAAATCTAACAACTTATCCCTGCCCCCCCCCCTTATCCCTGTCCATCCCCTCATCCCCCAGACCCAGGGCTGTAGTGGGGCTGCAGCTCCAGGGGGGGGACACAGACAGCGGTAAGGGGGCTGACGTTGAGGGCAGGTTTCGGGCTAGGACTGAGGCCAGAGCCAGGAACAGAGCCATGCCCAGAGGTTGAGGATGGGGGTGGAGCCAGGCATGGGATCAGAAGCTGGGGCTGGGGCCAGAGAAGAGCTTGGAGTGGAGTGGGGCTGGGTGGCACTCCCTCCCTGCTCCTCATGGGAAATGGCCCGGGCCCCGCCGCATCCTCCCAAATGTTCCTTCGTGCCCCTCCTATGGGGGTGCGCCCCACAGTTTGGGGACCTCTGCTCTAGGGACCTTACTCAAAGGCTTCCAAAGCCCTCTGACACTATTTCCCCCATGCTTGGAATCAGGAGTGAGATCTAGAAACTTTTGCTGAGGCCAACAGGGAGGCTTCTGCGTGAGGTGATCTAGACAAGAAGTTTCCTGGGTCAATGATGAGCCAGGGAAGCTCAGCCACCCCTCAGTGGGAGAGGATAGCCTGACTCAGAGACAAAAAGACTAGTTTTAGTTCAGCATGGAGCTTTGAGCTTGGGACCTGCAAGAGAGAGAAACAGAGCAGCTCATGGAGTCTCTCATTAATGCCTCCTCCCCACAAAAGGAGTCTTTGAACTTCTGAAGGAAAGTTGCATGGATCAGGAAGTTCCAGCCCTGTGGAGACCAGCATCTAGGGTGGCAGAGATACAACCCAGCACTGCCTCTCCAGAACCAGCTGACACTTCCACAGGACTTCAGGGCAAGTAGTCAGTGAGACTGATAGGATCCAAGAGAAGATCCTGCCCCACTCAGGGGCAAAGCCACAGTAAAGGGGCTCCTTTGGTTTAAGCTGGCTCACCAAAGGCTCTTAAGCAAAATAAGCAGTCATGGGATAAGAGGGAAGGTTCTCTCATGGATTGGTAACTGGTTAAAAGATAGGAAACAAAGGGTAGGAATAAATGGTCAGTTTTCAGAATGGAGAGAGGTAAATAGTGGTGTCCCCAGGGATCTGTACTGGCCCAGTCCCATTTAACATATTCATAAACAATCTGGAAAAAGGGGTAAACAGTAAGATGGCAAAATTTGCAGATGATACAAAACGACTCAAGATAGTTAAGTCCCAGGCAGACTGTGAAGAGCTACAAAAGGATCTCACAAAACTGGATGACTGAGCAACAAAATGGCAGATGAAATTTAATGTTGATAAATGCAAAGTAATGCACATTGGAAAACATAATCCTAACTATACATATACAATGATGGGGTCTAAATTAGCTGTTACCACTCAAGAAAGAGATCTTGGAGACATTGTGGGTAGTTCTCTGAAATCATCCACCCAATGTGCAACAGCAGTCAAAAAAGTGAACAGAATGTTGGGAATCATCAAGAAAGGGATAGATAATAAGACAGAAAATATCATATTGCCTCTATATAAATCCATGGTCACCCACACCTTGAATATTGCGTGCAGATGTGATCACCCCATCTCAAAAAAGATATATTGGAATTGGAAAAGGTTCAGAAAAGAGCAACAAACCTGTTTAGGGGTAAAGAACAGGTTCTGTATGAGGAGAGATTAATAAGACTGGGACTTTTCAGCTTGGAAAAGAGGCAATTAAGGGGAGATCTGATAGAGGTCTATAAAATCATGAGTGGTATAGAAAAAGTAAATAAGGAAGTGTTATTTACTCCTTCTCATAATACAAGAACAAGAGCCCACCAAATGAAATTAATAGGTAGCAGGTTTAAAACAAACACAAGAAAGTATTTTTTCACGCAACGCACTGTCAACCTCTGAACTCCTTGCCAGAGGGTGTTGTAAAGGCCAATACTATAATAGGGTTCAAAAGGGAGATAGATAGATTCATAAAGGATAGGTCCATCCATGGCTATTAGCCAGGATGGGCAGGAATGGTGCCTATCCTCTGTTTGCTGGAAGCTGGGATTCAGTGACAGGGCCTGGATCACTTTATGATAACCTGTCTGTTCATTGCCTTTGGGGCACCTGCCATTCGCCACTGTAAGAGGACAGGATACTGGTCTTGATGGACCTTTGAACTGACCCAGTATGGCTGTTCTTATATTCTTCACAGCACTGCAACACTCATCTCAGCACTCAATCTCTCCATACAAATTGTCTGGGGACTATCAGGATTGGGATACTAAATTCCTTCTAAGATGCACAACCTGTTAAGCACTATGGAGTCCCTCAGGCTGTGGCGAGGAGAGATGCCTCTCCCCACTGACCCCAGCCCTGCCCTGGCCCTGCCGTGGCTGGGGTACAGACGCCCCACCCACCTGGCCCCAACCCAGCACCACCCCAGTCCTGCCATGGCCGGGGAGAGGCACCTAACCCATGGCCCCAGTCCCAGGGGAGATCCCAGATGCTGCTGTGGGAGACAAAGCTGGGGGGGGGTCCTCTCTCCCTGCCATAGCCCCAGGGCAGCCTGCACCCCAAACTGCTCATCCCTGGCCCCACCTCAGAGCCCACACCCCCAGCCAGAGCCCTCACCTCCCTGCACTCCAACCCTCTGTCCCAGCCCTGAGCCCCCTCCCAGACTCTGAACCCCTCGGTACCCCCATGCACATGAATTTTGTGCATGCATGGAAAAAAATTAGAGGGAACACTGTTGGGAAGTGGTTGATAATGTTTAGTACTTATTAGTTCCCACAGTCCCCATTGGCCTGGAATGGTGAACCACGGCCTGTGGGAACTGCGATCGGCTGAACCTGTGGACGCTGCAGGTAAACAAACTGTCCTGGGCCATCAGCAGATTTCCCCGCGTGCCAAAGGTTGCCAATCCCTGCCTTACAACATCAGTCACAAATTCTTTAGTACCTAACACAATTACCACACTTTTCTTATTTCTCCAGTAAGTGAGAATGCGCTTGGCATTAAGCAGGCCTTCATTAACCAATGTGCGCTTAATGAATTTGCATAGACCCCCATGCCCAAGGAGCCCCTGATCACTGAATTTACAACAGGCCAAACTGGTAATGTTGCAATGGGTCAAACCTGAGTAGTGCTGCAACCCTGCGTGCCAAGTTGTAATGTCTCTCATTCAGATTTGGCCTGGTTGGCCCGACATGATTACAGGGGGTTGAGAGGCCAAATTTGAGTGATTGGCATTGCAACCAGATACACAGGGTTGCAATGCCACACAGGTTTGGCAAGCAACACATGAGTGTGTGGCAGGTGATGTGAGCGAGTGGAATTACTGGGCTGCAGTATTGAGAGGATCTGCCTTTGCCTAGGACATGAGCAGAGCACTGAGCTGCGGTGTGTGTGTGTGTGTGTGTGTACACGTGTGTGTGTGTGTGCGCATGCAGTGAGTGGCCTGGAAGGTCCTGTGTGGATGAGGGACTGGGGCAAATTGTTAGTGGGCTATGGGGTGAATACGACATATTGGGAGGTTGTGGGGGATAGCTGGGGCCTGGGATATTGGGAGTGAGCAGAGGGGAGGTATGCTGGGAACTATGACCAGGGGGGCTGATATGTTGGGGACTGCAGTGAGTGGTATGTGTATCAGGGCTGCTGGGATGTGTGGACGGGGGGGCTGCCAGAATAAGTGAGGGTTAGTGGGGTATATGTGGCAAGGATGGGGTCTGTGGATAGTGTATGAATAGGGCAATGGTGCTTTACTGAATGGCTTCGCTTCATGCCACACAGAGTTGGCAGATGCTGGAGCAAAGCTACAATGGTCTTGCAGCACTGCTCAGGTTATCCCAGTCACACCTCCTTCATGGTGTGTGTGGGGGGGGGCGGGGTGTCAAATCTTAGTGAAGGTGGGAGACCCTTAATTTCCATAGTGCAAATGCCCTGAAATTATTTAATGCAGAACAGTCTTTAAGGCCCCTTTAAGAGTGTGGCCCCTGCTATTTGAATGGTTGAATCCAAAAGCGTCATGTTGAGAATATTAAACACAATTTTTAAAGTTATTATTTTAAGTTTGTCAATAAACCCAAGCTCCTTCAACATTTCCTCCATGTGAGCTTTGAGGCAGAAGGAGTGGTTCAGTTGCAGCATGTCTAGGAATGAGCTCTCAGAGGACTTAGCCATCACCCCAGCTGGTCCAACTAAACCTCCCCTTATTGAGACAGAGAGGTATGGTAGCATGCTAATTTGGAAAGATACAAAGATAGAACTGAAGGCCCAATCCTGTCTACAATGGGACTAATCACCTAAGTAAAATTATACACATGCAACATGATCAGGACCTAAATCTGTAAAACTACATAATAAGTCTCCAGTCCTGAAACTGGTTTCAGAATGGTAGCCGTGTTAGTCTGTATCAGTAAAAACAACGAGGAGTCCTTGTGGCACCTTAGCTGGTCAGTAGACAAAAAATTATGCATGCAGAGCGGAGAAAATCCCATCCAAAATGGAAGTTCTCCTAATGTCCAAAGTCTGCTTTCATTGCTTCTGACCACTCCTGCTGGGAACTCTGGCTGGCTCCTCTTTGTAGTTCTCTCCCAGGGTCACATAGTGGGAGGAAGGGAGGAAGCACCTGTGTCCTGATGCCCCCGAAGTGTGTGTGTGGATCTCTATTGCATCCCTGGGATGTGGAAGAGGGAGGGGTAGCCATAGCTGGGCCCATTTCACTCCCTCTCCCACTGCGGCAATTCCTGATTTTGCTGCTGCTCCTACCAGCTGGAGTCTGTTCTTTTTTTTTCCAGCAGAACTAAAAAAAAAAATTACAAAAAAATTCTGAAAACTGAAAAATCAAATATTTTAATGAACATTTTTCATTTTTTGGTTTCCCCCCCCCCATGTATACAAAAATGAAATGTTTCCAAAATCTCAAGAAAATCCTTTTTTGACCAATCCTACAGATAAACCACAGAATGTCTTGGCTTATTAATCACAGTCTTACCAAAATTATGTCTTGGAGTACCTTGATTTATCTCTTCCATGAGTCAGTTCATCTCCACGCAATTCATAAGCCAGTGGATATTTATTTGCTGATCATAATTACTATATATTTCAAGTCATGCAATGAGACTTGACGAGAGTGGACACTATGGGACAGGATTAGGTAGTCCCCATCATCTTTTCTGGATGGCTATCTGGATAGCTTCAATGTGAATTTGAAAGGATTTCAATTATTGTGCTTTTCTTTTGTGCTTAAAGGATTATAATCATTTTTCAGTTGAAATGCAATATGGTCGGGGGAAAGGAATTAGGAGGATTACTGGTAGGATTGGATTTACTTTATGAGGGCATATATCAGGCCATAGTTTCAGCTTTAATTCTGAAACTTCTTGGTTTTGTGAGTTTATAGTCAGACCTTTAACATGTTTTAAATGTATCCTTTTGTGACGATACAATATATCCATAGAACAAAGTCAGAAAGATGCACGCATAAGGCAAAGCCTACAAAGGGATAGGGAGAGTGCAACAACTAATATATCTCTGAGAAACCACATTCACAAAGGCTATTAAAAGCTATATATGGGGAGGGAGGAGGAGAAAAATAAAGAAAGGAAATTAAAAGAGGCTTTCAAGAGCTTAGAGACTAACCAATTTATTTGAGCATGAGCTTTCGTGAGCTACAGCTCACTTCATCAGATGTATACCGTGGAAACTGCAGCAGACTTCATATACACACAGAGAATATGAAACAATACCTCCTCCCACCCCACTGTCCTGCTGGTAATAGCTTATCTAAAGTGATCAACAGGTGGGCCATTTCCAGCACAAATCCAGGTTTTCTCACCCTCCACCCCCCCACACAAATTCACTCTCCTGCTGGTGCTAGCCCATCCAAAGTGACAACTCTTTACATAATCAAGTCGGGCTATTTCCTGCATAGATCCAGGGGATGTGAGAAAACCTGGATCTATGCAGGAAATAGCCCGACTTGATTATGTAAAGAGTTGTCACTTTGGATGGGCTAGCACCAGCAGGAGAGTGAATTTGTGTGGGGGGGTGGAGGGTGAGAAAACCTGGATTTGTGCTGGAAATGGCCCACCTGTTGATCACTTTAGATAAGCTATTACCAGCAGGACAGTGGGGTGGGAGGAGGTATTGTTTCATATTCTCTGTGTGTATATAAAGTCTGCTGCAGTTTCCACGGTATACATCTGATGAAGTGAGCTGTAGCTCACGAAAGCTCATGCTCAAATAAATTGGTTAGTCTCTAAGGTGCTACAAGTACTCCTTTTCTTTTTGCGAATACAGACTAACACGGCTGTTCCTCTGAAACCTTTCAAGAGCTGTGTGATGAGAATACAAAAGCCAGCTTTTTAGAAGCAAAATGTGCCAAATGGAAAATTACCTATTAATAGAAGAGGGTGAGGGGAAAGCAAGGACTTTGCTAGAATACATTTCTAAAGAATATTAGGAGAAACCATAGTACCTATCTGACACTGGTGGTAGTGTTTTAGGTAACATGGTTCACTTGTGACAGTCAGTCACAGGGGAACAATGGATGACAACATTTGGCCTGGGAATCCATGCAACAAAGACTTGCAGAAAATACAGACGCACGAAAGAAGGAAAGGAAATAGCAATTCATAATAGAGTATAATAAAGAGAAAAATAACTAGAATGCAAAGGCTGTAGAACGCAGACCTACAATGAAGCAAATGTGATTCTTACATCAATATATGCTGTGAAATATTTATGGCAAAATCAATACACCATCAATAGTAGGTTCCTGTGCTACATTAAAGGTGAGCTTTACTCAGCTTGGCGAAACTTAAAATAATACACAATGTACACTTAAGAGGCAAGTGTAAAATAAAACCAATATGAATTCCAATTAATTACTGTTCATGGACTGAAGCCCTTTCGTGCAGTTACTATTATATTAAAGTATTTCTGATTACCAATATAACATGACATTTTTGGATTATAGGCATAAAGCAAATCTAAGCAATTATTAGACTTAAAATGGAGAAGAAAGAAATGTCATAAGAAAAATGAGTATTATTTAAACTAAGGTTCCATATAAACATAGTGTGAACAGTTAATGATTATTATAAATGTTCATAATGGTTAACTAATTTAATAGACTCCAGCAGATTGCTTATAATCATCTGTATCACTTCCTATTGATGTGCATCCATAACACCTAATACTAATGTCTGTACTGTTATAACATCTCTTTAGCATTTATAAACCATTTATAAAGAGGAAATAGATAGGTTCTTGGTAGTTCCTTTGACAGACCTGAATTTACCATACAGCCTTCTACAACAGCCCATTCTGGAAAGTCAGTTGGGACAGATATTCTGCTGGCATAATTTGTGTTATCTCCATTGAAACAAATGGAACTTCACAGTTTTAAGATCTACCCCCATGTCTCTGGATTCCTCAGATACTTTAAAAGTAAGCAGCCACTGGTGCTGTGAGTCTTCAGAATGTGGTTATGTTGCCTGTTTTTAGTATGGCGGCAGCAACAGGACTGAGAAGATATATCTGAGTATTCAAACTGCTTTTGGAGCTTGAAAGACTCCCGTTAATTTCAGTGGGCTTTGGATCACAGTTACTTCCTCCTGAAAGTGGTCGGCTTCCACAGATCGACTTGATCACTCAGATTGTTTCCAGGAGCAATTTTGCTTACCTCCTTAACCTGATTTCAAACAGACTCTGCAGTAAGGGAAGCAGATGGACTCAGGCCCTTGGGCCACCCTGTGTGAACTACAGAAGGGTTTAGAACATGGACTTGGGTGTAGAGAGGCTGTGCTACCTCCCGTCCCCCGATCTAAGGGCCTGATAGAAGGACCCACACTTACAGGATGGAGACGGAGAAGCTCCTGAAATGGCTACTGGGAAACCAGCAGCAACAAGCTGGACAACAACAGCAACAGCAGGCGCAGTTGCTACAGCAGCTGGCTACCCAGCAGCAACTGCAGGAGGCGTAGCAACAAGCTGACTTGGGACTTGGCTGCCCAGCAGCGAATAAATCAGGACCAACTCTCCCAACAGTTGGCAACCTTGTTGAGTATGGCACCAAGTCCTTCTCACACCCCAGCCGGAGGGGGGGGGGGGGGCTGGGGATAGCCTTGGGGGACTACCGGTGCATGTTACAAAGATGGAGCCTGGGGATGACCCCGAGGCCTTCTTGGTGACTTTTGAGCTGGTAGTTACTGCCACTCAGTGTCCCCCCAAACTCTGGGCCAAGATTCTAGCCCCATACTTAACAGGGCCAGCTCAGACCGCTTATCGCAAGCTTGACCCACAGGAGGCTCTGCACTACGAGAAGGTTAAGTCCGCTATCCGAGGCCAGACTGGCATCAACCTGGAGACGTACCAGCAGCGACTTGCCGAGAGAAATATCCGCCAGGGGCCAGACCACGAGCAGTGTGGAGCGGGTCTGTAACCTCTGTAGGAAGTGGCTAGAGCCAGAATGCCAGACCAGCTGCCAAGTGGCCAAAGCTGTGGCCCTGGAGCAGTTCCTTTGGATCCTGCCCACCGGGGGGAAGGAGTGGGTGCAGCGGCACCACCCAAAGACTGTTGCGGAGGCCACGGCCCTTGCCAAAGACAACCAAGCAGGAGGAGCGAGTGGGTCCCAAAACAAGGAGCTCAGAAAGGGGGACCCAGCCCACAGATGGAGGGTTGCATAAGACAGGAGGGGGAAGCCCCCGATCATATACCAGACAGATGGGGTCCCCAACGATCCTCAGGACATGGGGCCCCTCAGGGGCGCGCCTGCCCCAGACCCAGGAGGAATCGCCGGAAGGACCGGGCCTACTATAAACCATCCCACCCGTGAAGGGGAGCTGGGACCAGTGCTACCAGTGCAGACAAATGGGATACTTCAGGAGAGAATGCCCCTACATGGACTGCAATTACAGGCAGATCCTGGTGGTGGACCGAAGAACCAAGAGGGACAGGCCTGCGGAGATCGTGATCCCGGTGAGAGTGGAGGGAACTCCAACCGTGGCATTGGTGGATTTAGGGTGTAGCCAGATTGTCATCAGCGCTGGACTGGTAGAGCACTCCTGCCCATCCAGGGCACCGATACAGCTGCAACGTATACATGGGGATGTGAAATCTTACCTCACCGTCTGGGTGTGACTGGAGGTGGCCCAACAGGAAGGGCGGTGCCTAGTTGGGGTGGCCCCTAGGCTAGCCTACCCCGTGGTTCTGGGGTGCGACTGGCTGGGTTTCGTCAACCTTATACAGGAGTGGAGTGGACAGTACGGGAAGAAGGGGAGAGTTCACCCCTAGAAACATGGATTGTTAGGCCAAATAGGGCCACAGGACCCCTTGGAGGAGACATCAGGAGACTCCAAAGTAGCTGAGGAAAGACAAGCGCCATCCAACAGTCTGACAGGAGAAGAGCCAGGAGCGCTGGATATTGATGGAGATTTCCAGGACGAACAGAGAGGGGACCCCAGACTTAGCCGAGCCTGGGAGCAGATGACAAGCTGTGTTGGAGAGGCCCATCCTCTGCAACACCAGCCGCAAGGCCCTCATTTTGAGATCCATAAGGACTTGCTTTATCGGTCCAGGAGCCGGAGACGAGTTGTGCCAATTGTTGGTCCCGCGGAGGTTCCAAAGAGGATTACTCCATCTGTCCCATGCAGTCCCCTGGGCGGGACATTTGGGGAGATAAAAGACCCTACTAAGGGTGGCCCAACGATTCTTCTGGCCAGGCACACATCAAGAGGTCCGGGATTACTGTGTCTCTTGTCCCGAGTGCCAAAAGTCCAGTCCGAAGGGGATACCAAGCTCCCCCACCCCCACCCCGCAGGTGCCTTTACCGGGGATTGGCGGATTGGCCTCAACCTGGTGGGACCCCTAGAAAAAAGCAGCTTGGGACATAGATACACCCTGGTCATGGTCGACTATGCGACACAGTACCCTGAAGCAGTGCCATTACAGACAGCCATGGCCCCAGTCATTGCCAACAAGCTCTTGCAGATATTTTCCCACATGGGGTTACCATTGGGCTGCACTGCCCTAAGGGCACATTGTATGGACTCCAGCCGCTAGGCTGCCTTACCCTACTAGGGGAGGGGAATTAGGTGGACTCTGGCCATTGGGCTGCACTGACCTAGGGGCACAGTGTATGGACCCTGGCCGCTAGGCCGTGCTACCCCAATCGGCAAGGGGAAGCAGATGGACTCAGGCCATTGGGCCACCCTGTGCGAACTACAGAAGGGTTTAGAACATGGACTTGGGTGTAGAGAGGCTGTGCTACCTCCCGCCCCCCGACCTAAGGGGCCAATGAGGTACTAGCACCACTACAAACAGGGCTACTTCAGGTAGCCTGGTAAGGTTGTGGCCATGGATGGGGAACCACATACCTATTGGGTAGACATGTTCACCCCATTCAATGAATCTAATATTGTTAAAGCTACTGGTGGGATGGGTGGCAGGGAATAGCCATGGGACTGATGATTCATTATAGCTGGAAGAATAATTAGACTAAATGTTCAAAGTGATCCTCATCTTACATGATGCAAAATAAGGTAAAATGGCCACGGGCTCCCACATCTGTCTCAAACTCTCTACCCACAAATGTTGTGTGAAGCTTAATATGCTCAGAATCCCAACAAGTCTGGAGTGAAGAACCTGTTTGCTATCAATGTACCAGTGTATTTAGCAGTGCACCTTACAGATTATCCCTACTTGTTTTTTGACATATGACCTATATCAACCCCTCGTGACTCAAAACATCAGTTTCATTTAACTATTAATGATTGATGAGCCCCTTCTGAAGGCTAGTACTGAAACAGTCACACATTTCTGATTTCTTGAGCTATTGGTCAGGATTAGAAGGGGTTTTTTTCCAGTCTGCCCTGAATTCTGTAAGGTGTTGAGGACAAAATGTCCCAGGAAATGTTAGGTTGCTTTTCTACCTGTTTGTATTTTTCTTTTTAGCCCAACTAAAAACATTTTTGTGCTTTAGAAAAGTTAGGCTATTCTAGCACTAGAGCATACTATTTTATTAACTTTTTTATGTATTAATGGTATTGTCATAACACCTATGAGCCCTACTCAATGACTAGGATTCTATTGTGCTAGGTGCTGAACAAAAACAACTAAACAATGGTGCCTGTCCCAAACTTCTAAAATGTCCTGAATGTTCCTTCTCTTCATCTCCACAGTGAACTCCGTTGAGAAGAAATGTAGAGCTTAGTTTCAGAGATTCAATGTGTATGTTACTTTTTAAAAAGGAGATAATTAAATAGAATGGATCAATTTTAGCTAATTCATTAATCATATCCAACTTTTTCATTCAAGATCAGCACCTTTGAAATGATATACCAGTGTTCTTGCACTGTTAAAAGAAATCCAACAATTAATCTCACAGTTTGGGCCATTTCAAGGGGTCAATATTAAATCTCAAACACCTTAATGTAGGCCATAATACTTTTTGCTGGCAAGAGGATTAAAGGAAATATATCTTTAACCTGACCACTTGGCAATTTTATCAAGAAACCTTGTTTCTATGCATAGGTTAGTATTCCTATGGTATTTGTCTGTGGTAGAATTTAATTCTTTATCGAGTTAGCCATGTTTTGTTACTGAACAAAAATGTTCCTTGGACTCTGTAAGACTATTGTTATACTTTTATGCTTGAAGATGTAGGTGCATATGAACCATGCTGGGCACAGTTCAGCTTAAACATCTTCCTCTAATGTGTTAGATGCCCTCCTTGGAATTCTGCAAAGACAAGCCATTAAATCCTACATGTAGATACAGATTATTTTGAACATCTCATAATCTACATTGATTCATGTCAGATGGGCTACAAAAGAAAGGTTTGGTGAAAAGCAGTTATTAGCAGCAACCATCGTACAGATATTGGGATATGTTGGCCCCAGCAGTGTTTGTTTGACACATAATGCCTCCACACCATTCCAGTTCAGTGGAATCAGATCATGGTGTTCTCTTATTATAACACTACATCTCAGCATTTTTCACAACTAGATCTGTCAGGCACTGCCTCCAATTATTGGGGCTAGCATTTGGAGTGTGGGTTACAGTTAGGTATAGAGTTGGGACTTGGTCCAGGGCAGTCCTGGAATTGAATTCCAGAGACAGATCAGGGTCAAAACCAAGATCAGAATCTGTAGACAAATCAGAATCATAGCCAGAGTCCAGGTGCAGGCCAGAGGTCAAAGCCAGGTGGTCAGAGTCCAAAAACAAGGCAAGCTGATACTAAAGCCACAGTCCAAATACACAACAAAGGTAGAAACTGGATAGTCAGAGTCCAAGTATTTGGGGGGTCAAGGGGAGAGGAATCAGGAGGCAGAAGCAAGGCTGGAGTGAGTCAGTAACAAGGCTTGAGTGAGGATAGTGCAGGGCAAGGACAGTACTGGGACAGGGCTCAGGCAAAGCTGGGGCGGGAGCAGGCTGGAAGTCTCTTGAGTTTGGTGCACTGCAGGGCAGCAGGAGGGTTCCTAGCTGGGTAGTACTGTTGCTTAGACTGATTTGCAGCTCTCCTTGGGCTGTGGATATACCTGAGCATGAGGGTCACCTGACCCAGGCTGTGCTAAGTGATAGGTTGCAGCTGCATGCCTGAGAGTTGAGTTACTGCAGGCTCTGTTGAGTGCTGACTGACCGCAGGACTTATTGAGTTCCCAGGGTCGTTGGGCACAACGCTGCCCATATCTAAAGGCCCCTTCCCCCAGTCTAAGGGGAGGAGCTACTGCATCCAGGTCTTGAATAAATATGGGGGACAACTAATGATAAAACAGGGATGGGATTGAGGGTCACAGGGTTAAAAGCAGGGATCCAGAGGGGGACACTGAGCAGGGAGTCCCAGACAGTTCCCACTGCTCCTTGAAGGCATCTAGGGACTCACCGAACCAGCCCTGGTTTGAGCAGCCCTGGTTTCGCTGTGAGTTTCTCTCACACTCTCAGTGTTTCCCACATAAATTGGCAGTATAAAGACATTTTTTCTTAAAACAATACCTACATTTCTCCTATTTCGTTTGCAGTATCCAATCGTATGTCCATGCTTGGATGTGGGGACTGAAGTGGGCATTCATATTAGCACATTGTGCTTTCAGAAGTCAACCTTCCCTATATATAGCCTTGATTCAAATGGATAGCATCAATGAGATCTGGTGTCATATCAATCAGCTAAGAAGCACAGCATTTCATCTCCTACTGCATCTATATCAGATAGTCCTACAAATGTAGGAAGGTGCAGTGTTGCACACATCTTTCGTGACAGCCATTAATTATGCAAGAAATGAAGACATAATTCAGTATGGAAGTTTTTCAGGTTAAAACCTTCATCTTGCTATGCATCTAAAAACCAATCCAGCCTAATATATGTGATCTATCACACACATAGTGGTATTGCAAATTTAAAGATGGAAGACATGACAGCAATTGAACTAATAGAGGACCAGAGGATTACTATTTCTTTCACATAACAATTCTGTTTCTGGTGATGGTGAGGGATATTTTGGCCCCTCTCTCTCAAAAGGTGGATGAGGTTTTCTTCCGGCAACTCGCAGAAGCTACTAGATCGCATGCCCTGGTTCTCATGGGTGACTTTAATTTTCCTGATATCTGCTGGGAGAGCAATACAGCGGTGCATAGACAATCCAGGAAGTTTTTGGAAAGCGTAGGGGACAATTTCCTGGTGCAAGTGCTAGAGGAGCCAACTAGGGGGGGAGCTTTTCTTGACCTGCTGCTCACAAACTGGGAAGAATTAGTGGGGGAAGCAAAAGTGGATGGGAATCTGGGAGGCAGTGACCATGAGTTGGTTGAGTTCAGGATCCTGACACAGGGAAGAAAGGTAAGCAGCAGGATACGGACCCTGGACTTCAGGAAAGCAGACTTCGACTCCCTCAGGGAACAGATGGGTAGGATCCCCTGGGGGACTAACATGAAGGGGAAAGGAGTCCAGGAGAGCTGGCTGTATTTCAAGGAATCCCTGTTGAGGTTACAGGGACAAACCATCCCGATGAGTCGAAAGAATAGTAAATATGGCAGGCGACCAGCTTGGCTTAACAGTGAAATCCTAGCGGATCTTAAACATAAAAAAGAAGCTTACAAGAAGTGGAAGGTTGGACATATGACCAGGGAAGAGTATAAAAATATTGCTCGGGCATGTAGGAATGAAATCAGGAGGGCCAAATCGCACCTGGAGCTGCAGCTAGCAAGAGATGTCAAGAGTAACAAGAAGGGTTTCTTCAGGCATGTTGGCAACAAGAAGAAAGCCAAGGGAAGTGTGGGCCCCTTAATGAATGAGGGAGGCAACCTAGTGACTGAGGATGTGGAAAAAGCGAATGTACTCAATGCTTTTTTTGCTTCTGTCTTCACTAACAAGGTCAGCTCCCAGACTGCTGTGCTGGGCATCACAACATGGGGAGTAGATGGCCAGCCCTCTGTGGAGAAAGAGGAGGTTAGGGACTAATTAGAAAAGCTGGACATGCACAAGTCCATAGGGCCGGATGAGTTGCATCCAAGCGTGCTAAAGGAATTGGCGGCTGTGATTGCAGAGCCACTGGCCATTATCTTTGAAAACTCGTGGCGAACGGGGGAAGTCCCAGATGACTGGAAAAAGGCTAATATAGTGCCAATCTTTAAAAAAGGGAAGAAGGAGGATCCTGGGAACTACAGGCCAGTCAGCCTCACCTCAGTCTCCGGAAAAATCATGGAGCAGGTCCTCAAAGAATCAATCCTGAAGCACTTACATGAGAGGAAAGTGATCAGGAACAGTCAGCATGGATTCACCAAGGGAAGGTCATGCCTGACTAATCTAATCACCTTCTATGATGAGATTACTGGTTCTGTGGATGAAGGGAAAGCAGTGGATATATTGTTTCTTGACTTTAGCAAAGCTTTTGACACAGTCTCCCACAGTATTCTTGTCAGTAAGTTAAAGAAGTATGGGTTGGATGAATGCACTATAAGGTGGGTAGAAAGTTGGCTAGATTGTTGGGCTCAACGGGTAGTGATCAATGGCTCCATGTCTAGTTGGCAGCCGGTGTCAAGTGGAGTGCCCCAGGGGTCGGTCCTGGGGCCGGTTTTGTTCAATATCTTCATAAATGATCTGGAGGATGGTGTAGATTGCACTCTCAGCAAATTTGCGGATGATACTAAACTGGGAGGAGTGGTAGATACACTGGAGGCCAGGAATAGGATACAGAGGGACCTAGACAAATTGGAGGATTGGGCCAAAAGAAATCTGATGAGGTTCAATAAGGATAAGTGCAGGGTCCTGTATTTAGGACGGAAGAACCCAATGCACAGCTACAGATTAGGGACTGAATGGCTAGGCAGCAGTTCTGTGGAAAAGGACCTAGGGGTGACAGTGGACGAGAAGCTGGATATGAGTCAGCAGTGTGCCCTTGTTGCCAAGAAGGCCAATGGCATTTTGGGATGTATAAGTAGGGGCATAGCGAGCAGATCGAGGGACGTGATCGTTCCCCTCTATTCGACGTTGGTGAGGCCTCATCTGGAGTACTGTGTCCAGTTTTGGGCCCCACACTACAAGAAGGATGTGGATAAATTGGAGAGAGTCCAGCGAAGGGCAACAAAAATGATTAGGGGTCTGGAACACATGACTTATGAGGAGAGGCTGAGGAAACTGGGTTTGTTTAGTCTGCAGAAGAGAAGAATGAGAGGGGATTTGATAGCTGCTTTCAACTACCTGAGAGGTGGTTCCAGAGAGGATGGTTCTAGACTATTCTCAGTGGTAGAAGAGGACAGGACAAGGAGTAATGGTCTCAAGTTGCAGTGGGGGAGGTTTAGGTTGGATATTAGGAAAAACTTTTTCACTAAGAGGGTGGTGAAACACTGGAATGCGTTACCTAGGGAGGTGGTAGAATCTCCTTCCTTAGAAGTTTTTAAGATCAGGCTTGGCAAAGCCCTGGCTGGGATGATTTAATTGGGGATTGGTCCTGCTTTGAGCAAGGGGTTGGACTAGATGACCTCCTGAGGTCCCTTCCCACCCTGATATTCTATGATTCTATGATTCTAAAACTTTTACATCATCAAAGGGTGCTATGGATGCAACAATTAAAGTTCATATTTTCCTTGCCTTCATGTCCATTTTGTCAAGATCTTACTTAGCTAGACAGTTCAATGTTTAAAGGTCCCCAGGTTTCTATTTAGAGCAGATTAATGTAGTCATATCTGTTCATCTTTTCATAATGACAGGTTTCAGAGTAGTAGCAGTGTTAGTCTGTATGCGCAAAAAGAAAAGGAGTACTTGTGGCACCTTAGAGACTAACAAATTTATTAGAGCATAAGCTTTCATGAGCTACAGCTCACTTCATCAGATGCATTCAGTGGAAAATATAGTGGGGATATTTTATAGACACAGAGAACATGAAACAAGGGGTGTTACCACATAGACTGTAACAAGAGTGACCAGGAAAGGTGAGCTATTACCAGCAGGAGAGCAGGGTGTGTGTGTGTGTGTGTGAAACCTTTTGTAGTGATAATCAAACTGGGCCATTTCCAGCAGTTGACAAGAATAGTAGGAGGGGAAATAATCAAGGAGAAATAGTTTTACTTTGTGTAATGACACATCCACTCCCAGTCTTTATTGAAACCTAAGTTAATTGTAGCCAGTTTGCAAATTAATTCCAATTCAGCAGTCTCTCGTTGGAGTCTGTTTTTGAAGTTTTTTTATTGAAGAATTGCCACTTTTAGGTCTGTAATTGAGTGACCAAAGAGATTGAAGTGTTCTCTGACTGGTTTTTGAATGTTACAGTTCTTGACGTCTGATTTGTATCCATTTATTCTTTTACATAGAGACTGTCCAGTTTGGCCAATGTACATGGCAGAGGGGCATTGCTGGCACATGATGGCATATATCACATTGGTAGATGTGCAGGTGAACAAGCCTCTGATAGTGTGGCTGATGTGATTAGGCCCTATGATGGTGTCCCAGCCACTGGGAGCTGGGAGCAGCCGTACCTGCAGATGCTCAGGTAAACAAAGCATCTTGTGGCCTGCCAAAGGCTTACCCTGAACAAGCCGCAAACCAAGTTTTGGAACCCCTGGTCTAGATTATTTGTTTTATTTCTTTCTAATAATTACAGCTAGAGAATTATTAAAATAAAGTGAATTTAATATATATTATGAAATAGCATTCTGATTCAAACACCAACGGAAATTGCTCTCATAAATGCATGGATGTGACTGCTCTACTATTATACATAAATTGCATTTCAAAATAGCAATAAGACACTCCAGACAATATATTCCAGGAAATTATTACATTTTCTGGGTGGTTAAAGTCATTGGGCCTTTGGTCTTATGCCTCAGCACTTCTGAAAATATAATAAAATTGCCCACAATGTGGGCCTGAAATGTCTTATAATTTATACTAAATACTATTACATTGTAATAGTTACCATGTGTCATAGTTTGACTCAGACTCACAATTTATCAGACCACTCTGTTTTATTCGCAAAGCTGCTCTGCTAATACATTTAGAAGTGAGCCCCCCGAGTGGGGCTTGTGTCTCTTAATTTATACAGTTTTTGGAGAACAAGTTACAGAGAAGTTACAGACAAAAGAAGAAAAAAGATTTTAGTACCACCCTTTGAGATCCCTGAGACCAGTCATGTATCTTCAATTACCTGCCACCCTTAACAATCTCCTTTAACAGCTTCCAGTTAACTTAAGTAATTGCCCTTCACACCTTCCATTCTGATGCCTGCTTCTTAGACCTGCTGGCTCTATCTTAATTGCTTCTCCATTCAAAAGCTAACTGTCCCTACATGTGCTCCCTCAGATACTTTTTAACATGTTTTGGCATGCCCTGTCATATACAATGTATCCAGCATGTCTCCTTATACAACGCTATACTTATACAATGTTATACTTCCACAATCCCCCCTTTTGCTCAAGGCTACGCCCATGACCAATGACTTACTGGATTCCATACATCAATCCATCTTTTTCATTACTTTCACTGGTGACATTTAACAACATTAGATTAGCACTCTGGATTCCCCAGACCCTCAGGACACAGTAGCTGAGGATTAAGCTTCTCAAAGGACACATGTTGGAAGCAGGACCCTTTCTGGTTCCGACAACCCCTTTTGAGGGAACCGCTGTCACGGTTTTACATCCACCAGGCAGCAGGCGCTAGGCTCACTACTGCTTCTTGTTTGTTGGGTCCTGCTGTCTGCTTACCCTCTGCTTCTGGCAACCCTTATGAGAGCGCAGATTGTAAGGTATTGCAGGCTGTTCCTCTTTGTCTTCTGGGGTTGAAGCTGGTTCTGCGTGGTCTTGCAGAGGTGCTTGGTCCCCTTGAGGTGGCGCTGGCTTACACTGTGAGGCGTGGATCCATGCAGCGATGCCGGATAATTTCACTGCTGTCTGGGTGGTGAGCAGTACCTGGTATGGACCCTTCCACCGGGGTTCCAAGGCGTGCTTCCGAAGGTGGTGCCGCAGGTAGACCCAGTCACCAGGCTCAAGAGTGTGACAGGCAGCAGAGGTGGGTTCCGTCGGCCAAGCTGCTCGCACCTGCGAATGGAAGGAGCTCACAGCTTGCATTAACCCTTTGCAGTACTGGAGGAGCGTGCTGTGAGTTAGGTTTAGGTCTGGGGCTGGGGTAATAGTAGCCATTGTTCGCATAGGGCGTCCCATGATGATTTCAAATGGACTCAATTTGTGTCTCTGGGATGGGGATGACTGAATTTCCATAAGGGCCAGTGGTAAAGCAGCTGGCCAGTTTAACCCTGTGGAACTACAGATTTTTGCCAGCTTATTTTTAAGCACATCATTTTGCCTTTCAACTGCCCCTGCACTCTGTGGATGGTAAGGGCAGTGCAACAGGTGGGTGACATGTAATACCTGGTTTAGATGTTGAACAATTTTTCCAGTAAAATGTGTTCCCCGGTCACTAGACAAAGTGGCAGGAATTCCCTTGGTAGGGATAATGTGGTTTAACAGACATTTTGCAATGGACAATGAATCAGCTTTGCGACAGGGAAAGGCTTCAATCCAACCCAAAAACAGACATATTATAACTAAAATGAATTCATATTTCTGACACTTTGGCATTTGTACAAAATCAAGTTGCCAGTGTAGGAAAGATGCTTGAGGCAAACCCCGGAACCCTTGTGTTACTTTTACAGATTTGCCTACATTGTGGCTTTGACAAGTAACACAAGCAGCACAGTGGTGCGTTGCAAAGGAGCTGAAATGGGGAGCCCACCACCCTGCCTTACTCATAGCAGAGACCATCCCCTCCTTGTCGACATGCGAAACACCATGTAGCAGGGTGGCTAGAGACGGGTAGAGTGAGAGGGGGGCTACAAAGGTACCAGTGGACGATCGCCAAAGGGAATCAGAATGCAAAGAGCAACCCAAAGCACTCCAGGAGTCTTTCTCTATTTCTGGGGCAGAATCCTGGAGCTGAGCGAGATGAGACAGGGATGCTAGCATTACAGAGACAGAGAGGGGACCAAGAAACGCTTCTGGTGAAGGTTTTATAGTGGTGGCATGTTTTGCAGCAGCATCAGTAAGTGCATTCCCTTTTGCCACCTCGGTGTCTGCCGCTGAGTGGCCAGTACACTTAACAATTGCCAAGGCAGACGGTAGTAAAACTGCATGCAGGAGGGCGGCAATGTAGGGGCCATTCTTGATAGGGGTACCAGTAGAGGTAAGAAAACCTTGAGCCTGCCAGAGGGTGCCAAAGTCATGCACAACCCCAAAGGCATACCGAGAATCAGTAAAAATAGTGGCAGAGAGCCCCTCGGCTAGAAAGCAGGCACGGGTTAGAGCAATCAGTTCAGCCACCTGGACAGAGGTCACAGAGGGTAAGGGCGCAGCTTCTATGGTCTCAGAGAGAGAGACCACAGTGTACCCTGCAAGAAGGTGGCCTTGGTCATTTCTATAACAGGACCCATCAGTGAATAATACCAGGTCAGAGTTAGGGAGAGGTACATCTGAAAGGTCGGGGCGCGGGACAGTGATAGCGGAGACAGTTGCAAGGCAGTCATGGGGTTCACCATCACTAGATAAAGGAAGGAGGGTAGCAGGGTTTAACCGGGAGCAGCGCTTAATAGTAATATGTGAGGCTGAAAGCAGCAAAAGTTCATACCTAGTGAGGCGAGCAGAGGAGAGGTGAGCAGTAAATAGAACAGCCAAGTTTGCATAGCAAGTCCCGTCCCAGAAGGTTTGCAGGGGTGGAATCAGAGAGGAGGAATGCATGCTCCTCAGAGAGGGGACCGACCTGAACAGACAAAGATTTTGAGAGGGGAAAAGAGGTAGCGATCCCTGTAATGCCAACAGCAGACACAGATTTTCCAAATCGGGGAACCTCAGGCAAGTCAGTGGTGCGGATTGTAGAAAGAGAAGCTCCAGTATCAACAAGGAAAGGGAGAGAGATCATTTACAGTCAGGACACATTCTCCAGTAGGGGACAGAGGTAATAAGGGAGCTAAAACTTTGTGAGGTTCACCAGCATCCCATCATTGTTGGGGTGAAAAATAGGGTTGGGGATCAGCTGGAGGAACCAGTGGGGGGTTCACTTGATTTCCCATACAATTATTAGGTCGTCTGGACACTCTTTTTTCCAGTGTCCAGGCTGTTTACAGTAGTTACAAACCCCAGTTAATCCAGCCCCCCACCCCCTTCCGCAACCCCGTCCCTGTCCCGGATGTGGTCTGCTTAGTCCTGAATAATGCTGTATCTGCAGAGCCATTAACTTTTGGGAGGACTGTTCCTCCTTTCCTTTTAAAGTGCGGTGGCAATGCTCTGCTACTGCCAGCAATTTGTCCATGGTTTCAGTCTCCCATCCCACACTTATTCGTTTTAACATGCTGCCTGTGGCAGGGAGAAGACCATCAACAAATGCATGTGCCAAGGCCCCCTGCCCATTTACATTGGGCTCTTGTATTTCTGAATGTTGTAGGAAAATATCAGTTAGCCGGGACCTATAGTCGCCTGGGCTTTCTCCTTGCCCTTGCTTACAGCAATGTATTGCTGTCCAGTTTGTATTAGAAGACCACACTTTGGGAATGGCTTCATGCAGGCGCTTCCAAAGAACCATACACCGGTCTCTGTATGCCGAATCTGGGCCAGTACTTTTTATGGTTGAGTGGCATGCCTCAGCTGGCCAGTCTGCGGCAGCCAACCATTTTTCATAATAACTAGCAGGAGCTAACAATTTACACAGTTGGAGGAGATCTGTCTCAGAGGGTTCATAGGTTTCACAGATTAACAGAAACTCCTCAGCAAATTTGACAGAGTTTTCCTGTGGTTTGGGAAAACTTTTAACTATAGATAAAAGTTCCATATGAGTCCAGGGCTTATAATCCCATATGGACTCACTTTCTCCCATCTTAAGGACTCGTAAGGGTGCCACAACAGTTTGATCAGAGTCTCTCATTAACCTTCCATCAGGTTCTCTTTTCCAAGAAGAGATGTCAAGAGAATCTTTGCAGTCTGCTTTGGATTTCTTCTTCATAATATTTTGCAGAGGTGCGAGGCCAATGAGGGTATCTTCTTCACTTTCGTTATCTGTAGTCACTGAAGATTTTTCCTTTTCTGATTTCTTATTTGCGCAGAAGTATGGTGGGGGTCGGGTTTGATCCGGATCATTGCACAGGACTGGGCAAAGGGGAGCACTTGGACTAGTGGTGGGAGAGACTGCATCCAATTGAACTGTTAGTTTTTTGATAGAATTTTTAAGAGAGGTGAGTTTTGACTCAGTCCATCTACGATTTGCCTCTTCCCACCACTGCATGAAGCAGTCTACTTCTCCTCTCTCCAATTTGGTTTTTGGGAGGACGAGTTTGCTTTTTAAAGCGTCCACTCGATCCTTGTCCCAAGAACCTAACAGTGGCCACTGTAATTTGGGGTTCTCTAGAGCTAATTTGGACCATTTTTCAAGAAACCTACAAGAGTCCGGACCCCTCCTAAAATACATAAAATAAGCTGGAGTTCCCTTAGGGAACTGTTCTACCTTAGACTTCTGATTACCCCATCCAGGAGGACTTCACTCAGCACTCACACAAGAAGGAAATTCGGGCTCAGCAGAGCGGTACCCAGTGCAACACACAGAAAGGAGCCCACAGGCTACTGCCTCAACTGCCCTTGCTTTCACACCAGGGGTTATACCCAAGGTGTGGTGCGGCTGCAGCTGTGCAGATTCCACTTATTCAGACCGTGGGGACGGGGACCCCTTGGTCAGCCAGTATCCGGACAGATATGGCTCCCAGATTCACACACACACCACGGGGAAGACAGATAGACACAAAGACAAGACAGTCCTCAAACCGGTTAAAGCACAAAAATAATAATTACCCGAGACGTCTGATTCCAGAAGCTGGATCCAAAGACCCCTACCCGAACAGAGTGGGAACCAACAAGTTCAATGGCGTAGACTGCGCTGCTGCTGTGTATCTTTCTGTCTTGTGGAGGATCGCTTGGACTAAGCGTCCAGGCGCCGGCTGCCACGATCATCCTGCAAGGCAGTCAGGGATCACACAGCCTCAGTGAAGCCGCTTGCCATCTCAGTGGAACCTCCAAATTGTCAAAGTTTGACTCAGACTCACAATTTATCAGACCACTCTGTTTTATTTGCAAAGCTGCTCTGCTAATACATTTAGAAGTGAGCCCCCCGAGTGGGGCTTGTGTCTCTTAATTTATATAGTTTTTGGAGAACAAGTTACAGAGAAGTTACAGACAAAAGAAGAAAAAAGATTTTAGTCACCACCCTTCGAGATCCCTGAGACCAGTCACGTATCTTCAATTACCTGCCACCCTTAACAATCTCCTTTAACAGCTTCCAGTTAACTTAACTAATTGCCCTTCACACCTTCCATTCTGATGCCTGCTTCTTAGACGTGCTGGCTCTATCTTAATTGCTTCTCCATTCAAAAGCTAACTGTCCCTACATGTGCTCCCTCAGATACTTTGTAACATGTTTTGGCATGCCCTCTCATATACCATGTATCCAGCATGTCCCCTTATACAATGCTATACTTATACAATGTTATACTTCCATACATGGCTTCTAATTATTAGTTTGTTCACTGTTCGATTTTAGGCTATATGCTAGTACATCCAAGTCATTATACTTTTCATCCTCTACCATATTTGTGATAAGGAAATGCTTTTCAATTTTTAATATCAAAATTACATTATATTTCATGTTAATTCAAAAAAAAAAAACTTCATTGGCTAATATGATGTCAAGAAAGAAAAAATCATGTTAGAACTCCCACTGACTAGGCAACTAAACTAATTTATTATACATGTAGTGACTGGATTTGGCAAAGAGGACTTTGCTCTTTGAGATCATAACCCCCTATCATGTAGGTTTAGTCTAGCTGTTGGGCTTAGTTTATTTAGCTCTGATTGGGAAGGATTACGTTAAATATAATGAAGGAGTACTTGTGGCGCCTTAGAGACTAACAAATTTATTTGAGCATAAGCTTTTGTGAGCTACAGCTGAAGTGACTGATGAAGTGACTGGAAGACCGATGAAGTGAGCTGTAGCTCATGAAAGCTTATGTTCAAATAAATTTGTTAGTCTCTAAGGTGCTACAAGTACTCCTTTTCTTTTTGCGAATACAGACTAACACGGCTGCTACTCTGAAACCTGTTAAATATAATGTCTAAGTTAATTCAAACAATAGATCACAAACTGGATGGTATTTTACCTCAGATTTAACAACTACAAATATCTGAGGAAGATATTGAGAGGGATCATAGAGACCTCTTTAAAGGACAAGGTCAGATTAAAACTGACCTGAAAAATAGAGTCTCCAATACAGTAATCAAGAAGTATACATCAAAGGTTTGAGATAGAAATAAATGAAATACCAGGTCTCCAAATTCCAGCTATTAGTTTTAAAGGAGGGGCCTGAAAGACACAGTCTTTGGACACCGAATCAACAAGATGCTTAAACACATGCCTAAATTTAGCTATGTAAGTAATCTCTGATTTCAATCGAAAGGATTTCCATATGACTACTCACATGCTTTCATATAGCCACAGGGTAAATCAGGATCTTCCATCTCTTTCAGAGGAAAAATAATTCAAAAGTGAAATTTGAAACCTCTTTACCCAGAGAAAAAATGTTTTTCTCTTTCTAGCATCTGGAAATTATTGAGGCAAGAAGGCTCAGGAGAAAGAGTGGTTTGTCATATCATTTCTTTGTAAGAGATGGTCAGACTTTTTGAAACAGATTAAAATATTTTTTAGAGTTTATTAGTTTTAATAATTACTGAGATGTATGGGAAAATGCAGTTAATAGACAAAAATTTAAACTTCTAAAAATAGAAATTAAAACCATTGATCCTAGTACAACTGGTATTTTTCCCTGACAAATTGTAACTAACATTTAAAATACTATATACTTTTACCTTTAACAAAAAGGAGATAAAATATTTAATCAACAAAAAACAAAAAATGAGTTTTAGTGGTATCTTTGAAAGAAACTTTGTGGTATTAGGTGAGGAGTTGGGATTTATTACAAACTCTTACCTCTCTATTCATAAACAAATAGGTTTTTATCTGGAATTTTTATGCGATAACAACATATACAATTGAGAATTTGCTGCCAGCACTCAATAACTGACTGTCTCTGTAATACAGTGCCAAGAGCTATGCTACATTTCATCATTCTTTTCTTCAGGATTTATTTTTCTCTGTAATTCATTGAGGACCTGATTCAAAGCCCACTGAAGTCAACGAAAATATTCCCATAGACTCCAGTAGGCTTGGACTTTGAATGAATATCTGATTAGTTTTGTGGTAGGCTATTCTGGATCGTCCATTACTATGAACATTTATAATATAATTAACTTGTTAGAATTGCCATGATCAAAACTCATTTTTGATTATTCTAACTTCTATCAAAAACATTTCTCCTGGCTACAAGAGAAATCTTTATATACTACTTGAAATCTGTACAGGTAAAAATACTACAGGACAGTCAGTAAGAAATAAGGAGGCATTAAATTATCTTCACACAGTTCTTATACATCACCAAAGGAAAAGAAAAGAGAGAATATTATTGCCGGGTGCCATTTTTAGCCTAAATTCAAATGTATAGGGTGAAATATAATCCGTATACCTTTGTAATGTAGGTGAGATGAGAGAAAAATACACATGCAAAATTATTTTCTTAGGAGTTTGAAAGGTACAGTGTCTTATTCACAAATCACAACTTATTTGCATGAAGTACAGCAAACTGTGTTTACAACACTTGGATGTTCAACATGACAGAAAAAGCAAAACAAGAAACAGAAGGTAAATCTAAGGTGCATTGCTGAGTATTGTTTAATAATGCAATGTGTTTCTGAATGGAATAATGAAATCAGTAACACAAGTAATAACCTTTGGACCACAGTAGAAATATATTATCATAGAAATGTCAGAAAAGTAATCTCCACTGAGCAAACTCAGCAGCAGACTCAGTGGTTGGCTATAAGAATAACATGTGGATGGTTTTGGGACCCACATATATATCCCAACATAGTGCGTGAAAAGTAATTAATGTAAAGCTTTCTTCTTCCTTAGTGTTCTCATTTATATTTAGACTCTTCTTGTAGTTTTTGAGCTGCCCATATTGTTTTTCATTGCATGGAAATCTTTTAAGGATGTTCAGCATTAGATATTGACTTTAAGAATTTTGTATTGGATGTATTGAAATAAGTAAATAATCTATTTTTGACTTTAAACATTGAAAGCAAAGTTAGTATGATGTGGTAAACAGAGCTCTGATCCCTGCCCAAGTTAAATATATTGTTGTCCCCCCACCTCACCTCCAACATCATTAATAAGGCAAACTGCTTAAAGAAATGTATCAGAAGCAACCACTCCATTAAAGCCTCAAAGAATAGCAGTGCCCTTTATCATCATCCATGTTCATCATCAAATTGTCTTGTGAATATGCTACAACCTCTACAAGAGCTTGGGACTGATTGTTCACTGCCTTGCACCTTGAATAGTTAGTTACACCTTGTGCAAAGTAAGCACAAATGGCTTGTAAAATACTAACAATTCAGAAAGGTAACGTATTACATTTACTTTGCATGGTTGCAATGTTGCTGACTATCAGATCTTTTGAAGACTAAAAAATAATAAAAAGTGACACTTATGTTTGAGTTGCCTACCAATTGTCATTATAAATTATTCCTATAACACCTCCATAGTTTGAAGCAGGCCTTTGTAATTAGGGAGGAAGAAAACCTTGGAGCCAGATAAGTGCATTTTCTTTGTCCTGTGAAATTCTGTTTAGATTTGGCTGAAAGATAAACTCTGAAAACTGCCATTTTTCTTCTGCAGCATGCCAGAATACCTGAACATGAACATTCTAATCCAGGTTTGGACCTGCACCGCCCCTGCTGCAGCAGCAGAGGCTGCACTGGGAACCCTGGGGGGAAAAAGCTTTTCTGAGAGCAGGGAAGAGATTGCTGGCTGGGCTTTCCCAGAAAACTTTCCTTGGTCCAGCATATGGACCCAGTAGCACATCTTCCCCTCTGGGGGCATCACTAATGAACTAGTTTATGCCCTTCCTGCTTATGTTTTCCTTGAACTTTACCTTCCTCTGTTTTCCCTGTTGCTTTTACAAATTAGCTCTTTCCCCATGTCAAGAGTTTAAATACTCCCACAGCAATTTTTCATTTAGGCATATGCATGAATATGATCACTGTACTGTGCAAAGGGAAATAAAGAAAGAAACATCTTTTGAAATGTTACTGATTACTTATATACTTAATGGCTCAGCAGTTTTACAAATTGTAAATACCACTGCACAAACATGCTTTGTAAGTGGTAATGAAACCTCAGAATTATGCATATTGTATAAGGGAATGTGACAGCATGTTACCTGTAGCACCCTGGTCACTGAGGTTCCTGAAGCGTTGGGAAGACTGCAGGATTCATTGAAATCAATTAACCAGTTTCTTGAGCGGATTACTGACACTTGGGTGGCAATTTGCTGGGTTGATGAGGAAATGGGACCAGTAACTAAGACAATATATATATTTTGGAGTAACAAGTCAAGGGGGAGAGTGTTTGGAGAATGTGTTGGCGAGAGGCAAGAAAGTTGTGTGGAAGTCTCTTTGTGCTGTTTATCTATGGTGTATTTTGTTATGCTTTGTAATGGAAGAATAGGTGCACAAGAGGTGAAAGAGAAATAGTGTGTGTTTGTGGTTAGGCAGTCATCGTCACAGGGTGACAGATGAGATTACATGAATAAAGGAAGTGATATGTATAAGGATAAGAACTGGCCCTTTAGTTAGGATGGGGAAACTTTGTTTTCCAAAAGTGGAACAATAAAGTTAGCCTTTATAAATTACTCTTTTGGTAGTACCTGACAGTTTAATTATAAAGAAAATCTGTAAAGATGGGTTGGTGAGTGTGGAATGTGTCAAAATACAGGAATGTTGGTCAAGGATTTTAATTCTCGTAATAGAGCTAATGAAAGTGAAATGGTCAGTGGTGGTAGTTTTGGGGATCCTGGATGGAAAGTCCTATCAGCTCCAAAAAGCAAAATTGATATAATAATTTCTAATGATATTAGTGAATGCTCTGGCACAATTCTGAAAGAGAACCAAGCCCCTGATAGTATCTTGTGGTTCAAAAGGTTATGGAGTGATTTCAAAATGGAAACAATCATGGGAATTTTGAAGCAGGTGACTGTAGTTTCTTGCAGATCTACGTATGCCCCTTGCCAGTCTACAGGATTGAACAAAGTAGATTCGCACCCCTTTGTCCCCCAAGACACCAGCACAAGTACAAAGACTGGAAGTGAAAGAGAGATTGCCTGCCTTCCCTGTCCTTGAAAGGACACACACAGCCTAAAGGTATGTCTGCACTGCAATTAAAAACCCTGATGTTGGGCCATTCCAGCTGGCTCAGACTAAGGGCTGTTTAATTGCAGTGTAGACATGTTTGCCAGAGCCTGGCACAAAGGACCCTGTGAGCTGGGATGGTCCCAGAGCTCGGGCTGCAGCCTGAGCCCAAATGGCTACACTGAAGTTAAACAGCCCCTTAGCCTAAGCCCCATGAACCTGAGTCAGCTGGCACTGACCAGCCGTGGATTTTTAATTGTGGTGTAGACATACCCTAAGGGGACTGGAGTAGGAGCCTGATGAACAAGACAGGCAACCACATACAGGCTCCAGAGAGCCTGCACATGGCTGAAACCACCGCACATGTGAGCAAGCCTGGTTTCGGATAGCATTTGTTAGGAAAGAACTGGTTGCAGGTAGTTGGGTTACAACAGCCGGAGTAGTTTGTTAGGAAAGAACTGGTTGCAGGTAGTTGGGTTACAACAGCCAGAGTAGTAGCAGCCCCAGAGTTGCTCCCTGTAGCCAAAGGGGAAGTGCCATTTTGTCTTTTCCTGACAGAATACTTGAGGCAGAACCCACTCTTCAAAGAAGAGCCTGAGCCACAATGCTCTGGTGTGCCTGTGAGGATTCACTGCCAGACAACGCCCCGCCCAGCCTTCCCCCCGCACCAGGAATCAGGGGACTGCCAGGGCTTGAGACTGCTAGGACCCAGAAAAGAGAGATTGGCTTCTTAGCAAAGGGCACTACACCTCTTCTTCAAGCTCTAAATCCACCAATTATTGAAGTCTGTGTGGAGCTTTGTTGCTGTTCTTTCTGTCACTGCATTGTTGTGGGCTTCTGAGTACTCAAGTGGGAAAATTTAATTACCTCTGTGTGATCTGTGAGTCATTCATTTCTTTGTTTTCCCTGATTCCCCTGCCTTCTCTTTGTTCCTGGCTCTTGCCCTCCTTTATTTATCCTCCTCTTTTCCTGGGATAAATGTTTGGTATCCTTAAAATCTCTTGGTCCATAGTTTATTGCAATGCCCTAGAGTTCATAGGAGTTATCTATAAATTTATTCACTTGGCCACTAAGTGCAGGAGACAAGTACGAAAAACTCAGGGGCCCCTTGGTCCTAAAATGGAACACTGAGGCCCTGGGGAGGGAGGATTATGGGACTTTACCATCTATGACTATCACAGTGCCCTCAAAATGGTCTACATACCACTACCAGAATATGAACAGAAGACTAGACAAAATAAAGGAATGGGCCTAAGCAATAGACATTTTTTTAATGGTAAAACAAGTATATTACTTAGCCTCCATTCTAGTAATACTTATAAATGATAGAACTGTTGAATGGCCTCCTGTCTCAAACTCTTGCTCTAGGTCAACTTCTGATGTTCTAGTTTAATTAAAGATATAACAATTATTTTTATCTTGTATCGATTAAAACTCCACAAACTATAAATATAATTTTTAAGACTTTATTGTCTGTCATGCCATCACTTTGGATTTGCACAGTATCAGGAGAACTTCTAAATTCCTGCAGCATATTTCTTTTGGCTTGCATGTGTTTCTGTGCCCAACCCACTAGACTGTGTGCTTCCTCAATTAGCGACCAAAGGTGAGAAGATACTGCAGAGTCATGAAATAATACCCAAGATAGGGAAGGCCATTGGCACACTCCTATGTAAGAATAATCTTTCCCACATCCGGGCACAATAGGATACTCAATGAAATTGAAAGGCAGAATATTTGTAATGGCTAGAAGGAAGTCCTTCCTACCAGTAATGTTTATATTAATACTTGCTGGGGTACAGTTATATGATCCAGGAAATACACTGTTCACCAACAGGAATTCCAGAAGGAATTTCTCCCCGTGGAATCTTATTGCACAATTAGGTTCAATAGGGTGCTTTTAAACTTTGCTTTCTGAGAAGCAGCCAATTTTGGCTGCTATCAGTTACAGGATGCTGGACTAAACAGGGCACTAATCTGTTCTCTTGTGGTAACTATGATTTTCTTTCATTACTTTTAGCTATTTGTTGTAAACACAATCATATTGCACATGTCAATGTAAAAGTTCTTATTAAACATACTTTATTCAGAATCCTTGGATCTTAGTTCTTCCTGTGTCACTGACACATGAGGCAGTCAAGTTTCTCCATTGATTATGATTGCTGATAATATCATCCTCACCCACTTGTGATAGGCAGTCTCCAATCTCTTTGTGCTGGAAGATGACAGTGCCTAAGTCTCTGCTATAAATAGTAGCATGCTCAATTCAATTACATGGTATAATGTAACCTGTAGTTTGGTGTGGAGACCTCTGTTTGCTCAGATGTTGTTCATCCCTCCAAAAGGGGTGTGTGTATCAGAGTATCTTTTGTATGTGTAGCTGAGTATCTTTATTTCAGCCAACTTCAAATGACATCACTCTCTCTGAAAAGCAGGACTCCTCTACTGGTTTGATTTTTTTACCGTCCATGCAGACCTTTACATCTGTTGTCCAGTTTCCTACCTACATAACACTGGTTTTCTCTGCTTTAACTTTCAATCCAGTTTTTTGATGTTTCCTGTTCTCTCTGTTTGGGTGATCATTCCATTTGATGCCATGTTTAGTAAAGCAATGTTGTTGGCAAAGTCAAGGTTGGGCAACTTGTCTTCACTAACCCCCTTTACATGCTCCACAGTGCCTTTTGTTGCCCACTTCATCACCCAGATATGGCAATGCACAGAGGAATGGTGAGCACACCCTTCTTCTCCAGTCACAATATCTAACTGCTCACCTAGTTCTGTCTCTGATCTTATTGGGCATCTACTTCCATCATATAAACTGCTCATGTTAATCAGCTTGTCTGCTATCCCATAGCTTCTAGCAATATTCCACAGTACTTGTCTGTGGACATTATCAAACACTTTAAAGTCAATAAAGTTAATTAAGATTGAGTTGTCCCAAGTAGTAGCTTTTTTTTGATGATCTGTTAAAGAGTGAGTATCTGTTCACAACATGAGCTATCTGTATGGAACCCAGCCTGTTCTTCTCACAGTTTCATCCACTGCCTCTTCATTCCATTCAACATAATAGAAACCAATCAGATCACCCTTTTTGTCAATGCCACTGTGATACCATCTTTCCAGTCTTGTGGCACCTCTTCTTTCACTCATGTTTTTAGTTTCATTAGTTGCTCAATGAGAATTTTGCTTCCCACCTTACTATCTCTGCTTGAGTTCTGTGAAACTCAGGAGCTTTCACCTGTGTAAAGCCTTTGATGGCTTCTTTAATTTCATAAGGTATTATTGGTCCCTCTACTACTTCTAACTTGTCATTGACATTTTTCTTGAATCTGTGTGTAATCATCAGCTTATGGCAGATTGATATGGAATGGCCATGTTCTTTCGATCATCTGGCTTGTTCCTCAAGAGTTTTCAACATCTGCACATTAGAGTCCCTGATGGGCATAATCTATGATGGTCTGTTTCTTGCTGAGAGGTCTTTCACTATTCTGTAGCATTTCCTGAAGTCCTCTGTGCTGCTGCTTTTGCAGCCTTCTCCACAACCCACACATTTCTCTTTACTACTTTATCCTTTTCTCTGTATCTTGCATCCATCTCTAAAATTTCTGCCGTTCTTGCACTGTTCCTTTTTTGCCTTCAGAGCTTTCTCCTCATCAGTCCCTGTCCATGTTCCAGATGTAATCTATGCATCTTCTGCCCTCTTTCATGGCCCACTGCCTCCTCTGCTATCTTCAGTACTGTCTTCTTCCCTTTTGACTCTCTGTTCTCCCAGACTTTCATCAGCTCCTGTAAAATACTGGAACAGTTGTGAAGTGCAGTCTAGAATCTGATCTGTTTCTGCGTCCTTGAACGTCTGTATTTCTATAACACTTTTTGTCCATCTTTAGAGTTTAAGTTGTGACATGGCCACTAAAAGATCATGATCTGAGCCAAGATCTGCTCCTCTGCTGACTCTGATGTCCTTCAAAGAGGATGTCCATCTTTTAGATATGCCAACATGATCTATCCGGTTGACAGTCACATTGTCTGGTGATCTCCATGTGACGTTGTGGGTCCTCTTATGTTGGAAGAGACTGTGTCCTATTTTTAGGGTGTTTGTGCCACAGAATCCAGAGCCATTCACCATTATCAGTTCAGATGCCTTCTGCTGCTGTGCCCATATCTCCTTTCCAGGCAGTACAGTGGTTTCCAATTTGTGCACTGAAACTGCCTATCATCAGCTTGATGTCAAAGTTAGGCAAGTCATCCAATACTTGCTGCACCTACTTGTAGAATATCCTTTATACTGTCACCTGCTCCATTTGTTGGTACATACACTTGGATTCTTGTACACTTGACATATCTTGTTTGCAGCCTGGCTGTTGTTGTTCACTGGCCGCCAAGCCATCAAGGTCTTCACTGTGATGTTTTCCAGCATAATATGTATACTTTTTTTGTGTGTTCCTCTTTCTGAGAGGCACCACTTCCCAGTCCCTGCCCATCTTGTCTCACTGATGCCATGTATGTTTAAATGTGTGGTTTGAGGGGTTTTTTTTTTTAATTTTATTTCTCATGTAGTTTTCTGGTACTGTTCAAAGTCCATATATTCCACATGCCTACTCTTGTTACAGATTTGTTAAACATGATCTGATGTCTCACGTTCTCAGTTTCCCATTGGCTTTCACTGAGATCTCATACTTTGGTGTTGAGCTCCATCTGTACCTCCTATCCTCCAAGTTTTGGATTATCTTAACCTTACAATAACAAACAGTTTTACTTAAGTGGGTCACAGACCCAGCAGCAGGAACCCTCATCTTTTATGTGGCCTTGAGAACGGCACTGTTGCAAATAGTGGCAGAGTTTTTTTTTTTTCTTTCAGAAGAGAAAACTTAATAGATTGTAATTCCATTTTGATGTTTGAAATAAGTTATTCTCAGAGAAATATTATAGATGTAGCTGGTAGCATCACCTGTAGTTAATGTTGCCTTGATAATTCCAATTATAAGGCCAAGTTTTTTTCAGTTTCTTATAACATTCCCAAACTTTAACTGTTCAAGCTCAACTTTTCTATGCTAGATGTATACCAGGGCTGAATTATTTATTTGAAAATTTCAGAAATAAAATTTCAGCCATTTCCAAGAAAGAGATGACGGGGAAATATGCTGCTTTTGCCACTCTGGGGGAGAAAAATCTTAAAACCATGTCACTGAGAAGCTCTAGTACCTTCATGTTTTGGAACAAGGGCTTCACATTTGGCAGGAGGCTCACCTGCCAAATGAGAAGTCCTTGTTCCAAAACATAATACCAGGGATGTACCTTTTGCCATTCTGTAGGGGAAAACACAAAATAATCTGGTCAAATCATAAACATTTGGAAAATCACAGTTCACACATGGTCAAGACAGACTTGCTGTAGTTTGGCATTTATATTTTCTGAAGATTCTGTGTGTATTTAGCATGTTCCAACCTGAGGATGCAGGGACTAGACAGACTTTCCTTACCATTGCTGATTTGGCTGCTGCTGGACACTGTGGTGCTGGACACTAGAAATGAGAGAAAAACAAAAAATTCCTGTGATCCCACTGCTAGTTTCCAATCAGCGTGGAAGAGGCAGTTTGTCTTGAATGCAGAGGAGAAAAGAGCAAACGTGGAGGCAGGACTGTAGAGAGATCTGAGGCAGTAGATTGAGTCTGTGAGTTGGCAAGGGGGTGGGAGGTGAGACTGGGAGATAGATGTGGGAGGACTAAGATTGGATAAGCAAAGAGACTGAGTCTGGGAGCCAATGAGGGAAGTTGGGTTTGTGACCGAGATGCCAACATCAAATAGAAAAGGAGTACTTGTGGCACCTTAGAGACTAACCAATTTATTTGAGCATAAGCTTGAGCTGTAGCTCACGAAAGCTTATGCTCAAATAAATTGGTTAGTCTCTAAGGTGCCACAAGTACTCCTTTTCTTTTTGCGAATACAGACTAACACGGCGTTACTCTGAAACATCAGATAAAGAGCCTGGTGGCTGGGAGATATGGGACTAGATGGACAAGGAGTCTGAGAGACAGCCTGGGATAAAGACCCTGAGGAGGAAGACTGGATATGCTGGAGACTAAGATTTGGACAAGGAATCCCAAAGATTAGGTGTATTCAACTATACACCTAGCTTTTGAGGAAGGAGTCCTACAGAGTACTTTCCTTCATTACACAACCCTGATTCATCCCCAGAGCAAGTCCATCTTGTGTATTGAAGCAAGAGTCCTGTGTGGGGGGAAAAAGTGATCATATAATTAAAGATTGTATCATGAAACAATGCATGAGGTGGTTAAATTATGATGGCACAGGAACCTTACTTCTGACATTTCCTGAATTTTGAGTGCTTGACTTTGCAACCTTAATATTCCTTTAACATGGTGTTTTAGATGGAATACTTTATACACTGAGAAATATTCTAACAGAAGTGTGAGAATCTGTTTGTCATTCTACATGCAGTAAAAATATAAAAAAGCAATGAACACAAATACCAACATGGAAATGTTATTGTTTCTTTTTATTAAATTACTTTTATTGTAAAACATGGCCTCTAGTTTATCATAAATTTCCACTGAACGACAACTATTTCAAAGTCTAAAAGAAAATTACTAGGGATATAAAAGTATGATAGCACCAGAAGAAAAAAAATGTTTTATTTTTTAAAATGAAAATTAAACTGTTAACACATACTAAAAGCTGCTGGCAATTTTTAAAGGTGCTACACATAATTTTTCTGGGTTTCCACAGCTTTAAATAGAACTCCAACAAGAATAAACCCATAACTTTTTTTTCTTTACTGTAACAACTCTCATTCTCTCAGGATGAAGTGGATCTGATTGTGAAGGGCTGGAACAAGACCCACTGCATCATTTAAATCCTGCTTTGGGGCTATGTGGATCTAGTGGTTTAGGCCTCAGTTCAGCAAAACACTTAAGCCCCTATTTAAGTTCCTTTTACTTCAATTAGACTTAAGTACTTGCTTAATGGCCGTGCTGAAAAGGGAGAGACATGCTAAGAGTGAAGTACCTCCTCATGTGCACTGATGAACTGAGGCCGTAATCCAGACCTACAAAACTTCGGAATATTAATCTTTGAAATCTAGGAAATTTATCCTAAATTTTTGTATTAATTATCAGAAAAGAACTGTTTTATGGTTAAAGTGCAGATTGGCCCTTGATCCCAGTTTTGCCACAGAATTTGTGCCTTACCTTGGGCAAGTCGTTTAATCTCTTTGTGCTCCGTTTCTCATGTTAAAGTGGAGATAACAAAGTTTTTCCCCACCTTATATATAAACAGGTCCCAGATCTTCAGCTGTAATAGAGAAAGGGACAGAGTCAGACTGTGATTGTGATAGTGTAATTCTGATTGCTTGAGGGGATTTATTCCAGCTTTATATGTCTGTAATTAAGATCAAACTCTGTCCCATTGTGGATATATTTATCACTAGTATTGAATGTATCAAATGCTTTCTGGCTACAGTGATATTTTACTGTACTTTCTCTGAAAACAGACATTATATTCTTTCTCTATTTTGTATTCCTAAAGGCAATTTTTACAACAAACAAGAAAATGCAGACAGATCCCAGTGAATAAGGGACACTTATTCTAAAATTGTCTTCAGTACCTATGCAATTGAGACAGAACTCAAATTCACTAGCCTAAACAATGACTATAAAATCAATCATTCTTGTAATGGTGTATCTTCAAACCTACACTGCAAATGGACAGATAATATGTGAGAGGCAAATGAGTGTGGAATGGCGCGCACAACCAAAGCAGCACATCATGAAATGGACTCTGATGAATAACATCTGCTCGAACTTCTACACAGATTGCTGGAATATAAATACCAATATTGAAAGGAACATCCTAGAACAGGAGGCTTTGAATGTCCCTCAAATATGTCCTTTTCAGCTTCAGTTGGGGGATAGTCTGTTCATATCTTCAGAAGCATCTTTTCAGTCACATGGGATGAATTTGGGGAATGTTTCCATGGAAGAATTTATTAGGTGCCCCTCAGAAGGCTTTCTTCAAGATCAGTTGATTTTTGGTTGCAGGTTAAGAGGGATGCACCAAGTTGACCCTCGGTGGCTCGGAGTTGGAACTCATTATTTTGCAGAAGTTCAGACCAAAGGACCACCGTTATGCAACCTGGGCCTTCGGCTCAATGTAACAGTGAAGCAGCAATTTTGCCAACAGTCTTCAAATGAACCCTTTTGCTCCAGGCATGGCAGATGCTTAAGCCATGTATGGGATGAGGCATATAACTGCCACTGTTCTCAACAGTATTTTGGAAGATTCTGCGAGGAGTTTGATGCATGCTCCAGTAAACCCTGCCACAACAATGCCTCCTGTATTAACACAAGAGAAGGAACTATTGGGGATTCCTATGAATGTGCCTGTCCCACACAATTTGCAGGTAATATCCTTTCCCCCGCCCCCGCAAATAGATAGATAATATTTGTAGAATAATATAATGTTATTTTGTAAACTTTAAACAAACTCTTGAAACGAATGTAAAAACGTAAATGCAGTAAATAGATCTCTTTTGTGAGTGTGCTTCTGATGGCCTATTGACACAATTACAGTACACTTGGTTAATGCTTTCTTATGGTAAATTTGTGCAATAATTTAGGACCAGATTTTGCAGTACTTATTGTGCCTGTTTTTTTGTGGAAGGTGCTGATTTGAACTCTGCTGAAATGTAAGGCTGCCAATTGCTTAGTCCTAATGACTTCAGTGGGAATTCATTCAAGCATTATTTGAACATACTGTTAAATATGCTTAACTGTTCTAGACTGTACTGGACAGGATTCAGCTACTGCCATCAATTTATATTGCCAGTATAGTTCTAATATTAAATAAACTGTATGGAAAGGAGGAGTACAAAGATTAAAAATCAGATATTACAGGTGTGCTTACACAGGTGTAAGTGAAGGAAAATGTCTCCCATAATGCTAACAAAACAGAATATTTGCTCAAGTGTGAATAATATCATAGCAACAATTCAAATGGCAAGCATAATTATATGGTATTTAGACCCATATACTGTAAAGTACAAGGAATTTATGATTGGTGCAGTAATTTCCAGTGAGTTGCATGTTAAGCAAAATTCATGCAAAAACTGATTCCACATTTGAGCAGTTTCTAGGATTTGAAGTTTCTAGGAAGTAAATATAAGCTATGTTCAAATAACTAAGAAACAAATAATGTATACTACATTAAAGGTTCAACAATAGCTCTGAATCAGTCATATGTCTGTATCTTAATATTTTTGGGTCTGATAGAAATGCATATAATTAAAGTTGCTCAACACTTCCCATTAAAACTGTTTTCAGTTGCTTATAACTTTTTGTGAGACAAACTATTTGGGCTGAAATTTGCAAGCTTAATATTCTATTCACATAGGTGTATGTGTGTGTGTGTGTATGTTGAAATTTGAGTATATAATTGACTCGTCATAAAAAGCTAACTAACTATTGTACTATGATTTCACTAGGTAAAAACTGTTCAGAAATAATTGGACAGTGCCAGCCCCATACCTGTCTGAATGGCAACTGCAGCAATGTTACTCCAAATACTTTTCTTTGTGAATGTGACAAAGACTTTACAGGTAAGAAATTCATTTTATTTTCTATGCTATAACGATAATTGTAAAGCAGAAATTTACACGAAACAGACTGAGCTGTTGTTGTGCAGTTTCCTAGTTGAGATCTGTGAGGAAAAGTTAATTTTAATCATAACTGAAACATATATTTCTCGTGTGAACTCAGAAGGAGACTACTTACGGCAAAAGGTGAAAATAAACAAATGTAAGGGCAGTGGCTCTCAATCCTTTCCATACTTGGATCCCCTTCCTATATATATATGGGTCTCCCCTTCCATTTTGGTAATATGCAAATGGCAGGGTGTTGCCAGCTACCTACCACCTGCTCATGGCCCCAATATTCAGAACCCCTAAGCACTGTTCCCCCTAAGCTGTGCGCGTGTGCGCACACACACAGATCCTAACCCCCCCACACACACACATGGTGAAACAATGCACGCACAAAAATTTGCACAAAAGCAGAAAAGTTTGCACAGAAGAAATTTTTTGCACACACAGCCTGTCAAAAATTTGCACAGAAGAATTTTTTTCTGCACACAGCCTGTCAAAAATTTGCACAGAAGAATTTTTTTGCACACACGGCCTGTCAAAAATTAGAGGGAACATTGCCCCTAGTTTAGACTGTCCATGACTTCTATTTTACCAGGTTCAGTGTATTTTAACTGCATGTGGGAGTGAAATAAGAAGAAAAATACTTCTAGAAATCAGCAGTCTGATGATCCGGTAGTGTTGAGCCTGAAGATAATAGACAATCACTCGCTCCCAATTGGTAGGGTCATGCTGGCTTTATAGCCTAGAATCTAGAACCTGAAATCAAGTAGTTATGATACTTCCATGAAAGAAGTACAAAGAGTACATCTAAAACCATGTCATTGTTATATTGACCAAAACAATGTCTACGGCCAACTTGACAGAGTGAGTATTTTATATTTTACAGAAGACACTGTACTTGTGCCAGAATAATAGCATCAGTAATAGTGAAAAGAGCAATCTTATCAGAATGACCCCATATATATAACCATAAACCAAAAATGAACTAGCTTCAAAGGATGGTATCACTTCCAAAAGTGTCACTATGCGTGGAGCATCAGCTTTTATAGGAAAAAAAAAACCCTGACATCCGCAAATGGCAAGAACAGGGCAATTAGTAATTTGATTGGGATATGCAAGTGAACAAGGTATTCAGGTGAGTAAAAGACAGATATGGAGATGAATTTAAGCAGCAAGCTGCAACTTTATTAACTTAACAAGGGGGGAGGGACACTATCTACTCACCCACACAAACACGGCAGATGTTTGCTTTGGTCCAGTGCAAGGTTCAAGGGTTCTTACCATATAATCAATAACTTGGAGTAGATTCTCTTCAATCTGACCCATAGGGCTCAGCTTATTTCTGAACCTTGTTGCCACAAGCAAGTGGGGTAGAGGATAACAAGGGGGACTTCAGTCTGCAAAGATGTCAGATCACCCCTTCTCTACAAGCCATATCACAGGTCTCATTTATGTGTGGGAGCTGTCTCTTTTAGCCTTTATCCTCATTGGCCACAACTTGCCATAAAAACTAAACATTCCTATATGCATCTCCTAATGCCGATTCTTACACCTTTTAAACTAAACTGTGCTTCCAGTTTAGGGTCATAGGATTCAGTGTTTGCAAGTATTTAGGCAATTACCCAGGCCAGATTATTCCTGAGAATGTTTGTGTGTATCAGAAGCTTCTTGAATTATATTGAATGTTGTTTTTTCAATCTGAAAACTCAAAACACAAATGGATTGTTTGTTGTTTATTCAACCATTCAATATTCTCCTAGTTACAAGATATTAGCTAGCCATTTAGGGTGCATTTATGATATGTGGCCATTAACAGACACCAAACAATTAATAGTAAGTAGAGTCAGTAATTCCCCCTCCAAAAAACTATTGGCTGAAATTTGTTCTCTAACTATTAATTGAATGTATATGAATTTCTAATACATTTGCAGGATTGGCTTACCTGTGGTTCACAAACAACAATTAAAATTAAAAAGATTACCTTTGATGGATAATTTGTTAACAATGAAAATATCACTCAGCTGTAACTGGGATCCTCAGTATTTGTAGCACAGAATACTTATGATAAAGAGAATCTGATATTGTGATAAGAAAATATAAAGGATTTAAGCTTGATTCACCCTCAGGTTGTAGGAAATATTGTGTATCTTCAATACCTGTAGAAAGGCAACGTCCATCTGGCTTACCAGGATGGATGTTTGGTGGGATTGTCAGAAGATAAACATCCATTTCAGGTCCTTCTCTGTTGGACTGAGCATTGATTTGGATGTCCTTGGGGCCTTTTTTCTCTAAGGAGGGCAGAATGATGTGGGAGAGAAGAGAAGAAGTAGCAGCTAAGGAGTTGAGTTCTATACCTTGAGCATTTGAGTCTCCTGGAGTCTCCACGTACTATTGAGAAGTGGGATGGATCTCTTCAGCCTCCCCTGATAGTCTGACTGGCCTATATAAAGGCCATAATGGGGCCATGACTGGAGCTGCCTGTCTCCTGTAGAGTGGGAGACCATGTTATCAAAAGGCTTTAGGCCATTTTTGCCAGGGCTTGCAGCATCCCAGCTGCTTAGTTTATTGGGTGTCATTGGTTTGATGCATGACCTTCTGTCCTTTGTACTTTGAATTAGCTGATAACCAGTTTGGGATCAGGAAGGAATTTTCCCAAACTGTAGATTGGCCTGGTTAAGTGGTCTTGTAGGCTTTTTAGGAGGCTTTTTGTTTTGTTTTTCTTTTTTGGTTGTGTGCCTTACCAAAACCACTGTGACATATCATGTGGTGATGTTATAGCTTGTTGGCAGTGATCGGTATAGTAGCTTAGTTGGCAGGGGCCAACACTGACGTTCAGAACTTGGGGACAAAGTTGGGCAATGTTAAGGTAGGATGGTACTTCAATTTTAAAGATGAAGAGAGGAGCTTCTGTGAGAGGTTCTCATTTCTTTGGACAAGGAGAAGGCATTGCCAAACATTTTTGGACATCTCTAGGGGCAGTGCTAAGGTGGCCATATTCACTTTAGTAATTGGTCCATAGAAAGGTTGTATATTGCATGGGACTATAGATTTTTGTTAGTTTCAGGTGGTGTTTATATCAATGATGTGGCTGTTGGTTAACCATATTACTTTGTCTGTGTCTGTTTGCTGGTCATGCCTGTATCAAGCACTGTAAACTTTAAGTAGTGCAGGTTGTCACCAGCACTTTCAATATAAGAATTTGTACCTCTATCATGCCTTTTATTCAGCCCTACCCAACCTTGACACTGGGAGGAGGAGGAGATGATGATGATACTTTTATTCGGTTATCTCAAAGTATTTTATAAAATTGTTGAAAGAGAAGTTTGTAAATAATTTGCCTTTTAAAAGCAGGAAATTCACAGCTAAGTTTCCAACACCAACCTCCCCAGTATGACTTCTCACCCTCCTCCTCTAGATCAGCCCCCCACCCCTTACTCCATCTGGACCACAGGGAGCAACACACGCACACTGTGTTCCCAACTAAACAATTTATCTGCCCACCACATATGAACCAGATACTATATCCAGACTACCTAACTACTACAAGATTATAACATCATACCCTTCATGTGTGGTTCAGAGTCAGGAATAGATACTGGGAATCATGGATCCCTGTAATCTGCTCTAACTAATAGAAAATATTTCCCTATAGGTTTGCTCTTAACACAATTTTTCAATATATTTTATTACAACTTTGAGGGAGTTATCTGATGCCAACAATGATTATTTGTCATAAAAAGTAGGAAACATTATGGGCCAAGTCTTCAGCTAACATAAATCAATGGAGTTACACCAAGTAACTCAAGCTGAGCGTCTGGTTCAATAGATTTTACTTTTCTTATATTTCTTATTTTGGCACAGCAATTTAACATCTGTGTTCAGTAACCTATCTTTTAAAAAGTACCTAAGAGTTGTAATGATCTTCCTGCATCATATAATTAATTCTGTCTTCATTAATAGAAAATTGGCATTGATTAATCTATTGCTTTCAGTAGTGATAAAGTGTATGTCTCTAGTACTTTATAACACATAATTACTACTGGAACAATATAAGAAAGATATGTTTCTTGTATTTTACAAAACAGTCATTACTGAATAAAATAGCTTTGGATTCAGGATCACTGAGCTACCCAGTGTGCTATATATCAGAGTTGGCTAACCTGAACTAATTTTCATCTTATTAAGTTATCATATGAGGACAAGTTCCAGTAACCTCGGCATAACCTAATTTAAATCAAGACCTTGGAGGAGTAAATTATATGTTGTGCTGACTCACAAATCCAATATGTCAACTAATAACCCTTTAACAAACTGAATTCTGCAAACTGTTAGAGAAGTTGGGGAAAGTTACCAAAAAAGAGAAGAATGAAATAATTAGCTCAAAATCCAAACATTGAAATTGTCCCATTATAAAAGGAGGATTAAGAATGACAGCTCTAAACTAAACTCTGAAATAGGTGGCTGTACAAAAACGTTTATGGTTGCTGTGCAGATTGAGTGTATTGTTTATGATTCTGTTGGGATGTATACTTGAGGTGTGATACAGTGAACAGTTTAGTTGATGAAACTCCAGCCAGAGGAATGCCCAAAAGGGCTGAATTCAGCAGATGTTTTTTCCTGGTCTTCCCTGAAGTTCTGCAAAGCATGAATATTGCCGGTGCTGACACTGCCCTAGCCAGATAAAGAGCCGGAAATAAAGTTCATCATACCTTTCAATCTACATTGAATTCATTGCAGAAATATTTTTTTTCTAGCCCTTCAAACTTTTATTTTGATTTAAATAAACTAGAAAAATAATAAAGGCTGCTAGAAACATTGGGGCTGAAGTTGGGACCACTGTTCATTTTAAGTTATTTAAATAAAATAAAATGAACTAGTTTGCTAATAGCTTTTCAAATAGCAGAATGAACTAGGTTATTTTTATTATATTCTTTGCTATTCATTGATAAATCAGCAACATTCAGCCACCTGCATGGCACTTAGAATACAGAGTAATGTACACAGATCCTATCTTCATCCTAACAGTTTATTGCACATGGTTGGGCCTGTGTCACTCTCATCTACTCACCAGTAGCAACTGCTATATTTGAGGCATCAAAAACTTTTTTATAACTCAGATTTTTCAAGTTAAAATCTTTCTGGAATATTCCTGTACAGGGATGATTTTTCCGCCTGCTAGATTGTTATTGTAGTCAGCCTTCAGTTTGTCAATATAGAAAGAAAAAAACAACATTTTCTATTGGTTTCATTTCAAATTAGTGTTTTTAATAAGCTGATTTTCTAATGGGGCAAACAAAGCTAAATTCACCAAAAATTACATTATCAGTAATAAAATATTTTGTACTTAGACCAAATAGTGCTTTTATCAAAAAACTTCAAAGTGCTTTAAAAATTTTAATTAAGACTCATGATCCTTCTGTCAGGTAGATATTTCTATTTCTGTTTTACAAATGAGGCAAGTGAATGACAGAGTTCACCAGGCAAACCTGGGTGGACACAGGACACAACTTTAACTTAAGAAGTAGCGCTATACACCTCCTAACCTTACATACCAGACATTTTATTGAGTCCAGTGTAGGGTTACAGATGCTATCTTGTAACCAATAACACACAGTAGACCCTCTTTAGCCGACCCCCCCAGGGCTGGGCCCACTTCTGAATCCCCTCACCTTCCCCCACGGGAGGGAGGGTGGGGGTAGAGGGTACGAAGGGGGAACATCAGTCTGTGAAGACTTTAGGTCGCCTCTTGTCTTTACCGGCAGAATCTCTATTAGCCATATCCTGGATCTCACTTATTTATGGGAGCTGAACCGTTCACTCTTTAGCCACACTGAAAATCATCCACAATTTGTGACAAACATTCCTAGATTATCTCCTATCAGTAATGTTCTATTCTTACACTTTTTAACCTAAGCTGGCCTTCACAATGCTGCATAGAAGATGGAAAACTCTGTATCCATGCCAGTTTGGCTAAATGGAAGAAAATCTTTCCTGATCCTAAACCAGGCAATCAGTTAGACCCACAATATCCTGGAAACACAGTTCAGTATACCTCAACTAGAGGGAGGGAATGCAGGGTAGCAAGATGGCTCCTGGACATCTGGGAAGGCTTAAAATTGGTAGCAGTGTTGAGAGCTAATTAGCTTCCCCTACTCCCACCCCCTGCCTGGCCAAGAGGAGGCAGAGTCCCTCCCCGGTACAATCTATTGTGATAACAGTACCTATAGTTTTACCATAAGGGTGAGCTCAACTGTGAAAAAGTTTATAAAATGTCACAATAACCTATAACAATAAATGGTGATGGGAAAAGATGCCCAAGGGAGACACACTGAATTATTCCAAACGAAAAGACCTACTGATATAATTCAAGGATTGTATTAAGATCATGTTTGATAAACAAGAGATATGTGGAACGGTAAATTAATAGGCCAAAATTGGTGTGCTGGAGATTAGGCCTAACTGGTGAACAAAACAGTGAGGGAACAGGCTATCACTCCCTTTTAGGGCCCTCAAAGAGATTTTTTGGGGAATAATGCTGACTTAACTTAAAGAGGGGGAAGGAGCAAGCTTTACATCATGGCTGAACCCCCACCATTGCCTGGGTCCCCGGGATCTAATGTGACAACACTGAGACTTTGGGAGATGTCCTGCTCAGGCCAGAGAGAGTGACCCAGATGACAGTGCCAATTCCAGCTAAATCTTGAACACCACCTGGGATGTGAAACTTTCTCATGCATGCGTGCGTGCACATGTGCACTCACCAGTGTGTCCTTTTCCTTTCCCATTTTATTTCCTCTTTCCTATCCTTTTCCTTTAGCCCTCTGTCTAGTAAGAGTCTGGCTCAGCCAGTCAAGACTGTATAATTTGCGACACTGTTGTGAGCCTGTTACCAGAAAGAGGAAGCTGAAAGAAGTGCCCTAAACAGCTCAGTGCTGGTACAAATTTGCAAGGTCTCAGGTGGCGTATAGGAGCTTGTGCTATGCCTTTGTTTTTCCAGAAGTGAAGTTGCAAGGGAGTCAACACCAGAGTCAGAAGGTGCCTTTTCTATCTTTGCTATTCTTTCCTCTCCCCATTTGTGTGTTTGCCTTGCTTTGTCTTCTAGGACAAGGGATTAGACTTTAATAGCAGCAGTAACTGCTTCAGTCATTTTCAACTAATTTCATCTCTTTCCCTAAAAAGGACAGTGATTAGAATTTATAAGATGCATGGGGGGGGGGGAGGGAGTGGGGGAAGCTTCCTTCTAAAATCTCTCTCCAGCTAACAGGAAAGCAAAGACGGGATGTTAAAATGAAAGCCTTACTTAGTACTTTACATTTCAAATGCTTTAGTCTTCCCTCTTCTTTTCTGTATGTTTTAATAAAAGGTTTAAAAGTTTAATAAGGTGTTTACTCTGGTATCAAGCAGGCTGAGGTCTCTGTATATGAAACCATAAACCTTGTTTAACATTTTTTAATGTTGGATAGTGACAGGGTCATGTTAACACCTTTTGACACTTTTGGGCCCATTTATTCCATCTAAATTAATACAACTCCTATGTACACTTTGAAGCACAAGGAGGGGCTCAGCTCCCAGTTAGCCATCACCTCCATGCAGCTCCCAGGAAGCGGTTGGCAGGACCCTGTGGCCCTTAGGCATAGGGGCAGCCCAGGGGGTGGGGTGTCTCTGCAAGCTGTAACCAGCACCAGCTCCATTGCAACCAATGGGAGCTGTAGGGTGGGGCCTGTCAGTGTGGGAAGTGCACAGAGGCCCCTGGCCACCCCTGACCCTAGGAGCCAGAGTGAACTACCAGCTGCTTCTCCACAGCCACCACAGGTAAGCACTGCCGGGATCCCACCCCCGCCCAAGGCAGGTCCCTCTGGCTCCTAGGCTCGGGGTGGCCAGGTGGCTCTGCCCATACCCGCCAGCCCTGCTCCCGCAGTTCCCATTGGCATGATTCCGGCCGATGAGAGCTGTGGAGCTGGTGCTAGTGGCAGGCGCAGCACGTAGAAACACCTCCGGCCACCCCTGGCCTAGAAGACAGAGGGACCTCATGGTCACTTCCCGGGAGCCACCTCAGGTAAGCACCGCTGGGATCCCACCCCCGCACTTCCTCCCTTTGCTCCAGCCATCAGGTCAGGAGGCGAGCGGTGGGCGGGGGTTCTGCTGGGGCAATGGGGCATGTATGGCATGGTCAGATGCACACTGGTACGCCTGGCCCTGTGCTGCCAGCATGCCCGTTCCTATTGGGCGCAGGCCCATGCTACACCACACAGCTCCCCGACCTGGTGCCCCCCTGACCTGCTATGCCCAGCGCCGCCCCCCCCCCCCCCCGACAACCCTTCCACCACAAATGCACAGTGCCCTGCACACCATCACCCTTGCTCAGTGCCCCGCCTGCCCACAGCCCCACCACAACTGTCCATCACCCCACACAGAACCCACCACTCCTTAGTTCCCCAACACACATAGATCTACCCATCCCCCACTACCTAGTGCCCTTCCCCACAGCCCCCCCACCACAACTACGTAGAGCCCCACATAGACCCCTAATGCCCAGTGCCCCGACACCCACAGATCTTCCCCACTGCCCAGCGCCCCCAACAGGCCTCCCACTGCCTAGCATCCCAAAACACACAAACCTCTGCTACTGCCCAGCGCCCTCTACCCCCTCACAGCCCAGCACCCCACCACAGACTTCCCGGACACTCACTTCCCCATGCCCAGCCCCCTCCCCTGGTCGCACTAACTAGCTCTGCTGGGAGGTGAGGTGACTGTCAGCTGGGCTGAGCTAGCAATGTGGCTGGGGCTGGAACTGGGATCATGCACCCCTGGCTTCTTCTGGGGCTTCTTCTGGGGGCTGGAGCTGAGCCCATGAACTCCTCGTAGGGGCTGCAGCAGGGGTCTTATACACACCTCACAGCTTCCTAGGGTTGTGCGTCCCCCTCCCATGTCTCCGGTCGGGGCTGCGCACCTGTTGCTCCTTCCCCCCTACCCCCCATCCCCCTGTGTGTCCTGATATTTTACTCTTGCGATCTGGCTTCAGAGGGGTAGCCATGTTAGTCTGGATCTGTAAAAGCGGCAAAGAGTCCTGTGACACCTTATAGATTAACAGACATATTGGAGCATAAGCTTTCGTGGGTGAATACCCACTTTGTCGGATGCAGGTAGTGGAGATTTCCAGAGGCAGGTATAAATATGCAAGCAAGAATCAGGCTACGGATAATAAGGTTAGTTCAATCAGGGAGGATGAGGCCCTCTTCCAGCAGTTGAGGTGTGAACACCAAGGGAGGGGAAACTGCTTTTGTAGTTGGCTAGCCATTCACAGTCTTTGTTTAATCCTGAGCTGATGGTGTCAAATTTGCAAATGAACTGAAGCTCAGCAGCTAAAAAACTTCAGGACCAGACTTCAAAGAGAAACTACTTTTCCATTACTGTTCTTAAACTAAGGACAGTCCTGTATTTTGTTGAATTTTCCTTTATTTCCATCATTACAAGATTGGCTTATTCAAAATACTAACTTGAAATATACGAAAGGGAAATGATTGTCTTTGCATACTGAAGAACAAATAGTCAAAATGATCATCCCAGAGATAGAAACTTATCCACATACATTGTTCAACGAATACTTTGATAAAAAGGCTAAATATATCTGAAAACATTCACAATAAATAATTTTACCAGCCCAGATGTGGAACATTGCTTCATTTCTGGAATAGGACCACCAGCTGTTTTTACATAGCCTTCCAAAGAATAATCAAATGGTCATTATTTTTCAATTGCTTGCCAACCTGGGCTATGTATGACGAGGAAATCTGAAGATAAAAGGCTCTGTGTTCTATTATTATCTCAAATATGTCTCCATTTGAAGGGCTGAATTTTAAGTAAATGAAAAAGAAATCCAAATGGCACGTGTAACAGAGAACATAAATGTGTTTTAAATAGTTGAACTCGGATCTGAAAATGTACTTTATACACTGTGTATAGAATTTGTAAACTGATATATTTTGAAATTAGTGAAACTGGAAATGAGTATATAACTCTACATTTATGCAGGTATGTCATAAATATAAAGGGAAGGGTAAACCCCTTTGAAATCCCTCCTGGCCAGGGGAAAGCTCCTCTCACCTGTAAAGGGTTAAGAAGCTAAAGGTAACCTTGCTGGCACCTGACCAAAATGACCAATGAGAAGACAAGATACTTTCAAAAGCTGGGAGGAGGGAGAGAAACAAAGGGTCTCTGTCTGTCTATATGCTTTTTCTGCCGGGGATAGACCAGGAATGGAGTCTTAGACTTTTAGTAAGTAATCTAGCTAGGTATGTGTTAGATTATGATTTCTTTAAATGGCTGAGAAAAGAATTGTGCTGAATAGAATAACTATTTCTGTCTGTGCATCTTTTTTGTAACTTAAGGTTTTGCCCAGAGGGGTTCTCTACGTTTTGAATCTAATTGCCCTGTAAGGTATCTACCATCCTGATTTTACAGAGGTGATTTCTATTGACTTCTATTTCTATTAAAAGTCTTCTTGTAAGAAAACTGAATGCTTTTTCATTGTTCTCAGATCCAAGGGTCACCTATGCAAATTGGTGAGGCTTTTTATCCAACATTTCCCAGGAAAGGGGGGTGCAAGTGTTGGAGGATTGTTCATTGTTCTTAAGATCCAAGGGTCTGGGTCTGTAGTCACCTAGGCAAATTGATGAGGCTTTTTACCAAACCTTGTCCAGGAAGTGGGGTGCAAGGTTTTGGGAAGTATATTGGGGGGAAAGATGTTTTCAAACAGCTCTTCCCCAGTAACCAGTATTTGTTTGGTGGTGGTAGCGGCCAATCCAAGGACAAAGGGTGGAATATTTGTACCTTGGGGAAGTTTTGACCTAAGCTGGTAAAGATAAGCTTAGGAGGTTTTTCATGCAGGTCCCCACATCTGTACCCTAGAGTTCAGAGTGGGGGAGGAACCTTGACAAGGTATTTTTAAGTTAGGCTAGCCTTTAGACTTTTCTGCACAGACGTTCTAAAATTCTTATATATGCAGCATTTTGCTTTCATGTGATTCTTAGATACATCATTTCCCTCCTGCAGGGGGTTGAAATAGATATCACTCAGTGGCAGATGTTTCACTGATTGCTGTAATGCTCTTTATAAATGCGACCATAATTTCTCCATTCTTTGTTACCCTTGGTGATTCTAAAATCATATGCTGACTGCCTAGGAATGACTAAACACTACTTAAAAATATAACTAATTTCTACTGAAAAGTCTTTACATTTTCCCCCCCAGTTTTCATATTAAAAAGTATAGGATGAATGAAATGGGCAGAACAAACTTCTGGAAGCAATGCTAACCCATAAACAGTGTCCTTCAGATCATTCTTAGTGAAGTTAGCATATGCTTAACTTTAAGCCTGGGAATAATCCCATTAAAGTGAATGGGACTGCTCACAGACTTAAATTTAAGCATGAGTTTATATGCCTTGTTGGGTCAGGCCTTAGCATACAAGTGTACCCAACATTTTGCACATACATTGTTTTTCAAAATCTGACCTAAATGTGTTTTATGCACATTTTAGTTTTTACTTTACTCTCAGGCAGGATCCTTCTAGTATTATCTCAGGCTTTATTTAGCAAAAAATATATCCACGCTTAAGCTACTGATTAAAATGTGCAATATAGTAAGATATACTTGAATTGAAACTAGTGGTGGGTGAAATTCAAAAGGTCAAGTAGTAGTTCTTCATTCATAGAACATCAGGGTTGGAAGGGACCTCAGGAGACCATCTAGTCCAACCCCTGCTCAAAGCAGGACTAGTCCCCAATTTTTGCCCTAGATGCCTAAATGGCCCCCTCAAGGATTGAATTTGCAACACTGGGTTTAGCAGGCCAATGCTCAAACCACTGAGCTATCCCTTCCGAGCAGAGCAGAGCAGAGCTTGGATACCTCTCTCAATTCACAGAGTTTTGGAACCCATGTCTCTTGTCTAGCGAGTGCTCCTTAGTTGATGGCAAGTCCCTCCATCATAACAAAAGGCCAAGTGCAGTTCCACTATCCTTGACTCCCATAATCAGGGTAATAACAATTTATTCTTCCTGCCCCAATAACAGAGACACTGGGGATCCCACAGCAGCCAAAGTGACCATTTGGGCAGTTATGGCCTCATTCTAGGCAGGGTGGGTGTGCCTATGCAAATGAGATCAGCCCCTGAAGTTCTTTTCCATAACTTGCCACACCTCACCACCAGATATCAGGGTGGAGCTCATCCTGACTCTGCTTACATATATACATGCTGGAACAAGATTCACCTCTCCCTCCCAGTAATAATAATAATTAATAAAACCTCTGGTTTCCCCTGGTCAAACTTATTTTCATGCAATAGGATTGTTTAAATCTGTAATAACTCCATAGATGTTGAAAGGTGCAACCATCCAACTCCATCTTGTGGCAGAGCAGGTCTTTAAAACATCTTATTTCAGTCTAGTGTTGGTCTCTAACAGATACACAGTAATATTTAATTGCTTGAAGTGTTCAATTAAGATTATAGATGGCTATATTTATTAGTTACGAAGTCAATAGATGTATATTACTGAAAGATTAATATTTTAAGTTAGGTATCTGATTTGGAAGGTTATTTTGGTGAGCTTTGAGTGGGCTTAAAAAAAAAAAAGAAGTTGCCTTGAATTTTACAAGCACATTTCTAGAAAGTACACTGAGGGCTGTTTAAAACCAATAATTTTGGTTTTACTAAAAAAATATTCCTCTCTGGTTGAAAATGAATGATAATCTTCTACAACAGGACCTGCAGTTGTGAAAATCTAATTTGTTATATTTATGTAACACATCCTCTCTACTGTGTATCACTTTCTGATATACAGTGCTGCATCTTAATCATTTATAAAGAACTTTCATATGTACTTCTAGCTCACCAATTGAATCAGGCCAAGGTAAGTTGTGTGACGGCAAGCCATTAACCTCTGACAGCTGCTATATGGTCTTAGTTAGTTCCCAGTGGAAAAACGTTCTCAATAGTATGCTCCAAAGAATACTATTTCGGTTTTCATTAACTGTCATGCTTAGCAGAAAGGGTAAGTCTTAAATGGGCATGCTGAACAACCAGTAAACCCCAGACATGATCCTACATGTCAGAAGAGAGACACATTAGCAGAGTATTGTGCGAAAGCTTGTACTGGTGCGACCACAACTCCTGATAACGAAAGGACTTCAGTCTCTCCTGGTGTCAGACTGACACCTTTCATGATTACTACATTAAAAAACCTAAACCACTAATTGAAGAAAAGCTTTCGTTCAAACTGTGAGCAACATTAGTCACGAGAAACAGTCTTTATAACATCCACCTTGATGTCAAATGCCTTTTCCTGTCAGCATTCTAAATATAAGCATTCTGATACCATATCATTACTGCAACTGTGGGTGAAGTAATTATTTGAATTTTTTAATTATATAGAAACTATGCATATTTAATAGCTTTTTTTAGGACTGTCATCCTAGAAAAAGAAAACATAATCTTTAACCTGTTCTTATCTTCTACAAACTGTCATAGTGAGGAATTAGATTTTTTTTTAACTTAAAGTATTCTTATGCCATACACATGGTTGTACAAAATTATCCAAAGTTGAATCAAATACATTTTAACTGAAAGCAAGTTTAAGATTATTGATTTTAACATCTCATTTCAGACTTCCAAGTGGTAAATGACATCATATGAAAACAAAACAAAAACAAAACTATCCAGAATTAGGCAAGATAATTTTCACTACATTTCTATATCTATAGTTTTCCCTTAAATACAGGTTGCTTATTTCCTCGGCTATTCTCCAGCTTAGAAATTAGATTCATCACTTGGAATGTATAGCATTGCAGTGACAGTTGAGGCTGCAAACTGCTGTGTTTTAGAAAAATATTTTCTTTTTGAACTATTAGCTAATGAAAATGTCAGATATTAGTATCAATGAAAAGTAATGTTATTAACTAGTCTGTGAAGTCATGTCATGACTCTCAGAAGATGCAGGCAATTTTAATAAATATGAATATTGCTTATATATAACTATATTTAAATGAAATGTTGACCAAAAAAAACCTGTAAAGAAACCTCTGATATAAAAGGTTGTCTTACCCCTATGGGCAACACATGAAGATATACATATATTACTTTGCTGTTTATGGTTGAGGAGCTGTTTCTTATAAGATGAAATAATTAAATCATCATTTTTCTTTCAATATGAACCAAAATATTTTAAAAAATTCTGTTCATGTCACTACCAGAGTGACGTTTGGAAGCTTTACATAATATGAACAGGAATAGACCACCACCATGAATTTATGGTCTGTTGGAGGTTTGCCTAAGTGAAGACTGGAGGAATGGGGTCCATATGAACAAAGTAAATACTTTTAGGGTATGTCTTCACTGCAGAATTTATCCAGGTCTGGACACCCAAATATGGGAGCCCCTGTTTAGCCAAGCCTGGCTGTGAGCCTCTATACTACTAAGTTACACTCGGGTCATATTTGTGTCATTGCACTGCAGTGACCTGGATTAGGCAGTAAGATTTCGGGGGCATATCCCATGACTCCTTGTGCAGTGTTAAACTGTGTCACGCTATGAATTGTTTTGTAGTGTATTGTGGGAGAACTTGTTTGTCCTTCCCAGACCCGTAACATTTCTTAGCCCACCATATCATAGCTTGTTGCTCCAAAACTGCAATCAAGACCCTGTTTCGTCACTTATCTTGAGTAGTTCCTTGGGATTACAGGATGTTGACGGAGAACACTGAATCAGGTAGTTTTCAAGTGTTTATCTACACTCTCCACATTTACATTTGGGGGTTGTTCCCCAGCTTCCACTTGGCCATATTGTCACCCGTCTTTGCACCCCAGCTGTTGCTTGATTTAGAGTATATTTTTGTTTTTGTTTGAGGTCAGTGACTGGAGGGAGTTCTGAAGGGACCAGGTTCCCAAAGATCAATGAGATTTTCTGCCATTTTGTTACTTTGTAGTCTTCTACAGTGATATTTTGGAATAAAGAATTTTCAGAGGCAAAGCTCCTGGACTTCCATCTCTTGAGTGGTGGAATGTGCTCATGCAGTGGATGTCTTGGATCATGCACCGTTTTTTTCTTTATTTAAATGAAGGCATCCTGCTTCACTGATGGTGGTGCAACCAGCACAAAGCAATATATCAACAATGTGGGAACTGGTTTCAAAGTCACTCTGGTGATCCTACAGGATTGATTATTAGTATCAATTTTGTGTGCATGGCTCAAGAATGACCATACCAGGGCACAGTACTCCACAGTTGAGTAACACTGGGTGAGATTGGTTGCTTGGCGTGTTTAGGGATCAGCTCCCCATTTTGTTGCCATTGTTGTTGTTGGCCAGTTTCTGGAGTACACAATTTCTGGCATTCAATTTCTTTTTCAGTGTGTGCATGTACAAGTGCTCTTTCAATGTCAGCATTCGGTCTAATGTGAACTCAAAGTACACTGGGTGTTCATAGGGCTCAAGGATTGTACCATCCCTTGATATTTGGAATTTTCAATTTGTCTGATAATGTTTCATGTGGAAGGCACACACTTGTGCATTCAGATTGGCATTTGGGAACCATGCGCAATAGTATTTTCCAAGTACAGCTGCAGAACCAGTTGGAATGCACTCAATGTCCTCAAGTCTTTTTGACTGGGTGGCAATGCAAGATTATCTGAATAAATGAATCTTTTCACATTGGGGAATTCCAACTGTCATACGAATATACGTGAAATAACAAGGTTGTTAGTACAGAACCTTTAGGCAATCCGTTCTGCTGAGTATGCTATCTACTTTTCTGACCATTCACCATAGCCAAAAAAGTCAATTCTTGAGCATGAAGAAAATGATCTGCACCATCTTACTATTTCTCAAAACTTTTGCTGTTTAGAGGTAAAGCCTTCCCAGTCAGCTTTTCTAAAGTTGAATATCCGAGAGTCCTTTCTTTTCCTGGGTTGAACTTCAGCATTTGTTGTCACTTGCTCTGGTCTATGCTGTGATCTTAAAATCACTTGCATGACCTCCCTTCTGAAGTTGCCTGGACTTTCAGAAGTGACAAAGGCCAAGTCACAATTGTACCCCTTATTCCGTCTTGCACTTTGTAAGGTACATTTGTTCTTGAAGTCATATAGCAAGGTCAAATTATTATTGTCATGTGCTTCTTCTGTATTGTTATAATTTTTGTGGTATCCCAAGGTGGTTTTAACCCACCAAAACAGTAAACTAAAGCAATTCTGGCTTTGCACACTCCTCACTTCTGTACACAACCTCCATTCCAGCAAGTGCAGGACGACTAGCAGTGGCTCCAGATCTTCCTAAAGGAAGCACACCTTCATAGAGCTCTGTGAGGCACTTGCCAGGATACACAGATGAGGGAGGCTATGTCAGATCAGAAGCAGATTCCTGCTTTACAGATTCCTCTTTACAAATCAATGGCTAGCCACATTAGTGTTAGCAAGTCAAGTGTTGATGCTGTGGAGATGGAGGCTTGTGAGGCAATTATTGCTATGGTTTATATTGTTAATGTCCCGGAGATTATAGCTGGCATTCAGAATATAGCTTTTTTGAAATGTACTAGGGCTATCAATGGCCCTTTGTCTGCTTCCCACAAGGTGCACATGAACATGTCAGACAGAATGGATGCTGCTCACTTGTTCTTCAAACCACAGAGAAAAGTTAATGAATATGAAAAGTGGAAGTACTAGTAGGGTGTATGGTGCTGGGTGTCTCAGGAGATGTGATGCTTATCTATTTGGACAGGAAAGTACTTTATTCCCTTCCAGTACTAGGGATATCACTAGGTTTTCTGTTCCCCCTTGTATTTTAGGGGGCCCATCCTACTCTTTACTGCCCTGACTCCTACCCTGTTGTAAGGGTACCTGGCAGAGGAAGGTCTAACTACATGTTGAGTAACTGCAGATGATAGTGTTTTAGAATATTATTTGGCTGACTGAAGGCAAGAATCTGCTCCCCACAAATTTTTTTGGATGATAGTTTGTGTTATTGGAGCAAGCTGTGCGCTGCACAACATATGTAAGGATAATGGGGAGAGCTTTCACCAGGAGTGGGTTCAGAAGAGTGTTGGTTTACAGGCCCAGAGCACACAACCAGAAAGTGGACCTCTGATAATTGGGGCTGGGTCCAGGAGAGCAAGGGAATTATAGGTTGTCCTGTGTGCCCACCTACTTTATTTGGATGGGGAAATGTGATGTGCAGTAATGTTTGCCTCTATATACATATCACTTTATCTCTTGTTATTATGAGGCTTTATTAAAAGCTTTGATTTTAAACTTTCTGCCTCTTCTTTGTTTCCTAAACACTTACATGATGGCTTGTGCATACAAATAATTAATTACAAACAAACACAGGCAACCCAGCTGCCACTACACAGAGCAAGGGTGGGGAAACATTTTGGCTTGAGGGCCACATCTGGGTATGGAAATTGTATGGCGGGCCATGAATGCTCACGAAATTGGGGGCTGGGGTACGGGAGGGGGTAATGACTCCAGCTAGGGGTGTGGGCTATGGTGTGGGGCCAAAAAATGAGGAATTCAGGGTGCGGGAGGGGGATCCGGGCTGGAACAGGGGGTTTCTGTGTGGGGGGAGGACTCCAGATGGGGGTGCAGGTTCTGGCTTGAGGCTAGGGAGTTTAGGGTGCAGGAGAGTACTGTGGGATGGGACCAAGGGGTTTGGAGGGTGGGAGGGGGATCAGGGCTGGGGCAGGGGGTTGGGGCATGAGAGGAGGTCAGAGGTGCAGGCTTCAGATGGTGTTTACCTGAAGCAGCATGTCCCCCTTCCAGCTCCTACACAGAAGCATGGCCAGGCGGCTCTGCGTACTGCCCCTTCTGCAGGCGCCATCCCTGCAGCTCCCAGAAGCAGCAGCATGTCCTTCCTCCAGCTCCTATGCAGAGGCAGCTCTGTGTGCTGCCCTGTCTGCAGGTGCTGCCCTGCAACTCCCATTGGCTGCAGTTCCCAGGCAATGGGAACTGTGGGGACAGTACTTGGGGCAGCATACAGAGCCCCCTGGCTGCCCCTACATGTAGGAGCTGGAGGGGGGACATGCCACTGCTTCTGGGAATCATGCGGAGCCATGGTACGTGCAGAGCAGGGCAAGCCTCTGACCCCGCTCCCCAGTGGGAGCTCAAGGGCCAGATTAAAAGATCTGATGAGCTGGACATATTTTGCCTATTCCAGACATAGAGGCTGTGAATGTTAAAAAGTGATAATTACAGTGTGCAAACAAAAGCAATAAGAACACCACTGAATGAAACATATCTAGATATTGTATGTTGCCACTGTACCTGTTCTCCTCCCCTGTTTCATGGAAATAGCGTGAATAGAATGCAACTATTCTAAGGATGCATAGATTCATTCCCCTTCCTGCCCAACCCAACAGAGTTCTCTGTAGCTGCATTGGCTGAAGGATGTGGAGATGTCTGTACCTGGGTTGCTGGCAGTTGGTGCTGCTACAAGTCCTGGTTGATGGTATGCTGCCTGAAAGCCATCAGACTAAGAAACTGCTCAGACAGTTCCCTCTGCTTTTGTCTCTGCTTCTACATCACCCTGTCATGCTCAAAGTATTCCAACACCAGTCTCATTCCCTCTCCCAGTCTCTTGCCTTCTTCTCTCTGTCCTGCTTCATCAGTAGTCTCTGCACTTCTAGATTAGAACTATGGCCAAAACCCTTCTGCATGTCCTGTAGCAGATTGATCCCACTTCTTTTTCTTTTCCCTAGATGATTCAGGGTCCTCTCCCCACGGGGCATAAGTGGGTACCTCACTCTAACAGAGGTTGAAGGATCTGCAAATGTAAAGAGCTTTTTTATCCGGAGAAAGAAAGAAAAGTTTATCCCCTTTAATGTTATGTGACACAGCAAGGCCACAAGTTGCAACTTTTATCACCTTGGTATGCCTTGATCTGATCTCTTCACATTGGGCTGCTCAGGAGGAGATGCATTTTTGGTCTGGGGGAACTATATACCAGAGACCTTTTTACCTGTCATGGTCTCAACGTTATTTCAGGAAGTGGAGGCATTACAAGACGTTAATTTGGTGGAGATTCCAGATTGGAAGAAAGAACATTTCTTCCAGGCCACTAGTGGAAGAGAATCTATGGCTAGGAGATATTTTGTTACCTACTGGCAGATCAGTAAATCAAAGTAAGCTACAGGGTGATGGTGGTGGTGGTTGGGAAGAGGGTGGTATGGGGACTTCTGGAGGAAGATCCTTTTAAGATAAACAGAACAAACCTACAAGTTAAGTCTGATTCTGATCCTATTGACTTAAATGGGAACAAGAACAGACTCCAAGTATGACCTAACTCATTGTACCTTGGGCTATGATCCTATCGAATATCACAAGCTAGATAAGGATAGCGTAGGCCAGCACTTGGATGGGAAACTTGCAAAAATTGCTTATGAGTTGGATGAAGCTCTGCTGGTAATTGAACAGGTGGCACTCACTTAACACATGTTAATAAGTAATACTTAAATCTCTTATTTTTAAAAAAAGTTGTGAAATTTCTAAATTTCAAAGTTGTATCAGTTTAATTAGGTTTGAAACATACCTATTTTTCATTTTAACTACACTTATGGACATTTTTATTGAAATAATTATGAAAATGATTATTGAAATTGGTAGTTCTTCAAGTGCTTGCACATGTCCATTCCATTTGATGTGTTTGAGTGACAGTGACCTGGAGCCAGATAACTTTTTCTATAGCAGTAAATATTGGGGTGGCTCATGTGTGCTCTGCATACTCATGAAAGTATAAAGGGTTGGAGCTGCCCTGACCCCGCCACCCAGACAAAACACCCAGTTCCTTCTGACCACTCAGCAGTTGCAGTGTGTGTGAGCATCTCACACTTCTCATATTTCCTTTTAGAAAACTTTTTCTGAATGTTTTTTGTAATAGTTAGAATACTTCTAGTGGTACTTTAGATTTTGGTTGGACATATTTTACGTTCATTTTTCTTTGAGCTTTTGGCTCAGTACTGGGGCAAGCTGAAGTCCTAAGGCTTCAAGTGGTTCTGTTTGAAATAAATCAATGCCAGTCAGTAAACCATATTCCAGCTGCTTCAAGTGTCTGGGAGAGGAACACATCAGGCAAAAGTGACCCATTTGTACATTGTTTAAAACTTGAACTGAGAAACTAAGGGAAGTTCAGCTTCAACATATTCTGATATAGACACCTTTGTGCCCCCATTTGGTACCCAGCCACTCAGTGTGGGGGGGATTCAGATTTGAGTCTTTCCTGGAGCTAAGTGCCAGACCTAGTGGCTCCCCACATCAAAGGGAACCAGTGAAAATAGAGAGTTCTCCATCCCCAGTGTTGCTTGAGTACCAAAAGAAGTCCAGCACCTGACCTTCTTTTTTGAGTATTAGGGACTCTCACAAGAAGTTGAGTACTGAAGTTCGAGCAGTTTCAATGCGGTGCTCTCCAGTTCCACATTCTAGCAACATTGAGTCATCGACTACACAACTACAGTCGAGACTGACTCCATTGTCTGAACCTTCAGAAGTGTCAGCTTCTTCTCTGATACATACTGCTTTATTGGTATCAACATTGCTTGAGGTGTATGTGGCTGCCAGAGGCCTTCTGTGCTTATTGGTACTGGACTCACAGATGCAGAAGGAGATTGGTAGTGGCTTCTACCAATTCCAGTCATGGAAGTATTGGCTCCCACTCATAAGGTACTATTGGCAACTGACCTTGTTGGTACTGTCTGGTACTACTGATTCAGTTCACCAGATAAAACACAGTGCCAATTCACTTCTGTTCCCCCTTCCTTGTCCCTTTTCAGGGACCACTCACACAAGACTGTACTGATTCAAGAAGTTCAGTCTCTATTGCAGCTGAGGGTTACAGAAGACGTGCCTATTCAGTGTGGGGGAAGGGATTCTATTCCCACTATTTTCTCATTCCAATGTCTAAAGGAGGACTCATACCTATTTTAGACCTGTGAAACCTCAATAAATACATAAAAATATAGGGTTTTTTGGTTCCTTTCCCTATCTCACCATAACTGGCTTTTTAACCTTGACTTTCAGGATGCATGCTCTCATGTGGCTATGCACTAGAGTCACAAGAGTTTAAGGTTGATTATACATGTGTTCATTATTGGTTCATAGATCACCATTGTGATCATCTAGTCTGATTTCCTGTATAACACTAGCCATAGAACTTCCCCAAAATAATTCCCAGAACATATCTTTTAGAAGAACACCCAATCTTGATTTAAAAATTGTCTGTAATGCAGAATCCAAGACAAACCTACCTAGGTAAATTATTCCAGTGGATAATTACTCTCACTGTCAAAAATGTATGTCTTATTTCCAGTCTGAATTTGTCTAGCTTCACCTTCCAGCCATTGGATCGCATTATACTTTTCTCTGCTAGATTGAAGAGCCCAATATTAAATATTTGTTCCTACTTAGAGTGTAATCAAATTACTTCTTAACCTTCTCCTTAACCTTCTCTTTGTTAAAATGAACAGATTGAAAGGCATCTGTTATATCTGACTCTGAAAAGGATTTTGGGGTCATGATGGATAATTAGCTGTACATGAGCTGTACATGAGCTCTTTGAGTCTATTACTATAAGATATGTTTTCCCACCCTTTAATCATTCTCATGACTCTTCTCTGAACCCTCGCCAGTTTATCAACATGCTTGAATTGTTGACACTGGAACTGGGAACAGTATTCCAGCAGCAGTCACATCAGTGCCTGTCATAAGTATAAAGGGAAGGGTAAACATCTTTAAATCCCTCCTGACCAGAGGAAAAAACCCTTTCACCTGTAAAGGGTTAAGAAGCTAAGATAACCTCACTGGCACCTGACCAGAATGACCAATGAGGAGACAAGATAGTTTCAAAGCTGGAGGTGGGGGAGAAACAAAGGTCTTTTCTGTCTGTGTGATGCTCTTGCCGGGACCAGAGCAGGAATCCAGGTCAGAACTCCTGTAAAGAGTTAGTAAGCAATCTAGTTAGATATGCGTTAGATTCTGTTTTGTTTAAATGGCTGATAAAATAAGTTGTGCTGAATGGGATGTATATTCCTGTTTTTGTGTCTTTTTGTAACTTAAGGTTTTGCCTAGAGGGATTCTCTATGTTTTGAATCTGATTACCCTGTAAAGTATTTACCATCCTGATTTTTTACAGAGGTGATTCTTTTACTTTTTCTTTAATTAAAATTCTTCTTTTAAGAACCTGATTGCTTTTTTTCATTGTTCCTAAGATCCAAGGGTTTGGGTCTGTGTTCATCTATGCAAATTGGTGAGGATTTTTATCAAGCCTTCCCCAGGAAAGGGGATGTAGTGCTTGGGGGGGTATTTTGTGGGGGAGACGTTTCCAAGTGGGCACTTCCCCTGTTCTTTGTGTAACACTTTGGTGGTGGCAGCTTTTAACCTAAGCTGGTAAGAATAAGCTTAGGGGTCTTTCATGCAGGTCCCTACATCTGTACCCTAGAGTTCAGAGTGGGGAAGGAACCGTGACAGTGCCAAATACAGAGATAAAATGACTCCTACTTGAGATTCCCGTTTATTCCCAAGAGTCCCAAGATTGCATTCGCTCTTTTGGTCACAATGTCTCTCTGGGAGCTCATGTACAGCTAATTATCCATCATGACCCCAAAATCCTTTTCAGAGTCAGATATAACAGATGCCTTTCTACTGTTGCTAAGAGTGATGGCCAAACTCAGGCAAGAATATGCTGTTCTAATTTTGATAGCACCAGCCTGATCTCGATAACACTGGTTCTCTGACCTGTTGAACTTCTCGTTTCAAGAGACATGGGTTGCCAGGACCACGGCCAAACTCTGCATCTGAACCCTATCAGCCTGCATCTAACTGCCTGAATGCTCAATGGTTAAATCATCATGAAGCGGCCTGTTCTGTTGAAGTTAAGAATGTTTTTTTTTTTAAATAGTAGGAAGTCCTCTACCAAGTACTCTCTTCATGAAATGGAAGAGATTCTGTCTTTGGTCCCAGCAGAAAAATAGCTCTCCTTCACAAGTTCCCATTCAGTTTTATTCTGAATTAGTTGCTTTATCTGAAAGAGAAAGTTCTTGCAGACAGTTTCCTGAGGGTTCATCTGGCTTCTACCTCTGCATTCCACTCTGTTATAGATCGGAGATCTATTTTCTCCAACCCTAAGACTATGAGATTCTTGAAAAATTTGGACAGACTTTTCCCACCTACTAAAGATCCAACTCCATCTTCAGATCTGAATTTGAGTCTCTCTGGACTGATGGGAACCCCTTTTAAGCCTATGTCTAAGTACTGATTTTCTCATCTCTTGATGAAAGTAGCATTTTCATAGCTCTTAGTTTAGCTAGGAGAGTTGCAGAATGTCAGGCTTTGTTGGCTGATTCTCCTTTATATGGTCTTTTACAAGGACAAAGGTAGACTCATCCTCACTCCAAATTACTTACTAAAGTGATTTTGGATTTTCATAAGGATCAGACTATATACTACTTATGGTTTGTTTATTTGTTTTTTTCCCTGAAAACACACTATAACAAAGATAAAGGAAAAACTCCATACTTTGGACATTTGCACACTATTAGTGTTTTGTTTGGACAGGACTAAGCAGTTTAGAACGTCACCTCATTTATTCATGTCCTTTGCAGAAAAGATGAAAGGGAAGTCTATTAGAACTCAGAGGATGTCCTCCTACATTTTTTGTGCTATGACTTTGTTAATGTTTCTTTACCTCAAAGAACATTAACACATTCTACAAGGGCTTAGGTGCCTTCAGCTGCTTTTCTAGGTCATGCTTATATCAGTGACATTTTTAGAGCTGCCACTTACTTGATCTTTTATTCACATGCTCATTACTTAGTATCTCTCAGGCTTCTAGAGATTATGGCAACTTTGGGAGAGTGATGCTACAGTCCTTTAGGTAATCTCTGATTCCCCCTTCTCTTTCTGGAAGAGCTTATGAATCACGTAAAGTGCAATAGACCTGAAGACTCAGGCACAGGTCACTTGCTGGTTTGAACTAGAGTAAATAGTGGATTTTTTGTAACTTGAAGACTTTAAATGAAGATCTGAAGACTTGATTAACTGAGCTAGAGGTTATAGGCCTATTATAGTCATGGATAAGTGAGCTTCTGTGGCCTGAAATGTGCAGGAGGTCAGACCAGATGATCATGATGGCCCCTTCTGGCCTTGAATTCTGAGACCTGTGCAAACAATCAAGGAGAAAAGCTAGCTATGTACCTGTTCATTAATTGTTCTTCTTTTTGAGGTGTGTTTATTGCACATATCCATTCCATGACCTACCCTCCTTACCCACCATATCAGAGTCTCAGTGTGAACTGGCATCTGGGATGAAGGAACTGAGGACGGAGTCAGGGTGGTTCCTAAGTTCCCTGTAAGCTGCATAGCCACACAACAACCTATTTAGCGCTGTGCAGGCCTTCAGGAAACCCACCCGGTTGGGACCTGCCGTGGCTTGGGGAGAGGCGCCTCAACCTAGCCCACCCCCCAGTCTGCCGTAGCCTGGGGAGAGGGTTCCCTCCACCAGCCTGAACCCAGCCTCAGCCCAGACCTGCTGCGGCTGGGGGAGAGGCAGCCCGAACCCAGCCCCAACCCGGACTTGCCAAGGCTGGGGGAGGGGCACCTATCCTGTGGCCCCAGCCCCAGTGCTGCTGTGGTGGGGAGAGGTGCCTCCCCCCTCCACAGCCCAGGTGCTGCTGCGGGGATCGAGAGCTGGGGGGAGTCCTCTCTCTTTGCCGTAGCCCCGGAACATCCTCCTGCACCCCAAGCCCCTCAGACCCGGCCCTACCACAGAGCCCGCACCCCAAGCTGGAGCCCTCACACCCTGCTCACCAACCCTCTGCCCCAACCCTGAGCCCCTCAACCCCAGCCCCACCCCAGAGCCTGCACCCTCAGCTGGAGCCCTCACAGCCCTCCATTCCAACCCTCTGCCCCACCGTTGAGCCCCCTCCCACACTCCAAACACCTTGGACCCAGCCCCACCACATGAATTTTGTTATGTGTGCCAATATGAAGGTAATGTGTCACACATCACCTCCATATTGGTGCACATAACAAAATTCAATCCGCATATGTGGGAAAAATTAGAGGGAACACTGGGTGGCTCCTCCGCTTTAAACTGCTGGCTAGGAGCACAAGCGTGAGGAGTATCCATGCATCCCCTGACTGATGATTACCACTCTGGGAAAAAAGTTTTCTGACTTCATTGCAATAGTGCACTAACACCCAAAGTGTTGCACATGTCCATTCCACATCTCGAAGAACAACAATTACTGGAAAATATGTGAATTTTGTCAAAATGCGGATTTTTTAAATTGAAAAATTACAAAAACAATTCTTATGTTTGATACAAAAAAGTTGTAGACATTTTTTAAAAAATGACATTTCTGCAAAACAATGTTTTTCATAAAAAGGCCAATTCCAGTTGAAAAAAGACCCCATTAAAAATAAATAAAAAAAATGTCAGCCAACTCTAGTCCCAGTGAAGTCACCAGGATTACAAACTTTTTTAAAAAAATAAATAAAAGTAAGATTGATGCCAAATACATGGTGGTGGAAAACACTTCTCTGTTGGAGGTTGAAGGTTTCAGATATTGCATTAGATTGAGTCTCTGGCCACTTTTGGTTATCCGGTGGACACCCTAGTATGTTGCCAAAATTCCAGTTTGTATTTCACCTCCATAGAGGATGTGTAAATTCCACCAAACTTTCAATTCTACAAATAAGGCCTAGAATTTAGCAATCTGCAATGAGTGATTGGTCATTTTATATGGCTAATAAGAGTATCCAGAGTTATAATAATTACTGTTAACAAGAGAGAGTATTGGAAGAAGACAAAACCTTAAGCTTTAGGCTTCAAACCAATATGTCACTGCTAGGGATTAGAATGAGACTTTGATAAGAGACAGATGGCCCCACATCTGTCTACTGTGGGGTTTCTTGCACCTTCCTCTAAAGCATCTATCATTGGAGGCTGGAGACAGGAATACATGGACTACAGCTCTGTTTTAGTGTAGTCATTCCTATGTTCCACATTATTCTCAATATCCTGTCCTAAATTCTTGTTTAGTTATGATATGTGATGGTAGGCAGATGCTGTTGTCAACCCCAGAGTTGGCTTGATTTCAGGGGTTTATGCAATGATTTCTATATATCCATACCCCATACTGCCTTATCAAGGTACGGTGTCTGAGTGGGTAAGGCACTTAAATACAGTCCTGAAGGTTGTGGGTCTGAGTCTTGCTCAATCTCACATTGAAAGGCCACCTTTTATTCAACCAGATGCAAGATGGGTATCTGATCCATCTGTTCGGGGCAGTCAAAGGCAGATGGATGTGATGATGCCCATATCATTACCTTGTGTACCACTGGCTATGAAATTGATGTGCTTTAACCATGTCAGTCTGATGAGCCATTGGCTCAGGGGAACTTTGACTTTAATTTGACATATTACCTTACAAGAGTATTGCAATAATTAGTATTTCTAAAACAACTGGTGATCCTTGGATGAATCCTCAAATTCTACAATGGAAAGCAACCAGATAGCGTTGTGATGAGCACAGTATACATTTTTGCATACCTATGGAAATGCAAAGTAGTTATTACTTTACAATATCAAATAATGTACATCTGGGTCCATATGTTAATTTGGTTGAATTTCACTGCAATGCATTCAGTACAATTTATCATTATTTTCCAAAATAAGAGTAATTTGATTTAGGATGGAGGATAGAAAACATCATTTTTATTTAAAAATAAATAAAATTATAAAGTCATAAATATCAGAAATCAGTTTTCTTATACAGAAGGTATACCAAATCCCAATATTTCTTTAAATGTTTGAAAGGTGAGATATATCACTTTATGGTACCTGACAGCCATGTCTATATAAATTGACCTTCGATAAGGTGTTACAAAACTCCTCAATCCTGACTCCCTGACTGATGAAAGAACAACTGATAGGCCTATTTTTCTGTTCTTTAATCTGAAGACAAATATTCCCCCTAGTAAAAGTATAGAAGTTTTATTAAATAAGTCAGTTCTTAAATCCACTGAATTTCAATCAGTGCTGTTTTCAGTAGTCCCAATGCTGTTCTCAGTAGTCCTACTGACATAAAAATAAAGTGTCTATTCTTTCTCTCTTATTTGTATAAATATTTATCTAAACTTCCTAATGCATACATACATTTTACTATATAATATGAAATGAAATTGGTTAATGGTGTTTGGAAAATACATTAAATAAATGTAGTTTTGAATTCCTGACTAACCAGGAATTAGTGGCCAATAGATTATAACCGACATGTCAAGAACAAATTATGCCAAATCAACTTCATTTTCTTCTCAGACAAGTTTACTGGCCCAGTAAACTGGAAACATGATAACCTTGATTTTAGTGAGGCTTTTGACAGACACACGTAAGTGTCATAAGCAAATTAGGGATATGTGGTCTACATGAAAATACTCCTAAACTGGGTGATTGAAAGACTGTACTCAAAGAGTTCACTGTCAAACTGGAGGACATATCTACTCTGGTCCTGAAGGACATAGAATCATAGAATATCAGGGTTGGAAGGGACCTTAGGAGGTCATCTAGTCCAACCTCCTGCTCAAAACAGGACCAATCCCCAACTAAATCATCCCAGCCAGGGCTTTGTCAAGCCTGACCTTAAAAACTTCTAAGGAAGGCGATTCCACCACCTCCCTAGATAACGCATTCCAGTGTTTCATCACCCTCCTAGTGAAAGAGTGTTTCCTACTATCCAACCTAAACCTCTCCCACTGCAACTTGAAACCATTACTCCTCATTCTGTCATCTGCTACCACTGAGAACAGTCTAGATCCATCCTCTTTGGAACCCCCTTTCAGGTAGTTGAAAGCAGCTATCCAATCCCCCCTCATTCTTCTCTTCCTCAGACTAAACAATCCCAGTTCCCTCAGCCTCCCCTCATAAGTCATGTGTTCCAGTCCCTAATCATTTTTGCTGCCCTCCACTGGACTCCTTCCAATTTTTCCACATCCTTCTTGTAGTGTGGGGCCCAAAACTGGACACAGTACTCCAAATGAGGCCTCACCAATGTCGAATAGAGGGGAATGATCACATCTCTCAATCTGCTGGCAATGCCCCTATTTATACATCCCAAAATGCCACTGGCCTTCTTGGCAACAACGGCACACTGTTGACTCATATCCAGCTTCTCATCCACTGTAACCCCTAGGTCCTTTTCTGCAGAACTGCTGCCTAGCCATTCAGTCCCTAGTCTGTAGCGGTGCATGGGATTCTTCCATCCTAAGTGCAGGACTCTGCACTTGTCCCTGTTGAACCTCATCAGATTTCTTTTGGCCCAATCCTCTAATTTGTCTACGTCCCTCTGTATCCTATCCCTACCCTCCAGCATATCTACCACTCCTCCCAGTTTAGTGTCATCTGCAAACTTGCTGAGGGTGCAATCCACACCATCCTCCAGATCATTAATGAAGATATTGAAAAAAACCCGCCCAAGGACTGACCCTTGGAGCATTCCACTTGATACCGGCTGCCTACTAGACATAGAGCCATTGATCACTACCTGTTGAGCCCGACAACCTAGCCAGCTTTTTATCCACCTTACAGTCCATTCATCCAGCCCATATTTCTTTAACTTGCTGGCAAGAATACTGTGGGAGACTGTGTCAAAAGCTTTGCTAAAGTCAAGAAACAACATGTCCACTGCTTTCCCCTCATCCACAGAGCCAGTTATCTCATCACAGAAGGTAATTAGATTAGTCAGGCATGACTTGCCCTTGGTGAACCCATGCTGACTGTTCCTGATCACTTTCCTCTCCTCTAAGTGCTTCAGAATTGATTCCTTGAGGACCTGTTCCATGATTTTTCCAGGGACTGAGGTGAGGATGACTGACCTGTAGTTCTCAGGATCCTCCTTCTTTCCTTTCTTAAAGATGGGCACTACATTAGCCTTTTCCCAGTTGTCCGGGACCTCGCCTGATCACCATGAGTTTTCAAAGATAATGGCCAATGGCTCTGTAATCACGTCTGCCAACTCCTTTAGCACTCTCGGATGCAACGCATCCGGCCCTATGGACTTGTGATCGTCCAGCTTTTCTAAATAGTCCCGAACCACTTTTTTCTCCACAGAGGGCTGGTCACCTCCTCCCCATGCTGTGCTGCCCAGTGCAGTAGTCTGGGAGCTGACCTTGTTCGTGAAGAAGAGGCAAAAAAAACATTCAGTATATTAGCTTTTTCCACATCCTCTGTCACTAGGTTGCCTCCCTCATTCAATAAGGGGCCCACACATTCCTTGACTTTCTTCTTGTTGCTAACATACCTGAAAAAACTCTTCTTGTTACTCTTAACATCTCTTGCTAGCTGCAACTCCAGGTGTGATTTGGCCTTCCTGATTTCACTCCTGCATGCCCAAGCAATATTTTTATACTCTTCTCTGGTCATTTGTCCAATCTTCCACTTCTTGTAAGCTTCTTTTTTGTGTTTAAGATCAGCAATGATTTCATTGTTAAGCCAAGCTGGTCGCCTGCCATATTTACTATTCTTTCTACACATCGGGATGTTTTTCCCTGTAACCTCAATAAGGATTCTTTAAAATACAGCCAGCTCTCCTGGACTCCTTTCCCCCTCATGTTATTCTCCCAGGGGATCCTGCCCATCAGTTCCCTGACATTGTCAAAATCTGCTTTTCTGAAGTTCAGGGTCTGTATTCTGCTGCTCTCCTTTCTTCCCTGTGTCAGGATCCTAAACTCGACCATCTCATGGTCACTGCCTCCCAGGTTCCCATCCACTTTTGCTTCCCCTACTAATTCTTCCCAGTTTGTGACCAGCAGGTCAAGAAGAGCTCTGCCCTTAGTTGGTTCCTCCAGCACTTGGACCAGGAAATTGTCCCCTATACTTTCCAAAAACTTCCTGGATTGTCTGTGCACCACTGTGTTGCTCTCCCAGCAGATATCAGGGTGATTGAAGTCTCCCATGAGAACCAGGGCCTGTGATCTAGTAAATTCCGTTAGTTGCTGGAAGAAAGCCTCGTCCACCTCATCCCCTGGGTCCGGTGGTCTATAGCAGACTCCCACCACAACATCACCCTTGTTGCTCACGCTTCTAAACTTAATCCAGAGACTCTCAGGTTTTTCTGCAGTTTCATTCTGGAGCTCTGAGCAGTCATACTGCTCTCTTACATACAATGCAACTCCTCCAACTTTTCTGCCATGCCTGTCCTTCCTGAACAGTTTATATCCACCCATGACAGTACTCCAGTCATGTGAGTTGTCCCACCAAGTCTCTATTATTCCAATCACATCATAATTCCTTGACTGTGCCAGGACTTCCAGTTCTCCCTGCTTGTTTCCCAGGCTTCTTGCATTTGTGTATAGGCACTTAAGATAACTCGCTGATCGTCCCACTTTCTCAGTATGAGGCAGGAGCCCTCCCCTCTTGTGCTCTCCTGCTCGTGCTTCCTCCCTGTATCCCATTTCCCCACTTACCTCACACAAATCAATGACAAAACCTTATTGATTTCAATGGGGTCAGAATTTCACCCTGTGGCCTTAGCAACTGTCCTGTGGATTCTCTTCTGCTTTTCCCTTTTATAAAATAATGAAGATGTTCTTCTTCACTGAAGGTTGTATAATGGAACTGGTTAAAAAATGAAAGCACATTCTGTGAACATTTCAAAGTTTGTTCCCTGTTTTTTAAATTAATCTATTTTTATTTTACACATTTTTCCCATGCAAATATTTATCAAAATTGTTATCATTTTGAAAAATCCCACTAGTTGACTAAGTGAACCAATCAAGCTGTCAGAAGAAAAAACAAAACAACAAATGAAACCCAAAATACAAAATTCCAAACAAACAAACAAACAAAAACAAACAAACCTTGTTTGGGGGGGAAATAGACAAATCTTGTCAAGCATTTTTTCTAATGAAAGATTTTGCCCATCTCCTCCATAAAAATGTCATCTTTAAGATGTGAAAATTGTTCCCTCTATTTCTGCAAAATTATCACATTTTCTTTAACCAATGCTAAAAGAGGTTTCCTGTTCCTTGATATCAAAATTTTAATTCATTATTTTAATATAACAATAATGTAGTTTGGGCTGTGAGTCTCAGAATCCATTGATTACTGGCTGAAGGTTACAGATACTTTTGAAAAAGACTGGAGCTGTATGTCATGATCTGGTGAATAATGGACATGCATAACTTTAAGCACAGGCAAATCCCAGTTACACCTGCTTAAGTGCTTTGCTGGATCAGGGCCATAAGCTGTTTGTTTGATGCCTTCTTTTACACGCAAGTGTTAATATTTTATGCCTTATGATATGGTTGAGAGAGTCTCTGTTAAAGCTTCTTCTTCAGCTGGATCATCAATAGCTTTTTGAGATTGTTTTTAAGCTATTGCATGCACTTACTATAAGCCTGTAATTATTTTTGCCATTCGTTTCAGTCAATAGATCATATTACTAACTTCTATAAGATTGGTTTGAATGAAAGCTTAAAACTCAGTTTTCTTGGCATATCATGCTTATTAACAACAAAACAAAACTACATTTTATAGTAATGGTCTAATATGCTACCATTGACAAGTATATTGCTATAGTGAGTAGGGTCTTTGCTGCACAATAGCAAAGTACACTTGTAAGAAGTGTATTGGGGGCAGTTTGAAGCTCTTCTAAATATTCATATCTTTCAAGTAGTCCAAATGAACTCTCTAGAAACAGGCAGCTCCTCACTGGGATCCAAACATAAATTTAAAAGTTCTTGCAAAGCTGGATGACTGAAGAATGCTATATTGGCACTTCTGTTTATGTTTTGGTGATACAAGGGAAAGGATGTATGGAAAAAGTAAATTACAGTCTGATGTGATTCTGGTAAATACATCAAACTGTATTTCACATCAAACTAATTGTACCAGAATCCCATCAAACTGTAATTTACTTTTTCTGTACTTCTGCACTTTCATTCCCTTAGATATCTGTGTGTAAATAGAAGTGTAACCCACCTAGTAGGTGTTGTCTATAGCAAAAAGGGCTAGGTTCAGTTTTCTAGGAGTTTCTGTAAAGACTTCACTAACGCCAGCTCAAGCCCATACCCAGAAATCTCGTAAGCTATATACATCACACTGGGTGCCTTTGATGGACAATGAATCCCCTCTTGTTTGCACTGACTCCAGGGGTTACAACAAAGGGAACTTTATTGCGGGTATAAAGGAGGTGAACAACAGAATGAATTTGGGAAAACCAGCAATTATCAAATTCTGTGAGATAAGACTCCAACACCCTCTTCCCCTGGCGTGCCTTAACATTAGTCCCCACCTTAGTCCTCCTTTGGCTGTTATGAGTGGCTGATATATTCTGTCTGCTTCCCTCCTTCCCACTCACAGCTACCCTAGGAGAAGTGCAAGGATTCTAGCGCTGCCTGGGCTGCTCTAAGGTCTACTACATAATCCAGCTGGAGTGGTTTCAGCTTTGATTGATGTGTAGGGAGGTCCATACTAGAGTCCCCTAGATAGGCTGCTTCTCCCTCTCTGGTTTCAGCCTAAGCTGCCTCACTCTGCACTGGCCTCATCTCAAAAAGGATATACTGGCATTAGAAAAGGTTCAGAGAAGGGCAACTAAAATGATTAGTGGTTTGGAATGGGTCCCATACGGGGAGAAATTAAAGAGGCTAGGACTTTTCAGCTTGGAAAAGAGGAGACTAAGGGGGATATGATAGAGGTATATAAAATCATGAGTGGTGTGGAAAAAGTGAATAAGGAAAAGTTATGTACTTGTTCCCATAATATAAGAACTAGGGGCCACCAAATGAAATTAATGGGCAGAAGTTTAAAACAAAGAAAAGGAAGTTCTTCTTCACACAGCGCACAGTCAACCTGTGGAACTCCTTGCCTGCAGAGGTTGTGAAGGCTAGGACTATAACAGGGTTTAAAAGAGAACTGAATAAATTCATGGAGCTTAAGTCCATGAATGGCTCTTAGCCAGGATGGGTAAGGAATGGTGTCCCCAGCCTCTGTTTATCAGAGGGTGGAGATGGATGGCTGGAGAGAGATTACTAGATCATTACCTGTTAGGTTCACTCCCTCTGGGGCACCTGGCATTGGCCACAGTCGGTACACAGGATACTGGGCTGGATGGACCTTTGGTCTGACCCAGTACGGCCATTCTTATGTTCATTCTCTTGAAGGAACTACTCTTTTGCTACTCTTTGCCGTCCATCACCTCAGGAAAGCTGCTGCTGCTCCTGGCACTTGGCACTGATGATGGCTTTGGTGCTGCCGCCACTGCTGTTCTGCACCAGCCATTGCCAAGCTGCCGCACTGCCTTGAAGATGCTACCACTCTGTCCTGTCCACTGCTCAGCAGTCTCAGCTCTTAGGGAGGGATCAGAGGCCTCTAGGACCCTGATAGAGACTGTACTGCCACAGATGCACTCCCTGCAATAGACAGGAGCTTTTCTCTCCTCACTTTCTTGGTCCTGTCCCTCTGTCCAGACTCCCTTACCCAACAGTGTCTAACAGAAGTCTCAGTAAGTGTGACCTGAGGCATGTTTGATGTCAATGTCTTGTCCTTGTATTTCCCAATAAGGTCAACTGCAGTTGATTGCCTCCAAAGACAATACTTACCTGAATTTTAAACAGAATGTCCCAAACCATCACATAAAACAAATACAAATGAGGGTTAGCCCATTCAGTCAACTTTCCTTACTCTCCAAAAGATGCCTGCAGAGACTTTCCATGCCAGTGGGAACCCTGTCCAGCTGCAGTTCTTAAGCAGCTCTGAGGTTATTCTTCATCCATTTCACCAAGAGAGGCTAGCACAGAGCTCCCTTCCCTCAGCTTCAGGCCACATGGCAAACAGAAGCCTTCTCCTTCCTCTGCTTTTGGTTGAAACAAACAAGCAGAAACCCTCTCCCCCCCCTCACACACATTAATTCCTATGTAGTCTGCTTAGTAAGCATTTGATTGAAGACCTAATCCAAAGCCCATTGTAGTCAAAGGGCTCTATGACAGGCCTGGGGTTTCTGGGTCATGTCAATAGGAAATAAGCCTCTGGAAATATAAGCTTCCAGTGCCGTACTGATGACAGGCAGAGTTTTAGAGGCTAGAGGAGTGGGAGGAAATAGGAGAGGAATGACCTTGTGATAAAGAACCAGGAGCAGGGTTTTCTCATGAGGATCAGACAACAAGGAGGAAATGGGTATCTTTTTGCTGTATGTATGAGTAACCCACTAAACTTTGATTACACAAGTACCCACTCTATTTCAGTTTTACAGCAGGAATAGTGAGTGGGTTCAGTCTGTTTTGACACTGGAATTCTCACCTGTAGATAATAACACATGGGTTAAATATGCAGATTTGGACAGTTGTGGATGCCTATACCCAGAGTTGCTCCAGTCTGGAATAAAGACACCACAATGTAGTAAAGACACTCACACTAAAATCACTTTGTTTATAAGAGGACAATTTGAAGGCTAAGTAGGATGCCCTATAAATTTAAACACAATCTTATCATAACATCAACACAGCAAATATTATGCAAACAACAAAAAAATAGGTTTCAGAGTAGCAGCCATGTTAGTCTATATCTGTAACATTTTTGAATGTTATAATTCTTGATGTATGATTTGTGTCCATTTATTCTTTTACGTAGAGACTGTGTCCACTGTGTCCACATATCTATTCAGGGGACACCATCATAGGGCCTAATAACATCAGACACACTATCAGAGGCTTGTTCACCTGAGCATCTACCAATGTGATATATGCCATCATGTGCCAGCAATGCCCCTCTGCCATGTACATTGGACAAACTGGACAGTCTCTACATAAAAGAATAAATGGACACAAATCAGACATCAAGAATTATAACATTCAAAAACCAGTCGGAGAACACTTCAGTCTCTTTGGTCACTTGATTACAGACCTAAAAGTGGCAATTCTTCAACAAAAAAACTTCAAAAACAGACTCCAAGGAGAGACTGCTGAATTGGAATTAGTTTGCAAACTGGCTACAATTAACTTAGGCTTGAATAAAGACTGGGAGTGGCTGTGTCATTACACGAAGTAAAACTATTTCCCCTTGTTTGTTTCCCCTCCTGCTGTTCTTGTCAACTGCTGGAAATGGCCCACCTTGATTATCACTACAAAAGCGCCCCCCCCCTCCTCCCCCCCTGCTGGTAATAGCTCACCTTTCCTGATCACTCTTGTTACAATCTGTATGGTAACACCCATTGTTTCATGTTCTCTGTGTATATAAAATCTCCCCACTATATTTTCCACTGTATGCATCCGATGAACTGAGCTGTAGCTCACAAAAGCTTATGCTCTAATAAATTTATTAGTCTCTAAGGTGCCACAATTACTCCTTTTCTTTTAACAAAAAAACAGTATCAGACATACAGATTTCATCAGGACCTCAAGGTACATAGGCCACATATCCTATGCATTTAAAATATGCACCACTTATTTGGCATTATTATCACACACTGTCCTGAGCTAAACACGCAGCAAGCACCCAGTTCTTTGAATAGGCTGGTATCATTCTCCTTGTGGTTATTTTCTTGTTGCAGCTAGTAAAAGCAGGTCTCTGAGTTGCAGGCTACAGGGCAGAGATCTTCACTTCCCCTCTGGTATAGCTGTCTCCCTCTGGGTCTAGCTGAATTATCTGGAGAGTTTTGAGCAGGAACTTTCCCCCCACTCCATACACACACTCCCACATTAAATATATATCACAAACACACATAATATTCTCAAACATCTTACAAAAAACAATTCCTAACAGAGAATCCCTAACTAAGTATGGCACCAACATGTAACTGCAGTTAATAAAAGCAGGGTTGTGAGCATCAGCCCTCAGAACAGAGACCTTCACCTCCCCTCTGGTATGACTCTCTCCCTCTGGGTCTGACTGAACTAACTGAAGAGTTTGGCACCTTTTTTCTCTTTATACTTGGGAGTGGCCTTGGCCTCTGCCTTTGGAGAAGCCCTACTGAGCATGCTCCAAGGGTTCATGAACTTTTTTTCTTCAATTACCTGCGAGTCCCAGACTAGCTGGAGTCAGTGGACAACTGTTTCACTCTTCTAACAAAAACAAAGTAAAACTGACTATTACTGCTTAAAAAGAATAGTGACAGAAGCATGGGTTATGTATGTAGGAGAGAAAATTAATTTTGGTCCATGAAGCCAAACTTCATCCCTGCTCCTGGCTTCTATGCCACTACCCAAAGCTCTGCTTTTAAAACATGTTGAAATTAGTCTCATCTCAGAATTCAGATCATTTATGCCTTAAGTCTTGTATAAAATCAACCATTTAGGATCTGCTCTAATGTCCACTGAAGTCAATGGGTGTGTTTTCACTGATTTCCAAGTGATGTGGATACAGCAGCAAAATAAGGAAAGACATGTGCACAGAATTAAGCAGAGGCTGAAACTTTTATTGAACTTTAACACAGAGAAGGGGCACTACTCACTCACGCTCTCCTATACCAGACATCTAATTGGTTCCAGTGCAGGGGTTACAGGGCTCCTTACCATATAGTCCATGACATGGGGTAGGCTTTCCTCAGTCTAACCGCATGGACTCAGCTCTCTGAGTCCTAGCACCCTCCCAAGATAGCAGGGTGGGGACCTCAGCCTGTGAGGGCCACAAGGTCTGAGCTTGGCCTGCAAAGACTACAGGGTCTCACCCTATCACATGAGCCCAAGGTCCAACACCAAAATCCAAGGTCTGATACCTCTGGGAACTGTTTATTTTATTTTCTTAACCGCACTGGAAACCAGCCTCATGGGGCTACAGTGACTAGGTCACTCAACCATGCCACCTGATATCACAACACCTGTACGAATCATTCCTGCACATTCTGCAGCCATATGTCAGCACCTTCATCTGACAGATGTACACCATCATCCCTGAAAACTGGCTGAGTGTAATGGATGTCCCTATTCTGTGTCACTGAACCCGCTTTCTCCAGAAATATCTTGGTGACCCTCTTATTTACTTACTTTCTAGCCTTGTCTCCATGGGCTGTGTCTGCTCCAAGCCCTTGCCTTTCAGTGAGTTCGGAAGTGGCATGAGCTGCTTCTATTGCATGCCTCTTTTGGATGCAAACAGCTGCAGTCCTGAAGCCCAACTCAGATCTGGCTACCATTCTGGCTGCCCACCACTGGGACTGTCCCCCTTTTACCGCTAGCCCCATCAAGTTCCCCCACCCATTGATGGTGGTGGGTGGCATTTGATGTGGTATTGGGCTCTCAAAGAACAAACCTCTTCCTAATATATCTGTTTCCATAAATCATATCACTTTATGTGGTTTCTCTGTTATTTTTTTAGCTTGGTGTTTGACTTGTGAATTGTTCTGGATCAGATGCAGTCAGCTGTACAATTTGTTTTCTTTTACAAAAGGGATTAAAAGGATTTAATACACTTAATAAGGTCAGACACATTCATCATTTTGTGCTTTGAATAATCAAAAAGCCTTTGTTCTTGTCTCTTCTTTTTCATCTCATTATTATCAATATTTTTTTCTCTTTTCTTTTCTCTCATGAAAACATATCCAGGATGCTGAAAGGGCTGTTTTGTTTGAAACTGATGATGTGTTTAAATTGAGCTGCATAATTGTATGTGTTTCTTTCCCCCATTAGTCAACTGCAACTAGTTCTGTTCAGTTAAATTACAAGGAACACAGGCTGATGAAGTGTACACTATCTCGGACATTCCTAAGGGTGTTTAGAACTAGCAGTAAAGATATACTTTTGATAACTAAATATTTCTTATGAGTGAACATTTTTATCCAAAGTTCATTGTAGTCAGTGCGGCTCTTAACTGGCGTCAGTGGGCTTTGGATCAGGACCTATAATAGCAAATAGTCACTCCATGCTAGTAGTACACAGAACATATTTACTGGACTTTTGAACATGAAGGGCCAGATCCTCAGCTTCAGAAGTTTGAAATGGTGTTTAATATTGGTTTTTAACAAATCTTGGAACACTAGAGAAGTTCTAGAGACTGCAAAAAAAAACCAAAAACGAATGTTCTGCCACTGTTTAAAAAGTATAAATGGGATGACCCAGGTTACTATAGGCTCGTTAGCCTGACATCAATCCCAGGCAAAAATATGGAAATGCTGATATGGGACACAGTCAGTAAAAAATTAAAGGCTGTTAGCATAGTTAAATGCAATCAACATGACTTTGTTGAAATTCGGCTTGTTGAGCAAACTTGATATTATTTTGGATGTGATTTCAAGTTTGGATGACAAAGGTAAATTTGTTGACATAATAGACTTAGCCTTCTGTGAGACTAAAAAACAGAACTATACAAAATTGATGTAAACCATACTAATAGATTAAAAACTGGTTAACTGATCTCAAAAAATGATTGAAAATGGGAAATTGTCATCCTATTGAATTGTTTCTGCGGGTGTCCCACCAGGAGGTTTTTGTCCTAGTAATATTTAGTATTTTATCAATGATGGAAGAAAATATAAAATCATTGTTGTTAAAATTTTTAGATGACACAATAAAAGGTGGCATGGCAAATAATGATTTATACAGACTGATATAGATCACTTGCTAAGGTGGGCTCATTTGAGCAACATGTGTTTTAATACAGTCAAATGCAAGGTCAGACATCTGTGAAAAAGAATGTAGGTCACACTTTCAAGCTGGAGGACTATTTCCTGTAATGTAGCATCTCTCCTGCAAAGGAGTTGGTGTCATGAGCTACCACTGCGATGCTCTAGCTAGGAGACTAACTACAATCCTTCAATGCATACACAGGGCAATATCAAGGAGGAGTGGGGAGGTGCTATTACCTGAGCGCACTTCATTAGTGAGAGCATTACTGGAATATTGTATCCAATTCTAGTGTTCAAACTTCAAAGAAGATGTTCAAAAATTAGAAAGGATTGGAAAGAAGAGAGTTACAAGAACAATTTGAAGTCTGGAAAAGTGTTCCATAAGAGGTCAGACTAGTTTATCATAATGGCCCTTTCTGGCCTTAAAATTTATAAATCTATGAAGTCAATATTGCTGTGCCTATTTACATAAGGTTAGGACGTGTCCCAAAGCACTTACATTACTTGCTGAACCATATATTAGTCCCAGTTTAATAGACAGTATATTTATTTCAAGTTTTAAAAAATACAACTACAGGTGCTAATTTAGAGCTCTGGGTACCTATCTCAGAAATTAAGAATCATCACATGAACAGGAATGACTCTAAATATATCTTTCAGGCGACACCCTCCTCATCAATCTTATCAAAGATGGAAAATAGATATGCTTTTTATCATATCCAGGGTTAACAAATCTGAGCTCCTGTGGCCCAACGAGGGCAAGTCCAAGAATAGACCAGGCCCTGTCAGTAGATGCCTCTCATTTACATTATGACAGGTTTCAGAGTAACAGCCGTGTTAGTCTGTATTTGCAAAAAGAAAAGGAGGACTTGTGGCACCTTAGAGACTAACCAATTTATTTGAGCATGAGCTTTCGTGAGCTACAGCTCACTTCATCGGATGCATACTGTGGAAAGTATAGAAGATCTTTTTATACACACAAAGCATGAAAAAATGGGTGTTTACCACTACAAAAGGTTTTCTCTCCCCCCACCCCACTCTCCTGCTGGTAATAGCTTATCTAAAGTGATCACTCTCCTTACAATGTGTATGATAATCAAGTTGGGCCATTTCCAGCACAAATCCAGGGTTTAACAAGAACGTCGGGGGGGGGGGGTGTGCAAAAAACAAAGGGAAATAGGTTACCTTGCATAATGACTTAGCCACTCCCAGTCTCTGTTCAAGCCTAAGTTAATTGTATCCACTTTGCAAATGAATTCCAATTCAGCAGTCTCTCGCTGGAGTTTGGATTTGAAGTTTTTCTGTTGTAATATCGCAACTTTCATGTCTGTAATCGCGTGACCAGAGAGATTGAAGTGTTCTCCGACTGGTTTATGAATGTTATAATTCTTGACATCTGATTTGTGTCCATTTATTCTTTTACATAGAGACTGTCCAGTTTGACCAATGTACATGGCAGAGGGGCATTGCTGGCACATGATGGCATATATCACATTGGTGGATGTGCAGGTGAACGAGCCTCTGATAGTGTGGCTGATGTTATTAGGCCCTGTGATGGTGTTCCCTGAATAGATATGTGGGCACAGTTGGTAACAGGCTTTGTTGCAAGGATAGGTTCCTGGGTTAGTGGTTCTGTTGTGTGGTATGTGGTTGCTGGTGAGTATTTGCTTCAGGTTGGGGGGCTGTCTGTAGGCAAGGACTGGTCTGTCTCCCAAGATTTGTGAGAGTGTTGGGTCGTCCTTCAGGATAGGTTGTAGATCCTTGATAATGTGTTGGAGAGGTTTTAGTTGGGGGCTGAAGGTGACGGCTAGTGGCATTCTGTTATTTTCTCTGTTAGGCCTGTCCTGTAGTAGGTGACTTCTGGGAACTCTTCTGGCTCTATCAGTCTGTTTCTTCACTTCTGCAGGTGAGTATTGCAGTTGTAAGAATGCTTGATAGAGATCTTGTAGGTGTTTGTCTCTGTCTGAGGGGTTCGAGCAAATGCGGATGTATCTCAGAGCTTGGCTGTAGACAATGGATCGTGTGGTGTGGTCAGGGTGAAAGCTGGAGGCATGTAGGTAGGAATAGCGGTCAGTAGGTTTCCGGTATAGGGTGGTGTTTATGTGACCATCGTTTATTAGCACTGTAGTGTCCAGGAAGTAGATCTCTTGTGTGGACTGGACCAGGCTGAGGTTGATGGTGGGATGGAAATTGTTGAAATCATGGTGGAATTCCTCAAGGGCTTCTTTTCCATGGGTCCAGACAATGAAGATGTCATCAATATAGCGCAAGTAGAGTAGGGGCATTAGGGGACGAGAGCTGAGGAAACGTTGTTCTAAGTCAGCCATAAAAATGTTGGCATACTGTGAGGCCATGCGGGTACCCATAGCAGTGCCGCTGATTTGAAGGTATACATGGTCCCCAAATGTAAAATAGTTATGGGTAAGGACAAAGTCACAAAGTTCAGCCACCAGGTTAGCCGTGACGTTATCGGGGATAGTGTTCTTGACGGCTTGTAGTCCATATTTGTGTGGAATGTTGGTGTAGAGGGCTTCTACATCCATAGTGGCCAGGATGGTGTTATCAGGAAGATCACCAATGGATTGTAGTTTCCTCAGGAATCAGTGGTGTCTCGAAGGTAGCTGGGAGTGCTGGTAGCATAGGGCCTGAGGAGGAAGTCTACATAGCCAGACAATCCTGCTGTCAGGGTGCCAATGCCTGAGATCATAATCAAAAAGGCTGACAAAGGAGGTGCTGTTGTCATCATGAATAGGTCGGAATATGAACAAGAGGCTGCTTGGCAGCTCTCCAACACCACTTTTTACAAGCCATTACCCTCTGATCCCACTGAGAGTTACCAAAAGAAACTACAGCATTTGCTCAAGAAACTCCCTGAAAAAGCACAAGATCAAATCCGCACAAACACACCCCTGGAACCCCGACCTGGGATATTCTATCTACTACCCAAGATCCATAAACCTGGAAATCCTGGGCGCCCCATCATCTCAGGCATTGGCACCCTGACAGCAGGATTGTCTGGCTATGTAGACTCCCTCCTCAGGCCCTACGCTACCAGCATTCCCAGCTACCTTCGAGACATCACTGACTTCCTGAGGAAACTACAATCCATCGGTGATCTTCCTGATAACACCATCCTGGGGGGAGAGAAAACCTTTTGTAGTGATAAACACCCATTTTTTTCATGGTTTGTGTGTATAAAAACATCTTCTGTATTTTCCACAGTATGCATCCGATGAAGTGAGCTGTGGCTCACAAAAGCTTATGCTCAGATAAATTGGTTAGTCTCTAAGGTGCCACAAGTACTCCTTTTCTTTTTGTCTCATTTACATTGTGAGGGGAACTCCAGACTGAGCACCACTGCTGATCTCAGCCGTGGTTATATATCAAAGGGGGGAGGACAGTCCCTCAGGTAACCAGATCCTAAACCATTAAGATCTTTATAGATTAAACTGAGTACCTTGAATTCCATTGTGGAGCTTACTGAAAGCTAATTCTGATCTTGGAGCATTGGTCTCATGTGCTCCTAATGTGCAAGTCCACTTACTAAGTGGACTGCAGCATTCTTCACTGTCTTCAGTTTCAAACAGTCCCAAGGCATAGTCTCACATAGAGAACATTACAGCAATGTACCTTAAAGTGACAAATAATAGATAATTGTGACAAGGACTGCATTGGATAGAAATGATTAAGCACTTGATTTATCTAAAAACTCAGGGCTTCCTTTTCAGGTACAAAATCAGTACATTCTATATTGGATTTTGAAGGTACTTGCCTAGTGTCCATTTTTAGCTCTATATAAGTTTACACAACTAACAGCAAGATATGACATGTCAACACAATGACACATATATTCTTCGCAATTCAAATAATCACTTTTTTAACTGTTAAAACTAGTTGTATTTAAACTCCAGACAGTATACTTAACCCTGTGATAAAACTTCCAAATATTTGAGTACTCCTACTAGGTACTGTTGACCAAAATGTTAACTGATTGATTGACTACACTTGTGATTCAATATTAAAAATGTTCAAGAGACCAAACAATGATGCTTAGCTAATTTATTGCCAAAAGAAAAAACAGTACAATACAAACAGGAAACATACATAACACCTCCTTTCGGGCAGCAAATTTTATCTTGAAGAATGTTCACCGCACATAGCAGGGGTGCTTCCAAAATATGCCCCCCCCCAAATCACTTGTATTTACAAGACAGTTGTTTACAAGTTAGAAAGCACTTTATACATTACCCAACACAAAAATTCACCAATCAGCCTTTTATCTTGCTTTTCTGGTATGATGGTGTATCCTTCTTATCTTTTGTTTCAGACACAACATTCCAAATCAGTTGGATCATCAGGTCACTCCCTATCTTACCAGAACATACAATTGGTGTATCTTATCTTTGATAGGTTTTGTATTTGCTAGCTTTGCAAAGGATATATATTGACATAGGTGAACAGAAATCAACAGGATTGTGGATACAATTTAGTTAACATGACTATCTAACATCCATATTTAATATAATATAAGCCATATTAATACCGTGTACATAATACCAATTAATGTTGTATGCTTTGCCCAACATCTATCTGTCTGTCTGTCTAATCAGCTAACAGTACAGTAGAAAGTGTTTGTACTTGCTCACAAATACCCAAAGTTCCCTCTGCTGTGGTCTGCCTCCTGAAATCACATTTTTCCTTGCTGTAGTGTGGAAGTAGATTTACACTCAGATAAATGGTACTGTTTAATTATTACACATTTTATTTAACTATTAAATAGAATAATTCCTCCTTTATCAGACATGGATTGGAAACAGAGCTGTAACTATTGATATTTGGCAAGGCTTACAGAAATGTCATTTTTATGTAAAAACTTCATGTCAGTTCTAGTTCCTAGTGAGAAGCCGATCTCCCTGAGTATAAACTAGTGGAAGCTTTCAGAATCTTCTTGCTGCAATGAGAAAAAATATTTTACTTTTCATTTAAATTATGATTGAAAGACGGCCTTGTGCTACTGGGCTGGGGCTATAGGGCTTAATTCTCAGCTCTGCCCAAGGAGCCCTCTGTGACCTTAGGCAAGTTCATTTAATCTCTCTGGAACCAATTTGTTGTTGCTCTGCAGCTTGTGTAGTCATTTACAAACCAGATGTAAAATTCTGCCATATCAGACTGGTATGGGGCCTTGGTGTTCAAGTTCTCTGTCTGTACATTGGAGATAATGGAAGTGTACTGAGGATAGTCAATAATGTTTGTGAAACACTCAAATACTACAATAATAGTAGACATATAAGTACCCAGATAGATTACATTTAATTTGAAATGACTGGAATTTTACCTACAATATTTTATTTGTAGATTTTTGACATAAAAGCAAGGGATGTACTGACATGTAGACAAGCAATCAGTGGGAAGTGAGAGATGGTTGGGACTTGCAGTCATTAGAATCTTCCAGCTTTGTTCTCCGTTTTCTTATATATGTATTGTTACAAAGAATGCCAGATATTAATATGCATTAGTAAACTGCACAATTCTAAAAGGTATATGTCAACAATTTTTCTATACTAAAATTATAGCTAACCTAGAGAACCAAGAAGGACACCACTTGAATAATGTTTTCAAGAAACATACATGTCTGAGTAAGAATATGTGAAATGTGACAAGGGTAACTATGCCTCACTCAACAGCATGGCAATCACAGAGGCACATAAAGTCCCCTTTGTTAATAACAGTACATGCAGCTAAAGAGGTTTATAATATTCCACCTACAATGACAGTCTATGCTTTTTAAAGGAAATGCTATAGAAGAAGAAATGTCAGGATTTGGTAAAGAGGGGAAGTTGACACTGTCAAAGATAACACAGAAAAAATACTGGAGTTTTCCATTCTGATGGAAAATACGGGTCGGCAGAAAAAGATGAGAAATTCTCTTTTTACCATGATCTGTTTGTTGGGAGGGGGACATTCAGGAAGGCATGAATGGGAGATGGAGGCAGATGAGATACTGATACTGAACTGAAGGGGGTGGGTCAGAGGAAGGAGAGGTCCGATGAAATTAGCTCTAGCTCACGAAAGCTTATGCTCAAATAAATTTGTTAGTCTCTAAGGTGCCACAAGTACTCCTTTTCTTTTTGGGAATTAATTGAGAGATGGTAGCTGACGACATGAGAAAATATCAAATCGCTGAGAGATAAATTGTATGGAGGTGAGTGAGCAAACAGGCATGAGAAACCAAGGACATACTCCGGAAGGATACACTAAATAATCCATCCATGTAGTATGAAGAGTACCAGTTGAGCATGGAGTAAAGGGAGCACAGGGAGGCAGAGAGATGAAACCCCCTGGCATCCCCATCTGCCTGTAAACACCAAACAACAACAAAAACTTACTCTAAACAGACATTTGACTCTGAAAAAGAAGACATGCCAGAGACTCCATTAAGTCATCTATGGACTTCACTATTGCTACTGATGTTATATGGAAGGTGCTCATACACCAGCATGATGGGCATCAGTATAAAAGATAGAGATGAAAGAACTGCAAAATACAGCTCACTAGTGGAAGACTACTATTATTACTACTTAGCTGTAGCTGTGGACTTGTGTAGGAAAAGTCTACATTGCAGCTGTTTATTGGTTGAATATGAATGAAAACACACATTTATTAAAATATACAGTTATAATGCTGCTTTCTAGTTCTTCCTATGCTGCTAGATCAACTGCAGATTGATTATAAGTTACAATTATTGAGTCACAGAGAAGACAGATACTCTCTGTAATAAAAAAAAGTAAACACATGGGAATAAAAAATGCATGTAAAGAAGACATACTGAAATCCAACAAATTCTGAGAAAATAAATGCTAAGAATAATACACATTCTAGAAAGAGGACAAATATTGTGAGTAAGGTATACTAAAACTGACAATAAAGGCACTCTCATGCTGAACAAAAGACAACATTAAATTAGAGACATAAAAGCAGAAACAAGTTATTAGAAAGAGCACTCATGTGAAATCAAATACATGTTTTCAGAGCAAGAGTACAACAGCAGTATATTTAGATTAACTGCCTGAGGCTAGTGTGACAATAATGACTTAAGCAAGCAGCATAAAGGTGTGTGAGAGAGAATAATTGTCATTAAGCAAAGAAAATAACATATCAATGATTATTTATTGCATTTATTTACTTGTAATCCCACTGCACCTAGAGGCTCTAGTTGAGGAAGGCCTTATTGTACTAACCATTGTGAAAACATATAATGAGAGACAATCCCTGCCCCAAACAGCTTACAATTTAAACAGACAAGGCAGAGAAAAGATGGGAGAGGAAACAGAGGCACCTGTGTTAAGTGACTTTCCCAATGTCACACAGCAAGTCAGATATAGAGTTCATGTCTTCTGAATCCCACTCTTTTGTCTTGCCCCTAGACCACACTGTTTATCTACAGTGCGATTATATCTATGTAATTGACTTTGATATTATAATATGCAAGTCATAGAAACAGAAAGTGAATGAGTGCAATCCCAGTAAAAGATGTAAAACAAATAGTTGGCTGAAGGCCTATGCTGCAGTAAACAAATATTATGTAGAGCCTCACAATTCATAAAAATGAGCATGTCGCATTGAGACAAACTGTTCATATACTTTAAAAATAATTTTGCTGCAGCTTCTCAGACAAAGGAAATGTCTAATCCCCATTTTTGTTAATATTGCAAACAGATGAGAAATAACCATTGCAACCAAGGAACACACTCAGGTATAGTTATTAAAAAGTACTGCTGTTTGAAAGGCTATATCAAATATACATGTAGTTCAGTGGTTACACTTTGAAATATCTGTGCCACAAAAGTAGTATCAGTTACATTCTGTAACTAATAATGCACTCCTGTTAATATATCGCTGAATATGACCCACAGTCCTAATTTGAAGAGCTTAGAATAGATCCTATTTTTTAAAGGGAAATGTGGAGGTTAAATCCGTAATGACTGAGAGAGAGATATATTGAAGGCAGAAAACAACAAACATTTTCCATAACTGCAGTAAAGAAAACTAAGAATGAGCAAAGTGCTAGGTAAACTTTCAATAAAGAAGTACAAAATAATTGAAAATACTCAAAAAAAGAGAGAAAAGTAATAACAATGGAGAGTCACCTGCAAATATAGTTATTGACATTTACTCATAAGCAATGCTTAATTTGTAAAGAAAGAGGTACCAGGGCTCAAGTAGAGTGCACTACACAGTGGACGCCATTTTGCAGAGCTATGTGCTTCACCCCCATCAACATCATCTTGCACACACCGCACACAGAGGATGCCATAACAGCAGAGGTGCTAGGGCTGAGCCCCAGAAAACCTTTGCCTGAATTAAGCTCTTCTGACAAGGAAGAATCTATGTTGTATCCATGTGCTGTGATGAGTTTAGGTATCTTTCCCAAAGGCCTTGTCCTGAAACCATCTACTATCTGCAATATTGTTGGGCAAAGAGCAAAGAAATAGTGCAAATAGTAATGAAGTGGATGTTTCCTTAACATCCTGAGTATGTGATATATTTTTTTTGTTTCATCCCCACAAAAAGTCTGCCCTGGGTTATCTTGACACAGTATGCTAGGCTTAAAGAACTGATCTGGAACAGGGTAAGTAACTGTCAGCCAGTCTCATATTATAAATAAGTATAAATTATGTTCACTTGATTTCGGCATATAAATATGTATACAAAGAAAATCCTTCTGATGCTCTAGACACCTTTAATAGCTAATTAACAATATGATCATTTAAAACAAAAACAGCAGTACCAACACCTTTATCCACAGACAAAAAGCTAGTTCACACAACCAAAATTCCTGCCCCCAGCAACTTCTGTAACACTCTAATGCTCCAGAAAAAGTCCATGTTCCCAACTAAATACGCTAAACCTCAAACAACTCCAAATGTCTGATCAAGTAGATGGGCGTCGCAGTGAGACTTAAAGCTCAACAAAATTGACCTATTTTGGACTAGTTGAGTGTGTCTGCTGATCTGAACTGTGGCAGTCCCATATAGGAAGAGAGGCAGGTTCCAAGTCTTTTAGATCAACATCAGTGCCTTAAATTCTAACTAGAAACAAAAAGGTGGTCAATGCATGTTCCAGAGCAATGGTGTCATGTTATAGGGAGATACATCATCAACAAGCTGGCTGCCATTTTCTTCACCAATCACTTTCTGAGCTGACTTAAGGTATAGAATCATGTACAGTGCACTGCAAAAGCCTAATTGTTAAGTGACGACATTATGAGAGATCGTATCTAAGAAAGAAAGGGGTCACAACTTCATTGTCATATGCAGATAGACAATAGAATCCTGGTCACTTCAGCTATATGATCGTTAAACTGCAGCTAGGAGTCAAGCAAGATGCCCAAATTACAAACTCAACTGACAAATGAGAGGCACTTAACTTCAGTCAGAGGGGCCAATGTAATCTTTGCCATTAACATTCACCAGCATGATCAACATAACAGTAGGTCCACAGGAGAAAACTGCCACAAGGCATTCAGCCAGTTCTTCACTGCCCTTTAATTCTTTTTCAAACACTGTAATCCCACCCAACTAAAACTGCCCATCCAAATTTAAAATTGCCACCTAATACAATATTCAGAAATATATGAAACTTCAAAATAACAAAATGCTAAGAGATTATACAATTCCATTTCTTATTCAAAAGATGCAATTCCAATAATCTCGTAATTTTCAAAGGAGAAGATGAATAGTAGCTCATTCTGTTAGTAATCTCATTGAAATCAGTAGGAGAAAGGATGACAGAAATGCACTTTTTGTTAATAGACACAAACCATAGGAAGAAGATCTAAAAAAATTGGATACATCTGCCATTAGTGTTCAAGAGCCAAGTATAGTTCTTTTTAACAATATTTTTAATTTTGTAATTCTCATGTGTCAAATTCACTCTCTCATTGGGGATAATAGGTAATTTTGTTCATTCGTATTTTAATGATCATTTACAAAAGATGTATGCCCCAATAATTAATTTCAAGTCACACAGAGTTTCCACAGGTACATCTACATTTACAGTCAAAATAATTGTGTTTTAAAAAGGCCATATCAGAGCCACAGGACATTATGGCTCTGGTACGAGAAACCACTAAGACATGTGTTTAACTTTGAGCACCAGAGTACTCTGAGCATGGGTTTACATGCGTTAATGCATCACATGTTATGTCACGTAGCTTGAATGGACTATTGGATGGTATCAGTATAATGATGCGTTTGTACTATCAAACAATGTTTACAGGAAAGTAAAGAGATTCCTGCCTAATTCTATTGGAATATAAATATATGTATGCCAACCTGCTAACTTTTATCTACTAATAATCTTAAGAAAATCTTGTGAATATAGATTTGTGTAGAGTTATATTAATAATAATTACCTAATGATATTTTGAGAAAAGAAGACTGGAGCGGGGAACCTGATAACAGTCTTCAAATACATTAAGGGCTGTTTTAAAGAGCGCTGTGATCCATTATTCTCCATTTAGATTAGATACTAGGGAAAACTTTCTAACTAGAAGTTAGACTAGTTAAACTCTGGAATAGGCTTCCAAGAGAGGTTCTAGAAACCCCATCACTGGAAGTTTTTAAAAACAGAGTGGATAAACACCTGTTATGGATTGTCTAGGTTTCCTTGGTCCTGTCATAGCTCAGGGGGCTGGACTTGATGACCTCCCAATTTCCCTTCCAGGCTGATTCTATGTTGTTGTTGTTGTGTTTGGTTTTTTTGTTTGTTTGTTTGTTTGTTTTTGTTTTTTTGTTTTGCTTCACGAACATAGTACAAGATTTAGACTTTAGGCGCAGCTTGTGTAGGGGGTTCCCCAGACCACGAGGAGTCTCAGGGAGGCCCAGAAAGGACTTGTGCCTTCTTGAGGCAATGTTTTTCATGCTTCCTTTTTGCTCTTGGGAGTAAATTATTTGTTTACTTCCCTTTTCCAGGCACCCCATACTCTTCCTTATGTCCAGTTGGTTCTGCTGACCAGCATTTAGAGGGAGGTGGAGCCTCATGGCTCTACCCACTCCCCAGTCCTCCTTGCCCAGCCACTCACTTGCTCCTGATGGAAAGACGGAGCACATCAGGCTAAATTTACAAAGGGACTTAGGCTCTGGGACATTGAATATTGCAACACTTAACTTTTAGGTTCATAGAAAATCACAGAACACCAATTTATCCACACAGCCTGATTTAGGCACCAAGGCTCCCTATACAATTAATTGTCAGACATAGGTACCTTAGACTGAGATCCACAAAATCCAGTAGTGGGGAACCACCTAAACTAGCCAATGGGCGATCCAGATGAGATGGGTGTGTCCTAAACCCAACCTATGTCATCAAGATGGATGTCCAAATGCAGACTGAAGGGAGGCACCTATCTTTGCTTTCAATTTTCAGCTGTGAGCCCCTTTCTTGAAATTAGGCACCTGGTGCATTTCTTAGAAGAATCCTGGGCCGGTGAGGGAAGGACATCCATAATATTTTTAGCCCAGTGGTGAGGGTACTCACCTGGGGAGTGGGAGATCCCCAGTTCAACTCCCTACTCCAACTGATGAGACAAAGAGATTTGAAGAGGCATCCTCCACCTCTCAAGTGAGTGTATCTGGGCTATATGTCTGACGTTGGTGTTCCTCAGTCTCTCCTGTTGAAGCTGTTCCACTGTGGATAGATATACAAATAGTCATTGGAGCAGGAGAACCAGATTCTGGGTCTCCCACTCTCCAGGTGAATTCCCTACTCACCAGGCTACAGAGTCATTCTCACTTTCTCTTTGGTCCAATTAATATTTGTTTATTTATCCAGAGTGCAAAAGAGGACATTAAGGGAGGCCACATCAGAATGTCCCTTAGCCCAGTGATTAGGGCACTCTCCTGAGAGGTGGCAGATCCTTGTTAAAATCCCTTCTCATCAGTTGGAATGAGGATTTGAATGGGGAGCTTACCACATCCTAGGCCTTATCCACTGGGCTAATAGCTTTGAGGAAAGTACCTCCCTCCATCTTGTGTGGAGTTAGGTAGCCTCTGTGCACACCTACTGCACACCTACTGGATCAGATCCCACAAACAAATTAGGCAGAGGAACCTGCCTATCTTTTCCTGGTACATGAATTGCTCTGGAATGTAGGTGGGAAATAGGTTTCTGGGTGCCTACAGTGAGGCAGCAGTGTACATGTCCAGAGGCAGAAAGTTAGGCATCTAGGAACCCTTTTACTGCAAAACCTTAGGCACCAAGTCAGTTTAAGCACCAGGGTTAGGCCACAGACAGACAGGAGTTTTGTGAATCTTAGTGGAATCTAAAAATAGGATTAGATGCCAAAGTATGTTTGTGAATCCCACCCATAGTCTTTGCTTCCCCTGTGCCCTGTATGCCCAGAGCCACACCATAGGTCAGACTAATATGCCCCTAAAGAACTGAAGGACTGTTTACTGCTCTGAGAGACCACATAAGATCTCGCCACAATGTAGCCCATAGTAAATAGAGAACATCTGCATAATGTTCTGTAATTTTGCTGTAGGTAGAAACAGAATGTAAAGACACAGCTTGTCATAAATATAAAGGGAAGGGTAAACCCCTTTGAAATCCCTCCTGGCCAGGGGAAAGCTCCTCTCACCTGTAAAGGGTTAAGAAGCTAAAGGTAACCTCGCTGGCACCTGACCAAAATGACCAATGAGGAGACAAGATACTTTAAAAAGCTGGGAGGAGGGAGAGAAACAAAGGGGTCTGTGGCTGTCTGTATGCTGCTCTTGCCAGAGACAGAACAGGAATGGAGTCTTAGAACTTTTAGTAAGTAATCTAGCTAGGTATGTGTTAGATTATGATTCCTTTAAATGGCTGAGAAAAGCATTGTGCTGAATAGAATAACTATTTCTGTCTGTGCATCTTTTTTGTAACTTAAGGTTTTGCCTAGAGGGGTTCTCTATGTTTTTGAATCTAATTACCCTGTAAGATATCTACCATCCTGATTTTACAGGGGGGATTTCTTTATTTCTATTTACTTCTATTTTTTATTAAAAGTCTTCTTGTAAAAACTGAATGCTTTTTCATTGTTCTCAGATCCAAGGGTTTGGGTCTGTGGTCACCTATGCAAATTGGTGAGGCTTTTTATCCAACATTTCCCAGGAAAGGGGGGGTGCAAGTGTTGGGAGGATTGTTCATTGTTCTTAAGATCCAAGGGTCTGGGTCTGTAGTCACCTAGGCAAATTGGTGAGGCTTTTTACCAAACCTTGTCCAGGAAGTGGGGTGCAAGGTTTTGGGAAGTATTTTGGGGGGAAAGACGCGTCCAAACAGCTCTTCCCCAGTAACCAGTATTAGTTTGGTGGTGGTAGCGGCCATTCCAAGGATAACGGGTGTAATATTTTGTACCTTGGGGAAGTTTTGACCTAAGCTGGTAAAGATAAGCTTAGGGGTTTTTTTCATGCAGGTCCCCACATCTGTACCCTAGAGTTCAGAGTGGGGGAGGAACCTTGACACAGCTCAACTTGCAAGCATCTGCACAAAAGGAATCTAGTTACTACAGGTGTGAAGAACTCATTAAGTATACTAATTTGCAATACTTTACCACTACCATTGGCTTTTAAAACCAGTGGTGTACACTGTGCTCAATTAATTTTAGCAAAGATTGCCCAGCAGGTACCATTTGATCAACACTTAACAACCAATAAGTTATTCACTTACATATTCTCTTTCATATTTTCTAAGAATTAAGCAAATATCAGAATAGTTCTGAAAGTATCTTTATTCAAAAAATGAAAAAGCCTTCATACATTCTTTTAAGATGCTGCACAAAGACAGAAGTTTGTGTGCTCATATATTCCATTGAAACTTTTGAAATTCTCAGAAACATCCTTATGGTACAATAATGTTAATACTGGATGGAATTCTCCTATATAGAGGACCCACAAAGGCCTATGAGCCATTTAACTCCCACATAAGCCCTCAGAATTACGTGAAATTTAAGCAGGGCATAGGTCTTGTGCAAGACTTATTCACAGGGATGAATTTCACTCATATTGAAGAAGCAGGGATCAGATTCTCAATGGTAGTACACTTCACCGATAACCAAAATTCTATCCATAATGCTAGAAGAGCTGAATGTCTTCTTCTGAAATGAATTTGTGAATCAGGGAGCCAACACTGTGTAATTTCACATTAAGAAGCTAAACTTTACAGCTAGAAGACAACCCTGATGTGCCTTCCACAAACCCACAAATATAAAAAAGGGAGGTGAAGTTTTGTTCCCTCTCCTCAGAGTTTGTAGACTCTTAAAATTAGAATGATAAAATTATAATGATATGGCCAGCTATAGAGTATAGAATCTACATTAGATTTTAGATATAATTTAAAAAATGTGCCAGACTGTTCATTAAATTAAATTAAAATCTTTATGATTAAAAATAGAAAGAATGTGCCATTTTTTATAAAAAATAAAAAAGGTCTATCAAAGGAATTTCTCAATGTCATTTACAACCTCAACCCTTTCGCTATGTTTTTTGTTCTTCCAGGTTAAGTCTTAAGATAAATACTTTCTCCTTAACTGTCCAAACACAGCATTGGTACCTCAGAGGCTTCTGAACAATGAGTGAATTGACATACTAGCAGGGCCATCCTTTAAAATGTCAGCATTTGCCTAAATTCACTGCAATGGTAGGTCAGAATACCACAATTTCTCCCTAAATTTGTATTAGTGTGGTAGCTAGAGCTGGATGAATAATCTGCAGTGAGTAAGTTATTCAATTAATTTCACATCTTTCTCTGTTCACAAATTGTCCACCAAAATTGAAATTTTTCTCCTATGTATGTTATTTTGTGTTAAATTCAGTAATTCTTGATCATTTATTTACAAGGAGTTGAAGTGATCAGTATTCAGAATTCAGGTTTGGGGGTTTTTTTTGTTTTGTTTTTAACTTGGTAAGGAAATACCTATTTAGGTTTTCCTAGGAACGAAGTAGAGTGAAAAGATGTCTGAATATTTAGAAATTTACATTTTGATAAGTTAGGCTACCTAAATAAATGACAGTGAAGGAGTAATATGCATTTGCTCAGAGAGATGTGTATAAGATGCAGAAAAAAGCAACAAATGTACAAATGGGATAAAGCCCTAGTAACTTAGGTGCTATCAAATTTATCCTGCAAAAGAAAATGGACAGTTACAGTAAACATACATAAACTCTTGAGAGAGTTTCCTTACACATTATAATGTGAAAAAGTTAGCAAATTTTCACACTTGGTCATTTTTTAATATTCACTCTAACATTTAGCAATGCCCACAGAAACTTTTGTAAAAAATGCCTTTTTACAATAGGAATCAAAAACATGCAGAAAATGGCCATAGTGCTAAACTTGTTAATGTTCAATTAACAGGTATTATGATCATGAACATCTAGGAGAAGGTAGAAAAAACAGGAAAGAGAAGAGAGGGGGAGAAAGCGAGTAAAGATGGGGTGAGTGGAACAAGGAAAAGAATTAAAGGAGAGAATGAGCAAAAATGAGGAAGATAGAAGGAGTTGCATTTTATATGTTTTTGAAGTTACAGATTCCTATTCCAAAGAAGTTCCAAAAGGTGGGCACTCTGGGCTTGATTTTTTTCTATAACTGATGGCTTTGAATGTAAGTAGTGTTAACCTCCCACCATAGTGGCTGTTGCCATTTTCATTTTTAATTAAATGCCTTAATTAGGAGATTTCATAACATAGGTCACATTACGCTTTTTCAGTAAGAAACTGAGTTGAAATTGTCACTGTGGCTAAAATCCTTGGCCCTATACAGCCTATATGTGTGTGTAATATATTGAAATTACTTTTCAGACTGAACGTGATGATAATCAGGGCACACTAGAAGTTGTGTTTTCCTGGGCTTTTCCTAAGTAACAGGAAGTGATGAAGACAATTGATAACTGGGAGCATCTTTAGCTGATATTATGTCAAATAGTTACAGATTTCAGAGTAACAGCCGTGTTAGTCTGTATTCGCAAAAAGAAAAGGCGTTCTTGTGGCACCTTAGAGACTAACCAATTTATTTGAGCATAAGCTTTCGTGAGCTACAGCTCACTTCATCGGAACCATAGCTCACGAAAGCTTATGCTCAAATAAATTGGTTAGTCTCTAAGGTGCCACAAGTACTCCTTTTCTTTTTATGTCAAATAGTGAAGTTTGGCTTTATTTTTTTGTACACACATTTTACCTGTATAAATCAATTCAGTTATATGATTTCCACTGAACTTCACCCTTGGCCATTCTAGTTATTCTACCTCCCCAGTCAGCAATGCTCACATTTAGATCTGTGCTGACCATCTCTAGGCTTACTCAGAGGAGGGAGCACTGTCCCTTGCATCACTTCAATCCACCAAATGTTGTATCAAAGCAGTTCCCCTAACCCATATTAATTTTCAAACAGAGATCCTGTTACTGGAGTTGTGACAGATTTACACTGATATAAAGGAGATCAGAATCTGAATCCAGGGCTGAATTTGTATAATTGTGTCTGTGAGGAAACTCTCAAAGGAAGCAGAATGAAGCCAAAATTGCAGTTACGTTTGCAATGCAGCGAAGTGTGTGCTCATCACAGTAAAATGCATAGTGTGATTTTTAGATGAGGATAATTTAGATGTTCTGTTAAATGGTCTGTACATTGCTGTCACGTAACTAAACCAGATAGTCTCCAGGATGTAAATCAGATGAGTTGGAAACACAAACAGAAAAAATTGTGTGTTTATTATAGATTATGTTTTCTTACTACATAGATGGTAATTGTGTTCTTTAATGTGAAACAGGTTCCTACTTTCTCTTCTTCTGTGGGTAGGAAAATCTCTACATAATACCAGAAAATACATTTTAACATTCTGTACTGGCAATGCACTGAGGGGACTGAACTGAGAGGGATTATTTCATGGAAGGTGTACGGCCTCTGTTATAAAGGATGTCAGACTAGATGATTACAATGGTCCGTGGCTTTATAATCTATGAAAAACATTTTAGATTTTTATAAAAGTAAACACAGTGTATTCTGGACACACAACATACTGACTTATTTTTATGGTATACATATGTAATTTTGTTAGCCTGGATAACTTTTTAAAGGGTTTTTTTGTTTGTTTGTTTATTTGTTTGTTTTGTTAAACAGAGAAGAAATGGTGCCTTTATTTTTTTATATCTGAAGACAATCATTTAATGTGAGTTTGATACAGGCATCTTTTATTTTTTCGTATTTAAGTTGTAATTGCTTACTGGTCAGCTTGTAGTAGTTTGTTAGAATGTAAAGCCATAGAGTACATGAGCTGTAATTTGAAATTCCTTTTGACAGCTAAGCATAGCTACAGGAGCATATCAAACTACAATCAAGAGAAACGCATTGCTTCTCCATCTCCTTTTGTTAGTGTGACTTATTCTTTCCCTCTGGCTTTTTCAGCTTTCTCCTAAGTTAATGGGTTCTCAACTCTCAGATACCTGATATCTTGTCTTGCCATTAATCACTATGAAGTTAACAGCTAGTACACCTTTCAGCACTATCTTGACTTTAACTCTGTCTTCACAGTAATGAATCAAAGTCATGAAAATATAGGATAGTGCCATTTGAAAGCAAAACTTTTTTTTCCTTTTTCATAACAGTCAAGCTTTCACTTTTATAAATGGTTTTAGTTTACAATCAGCTATTTCAAAATTATGTCAATCTGATTGGAGGTAATGTGTTAATAAAAGCTAATTGAAAATATTGTAATTTCCTATTCGTCAAAATCTGAATGAAACTAATTCAGTTTATTATTTCTGGAAATGTTATGTGTTGATGACTGTTGCAATGCTTCATTTAGAAATGTAGCTGATTCAGGCTTTGGTGAATATAGTCAAATGTTACTGAAAGTATTGTGAAACTGTCTCAGTTTTGCATTTTCATGTTGCTGAGGGAAGTTGACAAATTATTGGTTCTTATATTCATAATCTTATGCTTCATTTGATTTATTGCCTTTCATCTGAATGGACCCAAACAGAGATTGAGATTTTGGTATATTTGTAACTTGGCACACAGCTGCCTGTTTCTGGGATCAGAGTAACAGCCGTGTTAGTCTGTATTTCCAAAAAGAAAAGGAGAACTTGTGGCACCTTAGAGACTAACCAATTTATTTGAGCATAAGCTTTCGTGAGCTACAGCTCACTTCATCAGATGCATACTGTGGAAAATACAGAAGATGTTTTTATACACACAAACCATGAGAAAATGGGTGTTTATCACTACAAAAGATTTTCTCTCCCCCCACCTCACTCTCCTGCTGGTAATAGCTTATCTAAAGTGATCACTTTCCTTACAATGTGTATGATAATCAAGGTGGGCCATTTCCAGCACAAATCCAGGGTTTAACAAGAATGTCTAAGGAAGGGGGGGGGGGAGGGGGGTAGAAAAAAACAAGGGGAAATAGGTTACCTTGCATAATCACTTAGCCACTCCCAGTCTCTATTCAAGCCTAATTTAATTGTATCCACTTTGCAAATGAATTCCAATTCGCAGTCTCTCGCTGGAGTCTGGTTTTGAAGTTTTTCTGTTGTAATATGGCAACTTTCATGTCTGTAATCGCGTGACCAGAGAGATTGAAGTGTTCTCCGACTGGTTTATGAATGTTATAATTCTTGACATCTGATTTGTGTCCATTTATTCTTTTACATAGAGACTGTCCAGTTTGACCAATGTACATGGCAGAGGGGCATTGCTGGCACATGATGGCATATATCACATTGGTGGATGTGCAGGTGAATGAGCCTCTGATAGTGTGGCTGATGTTATTAGGCCCTGTGATGGTGTCCCCTGAATAGATATGTGGGCACAGCTGGCAATGGGATTTGTTGCAAGGATAGGTTCCTGGGTTAGTGGTTCTGTTGTGTGGTATGTGGTTGCTGGTGAGTATTTGCTTCAGGTTGGGGGGCTGTCTGTAGGCAAGGACTGGTCTGTCTCCCAAGATTTGTGAGAGTGTTGGGTCATACTTCAGGATAGGTTGTAGATCCTTAATAATGCGTTGGAGGGGTTTTAGTTGGGGGCTGAAGGTGACGGCTAGTGGCATTCTGTTATTTTCTCTGTTAGGCCTGTCCTGTAGTAGGTGACTTCTGGGAACTCTTCTGGCTCTGTCAATCTGTTTCTTCACTTCTGCAGGTGGGTACTGTAGTTGTAAGAATGCTTGATAGAGATCTTGTAGGTGTTTGTCTCTGTCTGAGGGGTTGAAGCAAATGCGGTTGTATCGCAGAGCTTGGCTGTAGACAATGGATCGTGTGGTGTGGACAGGGTGAAAGCTGGAGGCATGTAGGTAGGAATGGCGGTCAGCAGGTTTCCGGTATAGGGTGACCATCGTTTATTAGCACTGTAGTGTCCAGGAAGTGGATCTCTTGTGTGGACTGGACCAGGCTGAGGTTGACGGTGGGATGGAAATTGTTGAAATCATGGTGGAATTCCTCAAGGGTTCTTTTCCATGGGTCCAGATGATGAAGATGTCATCAATATAGTGCAAGTAGAGTAGGGGCGTTAGGGGATGAGAGCTGAGGAAGCGTTGTTCTAAGTCAGCCATAAAAACGTTGGCATACTGCGGGGCCATGCGGGTACCCATAGCAGTGCCGCTGATTTGAAGGTATACATGGTCCCCAAATGTAAAATAGTTATGGGTAAGGACAAAGTCACAAAGTTCAGCCACCGACGCCGGACCTGGGTGACCTTACAGTGTGAGATGCTCGGGTCTGAGAATGATTAGAGAGAATAATTCTAGTAGTCTTTGCAAACTCTTTGTAGGAGAATCCTTTGATTTTCCTCATTGCTAGAGAATTTGATTCCTGGAGTTTCACTTGCCATATCCTCTCAGGTTCAGCTCTTGTTTTATCTTTGATTACTTTTGTATGTGATGGGAGCAGAGGGAGATTGAGCTAGGCCATCAGGAATCATGGATATGTGGCTGTAGTACATCACAGATCCATTGGCATGTTGACCATGATCACTCAGCTGATCAGCATTTGCCATCAGCCTTTTCCGCAAACTGGCTTGATCCATGAGTTTGGGGGGTCCAGCTGACAAGTTGATGAAATTTAGACTATTGATTGTGGTTACACTTATTATAAGTTGGGCAATACACCAAAGTAAAATCCATGCTCTTGTGAAAAGTGCCAGTGAAATCTATGCTGAACACAGGTGGCTGGTACTATATTTTATCCAAAAGCAGCAGGTCAGATTCACTACTGATTTCAACCATGATCTGCTTGGGCTTCTGGTTTGTTTACATGTTTTACTTCAGGTTGTTGTTTTGAACTTTCAAAACTCTAAATGGTTTAGCTCTTCTGGATACCTTAGAGGCAACCTCTTATTTTGAATGCTACTGTGACCTTGGAGATCAGCTGAGATACTTGAGTTAAAAGTTGTTTCCGTTTAAGAGAGAGATGGCAGGGTGATTGAACAGGAGAATGAAACACAGGCACAAGGATGGATTTTTAAGTGGAAGTGAACCACATTATCAACTTTAATAAGAAGGTCTAACCCCTTTGCCTCCCCAAACAGGTATCAGGCATTTACTTGGATCCAATGGCTTCCTGTTAAATAACCAAGATTCAAGGTTGGCCTCCTTCTGGCAAACCCCTAGAATTTAGATTATCTTTGAATCTGTTTGAAATCCCTCCATCAGAGGCAATAAGGGTGTGATGATTTGAGGTGTCCCCTTCTTCCAGGCTAATAAGATTCACCAGGTGAGAGACTCAAAGGAGCTAGCTCCCAGATCTCAAGTTTTTCTCTGGGAGCCTGTGCCTTTGAGCGTCTTTCCTACACTGGACAATGGTTGCTAACCTACCAGACACATTGTCAGCCTTGCCCAGAGGAAAACAATATTTAATGATCCCTAAAACTGGCAATTACTCATCTTGGAATTGCAGTTCAAACTATACCTGCATTATAGAGGTGGGATGGTGGAGCAGCAACTACTGTAGAATGGCTGCTGTGTGCCAGGGGGCTTCACATCTAGGAAGACAATCAGTTTTCCCTTCCCACTCCCACAGCCTAGATAAAGGGCAGCATGGAGAGTCCTCCGCACCAGATACAATCTCCAAGTGCATTCTCGACTTTGTAGTAGCTGATTTTCAGACACTGATTACTGAGCCATTTATCATTTCCTATACCTAAGTTACAAGTTTACATTACAAGAGAATTCAACATGAGGTCTTCAATACACAGGGAAAAGATCAAAGTAAATATGTATCTTGCATTTAACATTTTGTATAGCTTATGGATACTTTACCTTTTAATATCAGAAGGAATGTGAAGTTTAAAAAGCCTTCCAATGTGTTAAATTTGGATTTGGGGGGCCACTCCTCAAGCTTAGAAGCATATGAGATTTTTGGGTTTTGTAAAACTTGCTTTAGCTCTGAGAACCAGTGGACTAAGTTTAGTTGAAATGAAAATTTTAGTGCAGAATTACAAAGCTCCTGAGATACTTAATAGTAACTCTAGTATATAAAAACAACAAGGAGTCCGGTGGCACCTTAAAGACTAACAGATTTATTCGGGCATAAGCTTTCGTCAGCTAGTACCCACTTCATCGGATGCATGGAGTGAAAATTAGAGATGAAGGTATAAATATGCGATGTGACAGCTTTTGGACACTGTCTCATTGACATACTTGTGGCATTCCCTCTGGAAGGTGTTACAAGTGAAGATGGCATTACAAAGAGAAAAAAAAAAATAAGTTGACATATCTCCATTATACTTGAGTTTTCCCATCAAATTTCCAACACCACCTGAAGACAGTGATTGGGATGAAAAGAAGAAAGCTCAAATAAGAGCAACTGTCGCCCACTGCACATTGAACCTAGTTCTTGACAGTGTATTCTTAAACTAATAGTATATTTCAGTCATTATGTTTACATTGTCAGAAGACAGTGCCTTCTGCCTTCATTTTCTTTTCTATCGGTGATGGTTCAGAGCAGTAAGTTCTACGACCTGCTGGAGAATTTCATTTTAATAGAGAGTGATGCTGACAAAATTCTGTCTGGCATTTGCATTATTTGAAAAGATATAAATGGAATTACCTTAAATTAAATTAAATACTGAGGGTGAAATTCTGGCCCTATTTAAATCAATTACTTTTTCATCAACAAGATACCAGTGCACACTTAACTGCATTGTTCATGTCTAGTATATATTATACTATATTATACCTAGGCACAAGAATCATTGCTAAATGTTCAGACTAATAAGTCTCGAAGGAAGAGGAAACATAAATACTTTGTCATATTCCACATGTCTTGGTTATTTCAAGAAACACTGCATTAATAATAAGGGAAGCCGAATATGAATTTTCCTAATAGGCTCTTTTGACACCTCAAATTGTTTCCACATTTTTTTTAAAATACTACTTATTTTAGGAAAATTAAAAAAAAAAAGTAAACATCCTTTTTGTATCTATAAGCAGAATGCGCAGAGATCGGAACATAATAAGAGTATATAAGGTTAATTGATTCAACATCAAAAGCATCAACATTTATATAGAAATATTCATACAAGGTATATCTCAGTACTATGCAATATGGAAGTAAATTAAGAGAAGCAGGAGGCTGAACAAACACTAAGGCAAAAGCCAGGCTGAATAGAAAGGGTTTCAATCTAAAATTAAACCCCATTGGTGACTCAGTATTACTGGGGAAAAAAAGGCAATGAATTGCACAAGAATGATGCACAGCAAGGAGCAAAATGTATTTAGCCTAAAAGACTTTAAAGAAAAGCAACGGAGGTTTTTTTTCATGCACATGAAAATCATTTCACATTTCATTTTGATTTTTAAATCTCATAAGTCACAGATTCCCGGCATCAATAGAGTCATTCACTATAAAAATATAAATATTTCATGAGAGTAGTATTCAAAAAGAACCTGATTCACCAAAGTGCTTAAGCATGTGCTTATGTCTCGTTGAGATCAATGGGATTTAAGTATGAAAAATGTTGTGTTCAAGTGCTTTGCTGAATCAGGGCAACCAAAACAAACAAAAAAAATCTCAGAAGAAAATTCCCACCCCATAAATGAAGTGCTCTCCTTCAGCTCATCTCAAACCCTAGTCTATCAAAGTGCCTGTCCATTCCCTTTCATGGAAAGCAAGATGAGCCTTGTAGTGTGGCCAATAGAGTCAGAAAACCTAGGTTTTGATGGAACAGAGTGGGGGCCAGAGCATTCCACAATCAAGGGCTATTCTTAAAAACACTATCATCCTATACCATTATACCTATACCATTAAAACCAAAACCAAGGACACAGGATTCAGCAAAGTTTTAGGATAAAAATAAGCATTTCAGTGTCTTAAGAAAGTAATTTAAAATATTTTTAAATCTGTATGCATTGATTTCTGAAACAACCATGCTTTCTGTTGCTGAAGAAAAATTACCTAGGGAAACACAACAGATGCATATTCTATAATGGTTCAAAAGCAAAGGAATACATTAATATGAAATAGCATTAGACTGAGGATAAAAACTGAGGAATATCCCAGTAAAAGTGACTCGCCTTTATTGGAAATAATGTTCTTGTGAGTGGAAAAAATAATAGATTAATAGCTGAAGTAAGCTTTAAGCCTCATAAGAGCAGAGCCACGTTCTCTAATGATCTAACAGGCTACCGTGATCAATAGCATTGAAAGATCTCATAATAGTTAAGGGTCTGAAGCCTGGCTGAAAATAGCCAAAGACAGCAGTATTTTTAGGACCCTGATTCTGCCATTCTTACTCAGGCATAAGAATCCCTCACCCTAAACACATGCCACAAAAGCCAGTGCTTTTCATAAAAGGGTGAGATCTGCTAGTGCTGTACAACCCAAATAGGACTCCGCCAGATAGGCTGGAGATGCGCCAATGGTGCCTATCCACTCCATACACTTGATGTCGTCTGCAGGTTGGAAGTAAGGGGAGCACAAACTGGACCTTTTTAAAAGGCATAGTACATACTGATTCTGAGGGCCACTTGAGGCATTTTGCCTGTTCATGTCTGGTTCACTTCATCCTAACTTTGCTGAAATACAGGCCAAAGCTTAATTGTGTTTTCAGGATTTAGCAGAATACATTACACAGAATCAAACTCGGGGTAATATATTTAAATCTTAACTTTATATTAATATCTCCCGATCACTTTACAAGTGAGTATCCTATGCAATTGCTTAACATATTAATGTGTATATTAATCCATATAAACAATGGTTAAACTACTTTTAAATAAATTTTAAACTGAAGGTATATTAGTAATTCTGTCTTATATCCCTTCTTTACAGACTTTTATTACTGACTATACCTACAATACACAATTAAAGAGCAAAGCCTAATGAAAAAGTGCACTATAACATAGGGTCCTCATCAAGACATTCAGCTTCCTTTTTGTTAGTTTACACAGTTCATAATTTTCCGCCTCTGATCTCTTATCTTCCTCTGCTCTTCTTCAAAGACAATTTCTAATTTATACTATGGCCCAAAATGTACTGTCACCTGACTTCTTCAGTGGTTTAAGCAGAACTGCACTGAAAATTGCAGAGTTGCTCAGTTCATATCCAAAGACTTCTACCTTGTCAGCAAAAAAACAAAACAAAAACAAAAACCCCTGCCATTTAAGTTGTGTTTCGGGGCTTTTTTCCTGGCTAGCAGTTCTCTTAGTCAATGATTGATTTGCTTTTCTCCAGAAATCTTGCCTGTAGTCAAGCTGACACAGCTACAGTTACACCAGTGTGTAAAATAATCAGTCCCCTGGATTTTCAGAGGGTTCCCAGTGAGGAAGGGCAAAAATCCCTTACTATCTGAATCAGGTCACGTGTCTCACTGAATTCTGCATTTATTCTTTTTTTTCTCATAAAACTGGGAAAATAGTTTAATTAAATCAGTGAGTTAATATCAAAGTTTAATATTCATAGGCTCTGTAGGATTGCAAAAGTTTTCCTTCCTCTAAATCCAGAAAATACACCCATGGTGGACTACAGTTTATTTACACAAGCTCTTTTTAAGGAGGTAAAGGCTGGTACAACACTAACATGTAGCTAAAAGGCTGCAGATGTCACACCCATCCATAATCACATTTATGCACTCCTGGCTTCCATCGTCTGCCTGAATCGGATGGGATTACCCGCCATCTCCTACACGTAAACCTTCCTCTCCTGTGTTGTGATTTGATTAGCTTCTTTTCCATGGGTGTCTGAGACTCTCATAATTCCCTACTCTTAATGATAAATTCAAGCAATTAGGACAGTGATCTAGGTCCAAAACGGGAGTTTTGTCATTGACTTCAATAGGAGCAGAAATAACTCCTCCTGAGCCTGTTCTAAAATATTCTTCCTATTGGGTTCTTTTGGGCACTTGTATAGGAGCTATGCATCCTTCGCCGCTTTCAGCACATGCATAAAATTGGAAGTGATCAACAACAGACCCATTCCTGCTCCCCAGTGTAATTTATTCCTTTAATTGTACTTCAAGAAAGAAAATAAATTGCTGTAGTCTAAAAGGAAATAGATTATAGACAATTCATAAATTCACATCTCTGATCAAAATGTACTGATTATGTGTTTCTGATCTTACAAGAAAATTAATAGCAAAACCCCATTTCTACCCTCCTCTGTGCAAAACACCCTATCCTACATTCATGTAGTATAGAGGTTTAAATATCATTACAGCACACCAAACCTTCCAACACTTATGCTTCAATAACTACACTCAAGTGATCAGTTCTATTTGACATCATAAGGCTTAAACCACAAAACTGGAATTCAGATTTTCTTATTGTCACAACAACTATCATTCTGATCCATTATGAATATGTAGTATTTTGACTGAATTCGCAACATATAATGTTATTTTTATGCCTTAAGATAATATATGCAAAATAACCTAGTTATAATTTGTGAAAACAAGATAAAATTATTATATGACTGCTTTTATTTTAATTCAGCCTTGGAAACTGCCATAAAATTTGTTAGACAAACATAAAATCTACTTGCCCAGTTTTTACCATGAGGAGGAGGATGCTAATAAAAAAAAATAATATTCTACTTACCCATCCAAAGAAATGTATTCACCCTAAACAACAGAATGTAGATATTTAAACAAATGTATTGTTATATGTTGTGACAAGGTGTATAAACACTTCATCAGCCTGGAAAGAATTAAGGGGTTGCTCTGCGTGGAAGTAGCCACATGCTGCATCTTCCTGTTATGCCAGAAGTGGATGAGGCATCTGGAAGGAGAAATTCAGCTCAGGAAGTGGCAAGATGGTATACAGAGTCTTAATCAGTTGAGTTATCAACTCTGGCTGTCAAACTTTTGGGTCAGCATCAAAATCAGAACTTATTAGATTTAATACAAGCACTGCACAATGAATTGCACATGGTGCTATCATTACAATACCAATATGCATGCTACTGATAGCTGCTCATGAAATGCCAATTACACTATGAATGAAATTAGTGGGCCTAACATTCTGGACCAGAGTTAATGGGAATTGCAATGATGGCCATACCAAACATATATAGGTGAATGGTTCGGAGTTCAATAGGTGAATCATAACACACAGTGCTAGAACTCCATATGTTGTCTGAGTTAAAATATCAGGAGTTGAAAGACAAGGAAAATCTAAACAAGAAAGGAAGAAAGGAAGGAAGGAAGTTAGTTCCAAGGGGAGGGGTCGGGGAGCAGATTGCTGAGTTTTCCAGCTCCCAGGAAGAAGCCTGGTAGCAAGCAAAGCCCACATCCTTTCCTAAAAGGAAGGCAGGTCCCCATTAATGAAAGGTGGGAGACTGTATCCTATATTTTTTTTGCTGGAGAATCTATGGACTTTGAGTTGTTGAACTGTGGGCCAACCAGGACCTCTCAGAAGGAGGAGAAGCCAATGTCCTGGCTGGGGCTACCTGTATGTTTCTTTCTCCTTTGTTCAACAGTTCCTTGCTGCTACTGAGTTGTTTGCTTGTTCCCCAAAACTGTGAAAGGGGAAGAAATATCCAGAAGGGCAATCCCATCACTGCCAGAGTGCTATGAAGCGCTTCTGTTGTAGGGATTGGATCTGAGTGAGTGCACATCCCCTGCAAGACCCTTAAGGGGCACTGTGTTTTGATCAGATGCTTGACACATGCTTCATAAAAGATGTGGAAAGCTGTTCACTTATTCTTGCTTTTCCTAATTCTTGCATGGTTTATTAAAGTATGAGACTGGGAATCAGAAAATTATTTCTGGTTTTGTCTTTAACTTCCTGTGACACCTTTGAAAAGGCTTTTGAAGTGATTTTGTCTAGACAAATTTGAACCAAAGTTTGTTTTGTAAAACTAAATCAAACTTTTACAAAATTTCAGATACAATAGAAGAGTTTTAATTAGTGTTAACTAATTTGTATTTAATGAAAACTCTTTCATTAAAGCAAAATACATGTGTTTTTCTCTGCGGCAACAGCAACCTGAACATTGTAACATTGTGCTAGTCCATAGGAATCCAAATGTAAGGTTGCTTTGAAATGTAAAACAAAAAAAACAATGAAACAGCTTATTCTGTTTTCAGTGTTAAAGCTGACAGATATATAAAAATGAAACAGTTTAAACAGTGAATTCATCAATTCCCACTGAAGTGTATGAAAGCGGCAATGTTCAGCACTTTGCTGGAGGCATTCAGCACATACAGGATTGGAAAATTAGACTATTATTATTAATTATTAATCAGTGTGTTTTATTACTAAATAATTAAAGGGTTTTTTTGTTGGTTTTTGTTGTTGTTTTTTTTTTTAAACCAAGCTGCATTTATAGCCTTCAAAATATGTTTACAAATCAAAGCTAAGTTTAAACCTAATATAGTGTCAGGCTTCCCTTACCATATAGGCCCTGCGAACTACAGATTCCTGAATCACCTCTAGGAAGCACAACCTTTCTACCAAGGAAAATTATAGTGGGGCTAGAGATTAGGGATACAAAACGATGTTAAGGAACCGCATGGAATAAAACTGTGTTGGATTATGTCCCTGTCTGTCCCAGTTGTTGGAGGTTAGTGCTCTAGCATGGCATTGCTAGTTTTTTTAACTGACAAACAAACATGAAGAAAAAAAGAAGGTAAAATCAAGAGCAAGAGGGAAGTAGGTTAAACATACTACTGGAGGCTGGAGGAAGGTTTTGGTGAAAATTATATAGTTTGTTTTGGCTAAATGTGATTTGAGAACATATCCAATATATCATGGACATTTTCAGGATTACCTTTTATTCTGTAAACAAGTCTTCTGGATGAGGTAATGTCCATAAGAACCAGTGTCCATGCCAGAATGGCTAAAAAATTATCATTTGGAGTTTAATAAAGAGGTAATTAGGTGTCCTTAGCCTCTGTTTGCCAGAACATGGGAATGGGTGACAGGGGATGGATCACTTGATGATTACCTGTTCTGTTCATTCCCTCTGATGCACCTGGCATTGGCCACTGTTGGAAGACAGGATACTGGGCTAGTTGGACCTTTGCTCTTACCCAGTATAGCCATTCTTGTGTTCTTATGTAATAAAACTTCTCCAGAATGTGTGGAGAGTTCTTTATACCTTATTGTATCCCACTCCGCTTTCCCAGCACATCATCACCCTGGTCATCCTTGATATCAGCAGTTGGGTAAAACTTCTAACTTAATACTAAATGTGGCAGGATTGCTAGATGGCACCACTTCCACAGTGCCACCTAGTCATTTGGATACCACAAACCTATACGCTCAGGAATCTTGCCTTTTGGGAGTTAAAAGCCTACATTTAACGACACTCATCCAACCATAAAAAAATCACAGCACTTCTCTGTGGTGCCTGACTTCCTCAATCAGTTGTTTATCTACTGTTCTACATTTGAAGTGTAATTTCCAAAAATCAATGACTTAAAAAAGACAAAAATGTAAAGCTCGAGTGGAATGGTCTTTGACTAATGGCATTGTGTATTCAATAGACCAGAAGAGCTTTTTCCCTTCAATTAATTAAAATTGCATTTTGTTTTGGTTTATGAAACTCAGGCAGTTGTTTTATCAAATAGGCAGCTATAATTACAAAGTATTTGTGAACTGTTATCAATTTTATATTGTCATCAGCATTTTACTCTGTTTCACATCCTTGTATATTTTTCATTTTTATTATGTTTAAAATGTTCTTTTTAACTCCAAGAGTAAAGTAGAGAGATTGGTTACTGATTTTTCATAAGTAGATAACTTGAATATCCATATTTGGTAGCTAGTATCTAGGAGGGAGGGTGTCTCTAGCAATTTATTTTTTTGTAAATTGAAGGTGAGATTTTCACATAATTACATGAATCTAGAAGCTGGGGCTTTGAGAAAGAACACCAAATATTGTGAGATTCATGATAAAATCATTGGCAACATTTTGTTATTCATTGGACCGGTCTGTCTGAGGGAAACATAAGGTATTAGTCGCTGGGGGAGGTAGAATACTAGAACTGATGCACAAATAGTTTTTTACTTATTCTTCAGTATAAGTATATAAGGAATGGCACATATGATATCTACAGGGTAACATGTAACAATGGGTATTTCTAGGTACCACATAATTAGAGATGTGCAAAATTTAGCAGTTTTGCACAGTGGCATGTAACTCTTTGCTTTAGTTTATATCTTTATTAGTTTATCCCCAACAATCACAAAAATATACACACCTACTATTGGTTCCACTTTGGCTTAAGATTTTAAAAACTAAAGATTAAAGATTAAAAAAAACTAAAGCATAATTCACTCAAAACCATGGAAACCCCTAGTCTGAGTTCCAAATTTGAACGTTTTATATGGTTGGGGAGATACTGTGACTATCTCCTCCAGATGTAATTATGATGGACTGGATTACCTCCTCCCACAGTAAATCCCATTTGAGAGATTTCGTCCATGTGAAGATTTCTCATAGAAATTTTCCCCATTCAACTTGCTGATGGAGTGAATGGAGCAAGACTGGTTAGGGTACTAGCCCGGGATTCAGGAAATCTGGATTTAATTCCCAGATCCACTACAGAAGTGAGTATCTTTGCCTCAGTTTCCCATCCTCTCCTACCTCATAGGGGTGTTGTGAGGGTAAAATCATCAAAGATTGTATGTCACTCTGATATTATAGTAATGGTGGCTATGTAAGTATTTAACACTGATAGGTATAGAATTCATTTTCAGACCTCAAAACTGACTTAATACAGTGTGTCTTGAAAACTACTTAAAAAGAAAAGGAGTACTTGTGGCACCTTAGCGACTAACCAATTTATTTGAGCATGAGCTTTCGTGAGCACACTTCATCGGATGCATGCTCAAATAAATCGGTTAGTCTCTAAGGTGCCACAAGTACTCCTTTTCTTTTTGCGAACACAGACTAACACGGCTGTTACTCTGAAAACTACTTAGTTATTATTGGCATTGTATTAAGTGTTAGCACAGCAGTACACAATACTATGCCATTAGTATATGCTTAATTAATCACAGAAATATAAACACTGAAAATCATTCCAAAAAATCCTGTGGATTTACATATTAATTGTGACTGGTTGATGGTTAGACTTTTTTTTCAAATTCAGTAATAAATGCTGAGTGATTTTAGTGAATTAAACTATTAAGCAAAATATCGCTACTGATGTCACCAGCTCCAAGTTTGATGCAAAATAAAGTATCTAGAACTTGCTATTGTTAAAAACAACAGTTGTCCTCTTTTAATGTAGAAACCACTCAGTATATTTGTGATATATAGAGCTATGAACTGGACAAAACACAAGTTTATTTTGCAAAAAGGCTAATGATAACCTGTTAATTATGGCAAAACATATTTTACAAAGATATTAGCTCAGTTCAATCTATTTAGAAAACTTTGATAATGCATTGGATTTATGTTGTTGAGAAACATAAATGTTTCTGAGCTTAATTAGCAAATATAAAGTTATATGATTTTAAATGGTTAAGACATAATACCAATCAAAGTGAACTTGGATCATTTGAATAAATGGAGCTGGAGAATAATGAGGAGACTACAAATGAAAAAGAATATAAGGAAAAATAAAAAAGTTGTACTGAGCAACCATAGCCTCTTGCAATTTATTATCTTGCATATATGTGCATGAAATCTCTAAAGCTGTAAGTAGGTATACATCATATTTGAAGGATGTCTTCTCCTGAGATCAGGGCATCATTTGATTAAATTTTCCACAAACTATAATCAGTCATTTCAGAAACATGGTTTACCACCTTGGAAATAAAACTAACAAACTGAAAAAGGTTATTTTTATCAATTAGCGTTCCAAGCTAGATGTAAAGTGAAGTCTTGGAAGATAAATCTTTGCTAAGAATATATTCTCTGATTAACCTGCATCCATTCTTGTGGCAAACCTTCAAGTATTCAGTAAATATCCAGGGGCATATTGTCATAAGAAGCTCATCCACAAACCAACCAAATAAAGTGAAGGAAAACACAGCCTTCTCTCTCAGGGGTGCTCTGTCACTGAGATTTAAAATTTATCTATGGGGTTGCCTTGTTGACCCACACAAGTGCCTTCAAAATGAAGGGTTTGGGCTTTTTCTGAATCACCTTGACCTCTTATCATATTTGTTGCTCTTCTGTGACTTCCCTCTGATTTGTCAGCATCTTTTCAGGCTTCCACATTTGGTCATAAAGAGAAGTAGAGAGGGGGACTATTACCACCTCACCCTTCTGTGGTGTGATATGTAATTGCACTGCTATCATAAACATGCATCTGTACTTTGTAAACACACTGCTTACCACTCATGGTTCTTTTATTCTCTAAAGTCCCAGTCCTGCATTCTTCATGCACTCAAAAATCCCATTCCTGTGTGGAAGGGGAATGCAGGATTGGACCCTAGATGTTTTTTCATTGAAAAATTGGTATTACTAATTTGATTATCTGCAATTATTACCTGGATAATTTCCTACCTTGGAAATCATCATAATTACCATGGACCATGATCAACCCCTTCTATGGAGAAAAACAGCAGGGGGTAATCTAAACCCCTTCCCTCTGGTGAAGGAAATCTTCACTATGATCTCCTGAAGAATTCCTCCCTGTTGCCCCATTTAGGGGCATGCCTTGCTTCCCCTAACACTCAGAATAGGATGTCGGGCTTGCCTCTAAATGTAGTAGTTCTCCTGGGATCCTTGAACCATTGCACAGAGGTCTTGTGCCTCCATAATGGTTCTGTCCTGCTGTGCCCTCTCTCATTGCCCCGGCAGCTCAGCTCCCTTTCAGGGGTTAACCATCCCTCACCATTTATTGGAGAGAAACAGAGTAGCCCTGCAGCCACTGCACTGGCCTATTGGCTGGAGTAATCTCTTACCCTATCACCCATTCCTCCTCATTTCATGGAACACATATGATACCATCTTTAACGTGCAGATTATTTGGTTTGGGGATAGCTATTATTAAACTATGCTATCAGCTACAGGAAGGAGTGGTTATCAGTCATCTTCCCCATGTATTTCCAAAGATAGAGTATGTGAAGTGTGATGTTTTCTTCTACCCATGAGTTTCTGAAAAGTCAATGTCCTTGGAGACCTTAGGTGATGGCAGAGTCCTGAAGAGTTTTAATGCATCCAGTGAGCGCCGAAATGCTGCTTCTTTTAGAAAAGTTGTTGATAGTCTACTGTGTATCTGGGTACACCGCAAGAAGGACACTAGTTATGGATTTTAATCAGGCCGCAACTTTATTATATAGATGTTTGGGACTACCTGGCAGATAAAGTGTACAGTGCAGGTAAATTCATGCTTATTCAAATCAGTTCTCCGGGGCTTCCACCAGCCCCACTTTGTTTCCATCCAGGTCCCCCAGCCAACCCACAGCTTGGACCATCCACCACCCTTGTAAGAGGGTTAAGGTGGGCTATGAGACTGGGGTAGAGGGAGGGGTTTGGCTCTCTGCCATACCAATCAGAGGACTCCCCATGCCCCTCCCCTGTTCCGTTCCTTTATCCAATACCTCCTTCTAAGTCCTTTACCAGACCATTTATCTGGTCACTGGCTGCCTTCTCTATGGAGTACCTGCACTGAACATCCGCCACAAGGAGGCGCCAGCAATTTGCTTGGCTGCCTCCCCCCAACACCACCGGGTTCCTAGACATCTCCAGATGGCCTCTTGCCTAGCAGCCCTACTGGGGAGAAAGAACCCATTGTCCCATGTGTGATCGTCAAGGGGCACCAGCAGCTGCATTGTCCTTGACCCGGTACTGTAACAACCACCCTCCATGGAGGGCTGTATAGGTGACCCATTCTCAGGATCCTTGAATTGACAAGACTTCTTAAAACAAAACAAAATAAACAACCTGTAAGCCTGGAGCGAAAAATCTCCATTCCGCCGACCACATCATGTTCCAGAGAGCCAGTGGCATCTGCTTGGGTTCACTGCTAGCCCTTGGTGCAAGCTCACTAAATCTGTCAAACCTGAAATGAGACAAAGCATCTGCTATGCCATTATCCATGCCCAGCACGTGCTTGGAAGATAAACAGATGTTGAAGGTTAAGCATTGTAGAACAAACGCCCTTACCAACTTCATAACCTTGTGCAATCTGGAAGTTTGGCAATTGATAATCTGTACCACTGCCATCTAGTCACACCAGAAGCACACCCTTTTATTAGCCAGCTCTGATCCCCAAATCACCACCACAACTAAAATGGGGAAAAATTCCAAGAAGGTCATGTCATGTACAATCCCGTTTTGTGTCCAGATGATGGGTCATTGTTGTGCACACCATTTTCCTTGATAAAACATCCCAAAACCTGTGCCCCCTGCTGCATCTGAGTGGATTTTTAACCCCTCTTGTAATAACCGTTCCTCCCTCCACAATGATACCCCATTAAATCAACGCAGAAAACTTTCCCACACCCTCAAGTCTTCCTTCATCTCTCTAGTGACTCATATGTAATCGTGTGGCCTGGCTATGCCGGTCGTTGCTGCTGCCAGCCGGGCACAAAAACCCACCCCGGGGTAACAACCCTGCAAGCAAAGTTCAGGTGCCCCAGAATAGATTCACAAAAAGAAAAGGAGTACTTGTGGCACCTTAGAGACTAACACATTTATTTGAGCATAAAATTTCGTGAGCGTGAGGTGAGCTCACGAAAGCTTATGCTCAAATAAATTTGTTAGCCTCTAAGGTGCCACAAGTACTCCTTTTCTTTTTGCGAATACAGACAAACACGGCTGCTACTCTGAAACCAGAATAGATTGCAATTCCTGGCGCATGAGTTTTTTAGCCCCCACTGTTCTCTGGAGCAATCCCGATAGCTCCTGAACCTTATCCTGAGGGAGCCAAGATATACCCACCCTGGTGTGCAGCTCAATGCCCAGGTAGGTCAATGTAGTGGAAGGGCCTTCTGTTTTCTCTTCCGCTAGGGTGACCCCCAACTTTTTAGCCAGGGCCTGAAATGTGTTCAGCAGGTGAACACACTCATCTGACCTGGCTCGCCCTGCGAACAAAAAATCATCCAAATAATGCACTACTTTGTTTGGTCCGCTGACCACACCACTGCCCAGTGCAACATTGTACTGAATTTCTCAAAAGCTGCACAAGATACTGAACAGCCCATGGGCATAGCCTTGTCAAAATAAAATTCCCCCTCAAAACAGAAGCCCAACAGGTCAAAGTCCAATGGGTGCACCGGCAGTAGTTGGAAAGCAGACTTGATATCATATTTAGCCATTAGCGCCCAAGGGCCACATGCCCTAATGATACAAACTGCTTCATCAATGGAGGAACAGCATATGGAACATAGTGCCAGGTCTATCCCATCATTAACAGAGCCACCTTGCGGGTATGACAGGTGATGAATTAATCGGTATGTCCCTGAGGTCTTCTTGGGGACCAACCCCAGGGGGGAACTCTCAAATCTGCTATAGGTAATTGATCAAATGGGCCAGCTATCCTGCCCTCCTTTAATTCTTGTGCACTCTTTTTCTGAACAATTTGTCCCATCCCAGCTACTGACTTTAATTTTTTTGACATCAAATGAATTCTATTTCCCACAAAAGCGATCCGAAATCCTGCTGTAAACCCCTCCCACAAATATGCCCCATCTGCTCTGTTAGACTGGTACTCTCATAGGAGAACCCTTAACACATCCGGTCTAACTGGCATTGGAGCCTGTGCCTATTGCACCACCCCCAACTTGTCCCCCTCCCCAGCTTGTGCTCTGTGTCACAGACCCTATTCCACCCGCGCCAAACCTGCGGTCGATACTTGCGCCACCCTCATTCCTGTTTCCTCCCTGTAATCTTCTCTTCCCGCTCTGGCAAGGACGGGCTGAATGGGTCCCAAAACATGTCTCGCAAACATGCCTGTATCTACAGGTGTTGCAAAAACAACCACCATCATTAAATGCCCAGCAAATATTATTACGTGCCTTGTGCCCCTCCCGAGCTCGCTGTAGTATGAACAAACCACCGTCCAGGTGAACTCCTGGTGCGGTCGGTGTCATCCACTCCAACCACAGTATGTGATGAGGTATGTCCCATCTTATCCCAGTTTGTGTTGCTGCCCTTAATCGAAACTGCTAATCATAATTAAACCAGGACATGCCCCTAACATATTGTGTGCCCGCCTAATTATATCCATATATTTAACCACGGCAGGGCTCCTCTCTGCGGAGGCCTGTACTGTCACACCCGTATAGATGAGGAAGGCAGCCTCCCAATTTTCCCACGTTCTAGGCACCCTTGGCCGGCTCGCTGTTTTGCTTGCCTTGCTCATGTTTACTGTCTGTCAACACCTCCCTGTGCAATAGGGATAATATATCCACATATTCACCTCTCAGAATTTTATCTTTAGTTATATTGAGTAGGTGAACTCCCATCGGGTCAGCCATCCTGGCATAACTGTACTCAGGACTGCATGGAGGGAGTTCCACAGAACCCTGCTCCCCCATAGACACCCCGGGAGTCTGTACTCTGTCCCATGAGACTACAGTCCCTGATGGCCGATGAGTCCCCATGTGCCCAGGGGCTTCATTCCCAACACGGGCTTCGCTACCCTGGCCGGGGGGCTCCCCCTGTCCTGCTGCCCAAACTTGAGGCCATGCTGGGCCTACCCTGTCACCTTGTATGGACCCCTCACACCTAGCTGTCTGATGCTGCTGCAATGAATGCAGATTAGCTTGCAGCACCTGTGTAATACCATCAGTGCCCCCACAGAAAGTACCACCCCTAGGTGGGTCTGCCCAGGCTTCTGGACCTCCCAGTCCTGGGCCTGGAGTATTTACTACCCCAGTAGGCTCACTCCTGTCCCCCTCAGGTGTCCCCCCCCCCGAACCTCACTGTGGCCCCTGCAACTGCCACCCCTTGCCAGGCTGGAAGGCCGGATACCACCTCTGCCACCCATTCCCCAAACCTCCCTGTGGTTTAGATTACATTCACACCTTTAGGATCAGCATTACTGCCACCCCTTGTGTTAGGTGGAAGGAAACATCTTGATTCTAGGTGACCTTGTACCCTCTGAAGCACTGTAACACTGTGGAGCAAACCTCAGAAACAACGTCACTGACCATTTGCTGTACAGCTTTGCTGACTACCCCATTAATCCACATAGCTTGCCCACTTGAATGCGTGGATGCTTTTCTTTGGTCATTTGCCTCCCTTAGTCCATGAGGCTGCCCTGGGTTATGCCTTGGGTTATTAAACACACCACCTTGGGCATTAGCAGCCCCCATAGTTGTGAGTACCCCCTGCTCCTGCTGCAATACTGTCTCCCTTGGGTCCCCTTCCAGCCCTTGGGCTCCATTGGGACTGTCCTGTGCTGCAGTGACTGCCTCTGCTTGTCCCCTTTCCAGCAAAGGTACAGACACCTGAGCAGCAACCTACTCACAGCCAGAAAGAATTTCAGCCTGGTAACCCATACATCCACCTGCAGCACAGCTGGTGTATGAAACAGTTAAATTCCCTTGTCTCCCCACCCCAATGCACTTTGATTGTTTCAGAAGCTGAGGAGCTTCCCTTGCCAATTCACCCTCCCCCACTGCAGCTTCCAGCCTGCCTATGGGTGGGAGTACCTGGGGCCGGGGGATGCTAATTCCCCTTCTTTCCACTCTCCCCTTCCTGAGTAAGCCTGAACCCTGCTGTCCCATGACTGCCATAGATGCTGAGCAGCAGCTGGACTTGCTCAATCACACCCGTTGTGTCCTACTTGTAATTTGCCTCTGCCTGCCCTTTCCTGTCTCTGGGTCTGGGTCTGGGTCTGCAGGGTAACAGCCCTCCTTTTTCTCCAGCTCACCCTTCTCCCTGCCCCTGGAGCCATGATGCTTCAGGATCCTGTTTGCTGGCTTCCTGGCTGTGTGGAACAAAGAGACTTGCCCCACCCAGGTTTTGTACCTTTTTGCCCTTCGGATCTCACATTCCTGGGGTGGGGGAGGGTGTTAAGTCATTGCTGCAAAGCTGACCACAGAGCACCTTTTTTACAGCAGTTTCTGACCTCCTTCTCCACCCCTACAAAGCAGAGCTGTCCCTCCTGGGTGACCCCGGACATACTCTCCCCCACCTTAGTTGTGGTGCAGTCATTCTCAGCTCCTCGGTGTTAATCCTTTGTGTTGCCATAAACAGTAAACTGCCCTCTATTTTTGCATTTCTAATTAAGATATCTCATTGACAGAGATATCTTAATTAACACAATTTAATTTTGATTTAGATATTTTAACACTTGTTTTTACACTAAATCATCTTTGAAAAGATGAATGTTGTCCACTAACTTTAATTCCCAAGCCAGAAGACCAGGAATAAATTTAGGTTACTGGATGTCATGATTCTGTTAGTCTTGTGCTACTCACTGTTTCCCACATCACAAACTATTACACAATATGGCATGATTAGCAATCTTTGTTCTAGAACATTCTCACAATTAGGATGGCTGGGGCTGCTGAATGGTAGGATTAAGGTGAACTGGCAAATCTGTGTGGGGAAAGATGCATGGTGATAGCCAGCACTCTCCAGAATTGTCTGCTGCTCGTTTTCTGGGGCATAAAAATTCAGTAAATTATCAAACAGAAAAGCTAAAGCTTGTCTTGTAGAAATTACATTGCATAGATAATTGCAGTCTTTTCCTCATCTAAAATTGAGTCAAACAAAAGGGATGGGAAAGTTATCCATTTCCAGCTCATTGGCTTTTAGTTATCCACTCCTTTGACTTGTTTCCTCCCCCCTTGAATTTATGCTATTTTAATATTAGAAAACTGTGGTACATGTACATGCTTTAACATAGAATGTACATTTTTCTTGTGATTCAAGTCTTTCTCTCGACCCTGGATCTGTTGGATGAATTTCAAATGGATGTCTCTTAGCCCTGGTCTACACTAGGACTTTAGGTCGAATTTAGCAGCGTTAAATCGATTTAAACCTGCACCCGTCCACACAATGAAGCCCTTTATTTCGACTTAAAGGGCTCTTAAAATCGATTTCCTTACTCCACCCCTGACAAGTGGATTAGCGCTTAAATCGACGTTGCCGGCTCGAATTTGGGGTACTGTGGACACAATTCGATGGTATTGGCCTCCGGGAGCTATCCCAGAGTGCTCCATTCTGACCGCTCTGGAGAGCGCTCTCAACTCAGATGCACTGGCCAGGTAGACAGGAAAAGAACCGCGAACTTTTGAATCTCATTTCCTGTTTGGCCAGCGTGGCAAGCTGCAGGTGACCATGCAGAGCTCATCAGCAGAGGTGACCATGATGGAGTCCCAGAATCGCAAAAGAGCTCCAGCATGGACTGAACGGGAGGTACGGGATCTGATCGCTGTTTGGGGAGAGGAATCCGTGCTATCAGAACTCCGTTCCAGTTTTCGAAATGCCAAAACCTTTCTGAAAATCTCCCAGGGCATGAAGGACAGAGGCCATAACAGGGACCCGAAGCAGTGCCGCGTGAAACTGAAGGAGCTGAGGCAAGCCTACCAGAAAACCAGAGAGGCGAACAGCCGCTCTGGGTCAGAGCCCCAAACATGCCGCTTCTATGATGAGCTGCATGCCATTTTAGGGGGTTCAGCCACCACTACCCCAGCCGTGTTGTTTGACTCCTTCAATGGAGATGGAGGCAATACAGAAGTAGGTTTTGGGGACGAAGAAGATGATGATGAGGAGGTTGTAGATAGCTCACAGCAAGCAAGCGGAGAAACCGGTTTTCCCGACAGCCAGGAACTGTTTCTCACCCTAGACCTGGAGCCAGTACCCCCCGAACCCACCCAAGGCTGCCTCCTGGACTCAGCAGGCGGAGAAGGGACCTCTGGTGAGTGTACCTTTTAAAATGCTATACATGGTTTAAAAGCAAGCATGTGAAAGGATTACTTTGCCCTGGCATTTGCGGTTCTGCCTTTGCAAAAGGTTTCTGGGGAGGGCAGCCTTATTTCGTCCTTCATGGTAGGACACTTTACCACTCCAGGCCAGCAACACGTACTGGGGAATCACTGTAGAACAAAGCATTGCAGTGTATGTTTGCTGGCATTCAACCAAAATCACGCGGTGGGAGGAGGCAAAATGCGACCTTGTAACGAAAGCACATGTGCTATGTATGTAATGTTAACAGCAAGGTTTACCCTGAAAGAGTGTAGCCACTGTTTTATAAAATGTGTCTTTTTAAATACCGCTGTCCCTTTTTTTTCTCCACCAGCTGCATGTGTTTCAATGATCACAGGATCTTCTCCTTCCCAGAGGCTAGTGAAGCTTAGAAAGAAAAAAAAACGCACTCGCGATGAAATGTTCTCCGAGCTCATGCTGTCCTCCCACACTGACAGAGCACAGACGAATGCGTGGAGGCAAATAATGTCAGAGTGCAGGAAAGCACAAAATGACCGGGAGGAGAGGTGGAGGGCTGAAGAGAGTAAGTGGCGGGCTGAAGAGAGTAAGTGGCGGGCTGAAGACAGGGCTGAAGCTCAAAGGTGGCGGCAGCGTGATGAGAGGAGGCAGGATTCAATGCTGAGGCTGCTGCAGGACCAAACCAGTATGCTCCAGTGTATGGTTGAGCTGCAGCAAAGGCAGCTGGAGCACAGACTGCCACTGCAGCCCCTCTGTAACCAACCGCCCTCCTCCCCAAGTTCCATAGCCTCCACACCCAGACGCCCAAGAACGCGGTGGGGAGGCCTCCGGCCAACCAGCCACTCCCCCACAGAGGATTGCCCAAAAAAAAGAAGGCTGTCATTCAATAAATTTTAAAGTTGTAAACTTTTAAAGTGCTGTGCTTAAAGTGCTGTGTGGCATTTTCCTTCCCTCCTCCACCACCCCTCCTGGGATACCTTGGTAGTCATCCCCCTATTTGTGTGATGAATGAATAACGAATGCATGCCTGTGAAGCAGCAATGACTTTATTGGCTCTGCAAGCAATGATTAAAGGGAGGAGGGGAGGGTGGTTAGCTTACAGGGAAGTAGAGTGAACCAAGGGGTGGGGGGGTTCATCAAGGAGAAACAAACAGAACTTTCACACCGTAGCCTGGCCAGTCATGAAACTGGTTTTCAAAGCTTCTCTGATGCGTACCGCGCCCTCCTGTGCTCTTCTAACCGCCCTGGTGTCTGGCTGCGCGTAACCAGCAGCCAGGCGATTTGCCTCAACCTCCCACCCCGCCATAAACGTCTCCCCCTTACTCTCACAGATATTGTGGAGCACACAGCAAGCAGTAATAACAGTGGGAATATTGGTTTCGCTGAGGTCTAAGCGAGTCAATAAACTGCGCCAGCGCGCCTTTAAACGTCCAAATGCACATTCTACCACCATTCTGCACTTGCTCAGCCTGTAGTTGAACAGCTCCTGACCACTGTCCAGGCTGCCTGTGTACGGCTTCATGAGCCATGGCATTAAGGGGTAGGCTGGGTCCCCAAGGATACATATAGGCATTTCCACATCCCCAACAGTTATTTTCTGGTCTGGGAATAAAGTCCCTTCCTGCAGCTTTTGAAACAGACCAGAGTTCCTGAAGATGCGAGCATCATGCACCTTTCCCGGCCATCCCACGTTGATGTTGGTGAAACGTCCCTTGTGATCCACCAGAGCTTGCAGCACTATCGAAAAGTACCCCTTGCGGTTTATGTACTCGGCGGCTTGGTGCTCCGGTGCCAAGATAGGGATATGGGTTCCATCTATAGCCCCACCACAGTTAGGGAATCCCATTGCAGCAAAGCCATCCACTATGACCTGCACATTTCCCAGGGTCACTACCCTTGATATCAGCAGATCTTTGATTGCGTGGGCTACTTGCATCACAGCAGCCCCCACAGTAGATTTGCCCACTCCAAATTGATTCCCAACTGACCGGTAGCTGTCTGGCGTTGCAAGCTTCCACAGGGCTATCGCCACTCGCTTCTCAACTGTGAGGGCTGCTCTCATCTTGGTATTCATGCGCTTCAGGACAGGGGAAAGCAAGTCACAAAGTTCCATGAAAGTGCCCTTACGCATGCGAAAGTTTCGTAGCCACTGGGAATCGTCCCAGACCTGCAACACTATGCGGTCCCACCAGTCTGTGCTTGTTTCCCGAGCCCAGAATCGGCGTTCCACAGCATGAACCTGCCCCATTAGCACCATGATGCATGCATTGTCAGGGCCCATGCTTTCAGAGAAATCTGTGTCCATGTCCTGATCACTCACGGGACCGCGCTGACGTCGCCTCCTCGCCCGGTATCGCGTTGCCATGTTCTGGTGCTGCATATACTGCTGAATAATGCGTGTGGTGGTTAATGTGCTCCTAATTGCCAAAGTGAGCTGAGCGGGCTTCATGCTTGCCGTGGTATGGCGTCCGCACAGAAAAAAGGCGCGGAACGAATGTCTGCCGTTGCTCTGACGGAGGGAGGGGCGACTGACGACACGGCTTACAGGGTTGGCTTCAGGGAGCTAAAATCAACAAAGGGGGTGCCTGTACATCAAGGAGTATTTCAGGCAGGACTGCACGGAGGGTTCCAATAAGAAATGGTGCACCTAAGTTATCGTTGTTATTGGAACAAGGAGGTTAGCCTGGCCTCTGATTGATACATGGCTAGATTTACCTCGCTGCACCTTCTCTGTGAGTGACTGCAGTGTGACCTAGAGGAATGAGTCCCCTAGACAGGGGAGGAGGCAAATGAGTACAAAACAAATCTGGTCTATTTCTTGTTTTGACCCACTCCATCTATCTTTTACATCTTTGGCTGGCAGCAGACGGTGCAGAAGGACTGCATGCCATCCACATCTCATGGCTGCTCGGCAGAAGATGGTACAGTACGCCTGCTAGCCATCCCCATCTCTTGCCTGCCTGGCAGAAGATGGTGCAATACGACTGCTAGCAATCCTCATCTCTTGCCTGCCTGGCAGAAGATGGTACAGTACGACTGCTAGCAGTCCGTATCGCCTGCCTGCTCACCATAAGACGGTTCAATAGGACTGACTGCAGGACTAAAAAGAATGACCTGGTCAAGTCACTCCAAATGTAGTCCCTGCGCCCATGTCTGCCCAGGCGCTCCCAGCCGACGCGGCCAGGAGCACCTCGGACACGATGAGGACGACTACCAGTCGTATTGCACCGTCTGCTGCCAGAAGGCAAGGGGTTGCTGCTACTGTGCAGCAAAGCCGTACCGCGTCTGCCAGCACCCAGGAGACATAGGGTGACGGTTACCTGAGCGGGCTCCATGCTTGCTGTGGTATGGCGTCTGCACAGGTAACTCAGGAAAAAAGGCGCGAAATGATTGTCTGCCCTTGCTTTCACGGGGGGAGGGAGGGAAGGGGGGCCTGACAATATGTACCCAGAACCACCCGCAACAATGTTTTAGCCCCATCAGGCATTGGGATCTCAACCCAGAATTCCAATGGGCAGCGGAGACTGCGGGAACTGTGGGATAGCTACCCACAGTGCAACGCTCCGGAAGTCGACTCTAGCCTCGGTACTGTGGAAGCGCTCCGCCGAGTTAATGCACTTAATGCACTTAGAGCATTTTCTGTGGGGACACACACACTCGAATTTATAAAACCGATTTCTAAAAAACCGACTTCTATAAATTCGACCTTATTCCGTAGTGTAGACATACCCTTAGGGATCTATTTTGCAGGAAAGATCTACAGTACTCTCTCAAAGCAGCAGTCAGGGCACATGACTAAACAATTTAATAGACGTTCGTATCGCTGTAAAATCCTTTGTTTCACTCTAGTATAAGGACTTTGCCATTTAGGTTGGGGATTTCTGCCATGAAAAAATAAAATAATCTTTCTTTCTTCTAACACTGAAAAAAAGAACTTTATTTTAATTCTTTATTCCTTATTTTAATCGGAATAAATAATGTTTATTATTTATTTAACCCCCTCCTGCTACCATTTTAAAGAAACTATACACACATTCTAAAATCTCCTTCCTTTTCTATATAAAAAGTCTATAACAAGAATTAATATTCTCAACAAATTAAGGAGTCAGATGAGTCACTGTCTTCACTCTTCCGGATCTGGTTATATTCTGGCCTTAAAAAGAGTTTTGTTCTGTTGATTCACTTGAATTATCAAATCCCACATGTGAAGACTACTGTTCACTGGTTTTGGACTCTTCTGAACAGCCTTATCTCCCTTCACTAAGGCTGTGGTGTAAGTAGCATTTCTACTAGGGTCACATGGCAATTCTTCTGGGTCTGGAGCCTGACGAAGATGCTGTATGTTTCATCAGTGCTTGTCAGAGTACAATAATAGTACATTAGAACTAAAAGGGCTAATCAGGCAATTAAATGAGACTGCTGCATAGTGCTTCCTTTAGGGTTACATATTAAATCCACTCAAAAATTGAAGCTGATGAAGAATGTAGCAACCTGCTTGTCAAGTGTGTACATTAGTGTGTGTACACTAATACATTAGTGTGTGTACACTAATACACTAGTACATTATACTAGGTGGTCCATGATCTATATTTGGTTGCAGGTGCAGTTTATTATATTAGTTTTGACTTAAATTGGTAAATGGCTTGGAACCTCCCTAACTGAGAGGCAGTCTCTCTTCTCACACAATACTGTTGCAATTGCAGATAGAAGAGAAGCTCAAGCTGAGCTCTCTTGGTTTAATTTAACAGAGAGAGAGCTACCAGCAAAGCATGCTCCTGAAGCCCCTTTGACCTTTGAATTCACTCCCACCTTTGCTCCGATATAGTCTCAATTTGATGTTCTCCATGGCAGGTTGCAAGGTTAATCACTTGTCTTGAGTTTATACAAAGGCAGGTGTGACTAGAGGATTGTATTTCTCAGAAAGCAAGTAATATTTGCCAACTCTCCTGATTTTTATCATGACTCTTGTGTTGTTTTATTTAAAGCCTAAACTCATGGAGTCGTGTGGTTTCCTGGAGAATCTCAGCTGTCATGATAAAAATAATAAATGTCTAGCCCTCCTGGTTGCAGAAAGAGCTTGAGAATGCAACTCCTAAAAAGCTGACCAAAAAAAAAAGTAAAATAAAAAGAACCCTCAAATCCCTCCAAAAAAATCTTATGATTTTTAAGCCAATCTCTTCATTTTGGGGGCCTGGCTCATGATTTTTGAACACTTGAGGTCTGTATTACTGGAACGGGGTACATTTCAGTTAGGGCCATATTTTTAGAGTTATTTAGGTACCTAATGATGCTAATAGGCACTTTATGGGATTTTCAGTATCTGGACCTTAAGTCTTTGCTTGGTTCCTTTCAGGGGAAGATAGCTGCTGAATTTCTTGGACCTGATTTTCCTCTCACTTTCACCAGTGTAATTCCATTGGCTTTTAGGGAGCCACTTATGATTTATACTAGTGTGAGTGGACTTTTGCAGTGTGTTACATTAACAAAACAAAATATACCTATCGTGAGGAGAAGATGGAATGTGCATGTGTGTATAAACAAACAAACTAAATTGGAATAATTTAAATATGGGAAATTCCTTTCTCGCCTTTCCATTTTCATTTGGTTCCTCCTCTCTCTCTCTCTCTCTCATCATCCTGTTCCTCTGTCCATTTTCATTATTTCCCTACCCTCTTCACCATTTTTTTCCTTCTCCTTTTCATCTTCCCAGTCTCCCTCTTCTCATTGTCCTTTCTCTCCCCGTGTCCTTTCCACGGTTGCACTTTTCTACCCTAAATTTCTACCATTTAATATTTTTAAGATATATCTGCCACTAATATCTCTCTCACCAACAGAAGCTGGTCCAATAAAAGATATTAACTCACTCAACTTGTCTTACTAATACAAAAAGAAAAGGAGTACTTGTGGCACCTTAGAGACTAACCAATTTATTTGAGCATGAGCTTTCGTGAGCTACAGTTAAACCAGAACATCGGGGGGGGGGGGGGTAGAAAAAAACAAGATGTTCTGGTTTAACTTGGATTTAAACTTGGAGAGTGGTCAGTTTAGATGAGCTATTACCAGCAGGAGAGTGAGCTTGTGTGTGTATGGGGGTGGGGGGATGTGAGAAAACCTGGATTTGTGCAGGAAATAGCCCGACTTGATTATGTAAAGAGTTGTCACTTTGGATGGGCTAGCACCAGCAGGAGAGTGAATTTGTGTGGGGGGGTGGAGGGTGAGAAAACCTGGATTTGTGCTGGAAATGGCCCACCTGATGATCACTTTAGATAAGCTATTACCAGCAGGACAGTGGGGTGGGAGGAGGTATTGTTTCATATTCTCTGTGTATATATAAAGTCTGCTACAGTTTCCACGGTATGCATCTGATGAAGTGAGCTGTAGCTCACGAAAGCTCATGCTCAAATAAATTGGTTAGTCTCTAAGGTGCCACAAGTACTCCTTTTCTTTTTGCGAATACAGACTAACACAGCTGTTACTCTGAAACCTTACTAATACAGTAACTACTCTTGGACCTCCAAGTCTTAATCAGGTTTTCATTGTTATTGCTTCCATTTCTAATATGTACTTTTCTGGTAAATGGGGAGTTTAATTTAATGTGAGGCTTTATAGCCCATAAATCTTGAGCTAGTGGGAAAAACTAAGGATAGCAAATTTATTGATTATATTTGTAATGACTTTCTATTAGCTAATATTTGGTGGCTTCTTCATCTGGGAGAAGGGGGAATTTCTTTTGTCTTGTGCCTATTCTTTCTTGCTCTCTACGTGTGTGTCTGTGTTTAATAATTGTCTGACTTTGGCACACCCAAGATGAACAGAGTAGATATGGGAGTTATTCTTCATTATTAACTCTGAATATGTTTCAGAGTTGATCTGTTTTGGAGAGAGATATTGTAATGTGTTCATGCATACTGAATTGTATACTACATGGGACCAGAGAGCAGACTAAATTAAACTTAGATCTGAAATCACTTGATTAAGACCTGGTCTAAACTAGAAAATTAAGTCAGTTTAACTACGTCGCTCAGGGGTATGAAAAGTCCACATTCCTGAGAGGTGTAGTTAAATAGACCTAAATTAGAGGGATACAGTGCTAGGTCAATGGAAGAATTCTTCCATCGACCTACCTACCACCTCTTGAGGACAAGGATTACTTAGGCCGATGAGAGAACACCTCCCATTGGCATAGGTAGTGTCTTCATTGAAGTGCTATAGCAGCACAGCTGCACTGCTGTAGTATTTCAAATGTAGACAAGCCCTAAAACACTTGAGATATAGAGAATATTTTAGGGGAGAGAACACGCTCAGAATGAATTATTGTCTAATAGATTGTAAGCCCTTTGGCACAAAGGCCTTGGGTAAAATTTTCAAAAGCACATAAGTGACTTGATCTAAGTCCCATTTTCAAAAATAATTTGGCACATAGGAGTTTGAGTGTCATTGGAAGGGAATTGAACTTAAGCTCTTAAAGAGCCTAAGTCACTTTCAAAAATGAAATGTAGGCTCCTAAGTCACTTAGGTGCTGAAAATTTTACCCAGTATGATCTGCATCCTGTTAAAATGGCACTCTTTCCCCATCTTTTGTACAAATGTAAAACATTGCTGCTAAATTTGTTTGTTAGAGATGTCAAAGATTTTACAAAGTTTATCTGGGCTGATAATAGACTGCAAATTACATTGGAAAGGTTAACATCTCCTATGAAATTTGGAGAGGTCTGTTTCCATGTTTATAATCCAGCAGGGCATTTTAGGTGTGGAACTAACTGGCTGTTTGATCTGAGTAGGTAGTTGTATTTATTTGGAGCAAGGTTTCATTTACACTTTTTACTCTGTTCTTGGCAGACATCCCCATCATTATTGTAAATCCCACCTTTTTTTGTCTGCCCCATTGTTATGGACTTAGAATGGAACACATGGTTTGCCCCCTTTGTTTCTAAAGACATATCGCCCCCCCCCCCTCTTAAATATACTCCTGAGTTTCTCACAGGTCTTTTTAGTGTAGATTTTCCATTTTTATAGAAGTGTAGTACTGGAAGGGACCTCAATAGGTCATCTAGTGTAGTCCCCTGCACTCAAGGCAGGACTATATAATAACTAGACCATTCCTGACAGGTGTTTGTCTAACCTGTTCATTAAATAAAACGTCCAATAATGGAGATTCCACAACCTTCCTAAGTAATTTGTTCCAGTGCTTAACCACTCTGACAGTTAGGATATGTTTCCTAATGTCTAACCTAAACCTCCCTTGCTGCAATTTAAGTTCATTGCTTCTTGTCCTATCCTCAGAGGCTAAGGAAAGCAATTTTCCACTTTCCTCCTTGTAATAACCTATTATGTACTTGAAAACTGTTATCGTGTCCCCCTTCAGTCTTCTCTTCTCCAGGCTAAACAAACCCAATTTTTTCTATCTTCCTTCATAGGTCTTGTTTTCTAGACCTTTAATCATTTTTGTTGCTCTCCTCCAGACTTTCTCCAGTTTGTCCACATCTTTCCTGAAATACGGTGCACAGAACTGGACACAATACTCCAGCTGAGGCATTATCAGCACACAGCGGAATGGAAGAATTACTTATCATATCTTGATTGACAGTTTGTTTACATTTTCACGGCTGCCTGCAGCTCCCAGTGGCTTCAGTTCGCCGTTCTCAGACAATGGGAGCTGCGGAAAGCAGAGTGGATGTGCTGGCTGCCACTTCCCGCAACTCCCATTGGCCGGGAACGGCAATCCATGGCCACTGAGAGCTGCAGGCGGCCGTGAAAATGTAAACAAACTGTCTGGCGGCCCACCAGTGGATTATCGCTGCAGTATTGGGAACTATTATTTAAACTGGTACCTAAAATGCTTATGAAATGTTTCTCATAAGGAAGCTTTGAATAGAAATGAAACTCTGAACTTACGTTGTCATTACATTAGTATCACATTTTGTACAAATGTAATGGGTTTTTGAAAGTTTATTGTGTTCAGTTATATTCTATTCCATATATCTTATTCCACCTTCATCACTGTAATGTCTCAGCACCTTCTAGTAATGCATCAAGTGACGTTGTGAAGCAAAACCACTCAACTACAATGAGTCACCCTTCCAGTAGAGCCTGCAGTGATCCATCTCCCATGGATGCTGCAGCAGCCTATCACTGTGCAGGGCCCAGGTCACATGATCCCAAGGCACATGTATTTCTCCCTCACCACGAGAGCTGTAAGTTAGTCTATGAAACAGCACCACTTGACTAGGAATTCACCTGCTACCTCACGGTGTTGCAGACCCCCTAGACAGATCCTGTCCTGTTCCTGCCGAGCCTTGCCCAAGCCTTGTTCCAGCCTACCTCAGCTTTGTCCATGCTCTATTCTGACCCTGCTCCAGCCCTGTTCCTGGCCCTGTTCCTGACCTGTTCCAGCCTCCTGACACCCAAACCTTTGGACTGACTCCAACCCATCTTCAACCTTCGGCCTGCTTCCTGACTATGATCCCAATTTGGCTTGTCTATGGATTCTGACTCCAGATCTAACCCACAGCCTATCCCCAAACCCCAGTTTCAGTGCTGCCCTCGATCTGCCCCGACCCTACATCTGCCTTCAACTATTGCTCCAAATACCAGGCCCGACAACCTAGAACCCAGAGCCTGATAGATTTACTTTTTGACCCTCATGTAGTTGGCATATGTGGTGAATAATGAAACTGAGTGTTATACCATTGACCTGTCTGACAAAATATAAATCTGTGTGTATATAATCTACACATACAGAGAGAGGTAATTAAATAGTTAATTTTTAACTATTTGATATAACAGAAATACAAATTTTTGACCTTATGTTCTATTAATAAACTAATTTTACCCTGTAACTTTTTATCACTGTGTTTAAGATTCTCAGCTCTAGAATCAACACCAAATTTGATAACTATGTCAGTTACAGCTTTTAAGTAATTTAAAAACAAGTTTAAAAACAATTCCCCACTGTCCATTTGGCTGTTTCAGTAATATTATTTAAATATGTAGGATTTTCTTCAGACCATGCAGCTGCCTACTATGCTCCCCCTGGGAGATCAATGAAGGGTATTGGTGCCCTAGGAAAGAAAATCCAGTCTACCTTTTATGTGTCAGTCTAAATGAATAATTACAAGGATCATATGCAAGGTTTAACTTCTCATTACAGGAAAAAGTTTAAAAGTATTTGGTCCGTGCTCTACATAAGGTTCAAAAAGAAAAGGAGTACTTGTGGCACCTTAGAGACTAACTAAATTGGTTAGTCTCTAAGGTGCCACAAGTACTCCTTTTCTTTTTGCAAATACAGACTAACACGGCTGCTACTCTGAAACCTGTCATAAGGTTCAAAGTATCCCTATTTCTTAGAGAATAAATGCTGCCTCAGTTTCTACTAAAAATGGTTGTTAAAAAACAAGAGTAGGGATGGTTTATTCCCAGACATACCTACTGGCAATTAACCTACCCTTGTTTTCAATTTTTCCTTTCATATGGAAGAAATTTCTAAACCTTTCCTGTTCTTTAGTAAAAAGGCAGCAGATCAAGAAACCACATGAATAAGTGAGGCCATAAAAAGAAGTAGAAGCCACAGAAAAGTCCCCACCCAAAAAAAGAGCTACTGCAACCTCAACAAGGAGGTGATCTTAGCTACTAAGCTCCAGCGGCATCTCCACCTCATTCTTCTGGGGAATTGTGCTTGCCTAGCTCACAGAGAAATAGCAGGAGGGTTCAGCACGTTAAGTGAGCAGATTACCCTGAGATTTTTGTGGACTTTTGAGTATCCACAGAGGTCTTATGTACATTCTTGCCTGTTAGAATCCTAGACATTATGGGCCTTGCTCTGTCCTCATGCACATTCTAGTCTTTGGGTATACTGAGAAAAGCAGGATGAAATTATTCAAGTGACGACTTGAAAACTTCAGTTTCCAGTGACCCAAAACTATTTGTGAATTTGTGTCAGATTTACTGAATTGTTTCAGGTCATTACTAATGTTGTTATTATTATTTGATTTATTGAGATTTAGATGTCATTCTCAAAAGAGGAGAAGGGTGACATGGTGGTGCTCTCTGGATGATTTTTAACCTATTGATTCAGATACTCTCCAGGGATGAGGGAGACCCAGCTTCAATTTCCCCCTTTGCCTGATAATAAGGGATTTGAATTTGGGTCTTCCACAGTTCAGGAGCGTGGTCCTGCTACCTTCTCTTTCTCCTTCTAAGCCTCTGGCTCTTTTATAAATCTAGCCCTTAAAAATCCATTTTGGGTGGAATGAAACGTGTTTTTTTTTCCTTTAATCCAAACCATTTTTTTAATTTAATTATTTTTTTTGGAACTCCCAGTGAACCAAAATCTCAGTCATTCACTCAGTTCTAATATTGAGTTTCCCTGGGTGTTAACTGGGCAGAATCTGACCCTATGTCTAGTTATTTTTCCCCTTCTAGCTGGCCCTAACCCTTTGAACAATAGGGCAGAAAAGATTGAGTCTAAACCCAACTCTTTTTCTTCCTTTATTTCTACTCTCCTTAAGTGATTCTGAAGATGTTATTTATTAACAAATTAATTATACTGTTAATTAATTCCCATGATGCCTCAGTATCTCTGTGTCAGCAATCATAAAAATGAGAGTGGAAAAGATCTATTAGGTCATCTTGTCTGTCTCTCTGCCAGTGCAAATTGCCCCCCCCCCCGACCCCCATGGTTTATTCTTGAATGCTTTGTTCAAGAGAGTTTTGAATAAATCAAAAGAAAGTTTCTATCGCTTCTCCCAGGAAACTTTTTTTCTTGAATGACTATAATAGCCCTTGTTTTTAGTGCCCCCCCCGAATATTCATGTCCTTTTGCACTGGATGAACACCTCCTTCCTATGCACTGAGAAACTCGGGGAAGCATTGTGGTTCCTTGAGGCTCAGTCCCTCCCCATCCTCATCCTGGGATGGGATGGCTCTGCACAGAGAAGTGCTATCATATTCTGGTACTTCACTTTCTTTAATCTTCCCTAATATTCAATAAGAGGTGCCAGTAATTGTGTGAAGAATTCGTGCTGTGATCTCAGAAGTGCTGCATAGAGATGCATGGTCAGATTTAGGAGCAGGGAAGCCAGGAGCTAGGCTTGGGCTGCTGTTTTTGTTGTTAGTGACAAAAGGGAAAATAGAATGAGGTTAATACATTTCAGTTATTCTTGACATTAAAAAGTTTCTATAAGCTTAGAAGAAATGATTTTTTTTTCATTTGCTTATATATGGCATTAATAAATTCAGTTTTACAGATTCAAGCATGCAAATTTATCATCATATATGACAGGGATAATTCCTGCATGCAAATCATGCATCAAAGTCGTGAAATGGGCTACAAATGCAATAAAAATAAGGTATTCCAAAATTCAACAAATGTGGTGGGATTCTCTTCAAGTGGGGCACCGTTTGGTCTAGGACTGGTCCTAAAGAGATGGACTGTCTTCTCTCTGATTCAAGCTCATGATGTTTGGGAATGTATGAAAAACTGTCTATCTTGCTGCTTCTGATTCCTAGGTGTTTTGAGAATTTCTTTTTTGTCGTTGTTTGTTGGTTGGTTTTGTTTTTTAATTCAGCTTTCCAAGTATCTCCCATCTATTGAATACATGGATTTGATTATTTTCCCCAGACATAATTCAATAACTTGCATTTTTTCCACTAAGAATCTCATTTTGATGTTTCTCGATCATCTTTCCAACCTGTCTTGGATCCAATGAGCTTTGTCCATACTAGTGTTTGCAATTCCTTCCAATTTAATATGATGTAAGAATTTAATATGAGGTTTACTATTCCAGCTATATCATTGTAAAGACAGTAAATGAAGCAGGCACATTGTTAATCCTTGAACTCCAGAGATATATCCATCCAAAAGTGGTGAGATGTATCCTTCAGAAGACTAGCAAGAATTATATTTGGACCATTTGACATACACATATTATTTGAGGAGAGGGAAGCTGATGACATTTGATAAATAGTTGGAAGCAATACTAGTACCATCTAGAGAAGTTGTTCCTTTAGAAGAAAGGAATAGCGGTACAAAAGACATCTTGATTGAAAAGTCAACAAGGTTAATTACAGTCTGTTGTAACAAAATTCCCAATTGACTAGATGTCTAGAAGTGGAATTATATAATTTCAGTGTAGTATTAATTGTGGATGTAGCTCGTAATATTCCATATTAATAAGTAAAAATTAGTAGATTCTGTGCTGTGCCTCCTGAGGGATGAAGTCCACGTCTAAATGGTCCAGCCCAGGAAGAAGAGAGACAAAGGTTGCTTTAAAGCCACATTTTGCCTGAACTCGTGGCTAGAACAGCCCCAATATGTTGCAGCTACTCCTGGGGCAGCTCCATCTTATGCCAGTATCCCTATAGGCAGTTCCGCAGTCCACAGTAATTGCTGGATAGAGCATTATGGCCATGCTCTCTCCTGCCACCAGACCCACCATCCACATACCTCTCTGCAGAGGGCAGTGGGAAGAGTTAGCACTGGGTAGCTTTTACCAGCCTGGCACTGCTCCTGCACCAACTAAATGCTAGCCTGGGTTTTTGAAATCCTTACTGTGCACAAAGGCTCTCATAGTGACATGCTGGGGCAAAGGCAGGGTCAGCATCTGATCCACTCTATTTACTTTGGTTATTCTAGTCTTTATGAGGCAGGCAAACTTTTTGGCCTGAGGGCCACATCGGGTTTCCAAAATTGTATGGAGGGCCAGTTAGGGGAGGCTGTGTCTCCTCAAACAGCCAGGTGTGGCCCGGCCCCCATCTCCTAGCCGACCCCCCGGCTTCTCACCCCCTGACGGATCCCCCGGGACTCCTGCCCCATCCAACCCCCCCAACCCCTGATGGCCCCCCTGGACTCCTACCACATCTACCACCCCCTGCTCCCTGACTATCCCCTGACCGCCCCTGAAACCCCTGACCCTGACTGCCCCCTGCTGCCCCATCCAACCCCACCTCTCCCTCCTGACTGCCCCCCCCTCCGGGGACCCCTGCACTATCCAACCCCCCTGTTCCCTGCCCTCTGACCGCCACGACCCCTATCACACCCCCTCCCCCTGACCATCACCCCCAACCCTCCTGCCCTCTATCCAACTCCCCCTCTGCCCCCTTACCATGCTACCTGGAGCACCAGTGTCTGGCGGTGCTACAACCGTGCCGGCCAGACCGGGGCTCTGCAACTGTGCTGCCCGGCCGCCCAGAGGATTGCGCCGGTGGCGCGGCACGCTGAGGCTGCGGGAGAGGGGGGATAGCGGGGGAAGTGCTGGGGATGAGCCTCCCAGGCCAGGAGCTCAGGGGCCGGGTAGAAGGGTCCCGCGGGCCATAGTTTGCCCACCTCCTGATTAGAATAATACAAAAAAGTTTTCTAGTATTCTCAAGTCTTTCCAGTATAACTATACTTTTATCAAGAGGCTTCCTTTTGATTAATAGGTAACTTTTTCTTCATTCATTTGGTTCTGGAGATTTTAGGTTCAAGTCTGCTGATTGGAGCTTTGTATAAATCATACCGAGCTCTGGCACTGCCTGTTTAGTCTAATACTGCAAAACATTGTAATCTTTTGTGTCATAGTCTAGATTTGAATCCCCTCTCTTTTAAGGCTCAGACTCACATCATCATAGAGAGATTTCATTTTGATTCAAACTTTGTAGAAATACCAGATCAGAAAAAAGTGATACTTCACAGTCTCAGAGTAGAAAATTTTAAAGTTGTTAATAATGTATTCATAGTCCCCGAAGGTGAGGCTTTTAGTGAAACAGTGGGGGGATTTTTATGTTTCAATATCTAAATAGAGAAATAGGAGCTGGTTATGATTAATGTAATTTTATGAGAGTATTGGTTTTTAGTAAATGAAAAATCCAAATAAAAATTTCAATAAAAATATTAATAATGATATGGAAATTTTCACAAAATATTAACAATTTTGACTGCTGACAATTTTTCAGTCTTTTTTTAAAATGCCAAAAATTTTATCGATCTCTAAATTAAGCATTTGATAATACAAATGGTACTTTCTTCAAATGTGTGTAGCACAAAATCATGACTGCAAAGATTTTTCCATGCATTCAATGTTATATTAAGTGTTATATTTCCATAGGACCAAATTTTATCCATTGATAACTACACTGGAATTATGCCAGTATGACTGATTTTCAGTCTTTATATATGGAGCTCATATATGGTTTTGATCATCCAATAACCATTTATGTTCAAAAATGGATTCAGACAACAGTGGATTTGTGATGGTTTTTGTTTATTTTTTGGAGAAGCTAGAACATAGCTTAACTCATTTAATTCAGAAACAAATATTTATCCTGGGTAATTAGGAGAGCATCAAATTAAACTCATGAAAACAAAAACAGATAGGAGTGAACTGGATTAGGCTATCAGCACTGAATTGTTAATTGAGCTATGCAATTAGGGATTAGTTTAATTACAAAAATATTTTCACTTAATTAACTGAAACTTGATCTTTCTCAGAGTAAAGAAACCACATTTTGGAATTAGTTTTAAAACAGCTATGAATGTAAAATTATTAGATGAACTGCTGAAAATTAGTGATGACGTGATATATGTTTTTGTAGTTTGAGAGACTAGTGAAACTGAAATTATGAAAGTATTAAAAGTATCTGAACAGTTAATTCACATACTGTCCTTCATTTCCAGACTTCATCCTGTTTACTGCCTATTGTATATTTTTGGTCCTTGAGCACAGCTCCTAGCTACCAGTTATTTCATTTAAATTAAAAGCAAGCTCTTCCTTGGTAGTGCCTTTGGGACGCTCATGCTGCAATACATTTGCTTCTTTCTTAAAAAAAATATAGATTAAGTAAATTCATATGAGATGTAACATATGCAGTTTTCTAAAGTACATTATTTTATCCATAAATGCTTCAGAAATCTTAACATTTTATTTGAGGATAGACAAAATAAATGGACTGAAATCACATTAAAGCATAGAAGGTTAGAGTGAGCTTTCACTCTTCTTTTTTTTTTTTTTTTTTTTTTTTTTGAGGAATATGCATCTCAATTGGAGAGGAGAATTGGTTGTATAAATAGAATCCCTGCTGTGATTTCTATTAAAAATAAAAATGGTTTTGTTTTGTTTAGTAACTGTATTTATATAGGACACTATATGGTGTGATCGTAACCTACTGTGTGCTGCCCAATGTGCTTCTGGATGTATCAGGTATGTCCACTGACAGTGGAATATCATTAGAGTTTGGTAGTAAAACTGATGGAGATTAGCAGGGAGTCAGTTAAACACAAACAATTGTGTTCATTTTTATTTTTTCCTCCCCAAACATGTATACAACCAGAAGATGCTGGGAAATAAGTTTCAGTTACTCAAAGTAATGTTTGTGAAGTTTCTCTTTGCTCTGCAGGAAGATCTTTTTTTTCCCCCACTGATGTTTTCTTTTTAAGACACTGTGATTTTAGTTGATTGAAATAATTTAAACAAGATTTAACTGAACCCAGCCATTGGTATTCTCTATAATTACTTTTATTATCCTCTCTAGACACTAAAGTCACTTAGTTGTTAAGTATTCTGTGTACACATTAGAGTTTATTAACTCAAATCATCTACCAGTGGACTATGGTTTTTGTTGTTACATTGGCTGCCCAAAGAATTTTTGAAAGACCGATCATTGCTTTGGGTGGCTAATTACACAACATCTAACACTAAAGAAACTTCATTACAATCATCAATGCCTCCCTTTAATAGAAATGTGGGGCCCGTCTTGAGAAGCCCAGACCACCTACCAGGGGTGAAAGTAAGTCAAGTGACTTACTGGTACTCTGGGGCCAGCTCTGGCCCCCGGAAGGGGCGGGGCCTAGGGCAGAAGGGGTGGGGTTGAGGGGGTCAGAGCCAGCCACAGCCCACCCTGTAAGGTAAGTGCCCCCCCACGGGGTAGCAGCAGTAGCCCAGGACTCCGGGGACTATTTAAAGGGCCCGGGGCTCCCCTCTTCTACCGCCATGGCCCTTTAAATAGCCGCCAGAGCCCTGGGGAAGCGGCGGGGCTCCAGCGGCTATTTAAAGGACTAGGGCGGCAGAGGCAGCTGGAGCCCCGGCCCTTTAAATAGCCCCTGGAGCTCCCGCTAACCCAGGGCTCCGGGGGCTATTTAAAGGGCCCGCGGCTCCCCTGCTTCTACCGCTCCAGTCCTTTAAATAGCCGCCGGAGCCCTGGAGTAGCGGCAGCGGGGCTCCAGTGGCTATTTAAAGGGCCCGGCTGGTAGAAGCAGGGGAGCCCCAGGCTCTTTAAATAGCTGCCGGAGCCCTGCAGCCGCTACCCCAGGACTCCAGCAGCTTTACTGCTGGGAGCCCCAGGCCCTTTAAATTGCCCCCTGGGGAAGCCGGGATGCCCCAGTACGGTGCACCAGCTCTTGCTGGTATGCTGTACCAGGGCGTACCGTCTTACTTTCACCTCTGCCACCTACACTTTCTGTTGAATTCACTGGGAGTAGCTTGTGCTCAGCACCTTTGAGGTTTGGGCATTTAACATTCCATTAATATCTATGCATAGAAAAAGATCATGAAGCAAATCTATCCAGCTATTGGTACCTAGCTATTGCCCTTTCTATATAAGCCTTGGATTGTCTGAGTTTTTAAAAATATTTTCCTGCTGTACTTGCAGGTTGTATCAATGTTTCATTTCACAGTAAAATTACATGTTGCATAAGAAAATTCTCCTCCCTTCAGTTCATCTTTCTTGGCTTGAGTTTATGCTTATTTATTCTTCAACATTTCCCCCCTTTCGACAGTTGAATAGCATCCACATTTTCTGTTCTCTTTACCAGTGCCATGCACAATAGTTCAGTTTGCATCTGGGAAGGTGTCCAGAAGGTTTTGTTGGTGAATGTCAAAGGTTCATACTTATGAGTGAGGTTCAGGAGGATGTCCTTCCTCCCCCAGGTCTCTTATTTTTTACTAATGTGTAAATTGGTGCAACCTGGTATATTGTAATGACCCCAAAATGTTGCTAATAAATCTCCGTTGATGAATATTTGTGAAGATGATTATCTTTAGAACACCTATATTGTGCACATCCTGTAGAAGGATATGGTACATGCTATATGTCAAAATAGATCCATATAGTCTAAGGTCACAGGGGATCATTGGATCATCTACAATGACCTCTTGGACCAGGGACCGGCAACCTTTGGCACGCGGCCCATCAGGAAAATCCGCTGGCAGGCCAGGACAATTTGTTTACCTGCAGCATCCACAGGTTCAACCAATCGCAGCTCCCACTGGCTGTCGGAAGCAGTCCCTCAGTCCGCGCCAATTCCCGCAGCCTGCATGGGCCTGGAATGGCGAACTGCAGCCAGTGGGAGCTGCTATCAGCCGAACCTGCAGATGCTGCAGGTAAACAAACTGTCCCAGCATGCCAGCAGATTTCCCTGATGGGCTGCGTGCCAAAGGTTGCCGATCTCTATCTTAGACCATTACATTTCACCCAGCCACCCCGTACTGAACCCAATAATTTGTGTTTGACTAAAGCATGTCTTCCAGAAAGGCATCTAGACTTGATCTGAAGTCTCCAAAAGATGGATAATCCCCACTTCCCTTGGTAGTTTGTTCCAGTGATTAATCACCTTCACTGTTACATATTTTGTTCATTATTTCCAATTTGAATTAGAGTTTGGCTTCAGCTTTCAGTCTCTGGATTTTGTTATGTTTTTCTCCACTAGATTTAGTACCTGTTAATTTAGTACCTGCTAGTCACCTCTCAATCTTCTTTAGAAAACATATGGCTCAGAGTTCAAGTTCTGGAAGTGATAGAATAAAGGACTCAAGGCATTGTCTCCGACGTCTCACCAAAATTCCATTTATTGATCTGATTTTTCAAACTTTCCATCATATATGAGTGTTCAGGTGAAAAAGCACCAGTCCTGCTTTTTTCACAGAAGATGTTGAATACAGGAAATTGTAACATAGCAGAATACTGAACCAAGTGACAAGTTCAATCATTAAATGACTGATGCGCTGCAGTACTGAGTTATTCCTGTAATGTTCTGGTACTTGTCCCCAACTCTTATTTGACTCAACAAGCAGAATGGATAGAGCTATGATGGTGTGAAAGTATGCCACACCTCACAGCCTGTGGGTGCAGCTGCTGTCTCAGTTTCCTCACTTAAGATGGTCTCCCTTGAGCCGGTTAGATGACTGACCCTCTGACCAAATAAAAAACACTTTCCTTTCCAGGGTAACAAAAAAGAAGACACCATTCTTTGCCTCCTCTTCCCAGGGTAAGTATTGTATGTGTGGTCTTCTCCGCTTGCCGCAAAGGAGTGAAGGGGGACTCTTCCAGTCCTTTGACATTCCCAGGCCACATCTGCCTTCCTTATTCATCCCCCCTGGTAGCAGGAATTTCCACGCCACCACTGGTGATGCAGTAGGGGTGTCTGTATTCTTCTACCAGCCCTGGGACCCTAAAACTTGAAGCACCAGGTTACCGGAAACTGCCCTATGCTACTTCTCCCTTGGGAACTTCCTATATTTACCTGTCTCTTCCTAGACCTTCTTCTTGGTCCTTTCCTAGGAATCTGCAGCTCAGCCACTCTTAGGCTCAGCCATTTCTCTGGATCCTTTTCAACAGGGCACCACCTTACACAGACCTTTGTCAGAAGAGAGTCTCCCCAATAAGCAACTTCTCTCCCCCAGTGCCTCCTTAATCTGGAGAACAGTGTCTGTCTTCCACATACTACATACCCTTTCTCAGCAGGTTTTTCTCTCAGCCTACAGTCCTTGTGTGATCTGGGATGAAACCAGTTACAGTTGAGAGCTAGAACCTCAACCCTTCTTATAGGTCCAGCTCACACTGTGACAAAAAATTGGTTGACAAGAAAAAAAAATATTGACCAAACAATCTTCCCCTCTCTAGAGGAATACAGGCCCAAATGCTCAAAGGTATTTGGGCTCTTAACAATCACTGATATCAATGGAAGTTACAAGACTAAATACATTTGAGGAGATTGGCCATAGTATCTGTTAAGGGGATGCAATGACCAAGGGGAGAATTTTCTTGGGACAGTGTCTGAGTAGGGTCGGCATATAAAAACATGCACTGGCCCACACGCAGCCCCTGAGAGAGGGAGCATGGTTTGGGACAGGAGTGGGAGCAGCTCAAGAGTTCAGTTATTCTGGGTAGTGGAGCTCTACTCTTTGGGTTCCCTTTGGGAGGAATGATTGAAGACATGGTAGTGCTGTGCTGTCTACTTCAGTTATGGCATGTATGTTGATCAAAAGCACCCTGTTGTCAGCTCTGTCTAAAGCTGAAGGGAAATTCATTATGATAAGCATTGAGATGTAGCCTCTATCTGTTTCCAAAAGTAAGTCATCTTTGAGTGCTTCTAGGGTACAGTATAATAAAGTATAACATGCTCAGTTACTATGGTGATGAGGAATAGAACATTTTCAGCCAGGGTTTCACTGGGCATTCTCTTATGCTAGAGGGAAAAAATAGTATTTCCTAAAGCAAATGGCCCAATGTTTTCACCTTACTGAAACAAATAGTTCCAGTGAAGCCAAAGAGTGTAGGTGAGAGTTTAGCCCTATATCTGCAACCTCCATTTTACTGCAAAATATTTGTTCTGGCAGCTGTTTTCTATGTAATATAAATCAAGTGGGATATTAGGTTGCTCCTTGTAGGTTTTGTTGCATCACATACACACATTTGATGACTATTATGTGTATGTTAGTAAGTGTTTCAGTGAATGCTACAGACAGTGGGAGCACAAGATAACAAGCAGATGGTTGTGAATCACATGATGGGGGTTCATCATGGAACAGGTGAGGCCAGTGAGGTCCATCAGCAATTGGTTCTTGGCCCTACACTATTTATCATTTTATCAGTGACCTGGAAGAAAACATAAAATCATCACTGATAAAGTTCGCAGATGACAGAAAAATCAGGGGAATGATAAATAATGAAGAGGTCAGGTCGCTGATTCAGAGCAATTTCGATCACTTGGTGGACTGGGCACAAACAGTAGGTGTACATCTAGGAACAAAAAATGTAGGCCATACTTATGGGATGGGAGACTCTATCCTGGGAGGGAATGACTCTGTAGAAGATGTGGGAGTCATGGTGGAGAGTCAGCTGACCGGGAGCTCCCAGTGTGAAACTGTGTCCCAAAGAGCTAAGGCGATGAGAAATGCATAAACAGGGGACTCTCGAGTAAGGTTCAAGTGGTTATTTTAACATGTATTTGGCACTGGTATAACTACTTCTTGAATACTCTGTCCAGTTCCGGTGTCCATAATTCAAGAAGAATGTTGATAAATTGGAGAAGGTTAAGAGAACCACCATGAAGAATGATTACTTTTAGAATGCATGGCTCATAGTAATAGACTGAGGGAGCTCAATGTGTTTAATTTAACAAAGAAAAGGGCAAGGGTGACTTCATTACAATCTGTAAGGATTGGGGAACAAATACTTAATAAGGGGGTTTTAAATCTAGCAGAGAAAGATATAATACGATCCGGTAGCTGGGAGTTGAAGCTAGACAAATTCAGACTGGAAATAAGAAGTATATTTTGAACGGTGAGAGTAATTAACCATTGGAACAATTTATCCATCACTGACAATTGTTTTTCCAAAAGATATGCTCTGATAATTATTTTTGGGAAGTTTTATGGCCTGTATTGCAGAGGAAGTCAGATTAGATTATTACAATGGTCCAAGGATCTGGCCTTGGAATCTTGGATGGGCAATGATCTCAGTACACCCACTGTCTAACTTTTTTTCTTGTTTCATTTAGGTGCATTTTGTGAGGAGCCCCTTGAGCCTTGTACTTCTCAACCATGCCTGAATGGGGGGATATGCCAGAATAATGAGCATGAATATGTTTGTGAATGTCTGGCTGGATTTCTTGGCCATGACTGTGAAAAAGATGTCAATGAATGTTCTTCAAGGCCATGTCAGAATGGAGCTACATGCGTTGATATGCCAAATGTAAGTCTAAATGTCATACAAATACACTAGTCCATAAAGTCAAAACATTTAAACTCTAATAATATGACTGTTTAAATACATTTTTCATACTGTATAAGAATAATTCATAAAATATTTTCTATGTATATGGTGCTTATAAAACAGAAACATTCCTAGTTAAAAAAGAATGCCATCACTTGTACTTTTCCTATGTTTCCTATCACTTGTTTAGAGTTTAGTTAAGGAATAAACAAAATAGTTTAATTTCATTTTAATCCCTGCAAAACAGAAAATGTCTATATAAAACATGCTACATTTCATATTGTTTTCTTTGTGAGTGTGGTGTTGTTGATTTTTGGTTTTGTTTGTAATTCTTTTTTAAAAGCTGTCTTTCAAACTGTAGTATAAATTTAGGAAGAGCAGGAAAATATTTGATATAAGAGCATATCTTGATTGGCATTATCTCAAATCTCTATGTTCTTGTTCTCTCATTAGTGTACTCATGTGAAGATTAACAATAATTTAGGAGTCAAGATATGCAAAGAAAAGTGTTAGAGCTTGTTAATCATTGTAATTGTATATTGAATGTCTGTGGTACACACACACACACACACATATACATATGTAGCTGAATAAATATCTCATACCTATTTGTCTAAATATCCTGTACTTTTAGGGTTTGAGTCTTATATGAAATGTATAAGCACATACTTGTGCATTCTGTACAATCAATTATTTATGAGGTGCAATGCAGTAGTTTATTTTATATGTGTATACAATTATATGTTCATATGCACAGAATCATAGAATCATAGGACTGGAAGGGACCTCGAGAGATCATCTAGTCCAGTCCCCTGCACTCATAGCAGGACTAAGTATTATCTAGACACTCCTGGCAGATGTTTGTCTAACCTGCTCTTAAAAATCTCCAATGATGGAGATTCCACAATCTCCCTAGGCAATTTATTCCAGTACTTAATCAACCTGACAGGAATATTTTCCTAATGTCAAACCTAAACCTCCCTTGCTGAAATTTAAGGCCATTGCGTATTGTCCTCTCCTCAGAGGTTAAGAATAACATTTGTTTCCCAACCTCCTTGTAACAACCTTTTATGTACTTGAAAACTGTTATCATCCCCCCCACCCCGCCCCAGTCTTCTCTTTTCCAGACTAAACAAAACCTTTTTTTTTTTTTTTCAATCTTCCCTCATAGGTCATGTTTTCTAGACCTTTAACCATTTTTTGTTACTCTTCTGTGAACTTGCTCCATTTTGTCCACATCCTTTTTGAAATGTGGTTCCCAGAACTGGACATAATACTCCAGTTGAGGCCTGATCTGATCCCTTACCACAATACTCTTTCCTAGGCAGTCATTTCCCATGTTGTATGCGTGCAACTGATTGTTCCTTCCTAAATGGAGTACATTGCATTTGTCCTTCTTGAATTTAATCCCATTTACTTCAGACCATTTCTCCAGTTTGTCCAGATCATTTTGAATTTTAATCCTATCCTCCAAAGCACTTGCAAGTATCCGTCCCAGCTTGGTATCATCCGCAAAAGATTAAGATCAGAATAAAGCTCTGTGCTGATGCTCCTATAACTGACTGTGAAGAAACAATTTTGCAAACACTGCCTACTCCCCTAGAAGAAACCAAAATCAAAACAAATGTAAATAATACCCTATTAGAAATATAAAGGTCAGAATGTCAATATCAATACATTGTTTACTATAAAATGTCTTTTTCTCCCTACTGGGTAAATAGTAGATTACATTAATTGACAGCTGTCTTTCAAACCCACTGTACTTGGTTCATGATGAGAGAAAGAAAAAAATGTCAAGTATCAGAGGGGCAGCCGTGTTAGTCTGTATCCACAAAAACAACGAGGAGTCCAGTGGCACCTTAAAGACTAACAGATTTATTTGGGCATAAGCTTTCGTGGGTAAAATAAAGTGGGGTTTTTACCCACGAAAGCTTATGCCCAAATAAATCTGTTAGTCTTTAAGAAAAAAAAGGTATAAGCTATTTCCTTTCATGAATTAGATATTGTGACATGGTTCCTCCTCTACCTTGGTGGGTCTCGCGCTTATTGGCGGATTTGCTCGCCTTGGAGTTTCACGGCAGCCCTCAGTTTGGCCGTTATCATGAACCCATAGTCCAGGTCAACTCCTCCTGTGTCTGACCAGGAGTTGGGAGGTTTGGGGGGAAACTGGGCCGGCCCTCTACTCTGGGTTCCAGCCCAGGGCCCTGTGCAATGCAGCTGTCTAGAGTGCCTCCTGGAACAGCTGACCGACAGCTACTTCCCCATGGCCTCCTCCCAGCATCTTCTTTATCCTCACCATAGGTCCTTCCTCCTGGTTTCTGATAATGCTTGTACTTCTCAGTCCTCTAACAGTCTGCATTCTCACTCTCAGCTCCTAGCGCCTCTTGCTCCCAGTTCCTTACATGCACACCACGAACTGAAGTGAGCTCCTTTTTAAACCCAGGTGCCCTGATTAGCCTACCTTAATTGATTCTAGCAGCTTCTTGATTAGCTGCAGGTGTTCTAATCAGCCTGTCCGTCTTAATTGTCTCCAGAAGGTTCCTGATTGTTCTGGAACCTTCCCTGTTACCTTACCCAGGGAAAAGGGACCTACTTAACCTGGGGCTAATATATCTCTCCTGTAGCCATCCAGCCTGACCCTGTCACAATATCTACTGCTCTTTTTGGAGTTGTTCACCATAACTGTTTGTATAGCTTATACCGGTAGACAGAAACTTTCACACGTGAGCAAATTTAGAAGAAGAAAAACCGTACAAACTAAAATTCTCCTTCTGCTGGAGCCAATAGTGAAATCATAATGCCAGGCAAATTCAGAGCTGGTACAATTCCAGTTAGGAAACTCATTCCTGGTGTAATCTGTATTTGGAGGCATACGGGCCTGCTTCCCCTTTCTTAAATTATGACTGTAAACTACTTGAGGCTGGGACTGACTTTTATGCTGCCTTTGTATAGTGCTTAGTATAGTGGGGCTCAGATCTAGTCGGGACTTCAACTGCAATAGAAGGAAAGAATTTCTGAATTGCCTTGAATGTGACAAATATTTTTTTCTAATTTCTCTCACTTCCATAGGATGTGGCATGTATCTGTTTGCCAATGTTCACTGGCAAGTTCTGCGATAGTGTGTTGGGACCATGTGAGTTATCACCTTGCTTAAATAACGCTACTTGTGTAGATCAGCAGCAGAGCTATTATTGCCGGTAAGATAAGAAATTAATTTATTTCAGTACTTCATTGGATCACTTCATGATATGCAGCTGATTGCAGAAATAAATCCTGAGTCACAGAGGGCAAAGAAAACTATAAATTTTCATATTTATAACTTTCCTCTCGTTTTTTGGTGCTGTATGATATGAGGTTTAGCAATTTAAAAATGAAATGCCTGAAAAAAATCCTAAAAGAGATCTAAAGCCATGGAAGAAGTTATAAATTGTTTCATCATGAATTCAGTAAGATAAAATAAATAAATCTTGACACACTGGAGACTAGTGAGACAATTCAATTTCAGAGATACCACTCGTGTTCAGTGTGTATGATGATAATATTATCTTTCAAAAGGATAAGATGAGCATGTTCATTCCTAATTCATAGATCTACGTTAGTAGTTCTCAAATGGATCCTTTAAGCAGCATATTAAAAATAGTGCTTTATTTAAATAGGGCTATGATAAAAAAGCATCCATTTGCAAATGACAGACGTGACCCAGATATATGGACCTATAATTCCAGCCATTTTAAATAGCTTTATGGCTATTTTCTCACACCATTAAGAATTACAATTTGTACTCTTCACACTTGCTTGACTTTTATCTGGCTGCTTTAAAGTAGGTTCTGCTGAGCATTATTCAAGTGCAGTAAACAACCTCACAAATTTTGGGTATTCATGAAAGCTGAGAATTAAAAGCTGTGGTACATAAAAGCCTGAAAATATACTATGAATGAACTTAGAATGGGCATGCACATAAAAGATGTATAGTACACAATGCTTTAGTCCATCAGAAAAGATTCACGGCTGAAAAGTTTAAAATATATTTGTGGAGCTTGAATATAACTTTCCAAAAGAGGAAAAGAGCACATAATTGATACATAGTTCTTGGAAGAGCTAGCAAGTTGTGATGAATGGGACACACACTGTGCGCATTTGTTCACCAACAGCTAGCATCAAGATGCTGTTTAGAAATCACTATTTCATATACAATCCCTTACACAGTATGCCCATGTTTCTGAATCTGTGTGAATGGATGCTGGAAGCTTACATTTAAAAAAAAAATGACTATAAAACTGAATTATTACCAAAATATAGGTTGCCTGTTTAAAATAATTGTCTCTGTGGTTTCTTATGTGTGTTATGATCAGATTAAAACATGTGACATGAAAAAGCAATTCTGCGTAACATAGACAAAGAAAAATAACAATGAGAGAGGCCCAACAGCTGAAACAATCTCCCTCAAGTGAACTTGTACACTTATATGGGTATAACAGTCACCATCTTGGCCATTACAGTCGAGCTTACATCTGGTACCTCCAGATCTAGAAGCATGAATCTCCACAGACTGAGATAAAGAGCTGCAGCTGGAGTCCATAACAGCCTCACATTCTTTGTGGATTGAGAACAAAGGGGGACAAATAACTCTCTCTCACTAAGTCTTCCTTTGCTTAATGTTTTGTATCTTGTTCCTGCTCTCAGTTTCATGTCCTCTTTCATGGTGCCCTCCACTCTTGGAACAAGTAAAGCTTCTGTCTCTCCATCCGTTCTATGAAGGATTCTAGCTATGATTACTGTGTGTCTCTATTTGGTCTATGCTGTATGCTTTTAGACTGTCATTTCTTCAAGACTGGCTTGGTACAGTTCTCTATGGTACAGTGCTGTGTAGTCACAGCAATAGAAATATATTAAAACAGGAAAAGTAATCATATTTCAAGCAAGAAGATATGGATTCAGTTCACTTCAAGTTTGGGGTGAAGGTTTGGGCTTGTTTACATTTTGTCTGAAGTACTCCATCTATCCTTAGTAATGAATGTCAGACACTCTAGATTATGGTTGTGTTTAGTCACACTACAGAATCCTAGGTGTTCTCATTCAATATATTTGCAAAAAGAAAAGGAGTACTTGTGGCACCTTAGAGACTAACCAATTTATTTGAGCATAAGCTTTTGTGAGCTACAGCTCACTTCATCGGATATATGCATCCGATGAAGTGAGCTGTAGCTCACGAAAGCTTATGCTCAAATAAATTGGTTAGTCTCTAAGGTGCCACAAGTACTCCTTTTCTTTTTGCGAATACAGAGTAACACGGCTGTTACTCTGAAACCATTCAATATATTGTTACTACCTATTACACTATTACTTTGTGTAACAAGTAAAATACATGTGATACCCACTTGTCTTACACAAATACACTATTACAATTAATAGCAGACTTGACCCTTTTGTTTCAGTTTTCTGGTTTTTGCTATCAGTGCTTCATTTAGCTCTACTCACACTCAAGTTGTTTTCTGCCTTTATCCATCACACTCTCAGCTTCTATCAACTTACCCCTTCTTCTCTTGGAAAACAGCTGTTTTCTATTCTAAACATATAACCAAACAGGCTCAATTTAATTTTCTTCACTTCAGCTATGATATATGACTACCTTGTATCCTAATTCCATCCTTTCAGTCTTTATATCACATAGAACTTTACACTAAGAATCTAATAGTAGTATTCTTTCTTAAATGTCAAAATTTAAAGTGAATTCAAATAGTCAGTGAACAAGGGTATCCATCACAATAGATTGTGATTGTTTACTTTGTATCTGCTTCTATTATCCATGTTATCCAGGATAATAAAAAGTCACAAATATAGAAAAGAGTGTTTTGAGAATATTTGTTTCATTACTGCTATCTTTCCAACTTTATGGCCAATTTTCTTGCTGTCTGTTTATTTACACTTCCTTTGTCTCTTATTGGCTTGCCTGTTTGAAAGCCTGCATCACTAGGTAAATTGGGCAAAAAGAGGAATTGCAGAAGGCAGCTTTAAAAATAGGTCTAATTAGTTAACCTATGGCAGTTTTGTAAAATAACTAGGCCAATTATATTGACCTAATGATGCTGTGCAGCTTCTAGGCCAATTAAATTGACCAAGGGAAGCTGTGCAACTCTCACCTGATCTAGGATCATAATTGGAAGCAAATCAATAAAATAAGTTCTATAATAGGACTGTTCTTTGAAAATAAATCTGTTACAAAAAATAATTGCTGGTAAAGGTACACATGACAATCTGCTTCAACCTTAAATGTAATACCTTTCAGTGCTGACAAATTAAAAGGAAGGGAAAAGAGTTCACTGGTTGTTATTTAGACTTCAGCCTTGGATAGTTACCACAGAGTGATATTTACTTTTTTCCTTGTAGTTAGAAGGGAATGTAAGTAGTAACTATGTAGTATGTTATTGAACAAATGGAGTGAATGCACCAACCATTTTACAAACCTCTTTGTAGACACAAACATTAGACGGGAAATCTGGTAAGGACAGACTTCTTTGCCAGAGTTCCAGATCTTGATGTTTGAAATACTGTAATGTGTAATATGGAGGGTCTGTTTGTTTTGATAGTGATGTTTTTGTTTTATTATTGTCAGATTTTTCTGAGGTGAGGGGGAGGTTTTGGGCAGGACTTTATTTGGGCAGGCTGCTCTTTTATGTGAAAATCCTACTGAGTTTAATAGAGAAACATTAACTGCCTTTCAGAATTTTTTAAACCAGCTTATAGAAATCAGTATAGCAGAGTGTTCCTATTAAATTCTCTAGGCTGGTTTTAGAATTCTATAGAAAGGATATATTTCTCTGTTACATTCTATAAGTTAAAAGAAACAGAATGTATTACTAAGTAAGGCCTGGCACGTTTTTTTTTTTAAGTTTGAGAACTAGGAGGAGCTTGATTGTGTCCTCCACCTGTCAGGAGGCACAGCCAAGGAGAAGTGGTGACAAAGATGGCTCTATGGCATATTTACTGTTTCCAGATTCTGGGCTATACCAGGGAGCAAAGTAGCCCCCAGTATAACTCAGAGCAGTTTCCTAACTTCTTCCTATGGATTGCTTTGCAGCTCAGAATTGCAGGAGCATTCTCCATTTCAACCACTCTGTCATTGCCCACATATATTCCCTCCCACCCCTGCCATACTTTGTCACCAGGAGCTGCTGCTAAGCATGTGTATAAATGCTTCAAGGAGTGGATTTGACAGGAATTACATATACATCAAAGGAAGAATATCCCTTTCATCACTTAAGAACGTTTTGATAACCTGGCTTTTATATATTGTACACTGATCATTTGAGCCAGATACGCAATTATTAAATATTTACTGGTTCTGCAATATTTGGCTGTCTCTCTTGAACAATGCTAACTTAATATGAATTTAACTCCCATTCTTTTTCAATATGAAAGGGCTTTAAAAAAAAAAACTGGCAGAAAAGAAAAGATAAGAAAAGAACTTTACCTTACTAGTGACAAGCACTGACGGTGAGCCAGAAGAACTTCACAGAGCTTCCTATGCCATGACAGAACTAACCATTCCTTCATTGGCAGAACATTGAGCTGACAAACGGACACAGAGCAGAATGTTAGTTTCCTTTTTAAAAGAAAATCTACCATTAGAATTAAACAAATACAACAGCAGTCATGCTTTATCCTCTGCAGAGGCTCCCCACATTTTCTTCAAACTCAGATTTCTCATTATTGACTATTGTTTGCTAATCATCAGTGTGTAATGACTGTGTTCCCTGTTCTAAATCTCATTTGTCATCATTTTCCCCACTATTCAGTAATAGACTCATCCATTCTAAAAGCTTTCCAAATTTGTATATATAGTTTACTGTTAAATATCAGCTTAGCTCAAGGTTTATTTTATATTTAAGTACCCAGAATATATTAAGCTCTGATATAAAAAAAAGCTTTTCTTTTAATGAATGGGTTTTTTTTTTATTCTGTGCAGAAGTGAAAATATCCAGAATCAAACAACCGATTGTTAGTTGCTTGGAAACATGTTTTATATATTGTTTTTTAAATAACGGATAAGATCTGCTTAGTTACTGGAAGAACATATTTAATCGAATTTTGGAACCTAATTAAATGCAATTAACTTGAAAATCTGAGTCTTCTAAAATACACTGGTGTATTTGCAGCTGCTTGCCAGGATTCACTGGAAAGAACTGTGAGGAAGCAATTGACTACTGCAGGCTGCTCAGCATCAACTGTCTGAATGAAGGATTGTGTCTCAATATAATTGGAGGATTCAGTGTAAGTAATTTAATATATGGTAAACTAATTCAGTACTTCAAAATATAAAAACTTCAGCCAACCAGAACTTGAAAAGCATTTATTATTCTAGAGAGAGGAGAAACACATATTTATGTGTTTGTTATTTATTTAAATAAATAATTGAAGAAGGAGTAACTTTAATAATATGGATTTTCTTTTACCACTTTTCTACTGGAATTATGTTTTGGGCTGTATCAAGTAAGTGGACTGGACATTATTTTTATTGTAAAAAATATAGATAGATATTTGTGATCTAGTGTTGCAAAGCCACACAGATAACAGTCACATTTAATTAGAAATAATCACTTAGTTGAACAACTTTTTTATTATTAGCATTCATTATAAATGTTGTGGTGTAATACTTAAACTGTAGTGTGAAGACATTGTACATAACTTAGATTAAAGCAACAATTCTGTGTGCCTTAACACTGATGAGATTTTCAATTTTACCAAGCTTGTGTTAGGCATAGCTCAGGAGAGGGGAGAGAAAGGTGGCTTTAAGGCACTTTTTCATTATACTTTACCATAGGACCTGAGAAACCTCATTTGGAGCAGATTAGAGTAACCATATATTTTTTTTCAAATTGGGCAAGTGATGTAAGTTATAGAGGTGTATATGAGGAACAGGGGAGGGAATGTGGTAATGCCCCTCTCCCCAACATCACCTTCAGGGGATGCAGCCCTATGACAGTCTACCAAAAACAGTTGTAGTGGCACCAACCCCCCTGCAGTCAGCAGGCATGGGCTGTCTCTTCTTGGGCACCTTGTACACATGTTCGTGGTGATGGAAGCAAATTTTTAAAACTCCAAGTAATACTCATCTCCTCTCCCATTTCCAACCCCATCTCAACTGTTTCAGACCTACCCTTTTTCTCCACTAACCATCCTTCAAAAAATCCCTCTGCTTGCACATCCTGGAGCCATTCCAAGTCCCTGCGAAGACATGAGCCATGTGTCCGCTAGGAAATTGTGCCAGGTTAAAAAATTGCTTTAGTGCCAGGGTGCCCAACCTACCGCCCATGGGCTGTGCATGACCCACCAAAGCTTTTCATGAGGCCTGCGATGGGGCTTGGGCTGTCAGTCCTGAGGTGGAAAATCTGTTTGGCCCACACAAGGTTGTGCTTAGGTTTATGGGCCCTTCTGCGTAATAAGGTTGGGCCCCACTGTGTTGGAGTGTTTTAACTAACATGATGTTGAACAATACTGATGCCCAAATCCTCAGATATTTAAGGTCCTAACTTCCATTGATTTGAGGGGAAGTTAGGAGGATAATACCTTTGAGGATCTTGGCCTTAGTGCTTAATGAACATATGGATAAGTCATGTTTAAAAATATGTTCGCTAAGCTTAATCATAACCAGCCAACACGTTTTAAAACATGATAGTCTCTGCCAACACTATGGTTAAAATGTTATTAAACATCAGTAGTAAAAAAATCTGTGAGTTAATACAATTAACATAATGGTAGGGGCTCTGAAGGGTTCACACCTCTCTCACATGAATCACATACTTGAAAAAACACAGCAGCCAAGCTAAGTCACTCTTAGCTTTTAAAAAAAACTTCATTGAGTACACACTATTTAAAATGGCCCCAAAGCACAGAATAGGTGAGTGGGAATCACATATCTAAATCTCCATTCCCTATAATGAGAATCTGTCTTAATCATGATAACAGATTAACAAAACAGAAATATGGGGTCCAGTCTTGTTCCCGCTATAGTAAACAGAGGAAGAAAAGTTTCAGAGGAACAGCCGTGTTAGTCTGTATTCGCAAAAAGAAAAGGAGTACTTGTGGCACCTTAGAGACTAACCAATTTATTTGAGCATGAGCTTTCGTGAGCTACAGCTCACTTCATCAGATGCATACCGTGGAAACTGCAGCAGACTTTATATACACACAGAGAATATGAAACAATACCTCCTCCCACCCCACTGTCCTGCTGGTAATAGCTTATCTAAAGTGATCAACAGGTGGGCCATTTCCAGCACAAATCCAGGTTTTCTCCCCTCCACCCCCCCACACAAATTCACTCTCCTGATGGTGCTAGCCCATCCAAAGTGACAACTCTTTACATAATCAAGTCGGGCTATTTCCTGCATAGATCCAGGTTTTCTCACATCCCCCCCACCCCCATACACACACAAACTCACTCTCCTGCTGGTAATAGCTCATCTAAACTGACCACTCTCCAAGTTTAAATCCAAGTTAAACCAGAACATCTGGGGGGGGGTAGGAAAAAACAAGAGGAAACAGGCTACCTTGCATAATGACTTAGCCACTCCCAGTCTCTATTTAAGCCTAAATTAATAGTATCCAATTTGCAAATGAATTCCAATTCAGCAGTTTCTCGCTGGAGTCTGGATTTGAAGTTTTTTTGTTTTAAGATAGCGACCTTCATGTCTGTGATTGTGTGACCAGAGAGATTGAAGTGTTCTCCGACTGGTTTATGAATGTTATAATTCTTGACATCTGATTTGTGTCCATTTATTCTTTTACGTAGAGACTGTCCAGTTTGACCAATGTACATGGCAGAGGGGCATTGCTGGCACATGATGGCATATATCACATTGGTGGATGTGCAGGTGAACGAGCCTCTGATAGTGTGGCTGATGTTATTAGGCCCTGTGATGGTGTCCCCTGAATAGATATGTGGGCACAATTGGCAACGGGCTTTGTTGCAAGGATAAGTTCCTGGGTTAGTGGTTCTGTTGTGTGGTATGTGGTTGTTGGTGAGTATTTGCTTCAGGTTGCGGGGCTGTCTGTAGGCAAGGACTGGCCTGTCTCCCAAGACTTGTGAGAGTGTTGGGTCATCCTTTAGGATAGGTTGTAGATCCTTAATAATGCGTTGGAGGGGTTTTAGTTGGGGGCTGAAGGTGACCGCTAGTGGCGTTCTGTTATTTTCTTTGTTAGGCCTGTCCTGTAGTAGGTAACTTCTGGGAACTCTTCTGGCTCTATCAATCTGTTTCTTTACTTCTGCAGGTGGGTATTGTAGTTGTAAGAAAGCTTGACAGAGATCTTGTAGGTGTTTGTCTCTGTCTGAGGGGTTGGAGCAAATGCGGTTGTATCGCAGAGCTTGGCTGTAGACGATGGATCGTGTGGTGTGGTCAGGGTGAAAGCTGGAGGCATGCAGGTAGGAATAGCGGTCAGTAGGTTTCCGGTATAGGGTGGTGATTATGTGGCCATTGTTTATTAGCACTGTAGTGTCCAGGAAGTGGATCTCTTGTGTGGACTGGACCAGGCTGAGGTTGGTGGTGGGATGGAAATTGTTGAAATCATGGTGGAATTCCTCAAGGGCTTCTTTTCCATGGGTCCAGATGATGAAGATGTCATCAATATAGTGCAAGTAGAGTAGGGGCTTTAGGGGACGAGAGCTGAGGAAGCGTTGTTCTAAATCAGCCATAAAAATGTTGGCATACTGTGGGGCCATGCGGGTACCCATAGCAGTGCCGCTGATCTGAAGGTATACATTGTCCCCAAATGTGAAATAGTTATGGGTAAGGACAAAGTCACAAAGTTCAGCCACCAGGTTAGCCGTGACATTATCGGGGATAGTGTTCTTGACGGCTTGTAGTCCATCTTTGTGTGGAATGTTGGTGTAGAGGGCTTCTACATCCATAGTAGCCAGGATGGTGTTATCAGGAAGATCACCGATGGATTGAAGTTTCCTCAGGAAGTCAGTGGTGTCTCGAAGGTAGCTGGGAGTGCTGGTAGCGTAGGGCCTGAGGAGGGAGTCTACATAGCCAGACAATCCTGCTGTCAGGGTGCCAATGCCTGAGATGATGGGGCGCCCAGGATTTCCAGGTTTATGGATCTTGGGTAGTAGATAGAATATCCCAGGTCGGGGTTCCAGGGGTGTGTCTGTGCGGATTTGATCTTGTGCTTTTTCAGGAAGTTTCTTGAGCAAATGCTGTAGTTGCTTTTGGTAACTCTCAGTGGGATCATAGGGTAATGGCTTGTAGAAACTCGTGTTGGAGAGCTGCCGAGCAGCCTCTTGTTCATATTCCGACCTATTCATGATGACAACAGCACCTCCTTTGTCAGCCTTTTTGATTATGATGTCAGAGTTGTTTCTGAGGCTGTGGATGGCATTGCGTTCCGCATGGCTGAGGTTATGGGGCAAGTGATGCTGCTTTTCCACAATTTCAGCCCGTGCACGTCGGCGGAAGCACTCTATGTAGAAGTCCAGTCTGCTGTTTCGACCTTCAGGAGGAGTCCATCTAGAATCCCTCTTTCTGTAGTGTTGGCAGGGAGACCTCTGTGGATTAGTATGTTGTTCAGAGGTATTTTGGAAATATTCCTTGAGACGGAGACGTCGAAAATAGGATTCTAGGTCACCACAGAACTGTATCATGTTCGTGGGGGTGGAGGGGCAGAAGGAGAGGCCCCGAGATAGAACAGCTGCTTCTGCTGGGCTGAGAGTATAGTTGGATAGGTTAACAATATTGCTAGGTGGGGTGAGGGAACCATTGCTGTGGCCCCTTGTAGCATGTAGTAGTTTAGAAAGTTTAGTGTCCTTTTTCTTTTGTAGAGAAGCAAAGTGTGCGTTGTAAATGGCTTGTCTAGTTTTAGTAAAATCCAGCCACGAGGAAGTTTGTGTGGAAGGTTGGTTCTTTATGAGAGTATCCATTTTTGAGAGCTCATTCTTAATCTTTCCCTGTTTGCTGTAGAGGATCTTGATCAGGTGATTCCACAGTTTCTTTGAGAGCGTGAGGCACAAGCTGTCAGCATAGTCTGTGTGGTATGTAGATTGTAATGGATTTTTTACCTTCAGTCCTTTTGGTACGATGTCCATCTGTTTGCATTTGGAAAGGAAGATGATGTCTGTCTGTATCTGTACAAGTTTTTTCATGCAGTTGATAGATTTCCACTCCATACGGCTAAATGCAGTGCCTTGCATAATGACAGGTTTCAGAGGAACAGCCGTGTTAGTCTGTATTCGCAAAAAGAAAAGGAGTACTTGTGCCACCTTAGAGACTAACCAATTTATTTGAGCATGAGCTTTCGTGAGCTACAGCTCACTTCATCAGATGTTTACCGTGGAAACTGCAGCAGACTTTATATACACACAGAGAATATGAAACAATACCTCCTCCCACCCCACTGTCCTGCTGGTAATAGCTTATCTAAAGTGATCAACAGGTGGGCCATTTCCAGCACAAATCCAGGTTTTCTCACCCTCCACCCCCCGCCACAAATTCACTCTCCTGCTGGTGCTAGCCCATCCAAAGTGACAACTCTTTACATAATCAAGTCGGGCTATTTCCTGCATAGATCCAGGTTTTCTCACATCCCCCCCACCCCCATACACACACAAACTCACTCTCCTGCTGGTAATAGCTCATCTAAACTGACCACTCTCCAAGTTTAAATCCAAGTTAAACCAGAACATCTGGGGGGGGGTAGGAAAAAACAAGAGGAAACAGGCTACCTTGCATAATGACTTAGCCACTCCCAGTCTCTATTTAAGCCTAAATTAATAGTATCCAATTTGCAAATGAATTCCAATTCAGCAGTTTCTCGCTGGAGTCTGGATTTGAAGTTTTTTTGTTTTAAGATAGCGACCTTCATGTCTGTGATTGTGTGACCAGAGAGATTGAAGTGTTCTCCGACTGGTTTATGAATGTTATAATTCTTGACATCTGATTTGTGTCCATTTATTCTTTTACGTAGGGACTGTCCAGTTTGAAAAAGTGCTCAATGATTTTAAAGGTTTTTGTTTGTTTGTTTTTTGTCTACTGATCAATTTATCTACATACAGAAGGAAGGCAGGAACACAGCTTTTCTCTCCTTTCAAGTGTTTATTTCCCATGTCCGTTTACATCTGGCAATAAAATAAATTACAATATAAGGATTAGAATATAGAAGTAGCTTAATTCATCAAAGTGAATACTATTCATGGTAGAAGTGCAGACATCAAAGTGAATACTAAGCAAACATCAAGAGACAAGAAAAAAAGAAAAAGAAAGCTTTCCTTTTAAAACATATATAAGCAAACATGTGCCCAAAGGTACATGTTTTTATATGACAGTCCTAGAAAATATGCTTTCAGGGCCAATATAACAACACAGGGTCTATGGAAAGAGAAAATAGTGAAACTTTCAAAACAGATACAACTAAATGAGCTGGAAAAACAAAAGGTTGAAATTCTTTGTTTAAACTTTAATGCTTGAGAGAAATGACGAAGTTCATGCCTGGAAAACAATATGACATGCCTTGGGGATTGACAGATAATGCTGGTAAGACAAAGTGAGGGAAGTGTGAAGAAGAGGATTAAAGAATTTGGCACAAATTACTGGCATTTCTGTTAAGTGTGCTGAAACATTGTGCTGAAACATTGGTACATGAACACACACAACTGAGGATTAAAAATCCTAGTCCTTTCCTTTGAATATCAGTCTCTGGTGTGGCATCTTTATATCAAAAGTAAGCAGCTGTACATACCAGCTTTCAGGGTTGCTTTCTCTTTGTGTTATCCATAGTCATTTATGAATGCTGTCCAACAATCTTTTGTTTAGGGATTTTCTCAACCTTGCTTCACTTTCTTCTCCAGATGTTATCTATTCATTGGGTAACCCACACACAATATATTATAAAATATATTCATAATAGTAAGAGATAATTTTGATGTGTGCTCATTTACATATATTTTAAAAGCATGGAGGCCTTGTGACACATGCAATCTACAGTATGTAGTTGAAAGAAATTATATGTATCTTAAAATAAATCTCTCTGAAGATTATATTTGTTTACTTACACTGCTCTATTACATTAAGTAAAGGGCAGTACTTATCTCTACTGCCTGAGGAGGAGATGAGGAAAGGAATTGTGGCTCTCCAAGAAACTCACAATTTCCTCCATGCTTCTCCAGGACTTGCTACATGTCTACACCAGGAGTAAATGACTTTCCCCTCCTGGCTACCTCAGCTCTGATGGCTGCCATGTAGGCTAAGGCTCTGCTTATTGATGTGGGATGCAATCAGTAAAGAATTAAAGGATGGCAATTTAATAATGCCAGTCAGCATAGTTTTACGAAAAATAGGGCATGTCAAAGTTGGTTTAGTGGGGTTTTGTTTGTTTGTTTGTTGTCTTTTGGATGAGCTTGGTTGTGTTGGCAGGCTGGCCAAAAAAAAATCCGGTTGAAACAGTTTTCAGTTGGAATTTGATGATTCGTTGAACTAGAAACATTTCACAGAACTGGTTCACGTTTGATGATATTCCAAGAGAAAATTGCATGTTGTGCAGTTTTCAAAACCTGCTTGATTTCTTGCCAGCTCAACTATGCACCTCTTTGGCATCCCACATGCAAGACTGCCTCACATTTGGGGATCCCAGGGCTTTCAGAAAACACATCTCCAGGGACACCCACTGAGCAGGCTGCTCCAGAGCTGGAACTCCCTTCCATTTTGGGAATTTTGAAATGTTTGCTTTTCATTCCAAATCAGAACCAAATCAAATTTGAAAATATTGAAATCCTCCAGGCAACAGAATTACCTTTCTCTGGTCTGCTCAAGTTTTGAGCTAATATGCTTTGACTTTTGTATGGCATTTGACTTGATGTTCTAATTTAAAATCAAATAAATTCATGAAAAAAATAGCACTGTGCAAAATCATTGTAGCCAGTATTTATATGGATTAAAAACTAGTTAACTCATATTAAAAGATATCAAATAGGAATTGTAAATGTGGAATCATCATTCTATGTCGGTATTTCCAGTGGGGTCCCTCAGGGATCTGTCCTTTGTCCCAGTGCTATTCAATATTTTTATCAATTATCTGGAAGAAAATATAAAATCATTGCTGGTAAAATTTGTAGATGACACAAAAATGGACGGAGTGGTAAATAATCACAGCGACATGTCAGTTATGCAGATAGATCTGGACTACTTGGTAAGGTGGGCTAATTTGAACATGCATTTCAATACAGACAAATACAAGGACATATATCTAGGAATAAAGAATATAAGTCACACTTACGAGGTCAGAGCGTATCTTTTGCTAGTCACTGATGATAAGAATGACTTTAAGGTCATGGTAGACAATCAATTGAACTTGAGCTCCCAGTGTGATGTGTAGATTAGAGAGCAAACATGATCCTTGGGTATATAAGCAGAAGAATATCAAGTAGCAGCAGGGAGGTGGAATTACCCGCAAATACAGCACCAGTGAGACCATTACTGGAATACTGTATCCAGTTCTGGTATTTACTGTTATAAAGGATGTAAAGCTCAAAAGAATTCAGAAAAGAAAAACAGGAGTGATTCAAGGTCTAGAAAACATGTCTTATAATGAGAGACTTAAGAAGCTCTATCTTTTTAGTTTATCCAAGAGAAGTTTAAGAGATGACTTGATCACAGGCTACAAGGGGAAGAGATTTCACACAGTGAGATGGCTTTTTGATCTAGCAGAAAAAGGCATAATAAGATACAGTGGTTGGAAACTGAAGCAAGACAAACTCAGGCTAGAAATAAAGCGTAGATTATATGTGAGGGTAATTAACTATGGGACCTAATTAATCTAGGATTGTGATGGTTTCTTCACCACTTGAAGTCTTTACATCAAGATTAGGTATCTTTCTTGAAGATATGCTTTATCTGAAACAGCAGGTATAGTCTGATACAGAAATTTCTGGGTGAGGTTATGTGCATAGTATGCAAAAGATCAGACTGGATGGTCATAATGATCCCTTCTGGTTTAAAAAAAAAAACCTATGAATCTGTGATTCTTATTCCCTGTCTATTCATTTATCACCTGCCTGCTGTGGTTCAGTGTTCAGCCTTACCATAATATATTTTTCTTTTTAATGGACATTATATATGGCACGAGTTCTCAGCCAGGGGGACACAACATCCATGAAGGTTGCAAACCGGTCCAGGAAAATCACAAACAGCTTACCTTTGTTTATAGCTAGACTGTAAGAGGGATCCTGAAACTTTTTTCTATTGTAACACAGGGTCACTGTGTGTGGAAAAGGCTGAGAATCACTGCTATATCACATGCCTTAAAAGTAAGATAAAAGCTATTATCTATTTTTGGGGTGGAAGAGAGCTTTAATTTCACTGCAAATGATTATGTGCAGAAATATTCACTGCCTCAAAATATTTGATATGAACCTTGGAACAGCAAATCTGTTGCATCTCTAAAATAGTATTTAATAAGTTGAGCCCTGAAAAGTGTATGAGAGAATGAACTGGGCAAAGCTTCTCAGCAAAGATTTTTGCAGATCACTGATGAAGATTGATTTTAGCAGGAATAACAATCAGTCTGTTTCCACAGTACTTTGAGAACTAGAGTGGCTCACTGGTGTTCTTCTGGTGCAAGATAACCAGTGTTTGGGTGAAGCTTAGTAATTGTTTTAAGCATCATCCCAACACTGGTCATCTTGCACCAGAAGAAAAGTGAAAGAGGTGGCAGAAAACACAGCCGTTAACTTACTAATCTATTTCATTTTCCACAATACAGTTCCTTACAGTGAAATATCTGAATCAGAAGCAGACCACAGAAAGCAGTGTTCTTAATAGCTTTAGACTTATCTCTGACAAAGTAAAATACTAAAAAAAGTAATCAGTTTAATATTAACATACACATTAAGAAGAGTGCAATGCATGGGATGTAATTTGACAAAAAATTCTTTTAAACATCAACAAGTCTCCTGCATTCTTATAAGATTTAGGCACATATGAGCCCATCAGTTTTCAAAGGGAAAATCACAGGAACAGAATATTGAAAGTAATTAATTGTGGGTGGCCAAAAACTTCTGAAGTAATCTCAGCAAGCAAGTGCTAAAGGCATTGCACAGGGTTCTGCACAGCTGCTTGTTCCATGCACCACTGACTGTGCCATTAGCATTTTCAAAAACCTTAGGTAATAGAAATATGGTGTGAAGCTGGTGAAATCAGGGGCTCTAGGCCAGCATAGCAAAATCAGGTCACAGGAGGCTTCACAACTGTTCTGAATCTGATGTATAACTCCAGGCTATCTTGAATGTGACCAAAGTCTGCCTCTATTGTGGATCAATTGGCCAAAACTACCTGCAGAGAGGGGAATAGGAGCTGCAGTCTGTATTATAGAACAATTCCACTGGTGCTGCACAGTCAGATGGGAAAAGGATTACATCCTCCTGGACTGACATAAAAAATCACTGTATAAACTGTTTACTTGTGCTTTACACAGGGATCTGGGATTAGGCATCTGTTCTGTCATCTAGTTCCTAGAATATAAAGCATAGGCTCCAAAAATTCCTCAGTTGGAGAAATTTGGATGGAATGTGGATCAGTTGAACAGATGAACTATTGGACAAATGGCACATAAACTTTAAAGATCTTTCACTTTCACAAAGTCCTGCTGTGTTAAATTCTACCAGTTACTATTGATTTGCCAGTCATTGCCACTGAATCTGCTGTTGATGAATTTCTGTCTACTATTTGATATCTACAATGTTAGGACTGCCTACCCCCTGATCAGTTTAATTGCTGCTGAAGTTTTGAAGAAACTTGACATTACTTCATTTTTTTCGTTTCTTCTTTTACACATTTTCATTTATTACTATGGTATTTTGCAAAAAGAAAAGGAGTACTTGTGGCACCTTAGAGACTAACCAATTTATTTGAGCATGAGCTTTCGTGAGCTACAGCTCACTTCATCAGATGTTTACCGTGGAAACTGGTATTTTGGTCACTTGTTACCTAATCAGTGGCTCACCAAAATGGAATTAACTTTACCAAATACTATACTTATTAAATGGCAAATTCTCAAGGTACCAATCCCTTGTCAGTTTCAGCAGAACTCTACACTAGAATATTATTCAATTTGCATCACTGTTAAAATACAATTAATCTGTTTCTTGCTGATTTCTTTCACATATCTGCAAAAAAATAAATATCCTCTTAGCTAAATAAGGATATGCAGTCACACAATTAACATGATTTTGAGCATGGAGTGAGTGATGATATGAAGACTAAGGCCACATCTACACTACCCGGCAGATCGGTGGGTAGTGATCTATCTATCGGGGATCAATTTATCGCGTCTAGTGTAGACGCGATAAATCGATCCCCGATTGCTCTGCCGTCGACTCCGGAACTCCACCACAGTGAGAGGCAGAAGCAGAGTCGACGGGGGAGTGGCGGCCGTCAATCCCGCGCCACGAGGACGTGAAGTAAGTGATTCTAAGTCGATCTAAGATACGTCGACTTCAGTTACGCTATTCTCGTAGCTAAAGTTGTGTATCTTAGACTGATCCCCCCCACAGTGTAGACCAGGCCTAAGTTATCTGTAGCACTTTAACTGCCCATACTTCCCAGTGGCAGGGTTTTGTTATTCTTTTTTTAATTGTTTCCTTAAAGTTGAATTTACAACTATGACGCTGGCAGACCAGGTACCAGCTCTTGAAAAGGCTTTAGGCCTCAGCTGAGCACTGACAATTTCGCTGCTGGAAACCAGTCCAGCTTACCTGTGCATTAGTAAGTTTAAGATGGGTATTGGACTTATAACAATGTGTCTAGTGTTTAGATTTTATGAAATGCTTATAAGTTGCTACACGTATTAATCCTACTAATGTCTGTATCCCATGCTATAAGATAATACTTAAATGTTTGCTATGTGGCTGTAAAATGTTTGTTCTGAACTATGTAATTCACCAAACAAGAAAAAACTTTGCCTACCACAAAATGCTATGAAAGATATTATCTCTTGCCCATCGGGAAGGTCTAAAAAAACTAAATGGACCATTGTGGGACATCAAAATAGAAAGACTTTACTGATGGCCCCTGCACAGGCTATGTGCAAAAGAGCTTGTTCCATCAGGTTGAATTCTGGAAGAAAGAAATAAAGATAGCTGAGATGAAAATATTTCACCTTTGCTGTTTGGACTCTCACAAGGTGGAAGCTACAAAAGAGAAGCAGAAATTGCCAGTGTCAAACTGGGTTAGCCCTAAAAGACATTCAGTGCTCACTGATTACTACAACTCTGTCAACTTTTGGAACCATAGACTGTAACTCATTTGTGTATTTATGTTTTCTGGCTTTAACCTATAAATAACTCTCATTTCTCTTTTCTAATTAATAAATCCTTAGTTAGTTTACTAGAGGATTGACTACAAGGGTTGTCTTTGGTGTGAGATCTGAGATAGTGATTGACCTGGGATAAGTGACTTGTCTTATAGGACTGGAAGCAACCTGAATCTATTGTGATCTTTGGTGTATAGCAACCAACTTTCACTAGGTGAGCTGGCCTGAGTGGCAAGATAGACTGGACTGCCCAAGGGGACTGTCTGTGATTCCATGATAAGAATGTTATAGTGCTTCAGGAGTTCACACTCGATACTGGATTGGTGAAATCTAATTATAGAACATACAACCAGTTTGGGGTGCCTGCCCTGCTTCTTGACAATCTGCCCTGAAGTTGGCACTCACACTCGTGAACCACTTCAGGCAGCATGACAACAACCTCATGGCCAAATGATGGCTAACCTTGCATAGGTGTGTTAGATGGACTAGAAGTTGTACCCAGACATGGGCAGCCATAATTTCGTCACCTGGTCAAGGTGAGCAGAAGATGGGAGAGGCAACTAGCACAACTACACCCTGTGTTCTGGTGAAATAAGTGGATTCAGGGAGAGAGCTCTGTCAAGGTTCCTCCCCCACTCTGAACTCTAGGGTACAGATGTGGGGACCTGCATGAAAAACCTCCTAAGCTTATCTTTACCAGCTTAGGTCAAAACTTCCCCAAGGTACAAAATATTCCACCCGTTGTCCTTGGACTGGCCGCTACCACCACCAAACTAATACTGGTTACTGGGGAAGAGCTGTTTGGACGCGTCCTTCCCCCCAAAATACTTCCCAAAACCTTGCACCCCACTTCCTGGACAAGGTTTGGTAAAAAGCCTCACCAATTTGCCTAGGTGACTACAGACCCAGACCCTTGGATCTTAAGAACAATGAACAATCCTCCCAACACTTGCACCCCCCCCCCCTTTCCTGGGAAATGTTGGATAAAAAGCCTCACCAATTTGCATAGGTGACCACAGACCCAAACCCTTGGATCTGAGAACAATGAAAAAGCATTCAGTTTTCTTACAAGAAGACTTTTAATAAAAATAGAAGTAAATAGAAATAAAGAAATCCCCCCTGTAAAATCAGGATGGTAGATATCTTACAGGGTAATTAGATTCAAAAACATAGAGAATCCCTCTAGGCAAAATCTTAAGTTACAAAAAAGATACACAGACAGAAATAGTTATTCTATTCAGCACAATTCTTTTCTCAGCCATTTAAAGAAATCATAATCTAACACATACCTAGCTAGATTACTTACTAAAAGTTCTAAGACTCCATTCCTGGTCTATCACCGACAAAGAGAGACTATAAACAGACACACAGACCCTTTGTTTCTCTCCCTCCTCCCAGCTTTTGAAAGTATCTTGTCTCCTCATTGGTCATTTTGGTCAGGTGCCAGCGAGGTTACCTTTAGCTTCTTAACCCTTTACAGGTGAGAGGAGCTTTCCCCTGGCCAGGAGGGATTTCAAAGGGGTTTACCCTTCCCTTTATATTTATGACAAGCTCATTACCACTTTCCCAGGTGTAACAAGAGCTCATTCCTAGTATGCTCCCTCTAGCTCCACCATGTTGCACATGAGTAGCTATCTATCATCCTGCATCAAGTTATCTTGTGCCCAGCACTGCTTTATTAGTTCTCCTCCCCTCCCACAGCAAACCAGTGCTTCATTGATGGAATAATAATAATTAATAATTATTTGATGATAATAATAATTAATAAATTAATAAGTAATACCATTACATTATTGAAACTTTTTATCAGGGAATTGAATTATATGGGCATAAAATGTGATGATAAAGAAAGAAATGAAAAACAATATCTGTTGTTCAGTCCATTTCCACTTGGATACATTACACTTGAATACCAGGATTTTTTTGCTAACAAAAGAAAAAACTCCTCTTGCTTGAATAACAAGGCTACCTTGAACTACCAAAAACCTGCTAAAAACATTACAGAAGAGAGAGAACACTCTGTACTCTTTAAACTATGCCATTGATTTTGAAATTATATCTATCCTTGGTTATTGAAGCAAGGAAATAATTCTTCATTGAGAGACTATATCTGAAAGGAGGTGTGGGAATTTACTGCATTTGAGTCGTCATCTGTGGAAGTTCTTGTTCCTTTATAAAGAACAGCAGGAATCACTGCTGCTTCCTGGATAGTGTTCATACATCGCAGCTGGAGATAAACTTTGCTGTTGACCAGTAGGAGAGGTAAGAGAAAACAGGCAATACTTTTAACATCTATAAATAATATGTAAAATGTATGTGGATATGAGGGTGGTTCACTGAGCTCTGGGAAGTATGGGTTATGAAGAAAGTCGTGTACCAAAACGTACAGCAACAAATTAGGAACTGTCCGATTATGTATCGGCATGAACAACTTTCATTGAATTTTCAGAGGATTGTTCCCCACTGGCTAAGCCCTTTCCTTTATTTTTTCATCTTAAATAATGCATATCAGCATATAGTCTTACAAGTGACATGATCCCTTATAACAGACACTTTACAAGACAAAAATAAAGGTAATGGAAAAAGTATGTAGCTACAATGTTTCCCTGTGGTATGGCTATGTAGCTGTGTTATAGCTATATCTTTCTGATGTTCCTCCTAATCGCTCAGTATATGTAGAAACTTCCTCAGTGAACCTATGATTATTTTTAATAACAAAAGAAAGATAAAGGTTGATGGGGGAAAGTAATTCAGAATAAAGAAAGAACAAGTGCAAAGGTCATGTTAGTGTAATGTTGCTCCTCTAACAATAATGTTATGCTGCCAAAGTGGCTGTATTATCTTACAAGCAATGAAGCCGCACACACTAACATGTGGAATAGTGTCACAAAAGATCAGCCCCACCGACAGCAATTCCGGGCCCCAGGGCAGAACAGTCAAAGGGCCCCCACGCACACACAAGCCGTGCTCTTCCAGCACGGCCAGGGCTTCTACATGCCCGCCCGGTAGGGTTGCCAACTGTGTAATTGTGCAAACCCAAAGACCCTTGCCCTGCCCCTACCCACCCCTTCCCTGAGACCATGCCCCTGTCCTGCCCCTTCTCTGAGGCCCCATCCCCTGCTCACTCCATCCCCAGTCCCTCTGTCGCTCACTGTCCCACACCCTCACTCACTTTCACAAGGCTGGGGCAGGAGGTTGGGGTGTGGGAGAGGGTGAGGGGTTAGGCTCTGGGAGGGAATTTGGGTGCAGGAGGGGGTGCAGCTTGTGGGCTCTGGGAGGGAGTTTGGGTGCGGGAGGGGTGAGGGAGTTGGGCTCTGGGAGGGAGTTTGGGTGTGGGAGGGGGTGCAGGCTCTGGGAGGGAGTTTGGGTGCAGGGCTCTAGGCTGGGGCAGGGGGTTGATGTGCAGGAGGGGGGCAGGGGGTTGGCGCTTACCTCGGCCTGCTCCTGAAAGTGATCAGCACACCCCTCTGGCAGCGGATCCTAGGCGGGGGCCCCGGGAGTCTCCAAACACTACTGCCTACAGGCACAACCCCCGCAGCTCCCATTAGCCACAGTTCCTGGCCAATGGGAGCTGTGGAGTTGGCGCTCAGGGCGGGGGCAGCGCACAGAATTCTTATGTTCTTATGTTCTTAGCAGAGACCCCCCCCGAGAGGCCACAGGGCCGTGCCTTTTAAATCACCGGGGCCCTGGGAAATTGCCCCCTTTGCCCCCCCCCCCATTCTCCTATATTTTCTTTTTATATTCTGATCATTGGCAAATTATTAACATTCAAGAGAACGCTAGGAGACAGTGCCATGAAATAGACTATGTTCTGCCCTACATTCCTAAACGAGTGAAGCCTCTCCTTTAGGGGGCAGAAGCAACCCCTTCAATGAGGACCACAGCCTGTTCATCTTCAGAGGAGCAGCAAACAGCACAAGGCAGCTTAGAGTTTTAGCGTATCCTGAGCCATCCTGCCTTACAAGATGGCTTTTTTGTCAGACTCATTACTGGCTCTGCTCCACCTTTCCACCCCGTGTGCTGTTCCCTCCGGAAGTGTAGAATTCTGCTCTTAATCTTAAAGGTCTTTTATAGTAGTTGTCCCCCAGAAGTCTGGCTGAATTCCTACCCCTAAGATAAGGCAGAATTAGCAATAATCTTCAGAACTGTGTTACATCAGTCACACAGCTTAGATCTCATTCTCCTAAGAAGGCACGGTACATAATCTTACTGACCCCCTTTCTATCAATTGCAGAGGAAAGAAAAAAAAATCTGGATGCTACATCCAGAATGAAAAGAAGGTATAATTCAGAGAAAACGTTACCTTGTTTAAAAAATGTAGTTCTTAAAATTTAAAAAAGCCACTCGAGTTGTTTAACAGCCCTCTGCACCATATCAATCAAAAATTGTTTTCTGATTAAAAAAGCCTTAAGGAAACAAACGTTTAATATGCTTGGCATATTATACATTAAAGCAGTTGGTTAGAGTGATAAAATTGTTATGCATATTTGTAATGTCTCTACCAGCTAAGCTAGGAGCTACAAAAAATTGGCAGTGCAAAATCTGCTACTCTCAGATGCAACTTTTATACTGATCTAGGACACATAAAATAGATGATTCTCTCTCTCTCTTTTTTAAACAATCCTAGAGTCTCTCCTGCTGCTTTGTCCCCACTGACTGTGCCAGAAATATAGTTCCATCTCTGTGAAGCCACTTAGTCACTGTCATTAATTCTACTGCCATCTCCCCTGCATCTGTCCCTCCAACTGATTGGCCTAACAGCAGTAATTCCAAGACAGCCAGATTCATTAGCACCTAGTCATACACGAGTTAATTAGTCCACTTCCAACCACATCATATCAATAATCTTCCATAAAAGCTCACCTGAACTTTAAAACTTCCCATAAGACCGTAGATATGTCCCTTCAATACCTAATGGCTGTGTTAACCCCCATAGTTGCTGATATACCTAAATCACCTTGTGTTGCTCCTTTAAAATAAAGATCTTTGGAAGTTAATGACGCATCAAGGCACAGTGGGTACATTTAACATTTGCTGTTCTTAGTTGACTTCTGCTCAAAGAAGTACAGAACTTAATGAGCAGTAGAATTTTTCTTATGATTAAATACTCTTACTTTTTAAAAATAAAAATATTTAATAAGGCCCAATCGCTCAAAGACTTATGCATGTGCTTAAGTTTATGCATTGTGAGTGGTCTCATTGACTTCAAAATTAAATATGTGAAATTCTCTACAATGTGGAGGCCTAACATAGTAATTTTAAATCAATAATACATTTTTTAAATGTAATTTAACTTTATAAGTAGATGATACTGATCTTTTCATCTTAACATCAGCAACGTGAGCAAATACACAAAATAACCACAAACCACAAAACGTATCACAAATAAAATAGCACAAATCAATAAATAATACAGTGAAAGGTGGACACATGAAAGCAAAGAAATATTGTTTATATAGTTCCACTGATGTGCAAAGCACTGTACAGGAAACATAGTTAGACAGGACAGTGAAAAACTTAACAAAGGTAAGTTACAAAGCAGGAGGATGGAAGGATAAGAGTCTACAGATGAGAGGGTGAATGGGAAAGCTGTACTTGGGAGAGTGTTATTACAAGGATCATTAATAGTAGCAGTAGTAATACTTATTCATTTAATCAATTTGATAGCATGAAATGCATAGGAAAAACAATGCCTATGCCAAGGGTCTTACAATCTAAGGCCCAGATCCTTCCATCAGCTCCAGAGAGATGAGCATCTGCACCTGGCCCTACCCCCATTGACAACCATGGGTCTGTATATGCAGATGATATTGCAGGATTAGAGGCTAAATAATGGATTGGACAGACAAGTGAGGAAGAACACTTGCACCAAGAGATGGAAAGTTGAGGAAAGTGCAAAGGTTGCGGAAATATGATTCTGTAGCTACTCAGTTTAGACAAATTTACATCTAGCTGGTTTGAAAATATGATGCTGAAGAAGTGTGCCATTAAAACTGATTTAAATGAGATAAGAGAGGATGGCTGGCCATACTTGGAGTTCAGATCACTCATTTTATGTACAAAATTTGTTTCTACACAACTTATTATTTTAAAAACAATCATAATCATTATTGAACACAGACTAGTCAACAGTTCTGCACAGTTATCCAAGTTAAAATAAGTGGTCAGTGATAAGCTTAACCCACAAGAATGTCATTAGACAGCTGTGCAAAATTTAAGATGAATAGTGAGTTATTATTATCCTTTGTACTATTCGCCCAATCCTCTTCCAGTATGGAAACTGCTGAGTCATGTTCCAAAAACACTTCTAAGATGCTAAAAAGAGAAGTCACAGAGAGCCTCTACAAAACCCTTATGCAAAGCACTATTTTTTTAATGAGACAATGAATCACTTAACTACCACCATCCCCAAAGCAGTGCTCTCTTATACACTGAAGCCAGCACCAAATGTCTCTCTAAAATATGTTAGAATTGCAGAAACCTAATAAGATTCCAATTTCAAATTCCATATTTTAATTTCAGTAGCTCAAACATCAGTAGAGCACTATTCCGCATAAGATCTCCTGAGGACTCAATTCCCTTCAGTCACCACAAGTTGAACTGGCATCAGCATAGGACAGGAATAAAATTATGACTGTCATAAAGGAATCGGAGAGAAAAAGGGAAGGTTGTGCTGCTATTCCAGCTTTGATTCCTCAGTGTTAGGAGAAAACAAAAACTCTTACAACATACGAGAAACTAGAGAAGAAAGCAGCGGCTGATTCTCCTCTGACTTCTTCCTCTTTTATGCCGGTGTGACTCATTTAATTTCAAAGATATCCATGGTAGGTAAAAGGTAGAGGTGTGACCTTTAGGACAAAGGAATCTAGGTCTGAGATTTACGAGCCCTAGGAACCACCAAACCTGAGAGACGGCTGGGGCTGAGGTTTTTGTTGTTTATCATTGTGTTAATAAATAAATAAAGCCAAACCCTGAGTAGGAGGTAAGGATCGACAACACAGAGGAAATCTTCAGCTGATGTAAATCAACAAAATTATTTGAATCACAGCAGCATTATGCTGATGTACTAACAGCTGAGGATCTCGACCCACATATGTGCAATTTTGTAGCAGTATAGTAATGCCATCTGCTCAACTCTCTCTTGTATTTTTGTACTTTCTAACTGAAAGGATTTTGCTCAGTGTCAACCACACAAATCTTCCTGGGTGCTGTGGGGGAGGCTTAGTCTGTTTAATGTTATTGCTTCAAATACATTGAGCACCAAAAGTAAACAGAGATAAATGCTGCCTGCTGACTGATCCCTGTAGATGCATTAAGAGTCCTTTCCCCTCATCTCTCCCTCATATCCCACACCTTTCTGCAATTTGAAGCAGACATTTCATACAATATGCAACTGACAACCTCAAACGAACTAGTGACTGTTCTGAAATAAGTTCTTTTCCTCAGTCTCATGAAAAGTTTTATCATCAGAAGGCTAGCTGAGTCTGAATTATTTTTTAATAAAAATAATTTAGCAGCATGCCTGGGCTCAAGTTTGAGCCACTTTTCCAGGATGCAATGAATCCCCAAACCTTTTCTTTTCTGACACCCCTATCTAATACGGAGCTGTCCTCTTGAGATAAGGAGGATAGCCATGGAAAGATTCCATAAAAGTTCAGCCAGCCTGCTCAGCACTGTACATTTCTGAAGTACATAACTTATAATAACACTCTGTAGCCTGCTTATTAATACCAGTAGGATCAGAAACACATTCTTCCTGTGCTTTCTAAATTTTGTGACTCCTTCTAGCAGTTGCCTTTTTCAAAATGGCAAGGTGAGCTCCCAGCACATTCTGCTGCTTCTTGCTAATTATGTTTAACCCTCAACAGAAGTGCTGGACACACTTAGTTTTGCTTTGTTTTTGGTTATAAAATATTAAGATTATTTAATTTCCTTGTGTCCTTTAATAAAATCTGCTTAAAGGACAGGTGACTTCTGCTGGAGCTGTGTACAAGGGACATATCCCCTGCATGTGTGATTCATGAACTGAGTGCGGACAGTTATGTATAAAGACTAATTTAGTAGATGTGCTCAGAGACTACTTCATTTCACACAAAACAGCAAAAGGTGAGGACCTCTCCTATAATCTTTAGCCTGATGCTTAGGGCCTTCAGTCAGTAGACCCCTTATTTAATTCTCCCCTGTGCCTTATGAGGAGATAGGATTTGAACAGGGACCTACCACCTCTCAAGTGATGGGTAGACGCTCTAGTCCCTGCATAAGGGAATGGAAAAAAGAGAGAAAACCCTTCAAACACCAGTACCGGAACCCCACCCCACTAAATGGAGATGGAACAAAACACACCATCAGCAGCAGTAACAAGAACTGCTTCAGCAAATGGCCAGCCTGCAGCAGCAATTGATCCACAAACTAGCTGCCCAGCGGCTGGTCCAGCAAGCGGTCATGATACTACGGCCACCCATTCCAGTGGAGCCAGTGAACCCTACGCCAGCTGTAACTGTCACCCCATTGGGCTTAACAAGATGGGGCCTGAAGATGATCCAAGGCCTTCCTCCAAACCTTTGAGCAGGTGGCCACAGTAGCCAAGACTAATGGGCCATGGTGCTGGCCCCAAACTTAACTGGGCTAGCAAAAGCTGCATATTGCTCTTTAGAGCCTGATGCGGCCCAAGAATATAAGCATGTCAAGGCAACCATTGTTAACACAATACTTCTGTGGGGAATGGTAGCTGATGGAGGCAAGACCCCACCTGGTCTTCCAGAAGTTATGAGACACAGGCTGGAGATGGTTCAAACCCTAAACAAAAACAGGGACTCACATATTTGAGCTGGTTCTACTTGAACAGTTCACCCAGATGCTGCCTCCTGGAGGAAAGGAGTGGGTGTTGTGGCCCACCCTGAGACAATAGCTGATGCAGTTCTGCTCATTGAAAATTACCTGGCCACCAGGATCTCTATAAAGACATCCCACCAGGGTCCCTTGGTGACAAAGAGCCCCACACCACCAAAGGAGGGAGCAACCCATGGAAGCCAGGATCCTGAGGGTCTTAGAACAACTCCGCCCCCTCACCTGGACACTGGAGGGTCTAGTGATTGAGGGGCCCCGAGATACCTGGCTCAGAAGTCCAGGGCTATTGACCCATGCCCCAGTCCAAGAAACCACTGACCCACCAGAGGGTATGAAAGGAACATCACTGGAGACTGAACTAAGGGGACCCTATGGAGATGAGACTGCTTGAATACCTGGGTGGGGGCAGTTGCCACAGCTAAGACAAAGACCACTGTTTCACACATAGCCATCCCAGGCACTGGTCCAGAGATTGCCCCTACATGGACTGCACATTTGGGAAGATCTGAACCCCTGGGCCACGAACTCAGGAAGGAAACCCTGAACAATTGCCCATCCCGGTTTGAGTGAATAGGATAGAAATGATGGGGCTTTGTCATAAATATAAAGGGAAGGGTAAACCCCTTTAAAATCCCTCCTGGCCAGAGGAAAAATCCTCTCCCCTGTAAAGGGTTAAGAAGCTAAAGGTAACCTCGCTGGCACGTGACCAAAATGACCAATGAGGAGACAAGATACTTTCAAAAGCTGGGAGGAGGGATAGAAACAAAGGGTCTGTGTCTGTCTGTATACTGTTTTTGCTGGGGATAGACCAGGAATGGAGTCTTAGAACTTTAGTAAGTAATCTAGCTAGGTATGTGTTAGATTATGATTTCTTTAAATGGCTGAGAAAAGAACTGTGCTGAATAGAATGACTATTCCTGTCTGTGTGTCTTTTTTGTAACTTAAGGTTTTGCCTAGAGGGATTTTCTATGTTTTCAATCTAATTACTCTGTAAAGTATCTACCATACTGATTTTACAGAGGTGATTTCTTTACTTCTATTAAAAGCCTTCTTGTAAGAAAACTGAATGCTTTTTCTTTGTTCTCAGATCCAAGGGTATGGGTCTGTGGTCACCTAAGCAAATTGGTGAGGATTTTTACCAAACCTTCCCCAGGAAGTGGGGTGCAAGGGTTGGGAGGATTTTGGGGGGAAAGACTTGTCCAAACTACGTTTCCCAGTAAACCCAGTTAGAGTTTGGTGGTGGCAGTGGAGATCCAGGGACAAAGGGTAAAATTAATTTGTACCTTGGGGAAGTTTTAACCTAAGCTGGTGAAAGTAAGCTTAGGAGGTTTTCATGCAGGTCTCCACATCTGTACCCTAGAGTTCAAAGTGGGGGAGGAACCTTGACAGGCTTGTTGACTCAGCCTGTGCTCAGACCCTTGTCTGGAGCTCTGTGATTCCTAACCCACATCTGATTCTGGGCTCCATCCTCTTACAATGTGCATGGGGACATAAAATCATATCCCCACATTCAAGTGACTGCAACAGTCTGGGAGCACACAAAGTCCCTAATGATTGGCCTTACACCAATGCTCTCCTACCCCATCATTATCAGCCAAGATGGAACTATTTTGGGGAGTTGTTAAATAAGCTTGTGGGACTCCCTTTAAGCTGCAGGCCTCTCTACTTCCAGCCATGGGTCTTTCTGAGTCAGCAACCCTTGTAGGTGTAGAGGAGATCCCTGATCTGCGTGAGGTGACATCCCGCTCATCAGAGCCAACCCAGCAAGACCAGGCCCCATCCAAACCTGACAAGGAAGCCCCTCCATTACCTGAGTCAGAGATTCTGACCTAGTTCTCCAACTTTGTAGAGGGCGCACAACACACTGAGCTGAACATACACCAAAGTGGTGGTTGTAAATGTTGAGACTGTCAGGCCCTGTCAAGTGGGATTGTTCTCACACTTAGAAAATTCAGCGTGACCACCTGCATCACAATGAGAAAAGACTGGCAGCCTGAGGAAGTTCAAAAAGAGCTTCTGGTACTCTGACCCTATTGGAGGGAGGTGATGCGACTCATCCATGCCATACCCTTTGAAGGGCATGTCATGAAGGAGAAGACATTAGCCTAGATTCTGGCCTGTTTTTTTGGCCTGGCATCTACAAAGATTTCAGGATTTCTGTGCCTCGTGCCCAAAGTGTCAGCTCACAGCCTCTTGGACAACAGAGCTAGCTCCCTTACTCCCCTTCCAACTATTAGGCACGTCCTTCCAGTGGATTGGAATGGATATAGTTGGACTCTGGAGAAGAGCACTGCAGGCTACCGGTTCATTTTAGTTACAGCAGAGTATGCAACCAGGTACCCTGAAATGTTACCATTATGTTCTATGAATGCCAGAGTGGTGGTTGCTGAACTTATGAAAATCTTTACATAGGTCAGAGTGTTGTGGGAGATATTAAGAGATCAGTGAACAAACTTTATGTCCCAGACAATCAAGTAACTGCTGATTATTGTAAATTAAGGCTCTCAGAAAATCTGTCCACCACCGTCAAAGAGATGGCTTAGTGGAACAGTTCAACAGAACACCAAAGACAGTGCTCCAAAAGTTTGTCTTTATGGATGTCTGAGACTGGGACCAGTTACTTCCTTCTCTCCTGTTTGCCATGAGAGAAATACCCCCATTCTCCACTGGCTTTCACCATTTGAGCTGTTATATGGAAGGCAACCATGAGGGATTTTAGACCTTGTTCGAGAAATGTGGGAAGAACAACCATCTTGAGCCAGGTTTCAGAGTAACAGCCATGTTAGTCTGTATTCGCAAAAAGAAAAGGAGTACTTGTGGCACCTTAGAGACTAACCAATTTATTTGAGCACGAGCTTTCGTGAGCTACAGCTCACTTCATCGGAACCGATGAAGTGAGCTGTAGCTCACGAAAGCTCGTGCTCAAATAAATTGGTTAGTCTCTAAGGTGCCACAAGTACTCCTTTTCATCTTGAGCCAGTAACATAGTATAATATTTCCTGGACCTATGGGAGAAGCTTGATGGCCTGGGATCATTTGCCTGGGAGAACCTCCTACATGATCAGAACATGCAGAAAGCAGACTTGAATAAAAGGGCTCACCTCCAGGAGTTCCACCTCCAGTAATCAGGTTCTCTTGTTATTACCCAGCTCGGAATCAAACTTCCTAGCCCACAGGCAGGGGCTCTCTGAGGTGGTGCAACAAGTGGAGCAGGTGAATTATGTACTCTGACAGTCAGACAAGCTAAAGGTACAACAAATCTATCATGTTAATCTTTTAAAACCATGAAAGCCCGAGAAAGCGTACTGATAGCTCATTACCCTCTGAAACCTGAATTAGGCCTGCACACTGCTGAGTCCTCAACGCCAGGAATGGTCACGATTGGAAACAATCTCACCCATAAACAGAGAACCCAGCGTCAACAATTAATCACTGCCTTCTCACCAATATTTTCTAACCAACCTAGATGGATCCATTTAATAACCTATAACATCCAGATGGAATCGGGGCTTAAAGTCAGATAAAACCCTCAACCCCTTCTCCAGAAGTTGAGGGAACTCATGAAGCAAGTACTCCAATCAATGCTAGAGCTGGGAGTGATTGAAGAATCATTCAGCAACTGGAAAAGCCCCGTAATGCTGTTCCCTAAACCTGATAGGTTTTGTATTGATTTTCAAATGGTGAACGCAGTGTCAAAAATTTATATATATCTGATGCCACACATTGATGAACTACTTGACCATCTAGGAGAAGTGGAGTACATCACCACTCTTGATCTGAACAAGGGATATTGGCAGATTGCCCTCACACCAGAATCCAGGGAAAAGTCAGCTTTTTCCACTCTCTGTGGCTCTTTCAGACAATGCCTTTTAATGTCTAATGGACTGGATTTTCCAACCCCATAGCAAGTATGCTGCTGTGTGGTCTACAGTCAAAACTGGCAGTACCCCCTAAAACACATGATGGACATGTTACAATCACTCAAGGAGGTTTACCTGGAAGCAAATCCTGTTAAATGTCACCTCAGCAAGGAAGAGGCAACCCTGGGTCAATAAGGTCAAGGTCCTCCAGACTTGCCCTATACCTTTCTTGAGGTAACTGGGCCTCCCCAAGGAAATGAAAAAGTCAGTGCCTGTGCCTGCAGCCAATGTCAGGACAGGAGAGAAAAGGAGGGAAGTTGGCTCACTTTGGGGCTGATTGGCAAAGAGGTGAGGATCCTCCTGAGAGGAGGATCACTAGTCTGCCAGCCAAGGCAGCCCCCTGGGAAGAAGCACTGTCTACCCAGCCAAGGGAGACTGTGGACAAGACACAGGAGCCTCTGGCACCTGAGGTAACCAAATGAGGGAAGCTCAGAGATATTATGGGGTTCAGCCTTACCAACTTGCAGCTGTCCCACCCAAAGGAGCCTGGGACTGTGGCAGGATGTCTCCCAAGATCCATGAGAGGGTGCTACATGAGGCATGCCACCCAGTGAATTGGACTAGAGGTGCCACACCCCAAATTGAACAGACACTGGTAGGAGTAGCCTAGGGCAGCGGATTTAGATTCTCTGCTGGGAGGGCTGCTCCCTTTTTGAGGAGTTGATGCACACAGGGCCCTGGGCTGGGAGCCAGAGGAGAGGCTGAGGGCTGGTGGAGAGGGAGAGCTACCCCCCCACACCCACCTTTAAAGACTGAGGATCCTCGATCATGTAGGGGCGTGAAAGCCAAGCACTCTAATCACTAGGCCTCCCAGACCTCCAAGCCCACATCAATGTTTTCTAAAAAGGGACCCGTAGATATTATGAACCAGCCCTTATTGCTGCCACCAACACACAGAAGAAGCATTACCTCTGCTTATCATAGAATATCAGGGTTGGAAGGGACCTCAGGAGGTCATCTAGTCCAACCCCCTGCTCAAAGCAGGGCCAAGCCCCAATTTTTGCCCCAGATCCCTAAATGGCCCCCTCAAGGATTGAACTCAGAACCCTGGGTTTAGCAGGCCAATGCTCAAACCACTGAGCTATCCCTCCCCCCAAAGCTATTACACTAGTATTAAGCTTGTACCCAACTCCTTTTAAGCCAATTGAAGAGGTTCCCTAGGGCAGAAATGTCCAGGGGAAGCTCTTCCAGCAAAGCCCAGAACTGTGAGGAGAAACAGGGTACTCTAAAGCCAGCATGACCTGAGCATGTATCCTCTTGATCTTCAGATGGGGGGTGGAATTTCTGCATATTAGACTGGACTAGACTAGCAGGGGGTAAACCTCATTTTCCTCCTTGATGCAATTTTTTTTTTTTTTTTTTTTTTGTGGGAAGGACATTAATGTTTGCCTTTGTAGGAAGAGTTGGCCCCAGGAGTTTTAGATTCCAGTGTAGCAAACCTCTATAGCTTTAAGGGAGTAGAAACAAATTATTTTACCTGTCCTTCTTTGCCACACAGTATTCACCATCTATCTAGTGCTAGTCTTCAAAAGAGCAGAGTTCTCCCTGTGGTATGACACAATAGGTCAGGATTGACCCAGTTTCTTTCTATATATTGTTGAAGGTCCATTCACATTCCATGATCTATTCTAAGCTGATGATTCAACAACCGTATTAAATCTTTTGCCAGTGCAGTTATGGAACAATTTATTGACAGCTATAGAATTATCCTGAATTTAATTTTCTTATACGGTAAAGGGTTTGAAGAGATAAGATTCATGATCTTTTTCTCATAGGGTATCATAATTAGAACTGAAGAGATTAGTGAAAGTAAGGACCTACTGAAGTAACAAAATAGTTCAGGATTGTTACTTACAATATACTATTTTTTTTTCTGTTTTTTCCCCCCATTACAATTATAAAGTGACAACTGATGTGACTTCTGCTACTTCACTTGGGAGATTATTTTACACACTAAAAGATTTCAAACAGAATTTTTTTCTTATATTCAACCTAGATTTCCTCTTTCTTAATTCTATCTGTTGATCATAGCTACCCGCCTTTAATCAATCTAAAAAAGTACATTCCTTCCTCTTTACTTGTCATTTAGCCAAAAAGTACATGCTGAGGTCTTTAAATCTTTCCTCATAAATCAGTTCCTTCACACTCTATGTTGAACACACTCAGGAAGGAAACAGCAAAGGAATAGGGACATAACTGATCTTGCATTTGTTGCATAAGAAAAAATAAAGAAACATATATAAATAAAAAAAAAAGTGGGACCAGGGAGTGGAAAGAAACATAAAGCATAATTTTAAAAAACCAAACACATAGTACCAAAGTGATGTTACACTTGCTTGATAATCTGTTTTTTTTTTTTTTTTTGGTTTTTTGTTCAGATGTTGTTTTGGTACACTTTGAAAGTATCAGTACCATCTTTACCTACCCTCCTCCGACACACACACACACACACACAGACACACGCTTGTCCCTTCACTTTGTGGATCAACTTACTCCTGGCAATTAAAAACAACAAAAACCCCTGTATTTCTCAGCTTTCCAGTAGACCCACCAATATGCTGCTGCTGTTAGAGATTTTTATAATAAAAAAAGGGGGTAAAAAGTGAATTTACTGCTGGTGAAAGGTGCTTGCTTGAGAGCCCTGGGACTTGGTGTCCTGTATTTATTGACAAAACAGATGCAGCATGGAAGCACTGTTTCAAGCTTCCATACACTGCTTTGACAATTTTACTCATGCCAGAACTGAAGAAGCCACTTTTCTGAATGAAAGGGTAGCATTGCTTTCATGTTGATTCAGTCTTTGGCATTTTGTCCGCCACTGTGATGATGGCTTTGATTGTATGGAGACAAGCCCAAGGAACTGGGCCGAGACCAGGTGAGTTTCTTTGAAGAAAGACCTTTCTTGAAAAATGGGATTTGGTGGTATGTCTAGGAAAAGAAGACTTGGGGTTTTATTCTTCTTTGGCTGTTTGGGTAAAACTACTGATAATAGTGCTCCTACATATTACCCCAAATACCAATTTTTGTAGGAAAAAAATCATTTAAAGAAAACTTTCCTGCGATGCAACTGAATGGAATACATCTGTGTTTGCCAACCGGGGTGCTGTCAGGCCTGAATAGGTGTGATGTGGAATTTTTTAAAAAAACCACATATGAGAACAAAATTTTATTTTAATTACTGTCAGAGCCAGATCACATTCTGTACTTTTGCTCTCTGGGAGGAGGCCCCTTTCAAAGATTATGCATGTATCACATTACATTACATAAAGCACGGTTAAGAGGGATAAAGCTAAACAAAGATGACATGCCCTGATGAATGCAAAGTACTGCAATGAGCCTTTGATAATGATGACTCACACAAAAAAGACACTGAATAGAAGGCTAAGTTTTATAGTTACATTTGACTTGAGGTAAAAGCCAGAATGAGCCAGACCTGGAACACCATTATAATTAATTATATTGCATTTAAAAACAATAGAGAAAGTGATACACACTTGGGAAGACTATTTTGGGAATGAGAAGAAACAATTAATTATTAATTGCTTTACATCCGAAAATATTATTCTCAAGTCCATGTCACTTTCTCCACTGAGCATGCTTTTGTCCAGAGTTCTTATATTTAGCTTTGTTAGTTGAAAATATTAATTCTGGCATAAAAGACAGATTGTGATCTAATGTTAGCCACCATGGTTGTTTTGATTTTAACCCTACTAGCCTCAATCTGGATTGGTTCATGAATATTCATAAGACAAAATTAAGAGTGGCCTGTGATAGACACAATATTACACTACGCTCTTGTGAACTTAACATTATGGGAGACAAGTGGTAGTCAGTGTGTTTTTCAAAACTTAGAAATCTCAAAAGTTACAGCATTGAATTTCAAATTTATTGTGATGGGGCAAAGCCAGGTGGCTATGGGAAAGTAGTGAGAAACAGGTATGTTAGCCCCAGGCTAAACAAATCCCTGTTACCATGGTAACCATGGCAGTTGCTCCAGGTTAATCAAGACAATGGGAGCCAATTAAGATCCTTCCAGAAAGCAGTGGAGACAGCTAGGTTCATCGGGACACCTGAAGCCAATCAGGGCCTGGCTGAAACTAGTTAAAAACGTCCTGGTTAGTCAGGTGGGGGGTGCATGTCAGGAGCTGTGGGAGGAAGTTGCGCTGATGGAGAGACTAAGCAGTACACACCATATCAGGCACAAAGAAGGAGGCTCTGAGGTAAGGGTGAAGTGGATCTTGAGGAAGTAGGGGCTGCTGTGGGGAAGTAGCCCAGGGAATTGTACACATCCTATTTCTAAAAAGTCAGCTACCATAGCTGATACTATTAGGGTCCCTGGGCTGGAGCCTGGAGTAGAGGGCAGGCCTGGGCTCCCCGCTTTGCCCCCTGATTAATCACTTTGACTGGGAGACAACAGAGACTGTGCAAGGGAGGATAGCTTCTCCTCATCTCCGTCGGTGGCTTATGATGAAAATGGCTCAGTAGGCTGTGACCCTTGCCGCTAGAGAGAGAAGGGCTACGTGAAGGCTGAGAGTGAGCCTCTGAGGCTAGCAAAATCCCTCAGGAAACATGGGACCCACGGAGTCAAGGTCAGAGCTTTGTCACATTATAGAGAAATATTTGAAGAAAAAAGATTTTGGCAGTTCCACATCTACTTGCAGTGATGAAGCTGAACGTGAAACTAAGAATGTGAAAGTGATGAACCAACACTTCTGTGAGAGCTATCTGCAATATGGATTTTCATCTACAGCGGAAGAATCTTGCATTCTTCTACAATGTCTTTTCGTGCAGGGAGAAACTTTCAAACCATGCCAAGGTGCTAGGTAAATTAAAATGACACCTGACAAGCAAACATTCATCTCTTGCCTAGAAGGACATAATTTTTTAAAGTGTTTGAGGAATCAGAATTAAAAGCATGCATGACTGATGGTAGACTGTGCACTTGTTTCTGACAAAACACTGGAAGCAAGTTATGTGGTCACTAAGCTTGTAGCCAAGGTAAAAAAGCCACATACAATCACAGAGACATTAATTTTACCAGCATGCAAATAAATTGTGAGAGCAATATTACGTACATATACAGTCAAGGAAATTGAAAAACTTCCCCTTTCTGATAATACAATAAGTTGCCGCACTGGTGACATATCTGGTGATATTGAGATGGTGCTCTGAGAAAAAAGAAAACGAAGCAGAAAATTTGCATTGTAGCTTGATGAATTGACAGATATCATTGGCCATGCTCAACTGTGGGCTAATGTAAAGGATTTGACAGAGATAGTATCAAAGAAATTTTTTGTTTTGTAAAGAAATACTAGGTCATACAACCGGAGAGGAAATATTCAGTGTGACAACAGCCTACCCTGAGAAAGGAGAACTTACTGGAAAATTGTATCAGTGTTTGCACTGATTGGATAGCCTCGAGGGACAAAATGAACGGGTCATTGACCCTTTGTAATCAGGGTCAGTAAACAAAACCCAGACATGTTGGTGACTCACTGTTTCCCGCACTGTGAAGCTTTTATTGCCAAAACATTGCCGGAAGAACTGTCTTTACTGTTAGATGGAGCAGTAAAGATAGTGAACTTTATAAAATTGTGACCCTTAAAGTCATATTTTTTCTCCTTGCTGTGTAAGGAAATGGGAGCAAAGCACCGCAATTTACTTTTGCATACTGAAGTATGCTGAATTTCCCATGTAAAAGTTCTCTTATGCTTGTATGAGTTGAGAGAGGAGGTCAAAATGTTCTTAACCTTAGAGAAATCAGTGTACACTGATCACTGTTGTGGCATGGGGCACAAACGTTGCCTAAGTGACATATATTCTTCCACTTCAATGAACTGAACAGGAAAATGCAAAGTAGAAATGAGCATCTTCGCTCCAGCAAAGATAAATGGCATAGGTTTAGGTCTAAGTTAGCCCTCTGATTTGAAAAAGTAGCAATATGGAACAATACAGATACTGCCCCTTGGCAAATGCACCATATCCTGGTAGTGGAATTTTGGTCAACGCCATTTCTGAGCATTTGGAAAGTCTGGAAGAAAAATTCAGTTAATATTTTTCTTCAATTAATATAGAAGATTTTGACTTGGTCTGAGATCCTTGGCATTGCTCTGCAATGCCAAGTGCTAAGAATGTTACAATAACAGCTCAAGGTCAGCTTGCCAAATTAAGAATGGACCACACTTTGAAAATAAAGTTCAATGATATGCCTTTGGACTCTTTCTGATTCAAAGTGGGAGGTGAATATCCTGTAATCTCTGACCATGCTATCTCCGTTCTGTTTCTCTTTTCAACAACATACCTGTGCGAGTTAAGTTTTTCAAGCCTGACTTACATCAAGAACAAGCAAAGAGAGCGTCTGAGGTCAGTGGAGCAAGATATCAGAGTGGCACTGTCAACATTTCCTCCCAGGAATAAACAACTGTGTGCATCAAGACAAGCTCTGATGGCCTATTAAACATTTCTTTTTGTTATTTATTTATTTATTTTTCTATAATTTGTGGTCACTCATCGCAGACTGCGATTCACAGTGTGCAGCATTGCTATATTCATCAATTTCAGGGCATCGTGTCTGCGTTCCATTCCATGTCAGATAGCGCTAGGTTTGGATGTCTGACTTGGAGTTTGCCATTTGATGTTGCTCACTTCCAAAGCTATATAAAAGAAGTGCCTCAAAGATGAAAAGGTAATTCCATAAGTCTTGATGCAAAATAATATCATTAGCTGATGTTTCTTGATTGGTACAATTTTTGTATTATTTGTTGTTCATCATATAATAAAACAGTTTATTTTTTAATTTGGCATCTTGTTGGTGTGAATGGTGTGAGTCAGCTGAAAATATTTGTCACAGTCTATAAATTAAAAGCAGGACCAATAATAAATTAAATTAAAGATGTTAGATTATAATATCATTAACTTCATTGTACAGACTGTGAATGGCAAGGGTGGTAAACAGCTTAAACTAAGGCAATAAGAATCATAGAATCATAGAACATCAGGGTTGGAAGGGACCTCAGGAGGTCATCTAGTCCAACCCCCCGCTCAAAGCAGGACCAATCCCCAACTAAATCATCCCAGCCAGGGCTTTGTCAAGCCTGACCTTGAAAACTTCTAAGGGAGGAGATTTCACCACCTCCCTAGATAATGCATTCCAGTGTTTCACCACCCTCTTAATGAAAAAGTTTTTCCTAATATCCAACCTAAACCTCCCCCACTGCAACTTGAGACCATTACTCCTCGTTCTGTCATTAGCTCCCACTGAGAACAGTCTAGATCCAAGAGAGTGAGTTCATTTGGAGACAATATGGTAGTGTGCCTCAAAATAAGTAAAGGTGTGTCACATCAGAGAAAAGGTTGAGAACCACTGGGATAGACTAACCTATAGAGTAAATTATACTTTCTAACAGTTTCCTGTACTTTCTGTAATGAGTGGCACAGGTAGTGGTATGTGTAGTTAAGGCTACCTAACGCTTTCCTTTATAAGATCCTGTTTTAAGTAGCTCATAACTTTGTCAAACTTTAACCATTGAGGCTGAAATTTTCCATGCAGGGTATCTACCTCGGGCTGCATTTTTAAGGAAAGTTTCAGTAAAAACAATTTAGCTATTACTACGATCAAGGTTAGGGAAAAATATGTTGCTTCACCCATGTAGATCCTTACTACTACTGCATGCTTTGGAGTAGGGACTTGAAATATGGCAGAGGGATGACCTTGCTGTCAGGGATATGTTTATTGCCATTCCTGTGAAAACCTGCTTAAATTTGGCCCAATTACAAATCTCAGAAAAACTGTAGTTTACACATGCTCAGTAGACGCTTGTTTATGTTTGGCAGCTCCATTCTCCAATGTTTGCGAAGCACTCAGATTCTACAGTGACGGCACCATAGAAAAGACTTTAAGGAAATTAATAATTTTATCTTCAGTGCAGTAAATAAAGGTGTGTGGTAAATAAGGCCTGGGGCCACACGGTGAAATATGAATATAAAAAGAAATATTGCCTGGCTGCTTCTTTAGTGAGCACTGAATGAGGCAGGAGGGCTGTGGAAAAAGTAGTAGGTGATCATGTAATTAAAGACTGTATCATAATAGAGATGCACAAAGGGGCTTAATTAAAGTTGCACATGCATCCCTTATTTTGTCATTTCCTGACTTCTGAGTGCTTAAGTTTGCGACCTTAATAATATCCTTTTTAAAATATGGTGTCTCTGAGTGGGGTGTTTTGTTATTTATGTAATTTATTTTTTTAGGTTGTGGTGATACCCAAAGTGTGCTAGGTGCCTTCCAAACTTAGTCCTTGCCTCAAAGATTGCACAGTATAAAAAGACAAAAGATATGTCAATATTTTTCTATCATATGTTACCTCTTTCAGCCCTTTCTATAGTATGTTTAGTCCTTAGCAGTGTTTGCAATATCTCCTAGTTTGTAATATTCTCTGAATGTGATTGTGGTATTAAACCCTACCTCCACATCATTAAGAAAGATGTTAAATAAAACTGAGACTAACAAGAAGGGTGGGAAATGGATGTAATATTAAAGAAAAATCACTTCTGATGACACTAAATGAGTTATTTTGACATAAATCTTATCTACAAAACACAACTTACTTTAGTTTTTTTTTTTTTTAAATCCTTGTTAATATCTCCTTTACGCTAAAATCCTGGTTTCTCTCAACACAGCAAAGATAGCCTTTCACCCTCCAACACCATTATATTTCCCCAGCTGCAAATATTTTCCCATCCTCCAGAGTGATTTATTTATATATATATATAAACCACAGCCAAGTGATCTTCTGTAGCTGAGCCTTTTTGCTTCTGAAGGTAGCTCCTATCTGCACTCCCTCAGCCCCACTGATTTAGTCCCAGCTATGTTTATAACCCTGCCCCTTACCCTTACTTACTCACTTTCCCAACATCCAGGTTAGTAAATGTGTTCTTCATGTTGAGTCAGGTGTGTGTACCTCTGTAACTGCATGTGTATGTTATATCTTTAGCTGGGTGCAAACACCCAATGTTTCATTATGCTGTTACTTTGGTGCATAATGTTAGATAAAATATCTGCAAATTTTTTCAGTGTTTTGTTTCCTTATTTCTAGTGTCTCTGTGCTCCTGGATGGACAGGGGAATTCTGCCAATCTGTTGAAAATGCATGTTTAATTTACCCTGACAATTGCTACAATGGAGCTACTTGTATCGATATGAGCCAATCGAATGAGCAACCACAGTTTCAATGCCTGTGTCTTCATGGTTTCACAGGTAAGGAGGGACTTAAAGTGCATGTAAAGATTTGCATTCTAATGAAACATTATAGCACTGATCAGAAATAATAGTTAAACTTAATGTTCCTTTCCTTATAATCAAAGCATAAGAATTGTGGATTTCACATCTTTAAAGTCAATGAAATGAAAAGCTTAAAAGAGAGATAATTTTATGCTAGTTTGATAAATGAGTTTTAAAAGTAGCTGCCCTCTTATAAGAACATAAAGAATAAAGGTATGCGTGAGGGGGTAAAAATTGGCTTTCACTCAAAACAAATTATGATATTAATTTTTTTTGTCATTATCTGTTTAATCCCTGAAGTACCCATTTCAGGTTGTAATATGACAAAACTCCCATTCACTGCAAAGGGTGCAAAATCTGTGTCTTAGTTTCCAGTTAGCAATTTCATTTACTCAAAAAATCAAGATAAATTTAGTCCAGTTCCCCTTTTATTCACCCTAGAATACTCTAATGACCTGTTCTGCCTCTTACCCTTACTTGTATCGAGGTGGAATCTCAGGATTCTTCCACTCTTAGACCAGGATCCAGCTACACTACCCAGTATATACTGGCCACTCATCATTCTGCATGTCTGACTGGGTTTTGGAAGCCTGTGAGTCCCCCTGTTAGGAACCAGTGACCAATAATAAATTGACTAACTTCCTTCTTAAAATAAAGTATTTTTATTGAAAAGTTGGAAGACATCATTCCAGGGGGTGGATACAGCTAGCAGTCTAATGCATAAATAATCTCATTTAAACTGATGTTTAAATATAAGATAAGTTAGATAGTATAACGGAGTTCTCGGGGTGCAACCGAGAATTGGGGTACTGCTGTGTCCTCTTAACTCTCTAACCTAGGCTGTCTCTCACAATGCTTTGCTAGTAACAAGCAGCAAACCCCCACAGGCACGGTTATCACTTAGCACAACATGTGGAGCCCAATGTCCAGATAAATTGTGTGAATGCTCCCTGAGCCTCTCACGGACCATAAAGAGAAAGACACCAGCAAATCAAGCCCCTAGCCCTGTACCCCAGAACTGATCTTGCCCTGTTCAGAAGCTTAACCAGTGTAAGTTCATTACCCAGACTGCCCCTCCCTCAATGTGGAGAGGACACGCACTAGCCTTTGTAACCCGAGTTGAGATTTTCCAAGCACTTCAACCAAACCACACTGTTTTAGTAAAATATAAAACAGATTTATTAACTACAGAAAGATAAATTTTAAGTGATTATAAGTGGTAGGCACAAAAGGTCAGAGATAGTTACCAAAGAAAATAAAAGGTAAGTGCATAGTCTAAATCTTAAACGCTGTTAAACTAGGCAGTATTTGGGATCAAACAGTTTTTCTCTTTTTATATCCTCAGTCCATATGCCTCAAAAACAGTAGCCCAGATATGTCCTGGTGGACTTTGCTGAGTCACAAGAGTAGTGCAATCCCCTATTGTATGATGCGTGTGCAGCCCTTTTACAGCATTGTATATCCCTCGATTGCAACTCCCCGCTGATTAATGGTCATTTAACACTCTCCTAGGAGTGGGATACCTCCTTTGTTGTCCCTGGAGAACTAGCAGAGGAGACTCTCAAACTTACAACATATTTCAGTAACAATCATACAGCAAAATTTCATAACTTCATATACACTAATGATATACATATTTTGACTGAACAATGGGTTTCAGCAGATCATGACTTTTCATAAGATATCTGATATGGCATCCTTTGTATGAAATATCTCATAATTATATGACAGGAGTGAATATGGGGTTTCCAGGGTCCTGCTTTCAGGTGCAGAGCACCACAGGTAAGTTTTCCGCTTAATTTATAGGAATAGTACAGAACAGAATCAATTTATATTCTCCTACTAAGCTCAGATCTTCATCTGTGTGTTTCTGGTTCCCCTATCTCACAAGAAAATGAGATTTAAGAAAGCTCCTCTTTCTTTGTGGGCATCTGGACTTAGTTACTATAATGTTCAATAGTTATATTGTTTTAGATCTTGGGTATGAGGTATCCTGGAGCCTAAGACTGTTTTATCCCAGTTGAATGGCACATCCAACAGGACCTGGTTCATTGTTTGGGAAAACAGACCTGTTCAGTGTCAATGACTTGTAATCATTGGCATGATCATTGTTTCTCCCTTGTGGGTAAGGGTGTTGAAACTGTCGGATCCTGTTTCCTAGTCTAGCGTGCAATCTTAAAAGTCAAGCAATCACTTATGGTCCTATTTCACCACAGGGCCTAATTTTGCAATATGCCGAGCAACTTCAGCAAGATCCAGAGAATCTCTTCACTACCATTAAGGCGAGTTGGGAGTGCAGGGTGCTTAAAACCTTGAAGTATTAGCCTTATGAACTGTACTTAACCCAGCAAAAAGAAACAAGTTCAGACTATGCCCAGGAGAGCATTGCAGGATTTTTATTCTAAAAATGTAGGCAGACTATTTTATAATATGAGACTTCCTATTTTTAGCACATTTATTCTGATGAAGTTTCATCATTCTGTTGTTAGGATAAGATCAACAAGAGAATCCTAGCTCAATAGTGCCTTTTTTTTTAAGTTAAACAGTTAATTATTCAAATAATTGATACTCAATTTCAATGTGTTTTACTTTCACCTACAGTTCCCATTGAAGTCAGCCCTTCTGAAAACCAGGTCAATTTAGCTGCCTAAAACTGGAGGTAGAGTTCTAACATTTGGCAACCAAGTTTGCAAATTTTGGCCGGATCTAGTGAGACCTTATATAAGAAAATGAAAGGTCATTCGCAAAAAACCTTATGTCTAGTCAAGATCTTTATTCATCTGTACATTATGATCTGACTCGCCAAAGTTTATTTTGTTTAACAAACAAACAAAAAACAAACAAAAAACCTTTTTTCAAAGTGCTTTAATGGGAGCTGTATGTGCTCAAGACCCCTGAAAAACCATGTTGCATATTTAGCTGCCTAAATATGGCAGCTAATTTTTAAAATTTGGGCCACGAAACCATAAGGAAAATTCAAAACCTGTGAGAAGATCATTCATTTTTGCTTTTTTCCTCTTCTTTTAAGAAATTTTCATGCCATGCTTTATGCCATGGTTGGAGTGGCATATAGAGATGTTAGAGGACAGATTTTAAGCGCATATGTGGAAGCATGGAGGAAGGATGATCCTAACCTAGGTCTTGGGAGTTTCCATCTCTGCCACACACTTCCTGTGTGACTGGGCAAGTCACCTAGTCTATCTGTGCTTCAGTTTCCCATTTGTATAGTGGGGGTAATTGCATTTCCCTACCTCAAAGGGATGATTTGAGTATACATACACACTCTGTTGCTTCTGTAGGCCAAAAACATTGTGCATACCAGGGGCTGCGAGCATCCCTCCATTTTCCACATCCCAACAATCTCCCTGTGCACCACACTACCCATCTCCCTGGATTTTAAGGTGTTAAGGTTCCTCCCCCACTCTGAACGCTAGGGTACAGATGTGGGGACCTGCATGAAAACCTCCTAAGCTTATCTTTACCAGCTTAGGTCAAAACTTCCCCAATGTACAAAATATTCCACCCTTTGTCCTTGCATTGGCCACTACCACCACCAAACAAATACTGGTTACTGGGGAAGAGCTGTTTGGAAACGTCTTTCCCTCCAAATACTTCCCAAAACCTTGCACCTCACTTCCTGGACAAGGTTTGGTAAAAAGTCTCACCAATTTACCTAGGTGACTACAGACCCAGACCCTTGGATCTTAAGAACAATGAACAATCCTCCCAACACTTGCACCCCCCCTTTCCTGGGAAATGTTGGATAAAAAGCCTCACCAATTTGCATAGGTGACCACAGACCCAAACCCTTGGATCTGAGAACAATGAAAAAGCATTCAGTTTTCTTACAAGAAGACTTTTAATAGAAATAGGAGTAAATAGAAGTAAAGAAGTCCCCTCTGTAAAATCAGGATGGTAGATACCTTACAGGGTAATTAGATTCAAATCACAGAGAATCCCTCTAGGCAAAACCTTAAGTTACAAAAAAGACACACAGACAGAAATAGTTATTCTATTCAGCACAATTCTTTTCTCAGCCATTTAAAGAAATCATAATCTAACACATACCTAGCTAGATTACTTACTAAAAGTTCTAAGACTCCATTCCTGTTCTATCCCTGACAAAAGCAGCATATAGACAGACAGAGACCCTTTGTTTCTCTCCCTCCTCCCAGCTTTTGAAAGTATCTTGTCTCCTCATTGGTCATTTTGGTCAGGTGCCAGTGAGGTTACCTTTAGCTGCTTAACCCTTTACAGGGGAGAGGATTTTTCCTCTGGCCAGGAGGGATTTTAAAGGGGTTTACCCTTCCCTTTATATTTATGACACAAGGACTCACTACAACCCCCACCACCAGCTCTCTCATACCAAGGACTCTTTGTGCCCCCTCTCTGCCACATGCCAGGGGCTCTGTGTGCTACCCCTTCCTTTCATGCAAGGGGCCCCCCTTTTCCCATGCCAGGGATTCCCACCCATGGGTGGCAGGTGGAGCCCCCTATCCTGCAGCTCTGCCCCTTCCTCCCATGCCCCTCCCTCCCAGCCAGAGCCCCAAGATCCCCTGCCCCACCGCCACCCCACCCGGAGGACCCATGAGTGTCCCCCCCTGGCCTGGAGAAGCCCCGGGCCAGCCGCAGCTGCCACATGCCTCACCTCCCCAGACCCCAAGCTGCCCTGGGGTAAAACTCTCACTCTCATGAAGAAGAGATTTGCCCAATGCATACTATTCTGGGGCAGCTGAGGTGGCAGTATTTGCTACTCAGCTTCCTGGTTTCCTCAATAATCTCTCTGGAGTCCAGGGAGATTACCGATGAACCTGGGAAGCTGAATAGGACATTCCACCTCCTCATCCATCCTGGAACCTGCACAGTGCATAATATCGCAAAAACTCTCCCTCCACCCCCACCAACTCTGCAACTGGGAGTCTGGCAGCCAAGGCAGGGCCTATCATACCCGCCCATGTTCCCATCATTCTTAATTTTTTTTTTTTTCTGTCTCTGAGATAAGTCCTTCAGGGTGTCAACATTTTCCAACAGTATTTGGAGGAAGGGCAGAGCTATGATGGTTATGTTGTTATGCTGGAAAGTGTTAATGGCTGCCATCAATCAGTTCTTTGATCTATGGACAATTACAGACTTGGTTAAAGCTGATGGCTCTGCTAACAAGATGTAAAAGGCTCCAAGTTTCCCCATTTTCCACTCTGTTTTCACCAAAAGCAAAATTTCCTGTCCATTGATGCTTTTCCTAAATTTGGGGATTTCAGGTGACAGAAAGCTAGACACAGTGTTAGACCTGACTTTGCTTGGCTAATCAAAACATTGTGAGGCACTCAGATACTATGGTGATGACTCTGTAAGTATGATAGATGGAAGCAGTTCATTATTATTTCACACTTGAAACAAATTTTATTCTGTTAAAATGTTTAAAAATACCATTTCAGTCATACAGAGATATTATATTAGCCTCTTCTAGCACAGGAATATGCACAATACACTTACTGTTCCAGAAGAGAGCACTGAACCCCAAGGAAGGTTTGTCCTATTATATACGGTTTTTTAAGGTTACCTAGAGGATGCATTTAACCAGAACATACCCTGGATGCCTTTTCCTGTGCCAATCAGTTGTGGGGCTGTGCTGGTTGGCTTTGGTACCCATGCCAGACTGAAACAGAATTGCAGGTCCCTTTACTGCTAGAGCAACCTCTGAGCAGACTTTCTGCTTCCAAGTGTGTGCCCTGAGTTACACCTGCAGAAGAGGATGGACATACCAGCATAAGACAGGGATGAATCTAACCCCTTGAGTTCCATAAAGTACTTTAAACAGTCTTCATAAAACCTTCCCTGGCAAATCAGTTCTAGTTACTTGGCTATGAGCATAGACCTATGAATTTAAAACTGGCTGAGTTGGACCATTAACCTCGGGTAATGATAAATGGCAATGCACTGAGTTGGGGATACATGTCCAGTGGGGTGCCACAAGGATCGATGCTAGTTCCAATGTTGTTTAACATCTTCATTAATGATCTGGAAGCAGGATTAAACAACACATTAATCACATTCAGAGATTATACCAGCCTGGGAGATGTTTCAAATACTATTGAGGATAGAGGTACAATACAAAGGAGGTCTAAAAAGGCTAGATATATGAACAGGATATTTTTTTTTTAAATGAGTCACCTTGGGAAGAGAAAAAGCAAGCTAATACATCCATGCAAACAAAATAGAACAGAACAATAGAGTGTGAGGGAGACTCTCAGAAAACAGCCATGTACAGCTAGAGCTGAGAGTAGACAGCAAAATTTGGAGGATTTGCAAGATATAGCTGTTACAAGACATGACTTTGCAGTGCAATACTGAGAGACAGAATGAATTGGGTCTGGATACACATAGGGATTATAGCACTGCTGAAACCACATTCAGGATACTTTATGGAGTCTTAGAACCTTAAGAGAATAAATATTTCACAAAATGGAGACTTTTTCACATAAGACCAACAAAATAAACAAAGGGCTTGTGTCAGGGTTCCCTCGCCACTCTGAACTCTGGAGCACAGATGTGGGGACATGCATGAAAGATCCCCTAAACTTATATTCCACCAGCTTAGGTTAAAAACTTCCCCAAGGCATAAAATACTTTCCTTGTCCTTGGACGGTATTGCTGCCAGCACCAAGTGATTTAAACAAACATTCAGGAAGGGGCCACTTGGAGCCCTATCCCCCCAAAATATCTCCCCAAGCCCCTTCACCCCCTTTCCTGGGGAGGCTTGAGAATAATATACCAACCAATAGGTTACCAAGGTGAGCACAGACCAGACTCTTGGGTTTATAGAATACTAAAAACCAATCAGGTTCTTAAAAGAAGAACTTTATTATAAAAAAAAAAAGTAAAAAAGTAAAAAAAAAAAAAAAGAAGCACCTCTGTAAAATCAGGATGGAAGGTAATTTTACAGGGTAATAAAAAGATTTAAAACACAGATGATCCCCCTCTAGGCTCAATTTTAAAGTTACAAAACAGGAATAAACCTCCCTTTTAGCATAGGGAAAATTCGCAAGCTAAAACAAAAGATACTCTAGAGCATTTCCTTGCTTAGTTACAATTTCTGTAATTTTAGAGGTATTATTTCAGGATCATTTTAGGAGATGTTTTTTTCCTGCCCTGGTCCCTCTCTCTCTCTGAGAGGGCACACAACAAAAGAGCACAAACAAAAACCTCCCCCCGCCAGATTTGAAAGTATCTTCTTTCCCCATTAGTCCTTCTTGTCAGGTGCCAACTTGGTTAATGGAACTGATTAACCTCTTACAGGTAAGTGATTCTGTAGCTCTGGCCAGGAGGAATTTGATGTTACTGCATATATAAAGGTTGTTACCCTTCCCTTTATATTTAAGACATGCCCCCACCTGGGTGCTGGGCAGCCTGTTGCACACTAGCTGTGATTTTTTTCCGGGGAGCTCTAGGAGAAAATAGAGTTAATAAGACACATGCACCTTTAGATATACTACTGACAATATTTCCCACATTTCAAGGATGCTTTTAACCAGTTGGTTCTGGGAAACTTTCATGGGAGAGTGCATCAGCCACTTTGTTAGAAGCTCCTGAAATGTGTTGTATTTCAAAATCAAAATCTTGGAGAGCTAAACTCCACCGAAGAAATTTCTTGTTATTTTCCTTTACGGTATGAAGCCACTTCAGCGCAGCATGGTCGGTTTTCAGGTGGAAATGCCGTCCCTAAACGTATGGGCGTAGCTTTTCCAGGGCGTACACAATGGCATGACATTCCTCTTCTGTGATTGACCAGTGGCCTTCCCTCTCAGACAGTTTTTTGCTGAGAAACACGACGGGATAGAATTCTTGATCCAGTCCTTCCTGCATTAAAACTGCTCCCACAACACGCTTGGACGCATTTGTCATAACCAGGAAAGCTTTGTCAAAGTCTGGGGCCCTTAGCACAGGGTCAGATATGAGTATCACTTTAAGATGGTTAAAGGCCTACTGACACTCTTCAGTCCACTGAATTCCATTTGGCTGTTTCTTTTTGGTCAGGTCTGTCAGTGGGGCAGCGATTTGGCTGTAGTGCAGTACAAATCACATGTAATATCCGGCCAAACCTAAGAAGGATTGGACCTGTTTCTTTGACTTTGGAACAGGTCACTTTTGGATAGCATTCACTTTGGCCTGTAGAGGGTTGATAGTTCCTTGACCCACCCGGTGCCCAAGATAAGTCACTCTGTTTAGGCCTATTTGACAGTTCTTAGCCTTAACAGTAAGTTCTGCCTCCCTTATGCTCTCGAAGACTTTTTGTAGATGCTCCAGCTGTTCTGCCCATGAATCAGAAAAGATGGCCACATCATCAAGGTAGGTGAGTGCATATTCTCCCAATCCCGCTAGGAGACTATCTACACATTTTTGGAAGGTGGTGGGTGCATTTCTCAGCCTGAAAGGGAGCACATTAAATTCATACAGCCCGACATGGGTGATGAAGGCTGACCTTTCCTTGGCGGATTCGTCTAGCGGTACTTGCCAGTACCCCTTGGTTAAGTCTAAGGTAGAGATGAACTGGGCACATCCCAGTTTCTCCAATAGCTCATCTGTGTGTGGCATTGGATAGTTGTCTGGGCAAGTTACAGCATTTAGCTTATGGTAGTCCATGCAAAAGCGTATTTCCCCATCTGGTTTGGGAACTAGAACCACTGGAGATGCCCATGCACTGCCAGAGGGGCGGATTACCCCCGTCTCTAGCATGTCCTGGATCTCTCATTCTATAGCAGTTTTGGCTTGAGGAACCACCCGGTAAGGTTGGGCTCTAACTGGGCGAGCATTACCTGTCGATGGAGTGGTATGCCCGTTCAGTCAGTCCTGGGGTGGCTGAGAACATTGGCGCGTAACTAGTACACAGCTCCTTGATCTGCGGTCGCGGCATACTTCCGAGGGTGATTGAGCGGTTCACCTCTTCCATGCCACCATCACTTTTCCCTTCATAGTAGACACCTTCAGGCCACTCAGCATCATCTCCTCTTTGGGTTGTAAGCGGACAAACCTTTAATTCTCTGGAATAAAAGGGCTTTAGCGAATTAACATGGTACACTTTAGGTTTGAGGTAGGGGATGCTATGATATAGTTAACCACTCCCAGGCACTCTTGGACCATGAATGGCCCTTCCCACGATGCTTCCATCTTATGGGCCTGGAGAGCCTTCAAGACCATGACCTGGTCCCCTACTTTGAAAGAACGCTCTCTGGCATGTTTATCATACCAGGCCTTTTGCTTTTCCTGAGCATCTTTTAGGTTTTCTCTAGCAAGGACTAAAGAGGTTTGGAGGGTGTTTTGTAGGTTGTTTACAAAGTCCAGAATGTTAGTTTATGGAGAAGGTGTAAACCCCTCCCATTGCTGCTTTATCAACTGTAATGGCCCCTTAACCTCGTGGCCATACACAAGTTCAAATGGTGAAAACCCTAAACCAGTCCTAATCATTGGAGTGCTCATTTATGAATTTACATATCAAGGCCCCCCAGAGTTCCATTAAACTTCTCCACCAGGCCATTTGTTTGATGGTGGTAAGGGGTGGCAACCCAGTGGTTCACCCCATGAGCTTCCCAAAGGCTTTTCATGGTTCCTGCCAGGAAATTAGTTCCCAAATCCATAAGGATGTCGGAGGGCCAACCTACCCTGGCAAAAATGTCTGCCAATGCCTGGCACACAATTTTAGCCCTGCTTCTGGCCATTGGGTGGCAAAATCCATGAAAGTCAGTAGGAGGGACTTGATGTTACTGCATACATAAAGGTTGTTACCAGTGGTGAGCTGCAGCCAGTTCGCACCGGTTTGCTAGAACCGGTTGTTAAATTTAGAAGCTCTTTTAGAACCGTTTTTTCCATGAGGGACAACCGGTTCTAAAAGGACTTCTAAATTTAACCTGCCAAAAGTGGCGCCTTAGGCGCCGACTCCCTGGGTGTTCCAGGGCTGGAGCACCCAAGGGGAAAATTTGGTGGGTGCAGAGCACCCACTGGCAGCTCCCCGCCCCACCCCCGGCCCCAGTTCACCGCACCTCCACTCCGCCTCTGCCTCTTCCCCTGAACACGCTGCCCCGCTCTGCTTCTCTGCCCCCCTGGCTTCCTGTGAATCAGCTGTTTGTGCAGGAAGCCGGGGCAGGCTGAGGAGCAAGCAGCGGCTTCCCGCTTATGCCCAGGGAGGCGGAGGTGAGCTGGGGGAGCGGGGGGGGGGGCGTGAGGAGGGCCGCCTGCGCCACAGCAGGTAACCCAGGGGGAGGTGAACGCAGGGGAACCGCTCCCCACCCAGCTCACCTCCGCCACCCTTGGCCTGAGTGTGAAGCCGCGGCCTGTTACTCAGCCCTCCCCGGCTTCTCGCCGAACAGCTGATTCATGGGAAGCTGGGGGGAGGGGGCACGGAGAAGCAGAGCAGGGCGGTGCGTTCAGGGGAGGAGGCAGAGGCGGAGCGGAGGTGAGCTGGGGCCAGGCCCGGGGTGGGGAGCTGCCGGTGGGGGCTCTGCACCCACCAATTTTCCCCATGGGTACTCCAGCCCCGGATCACCCAGGGAGTCGGCGCCTAAGACGCCACTTTTGATGTGATCAGTGGGGGAGCGGCTGCTCCTCTTGCTCCCCCCCAGCTACGCTTTCCCATCCCTAGGAGCCAGAGGGACCTGCCGGATGCTTCCTGGGAGCTGCCCATGTAAGCACTGCTGGGACTCCCCACCTCACCCCCTGGCAGGTGCCTCTGGCTCTTAGCGGTGGGGTGGGCACCCACTACTGTGGCCCACGAGACCCTCCTGCCCAGTTCTGGTGGCAGTCAGGGGACAGGGGAGGGGGGGTGGATGGGGCAGGGTCCTGGGCAGGGAGGCATCAAGGAACTTGGGGGTTTGGATGGGGCAGTAGTACCGGGGGATAGGGGTGGGCAATGACCCCCTCGTGGGGTGAGGAGGGAACCCGTTGTTAAGATTTTGGCAGCTGATTACTGGTTGTTACCCTTCCTTTTCTATTTATGACAGCTTGGAAGACTGACTCATGAAAAAAACTTTAAGAGAACTATCTGGGCCAGATCCTCAAGTGGTGTAAATCAGTATAGTCCTATTAAATTCAGTGACGATATAGTGGCTCACACACACCAGTGATGGGTATGGCCCATTATGTGGAATATGTTTTAGCAACAAACTATCAAGGTCATGCTAGCCATCTACAAGGATTTGGAAGGCTTGACTATCAAAGAAGGAAATAAATTGTTCAGCATGGTACAAATATAACTAGGGATAATGGGATAGGATGGATTAGCCAAATTATGATGAAGACAGGAACTCCACTGAGTTTACTCTCCCCTCCATCTCTCCCTCTCTGCACTTTCAGTAGTGCTGCAGTCCAAACTCAGGCAAAACTCCCTTTGCAATCATTGGAACTGATTCTGCAATCTTTGATTACAGTGATATTTTTGCCTTTAGACAAGTACAGATCTACGGAGTTTGGGCCTTTTGTTAAGAAAGAAAATAGAGATAGAAGGGTTGGCGTTTATAAGGAAATAGTATGAATCCTAGATGTTATGGAACTCTGTCTGATATATCTGTGATGGTGTTATGATTTTTATATGTCAGTGTAATTTTGCATTATATTAGTTTACATAAACAGAAACCTGTAAATCCATAGCCATTAATGTGATAAACATTAAAGCAAACTACAGTGTCTTTAACGATGTCATGTAATGTATATTTATTCACCACAGATAGTTTTTCTTTGAAATTTGTTCATAAAGGCCAAATATACTCACTATGCAGAGCTTCAAATACAGGTCTGAAATACTAGGAAATGTAAGCATATTCAAAAATATCCAAACTCAGTGGGAACCCTTTGCTCCATTTTAAATAGACAGATTTGAATAGTGGTATCATGTTTCACTTTGAAATATCAGGTAGAGCAGTTTTACAGTCTTTGGTTTTTCATGTTAATTTTTTTGTGTGGAAATGAAGACCCAAGAAAAAAATAGGGACTTAACCTACTGTACATCACAGACTGTCTGGAGTTCCCACAAGTACAGCACTGCAATGTAAATCAACCCAATATGTTTAGTGTTCAAGAGTCTATCTTCTTTCTAAATTTTATATTGTGCCAGGCTTTTTTAACATTTTCTGTATTTTTGTACTGTTTGTCTTTATCTCCTAGTCCAAATAAGTACTGTGGATAGGAACTGGTATGATTCCATGGTATACAAGGAGAACATGAACAGACCTTGAAGAGATCCTTTTCACAAAGGAGCACAACTCCACATAGACTCAATCTATCCAGAGCACAGTATTTGTTTTAGGAATAAGAAACAACCATAAAGAGGATTTGCCTCAAAATGTGAAGGGTGGAAAAAACAGAAATCTCCCTGGGTGTATTCTGCCCTGGATGCATTCTGTTCTGACACTTTAAAAATAGTCAAAGTGAAATGAGGGCATTACCACATCTCCTTCATGATGTGATCCTGGGGGGATGTGGATTTGCAGTTCATTGGTACCTTTAGTTCAAAGGACTCCATGATATTCACCTTTTAATCTTTCTAGGTAAAAAGAAAGACTTACACCATCAGTTCTACAAAAAAGGGAAAACTGGGGCTTTGTAGAAAAATAAGCTGCTTTGTTCTTCTCTGCCTGTGGAGAGAAGGGGGCCTAAGGGTATGTCTCCACGGCAATTAAGCAGCCATTCCTGGCCCCTGTCAGCTGATTCATGCTTGCAGGGCTTGGGCTATGAGTCTCTTTAATTGCAATGTAGATGCTGGAACCTGGGCTCTGGGACCCTCCACCCTCATGGAGGGGATTCCTCCAGGTAGCACTCATCTGGTGAATATTTTACCTCTATTTTCCATATTTGTTGAGGTGGCTACATAGTCTTGGAAGGTGGAGTTTATCAACAATGCCTACTTTGAAGGCGACAATGCTAAAAATGCTATCCCTTTCAACTCAGAGAGCAGAGCTCTAAATGTTGAAAGCATCACATGCTGGAGCACATACTTCAGTGGCAATTCATCCAACATACCTACTATATGGGAAACTATAATGATACCAGGGAAGTTCTTTGACCAGTTCATACCTATGCTCTTGTACAGTGAATCAATGAAGATGTTTGCTATTACTGGCCCCAATCCTGTGAAGACTTATACAGGAGCTTAACTTTATGCAAAATGAGTAGTCCCACTGGCCAAAATTTTCAGAAAGAGGACCTAAAGTTGGGCTCTTAAATCCATATATAGGCACTTAAACGTGGGATTTACAAAAGCACCTTAATGCTTTAGGAACATAGACCCTATTGTAGTCAATGTACATATTAGTGTCATGCATAACAAATAGTCCTGTTTGGAAGCCAATCTGGGTCTTCACTTCCTCAGAATTTGGAATCTCTGGATCTGGGGATTTGGTTGGCACTCAATTCTAATAATAAATAGCAATAACAATAATTAATAATAAAAAAATTTCATAGAAAACACAAAGTTCCCTACTAAAGTAATCGGTAAATAAATCAGGGCTTGGTATCAGTGAATCTCCCTAATATTGAAAGATATTTTTTTCTCCTGAAAAAAATATTACTGAAGCTGAACTTTAAATTCTAGCTAGCAAGTTTGCATGGGATGCAATTAATTTTAACAGCAGTGAGATTATTTTAATTAAAGGATTTTTCTACTAACTAAATGAAGTGTCTAACACGCCCAATCAATTCCTGCCAATATGATTGCTCTACTCACAAGGCAAGATAGTATTTAATTAGAGGAAGCTTCTTCAAGGACAATTGGTCTACTGTGTACAACTTGAGAAAGAGCTGACATGGACTGTTTCTTTTTAGTGTCATAATCTGTGTTAGTTATGTGTATTATTATGTATAAAATTGTATCCAACTGTCACTGTGGAGAATGGCTTGCACAGCAAAAGAAAACATAAATTGTAGGATGAAATCAAAAGTAGAAAAGACATGGCTGAGAATATGTTTAAACTATTAACTAAAGAACATCTGTGTCTAATTTTATCCTTTTTGATTCTTTCCTTTTAATCACATGATTAGTAGTACACATAGCTACAACACAGATATACTTATTTTTTGGAGTTAATTAACCAACATGTATAAGCAAATACCAATCCAATTTCAATTAACAAAATACAGTTAAGTGTTGGCACTGATGAGCTGTCAAAGCTAATTCATTATAAAATTAAAATACAGAACATGACCAGTAGTTAGTGAAGGCAATTGTGTACAGGGACTGAAGGCCACAGGCAACAGACAGTACAAACCTTTAAACATATTTGCATAATTTCGTACGACTGAGTCAAATTTAAAATATCCATTACTTACTGCTTCTAATGGGAAGACCAAAAAAAAAAAAAAATCACACTTGGAAGTAGGAAGGCTTGCTAGTCATTTCTTATTTAGCTAACTAGCTAAATAATAATAAAAAACCCTGAGACAATACTGTAAGATAGCATCTGTATGTGTAGGTGTAGATTGGCTCTTTAAAAAAGTTTTCTTTTAAAACTATGTTAACTTATTTTAATGTTATAACTCCTATGACAGGATCGGGGAGCACTGGGTAAAACTTTCAACCCTAACCACTCAGTTATGGAGTCACTTGTACTTTCTCTCTGCCTTAGTACATATTCAATTGTTTATACAAAGTGGAACAACTACCAGAGGAGACATTGTGAGAGACCTGCCCTGGAACAGCCCATTGGCTAGGGCACTCTCCTGGGAGATGAGTATCTATCTAATTGCTACATCAGGCAGTAGGGGGAGTTAAAACTCAGAGCTCCCATATCTTGGGTGCGTTGTCTGACCAATGGGCGAAATATTATAAGAGAGGGCAACACCTCCTCTTTATCAGGTTTTTTTTGTTGTTGTTGTTGTTGTTTTTGTTTTTTAAAGGGCTGATCTGGTTTTGGCACCTAACTCCTGGAGAAGGTTCACAGCTCTCAATCATGAGGGTATGTCTACACTACGGAATAAGGTCAAATCTATAGAAGTCGTTTTTTTAGAAATCGGTTTTATATATTCGAGTGTGTGTGTCCCCACAGAAAATGCTCTAAGTGCATTAAGTGCATTAACTCGGCGGAGTGCTTCCACAGTACCGAGGCTAGAGTCGACTTCCAGAGCGTTGCACTGTGGATAGCTATCCCACAGTTCCCGCAGTCTCCGCTGCCCATTGGCATTCTGGGTTGAGATCCCAATGCCTGATGGGGCTAAAACATTGTTGCGGGTGGTTCTGGGTACATATTGTCAGGCCCCCCTTCCCTCCCTCCCTCCATGAAAGCAAGGGCAGACAATCGTTTCGCACCTTTTTTCCTGAGTTACCTGTGCAGACGCCATACCACGGCAAGCATGGAGCCTGCTCAGGTAACCGTCACCGTATGTCTCCTGGGTGCTGGCAGACGCAGTGCGGCATTGCTACACAGTAGCAGCAACCCATTGCCTTCTGGCAGCAGACGGTGCAGTACGACTGGTAGCCGTCCTCATCGTGTCCGAAGTGCTCCTGGCCACGTCGGCTGGGAGCGCCTGGGCAGACATGGGCGCATGGACTAAATTTGGAGTGACTTGACCAGGTCATTCTCTTTAGTCCTGCAGTCAGTCCTATTGAACCGTCTTATGGTGAGCAGGCAGGCAATATGGATTGCTAGCAGTCATACTGTACCATCTTCTGCGATGGCTAGCAGTCGTACTGTACCATCTTCTGCTGAGCAGCCATGAGATGTGGATGGCATGCAGTCCTTCTGCACCGTCTGCTGCCAGCCAAAGATGTAAAAGATAGATGGAATGGATCAAAACAAGAAATAGACCAGATTTGTTTTGTACTCATTTGCCTCCTCCCCCGTCTAGGGGACTCATTCCTCTAGGTCACACGGCAGGCACTCACAGAGAAGGTGCAGCGAGGTAAATCTAGCCATGTATCAATCAGAGGCCAGGCTAACCTCCTTGTTCCAATAAAAACAATAACTTAGGTGCACCATTTCTTATTGGAACCCTCCGTGAAGTCCTGCCTGAAATACTCCTTGATGTAAAACCACCCCCTTTGTTGATTTTAGCTCCCTGAAGCCAACCCTGTAAGCCGTGTCGTCAGTCGCCCCTCCCTCCGTCAGAGCAACGGCAGACAATCGTTCCGCGCCTTTTTTCTGTGCGGACGCCATACTAAGGCAAGCATGGAGGCCGCTCAGCTCACTTTGGCAATTAGGAGCACATTAAACACCACACGCATTATCCAGCAGTATATGCAGCACCAGAACCTGGCAAAGCAATACCGGGCGAGGAGGCGATGTCAGCGCGGTCACGTGAGTGATCAGGACATGGACACAGATTTCTCTGAAAGCATGGGCCCTGACAATGCATGCATCATGGTGCTAATGGGGCAGGTTCATGCTGTGGAACGCCGATTCTGGGCTTGGGAAACAAGCACAGACTGGTGGGACCGCATAGTGTTGCAGGTCTGGGACGATTCCCAGTGGCTGCGAAACTTTCGCATGCGTAAGGGCACTTTCATGGAACTTTGTGACTTGCTTTCCCCTGCCCTGAGGCGCATGAATACGAAGATGAGAGCAGCCTTCACAGTTGAGAAGAGAGTGGCGATAGCCCTGTGGAAGCTTGCAACGCCAGACAGCTACTGGTCAGTTGGGAATCAATTTGGAGTGGGCAAATCTACTGTTGGGGCTGCTGTGATGCAAGTAGCCCACGCAATCAAAGATCTGCTGATATCAAGGGTAGTGACCCTGGGAAATGTGCAGGTCATAGTGGATGGCTTTGCTGCAATGGAATTCCCTAACTGTGGTGGGGCCATAGACGAAACCCATATCCCTACCTTGGCACCGGAGCACCAAGCCACCGAGTACATAAACCGCAAGGGGTACTTTTCAATAGTGCTGCAAGCTCTGGTGGATCACAAGGGACGTTTCACCAACATCAACGTGGGATGGCCGGGAAAGGTACATGACGCTCGCATCTTCAGGAACTCTGGTCTGTTTCAAAAGCTGCAGGAAGGAACTTTATTCCCAGACCAGAAAATAACTGTTGGGGATGTTGAAATGCCTATATGTGTCCTTGGGGACCCAGACTACCCCTTAATGCCATGGCTTATGAAGCCGTACACAGGCAGCCTGGACAGTAGTCAGGAGCTGTTCAACTACAGGCTGAGCAAGTGCAGAATGGTGGTAGAATGTGCATTTGGACGTTTAAAGGCACGCTGGCGCAGTTTACTGACTCACTTAGACCTCAGCGAAACCAATATTCCCACTGTTATTACTGCTTGCTGTGTGCTCCACAATATCTGTGAGAGCAAGGGAGAGACGTTTATGGCTGGGTGGGAGGTTGAGGCAAATCGCCTGGCTGCTGGTTACGCGCAGCCAGACACCAGGGCAGTTAGAAGAGCACAGGAGGGCGCGGTACGCATCAGAGAAGCTTTGAAAACCAGTTTCATGACTGGCCAGGCTACGGTGTGAAAGTTCTGTGTGTTTCTCCTTGGTGAAACCCCCCGCCCCTTGGTTCACTCTACTTCCCTGTAAGCTAACCACCCTCCCCTCCTCCCTTCGATCACCGCTTGCAGAGGCAATAAAGTCATTGTTGCTTCACATTCATGCATTCTTTATTCATTCATCACACAAATAGGGGGATGACTACCAAGGTAGCCCAGGAGGGGTGGTGGAGGAGGGAAGGAAAATGCCACACAGCACTTTAAAAGTTTACAACTTTAAAATTTATTGAATGCCAGCCTTCTTTTTTTTTGGGCAATCCTCTGTGGCGGAGTGGCTGGTTGGCCGGTGCCCCCCCCCCCCCACCGCGTTCTTGGGCATCTGGGTGTGGAGGCTATGGAACTTGGGGAGGAGGGCGGTTGGTTACACAGGGGCTGTAGTGGCAGTCTGTGCTCCAGCTGCCTTTGCTGCAGCTCAACCATACACTGGAGCATACTGGTTTGGTCCTCCAGCAGCCTCAGCATTGAATCCTGCCTCCTCTCATCACGCTGCCGCCACATTTGAGCTTCAGCCCTGTCTTCAGCCCGCCACTTACTCTCTTCAGCCCGCCACCTCTCCTTCCGGTCATTTTGTGCTTTCCTGCACTCTGACATTATTTGCCTCCACGCATTCGTCTGTGCTCTGTCAGTGTGGGAGGACAGCAGAACATTTCATCTCGAGTGCGTTTTTTTTTCTTTCTAAGCTTCACTAGCCTCTGGGAAGGAGAAGATCCTGTGATCATTGAAACACATGCAGCTGGTGGAGAAAAAAAAAGGGACAGCGTAAATTTAAATTTCCTAATTTAAAAAGACACATTTTATAAAACAGTGGCTACACTCTTTCAGGGTAAATCTTGCTGTTAACATTACATACATAGCACATGTGCTTTCATTACAAGGTCTCATTTTGCCTCCCCCCACCGCGTGGCTACCCCCTCAACCATCTTCCCTCCCTGTGGCTAACAGCGGGGAACATTTCTGTTTAGCCACAGGCAAACAGCCCAGCAGGAATGGGCTCCTCTGAGTGTCCCCTGAAGAAAAGCACTCTATTTCAACCAGGTGACCATGAATTATATCTCACTCTCCTGAGGATAACACAGAGAGATAAAGAACGGATGTTGTTTGAATGCCAGCAAACATACACTGCAATGCTTTGTTGTACAATGGTTCCCGAGTACGTGTTACTGGCCTGGAGTGGTAAAGTGTCCTACCATGAAGGACGCAATAAGGCTGCCCTCCCCAGAAACCTTTTGCAAAGGCTTTGGGAGTGCATCCAGGAGAGCCGCGAATGCCAGGGCAAAGTAATCCTTTCACATGCTTGCTTTTAAACCATGTATAGTATTTTAAAAGGTACACTCACCGGAGGTCCCTTCTCCGCCTGCTGGGTCCAGGAGGCAGCCTTGGGTGGGTTTGAGGGGTACTGGCTCCATGTCCAAGGTGAGAAACAGTTCCTGGCTGTCGGGAAAACCGGTTTCTCCACTTGCTTGCTGTGAGCTATCTACAACCTCATCATCATCATCATCTTCTTCGTCCCCAAAACCTGCTTCTGTATTGCCTCCATCTCCATTGAAGGAGTCAAACAACATGGCTGGGGTAGTGGTGGCTGAACCCCCTAAAATGGCATGCAGCTCATCATAGAAGCGGCATGTTTGGGGCTCTGACCCGGAGCGGCCGTTCGCCTCTATGGTTTTCTGGTAGGCTTGCCTCAGCTCCTTCAGTTTCACGCGGCACTACTTTGGGTCCCTGTTATGGCCTCTGTCCTTCATGCCCTGGGAGATTTTGACAAAGGTTTTGGCATTTCGAAAACTGGAACGGAGTTCTGATAGCACGGATTCCTCTCCCCATACAGCGATCAGATCCCATACCTCCCGTTCGGTCCATGCTGGAGCTCTTTTGCGATTCTGGGACTCCATCATGGTCACCTCTGCTGATGAGCTCTGCATGGTCACCTGCAGCTTGCCATGCTGGCCAAACAGGAAATGAGATTCAAAAGTTCGCGGTTCTTTTCCTGTCTACCTGGCCAGTGCATCTGAGTTGAGAGTGCTGTCCAGAGCGGTCACAATGGAGCACTCTGGGATAGCTCCCGGAGGCCAATACCGTCAAATTGTGTCCACAGTACCCCAAATTCGAGCCGGCAAGGCCGATTTAAGCGCTAATCCACTTGTCAGGGGTGGAGTAAGGAAATCGATTTTAAGAGCCCTTTAAGTCGAAATAAAGGGCTTCATCGTGTGGACGGGTGCAGGTTTACATTGATTTAATGCTGCTAAATTCGACCTAAAGTCCTAGTGTAGACCAGGGCTGAGTGGACATAGGCACCTATCTCTCTTTGAGGGATAGAGCTGGCTTGTTGAGGTGGGTCTCTGCTTGAATGCCGGCCTTTGTGAATCTTTGTGAATTTATGGAGAGTGCCTAACACTCTCCATAAATGGTATAGGGAGCCTGGACATCTAACTCAGGACTGTGAATTTGACTGGATGACTAGGAGCCTATGAGTTCACACTGCAACATTCAGCATTACAGCATTAAATCCCTTATGTGAATCTAGCCCTTAGTGGGTAAAATTTTCCAAAAAAGTTGTCTCCTACCCCATACACAAGTGTTAACTCAAGCTTTACTTTCCCCCTCCGCTTCACAGTTACACATGGGCTGCTCTAAGAAGCTTTGCCAGAGAGAAAGATGGAGGAGAATGCCTGTGCAGAAGTGTTGTATTAATACAGAGGTCGAAAGAGTTAAAGGGGTTTACATAACCCAGTCACTGCCCAACATTAAACAGTATTAAACAAGGTTCAGGGTTTGGTATGCAGAGACCTCAGCCTGCTTCGAACCATGGCAAACACACGATTAAAAATCCTTTAAACTTTTTATTACAGACACAGTAAAGAAGGAAAAACAGTGAAAATATTAGTAATGTAACGTTTTAAATAATGATTTCATGTTAACAATGTTTCTTATTCCATTTCCCTTTAGCAGGAGAGATATTTAAAAGGAGCTCCCGTCCCCCGCACCCTTGCTTGATGATCTCTTAAATGGTGTAAAAAATGGCAATAACCATTGTGATAAGTGAAATGGGGGAGGGGTAGCTCCCTTTTATGGACATCCAGCCAGCCAATAGCTATAAAATCCCTCTTAGTAGCTGTTCACTAATTGTTCTACCTGTAGAGGGTTAAAAAGTCTCACTGCTATGCATAAATAAAAGGAATTGAGTGGGCATCTGGCCAAAAGAGCCAATGGGAAGGCTAGAACTTTTTAAAATTGAAACAAAGACTCCCCTTTTGTCTGTCTGTTGTTGTTCTCCCAGGGAGAGGGGACAGGGCAGCAGCTATGCTGGAAGAAGCTTGGGCCAGGTATGAAAAAATGATCATCATCATACCTAGAAACTACTAATTTAAAACTCCAGATATGTAAGTAGATCAGGAAATGTCTGGGAAGGTGCGATTAGGTTTATTCGTTATGGCTTGTGGATTCCTCTGTGCTAACCCCAGGTGCTTTGTTTTGCTTGTAACCTTAAAGCTGCACCTCAAGAAAGTTATTCTTGGTGTGTAATACTTGTACTTGGTCTTTTAAAAATCTAGCAATGGCCTGAGTAACCTGATGTATTTTCTCTCTTTTTTTATTAATAAAATTTACTTTTAAGAACAGAATTGGATTTTTTTTTTAAGAGGTTTGTGCACATGTTGTTTAATTAGCTGGTGGCTCTCTCAGCTCTTCCCCGGATGGTGTGTGTGAAAGGGCTTGCGGATACCCCACAGGAAGGAATTCCCAAGTGTGCCTTCCTGGGCTCTCACAGAATCATAGAATATCAGGGTTGGAAGGGACCTCAGGAGGTCATCTAGTCCACCCCCCTGCTCAAAGCAGGACCAATCCCCAACTAAATCATCCCAGCCAGGGCTTTGTTAAGCCTGACCTTAAAAACGTCTAAGGAAGGAGATTCCACCACCTCCCTAGGTAATGCATTCCAGTGTTTTACCACCCTCCTAGTGAAAAAGTTTTTCCTAATATCCAACCTAAACCTCCCCCACTGCAACTTGAAACCATTACTCCTCGTTCTGTCATCTGCTACCACTGAGAACAGTCTAGATCCATCCTCTTTGGAACCCCCTTTCAAGTACTTGAAAGCAGCTATCAAATCCCCCCTCATTTTTCTCTTCTGCAGACTAAACAATCCCAGTTCCCTCAGCCTCTCCTCATAAGTCATGTGTTCCAGTCCCCTAATCATTTTTGTTGCCCTCCGCTGGATGTTTTCCTGCTTCATCTCAATTTACAACCAGCAAAATTAATTATACAGCAGACAGAAACAATCACAGAACCACACAGAGATTATACAGACAAACAATAGGGAAAAGGGGACTACAATGGTAGAACTACACAGAAATGAGGATTTCACATCCCAGCTATTGATAAGTGAGTTCTTGCCAGACAGGATGCTATCAAACTAAGTTTCCTTTTACATCCTCTAGGCTCTTCCCTTTCTCTGGAGGTGATAGGCACTCTCAGGACAGGACTGTATTCCTAACAGCCCAATAACACCTTATTTCAATGTGACTAGTTTGGAATGTGAGGATGTGACCGTTCGCTTCCCAACTTACGGCTTCCTCTGCTGCTTAGCCAAAGGCCTTAGCCTAAGAACAGGGCCTCAGGCTGTCACAGTGAGAGAATGCCCTTACACTAGCAGACAGTGATTTTGATTCTTTTATATCTCTATAACTAGCTAAGTGATAAGAATACACCTAAATTCTTTGAGTATAGGCCTTTACAGATAGGCCTAAATATCTATATCCTAACACTGACCTTCATGGATTTTGCCACCCAATGGCCGGAAGCAGTAGCTCTCAGCAACACCAGGGCTAAAAGTGTGAGCCAGGCATTGGCAGACATTTTTGCCAGGGTAGGTTGGCTCTCCGACATCCTTAGAATTCAGGAACTAACTTCCTGGCAGGGACCATGAAAAGTCTTGGGGAAGCTAATGGGGTGAACCACTTGGTTGCTACCCTTTACCACCATCAAATGAATGGCCTAGTGGAGAACTTTAATGGGATTTTGGGGCCATGACACATAAAATCATGAATGAACACTTCAGTGATTAGGACCTAGAGTTACAGTAATTGGGGTTTTCACCCTTTGAACTCATTTATGGCCAGGAAGTAAAGGGGTCATTACAGTTGGTGAAGCAGCAATGGGAGGGGGTACATCTTCTCCATAAGCTTACGTTTTGGATTTTGTAACCAACCTGCAAAACACCCTTAAAGACTCTCTAGACCTTGCTCGAGAAAACCTACAGGATGCTCAACAAGAGCAAAAGGCCTGATATGATAAACATGCCAGAGAGCGTTCCTTCAGAGTAGGTGGCCAAATCATGGTCCTGAAAGCACTCCAGCCCAATAAGATGGAAGTGTCATTGGAGGGGACATTTATGGTCTGAGAGGATCTGTAAATTACCTCATAGCATTCCCAGACCAGACTCTAAAACCTAAAGTATACCATGTTAATACCATGTTAATTTTCTAAAGCCCTTTTATTCCTGAGAAATCAAGGTTCTCCAGTTTACAGCCCAGGAGAGAGATAACTCTGAGTGGCCTGAAGAAGTCTACTATGAAGGGAAAAGCAATGGTGGCGTAGAAGAGGTGAGCCTTTCCATAATCCTTGGGTATAAGCAGGGATAGCAAATCCAGGAACTGTGCACTAGCTTCGGACAGTGTTTTCAGACACCCCAGGAGGGACAGAACGGATGTACCACTCCATTGAGACAGGTAATGCTCACCCAATTAGAGCCCAACCAACTGGATGGATCCTCAAATCAAAACAGCAATAGAAAGGGAGATCAAGCGTATGTTACAGATGGGTGTAAACTGCCCCTCTGAGAGTGCATGGGCCTCTCCAGTGGTTCTGGTTCCCAAACCAGATGGGGAAATCCGCTTTTACATGGACTACCATAAGCTAAATGCTGTAACTCACCCAGAGACCTATCCAATGCCATGCACAGATGAGCTACGGGAGAATCTGGGACGTGCCCAATTCATCCCCACCTGAGACTTAACTAAGGGGTACTGGCAAGTGCTGCTAGATGACCCAGACAAGGAAAGGTCAGCCTTCATCATCCATGTAGGGCTGTATGAATTTAATGTGCTCCCTTTCAGACTGCAAAATCCACCCGCCACCTTCCAGAGACTGCTAGATAACCTTCTTGCTGTATTTGGGGAATTTGCAGTCGCCTACCTTGACAATGTGGCCATATTCTAAGATTCATGGGCAGAACACCTGAAACACCTCTAAGCTGTCTTGCAGTGCATAAGGGAGGCAGGATTAACCTTTAAGGCCAAAAAAAGTCAAATAGGCCTAAACAGGATAACGTACTTTGGACACCAGGTGGTATCAACCCCCTACAGGCTAAAGTAAATGCTATCCAAAATTGGCCTGTCCCTAAGTTAAAGAAGCATGTCCAATCCTTCTTGGGCTTTGTCGGGTATTACAGATTATTTGTACCACACTACAGCCAAATTGCCACCCCACTGACAGACCTAACCAGGGAAAAACTACCAAATGCAGTGGTCTGAGAAGTGTCAGGAAGCCTTTAACCAGCTTAAGGTGGCCCTTATGTCTGACCCTGTACTGTGGTTATGACTTCGACCAACCTTTCGTCATAACCACAAATGAGTCCGAACATGGTGTAGAAGCAGTTCTAATACAGGAAGGACCAGATCAACAATTCCTTCCTGTCATGTTTATCAGCAAAAAAACTTTCTTAGAGGGAAAGCCATTAGTCAGTCTTGGAAAAAGAATGTTACATTGTGTATGCTCTGGAGAAACTGTGCCAATACATTTGGGGATGGTGTTTCCACCTGCACACTGACCATATTGCACTGAAGTGGCTTCACACAGTCAAAGAGACTAACAAAAAAATCTTCTTTGGTGGAGTTTAGCTCTTCAAGACTTTGATTTTGAAATACAACACATTTCAGGAGCCTCTAACAAAGTGGCTGATGCACTCTCCTGGGAAGGTTTCCCAGAATCAGCTGGTAAAAATTTCTCTGTATTCTAAGTCGTAGTCTTTAAAATGTGGAAAATACTGTTTAGTTGTTCATGTAATTAGTAGCAAAATTAGAGGTGCATGTATCGTATTAACTCTGTTTTCCTAAACCTCCAGGAAGAAATCCCAGCTGGTGTGGACCTGATCTGAACCAGACTGGCCAACACCGTCTGTGATTTATGGGGCATGTGATAAATGAAGGCGGGGAGAAGCTCCCTTTTATGGACATCCACCCAGCCAGTAGCTATAAAATTCCTCTTATTAGCTGTTCTCTAATTGCTCTACCTGTAAAGGGTTAAAAAGTCTCACTGCTATGCATACATAAAAGGAAGTGAGTGGGCACCTGGTCAAAAGAGGCAATGGGAAGGCTAGAACTTTTTAAAATTGAAACAAGACTCCTCTTTTGTCTATCTGTTGTTGTTCTCCCGGGGAGAGGCAGACATGGCTTGTGGATTCCTCTGTGCTAACCCCAGGTGCTTTTGTTTTGCTTGTAACCCTTAAGCTGGACCTCGAGAAACCTATTTTTGGTCTTAACCCTTGTAGTTGTTCTTTTTAAATCTAGCAATAACCTGAGTTCCCAGATGTATTTACTTTTTTTTTTAATAAAAATTAATGCTTTTTAAGAATGGGATTGGATTTTTGTGTCTTAAGAGGTTTGTGCATCTGTTGTTTATTTAGCTGGTGGCAACAGTGGATTTCCTTTGTTTGTTTTCTTTCTCAACTCTTCCCGTGGGAGGGCGAGGGAGAGCTTGAGGGTACTCCACATGAAGGCATTCTCAAGTGCACCTTCCTGGGCTCTCAAAGGGGTTCTGCATTTGGATGGTGGCAGCATCTACCAATCCAAGGTCTTATTTGTTTGGACTAATTTAGTCTCTCTGCGTCTCTTGCACCTGTTTATAACATTCTTATTGGAAGCAACTTAACTTCCTTTTTATTGACATTTGTTATTTTATGTTATTGTGACATTTTATGAGCTTCCATATACTTTTTACAATTGAGCTTACAATTAAAGTAAATTTATAAGCCCAATTATCACAATATAATGCTTCCATTTTATGAACCAATTCTGGGATTAGACATTGGTTCATAAAATCACAATCACAATTACAAACAAAAAATCTTATTTTAGTTGAAGCTTATAAAGGAAAGGGGTGGTGGGAAATACTTGGTTAAAATATATTATGTGATACACTAGCAACAAATATCTCCAATGGCCAGTGATGGGACTCTAGATGGGGAGGGCTCCTAGTTACTACAGAGAATTATTTGCCAGGGATTTTGCTGGTGAGTCTTGCCCACATGCTCAGGGTCTAACTGGATTTCCATATTTGGTATTGGGAAGAAAGTTTTCCATGGGTCAGATTGGCAGTAACCCTGGGGGTTTTCGCCTTCTTGTGCAGCATATGTAAAGGCTCACTTACAGGTTTAAACTGGAGTAAATGGTGGATTTTCTGTAACTTTAAGTATTTAAATCATGATTTGAGGACTTCAGTAACTGAGACAGAGGTTAGGGATCTATTGCAAGAGTGGGTAGGTGAGGTTCTGTACCCTGCAATGTGCAAGAGGTCAGAATAGATGATCATGATGGTCCTTTATGGTCTTAAAGTCTTTGAGTTTGCACATTTCTTATCCCAAAACTGGGATTTACACATTTTACTTGATTACATATTACACAAATTACAATTAAGCATTTCAAATGTTAACAAAGCTTAAGAACTTACAACTCACTTCATCTGTAGCTAAAACAAAACTCAAAACTGCTGCTGTTATATGTTCGTGTGATGTTTAAGAGCAAACCAGCTCGTATCACTTCTTTGGCTGCCTTCCCAGAGTATGCAAAGACGGAAAAACTTCTGCTCTCTTTTGCCGCTTACATAGTTAAAGTTGTACATTCATGCAAACCATGACAATTTTATGCATTTGTGATTAAGCTTGGTGATTTGGAGAAAAACTTTAGCCCTGGCTGTATTTTCCACTGAATGCATCCGATGAAGTGAGCTGTAGCTCATGAAAGCTTATGCTCAAATAAATTTGTTAGTCTCTAAGGTGCCACAAGTACTCCTTTTCTTTTAGCCCTGATGACATTCTTACCCAAGTGTATTGCTTTCTTTAAAAAGAAGCAACAAAATGGATGTTCTTTTGGAACCACTTTTGATCTGTGAGCCATTTGCAACTCCGAAAGATGGCAAAAACAACAAGGAAAAAACATTAAAACAAAACAAGAGAAAAAAATTGCAAAAGCAAAACAATCAGAAAAAAAATCACTGAAAAAGTTTGATGTTGCAAGAGCTCTTGGTACTGATAGTTTCAGACTTAGTTAAAACTTAATGGTAGCAGCCCTGAGTTAAGCTGCTGTCTTGTTAATAAGAAGATTATCCAAGATTTTATTTCAGTAAAAGACTGTATTAGTAACTTAACATTCAGCAATGTAAAACTTCATTTTTAACAATTTTGCTTTTTTTCTAAAAATATACCTTTACATTAAACCTTCAAAATTATTACCCATCACAGAAATGACAACCATAAACATTAAAAAAAAAGAAAAGAAACGAAGCACTTGTTAAAAGACATTAAAAAAATAATATAACTAGTAGTATTGCTATTTTATTTCTCCTAAGTCAGCCCATCTGCTTACCAAGGACCTCCAGAAAAAGAAGTATAAAAGAGCATCAAGTTTTTATTTTTCCTTCAAATGCCTGGTCCATATCTAAGCTCTACAAAAATAATAAAAAACAACAACAATCACAATCCCTATCCACCAAGAGAAATAACCAGTTTCCTTTTCACCAGAATGTGGGTATATATTAGGAATATGTTTATGTACGTTGCTGAATAAGGGCCTAGAACTTGCTTGCGTTATTCAAGTCTCCCCATGAACTTCTCCCAACTACTTGGTTTTAACACTGTACATTCTTTTATACCTTACTGCTCTTTTTATGCACTTACATCTGTTACCTTGTATGACTTACTGCTGCTCTCCCCTTTCTCCTCATCCCCTCTCCACTCCCTCTCTGTCAGCCAATAACTCACAATTTTAAGAGAGTTAATTTCAAAGCAACTCTGTTAGATCAATAGCAGATGTCAGTACTCAACACTATTGAAAACCAGGCCTGTTTTTTATGCACTGATATATGGGGTTTAGATGCCTAATTACAGGCACACTAGGGTTCCTCACCCACCAGGATTGTCCTGGAGTCTCCAGGAATTAAAGATTAAGCGGGCTAGCAAGATATTAACAAAATTAATCACAATTAATCGCTCGATTAATCACGCTGTTAAACAATAATAGAATATCATTTATTTAAATATTTTGGATGTTTTCTACATTTTTGAATATATTGATTTAAATTACAACACAGAATACAAAGTGTACAGTGCTCACTTTATTTTTGATTACAAGTATTTGCACTGTAAAAAACAAAAGAAATAGTATTTTTTTCAATACACCTCATAAAAGTACTGTAGTGCAATTCTTGTCATGAAATTTGAACTTACAAGTATAGAATTATGTACAACCCCTCGCCCATCTAGATTTGCAAGTTACACTTTCACGATAAAGAGATTGTACTACAGTACTTGTATGAGGTGAACTGAAAAATACTATTTATTTGTTTATCATTTTTACAGTGCAAATGTTTGTAATCAAAATAATACTATAAAGTGAGCACTGTACACTTTGTCTTCTGTGTTGTAATATAAATCAATATTTTGAAAATATAGAAAAACATCCAAAAATATTTAATACATTTCAATTGGTATTCAATTGTTTAAAAGTGCGATTCATTGCGAATTTTTTTCATCGCGAATAATTTTTTTTAGTCAACTGCGTGAGTTAACTGCGATTAATTGACAGCCCTAAACATTAACATTTAATTAAAGCTGATGTCATGTGATGAAATCTCCAGGAATGCATCCAACCAAAATTGGTAACCCTAAGGCACACAAGTTTGAAATTTTTGATCTTGATAGCCAGATGCAGTACTATGATGCTAAATCCTGTTAGCCTGGCAATGAGATGTGCCAGGACCTGTCACTTAATTTATCATAACCTTAATGGATTGGAGTTCTGTTCTGTCAGTTCTCAGCAAAAGTGAGTCCTGAATGAAAAACAGTTTGTCTTCTGTGACCAAACCAAAAGGCTTGAGAAGTGGGGTAAAATGTTGTTAACAGAAAAACAACAGTCAAGATCACAGTGCAGGAGACAATCAAAAAGGGGAATATGCTATGCTGTCTAACTGCAAGTTATCATTCATACTAGACTAGTCCTACAAGTAGGTATAAGACCAATCATGTGTCAGCACAGACCTCTCTTACCTTTCAAGTGGTTTTTTTTTAATTATTTTAATATTTTGGTATGGTACAGCATGGATACCTACTACGTCCTGCCTCCTTGTTCCACATACACATTTGTACGCATGGACACACCCACGCATTTGCTAACCAGCCATTCTGACAGTTGTAAAATGTCTCTCTAGGTGGTCCCATTCCCTAAAAAAAAATCCAAGTCCTTCATTCTTCCTTCTTCCACTCTGATTCTAACACATGCATGCACATGTCCACACACATACATTTTATAGCCCTTTCTTTAAAGAATGACTCTTTCAAACAAAGGTCTGCAGCATTTCTATGTAGACCAAAGTTTGACTACCTGCTGAACTCAGAGGTTAATGGCAAATGTTTGTTTTTAACATGATTTTTACAGAGTGACAGTGGAGATTTGCTTCTTCTGAAGACCCTGAAAAAAGTGTCATTAAGCATGCCTAGAAAACAAACTTGTCTAGGGCAGAAACCATCTGACTACCATTGCAGTGCCCAAACTCTGTTCAGATTCTTGACACTCTTCTGGCTGGAAAACAGTTTTCCTTTAAACATTCTATCTGACCTGATCTGAACCTGGGTGCAGTTCCAGCTGCAAACAAGGCCTAAGCCTTGTAGTAGTAATTGTTATTCTGTTTCATAGATTTTTTTTTAAAGTTTGCAATATAAACGTGTTTAACCCAGATTCTCAAATAAATATAACTAAGTTTATAATTATTAACCCTTGTCAGTCACAAAGCAAGTATTTTCATATCTGGTTTAGTACTATATATTAGAGGTAGTCACAAATTTCCTGGGAAAACTTTTTTTTATGACAATGATGAAAAATGATCTTTTTCTTCGTGAATTTTTTTTTTTATTTGAAATTTTCTGGTTTGACAAAAAACTGGAAAAAAGGCAAGCAAAAAGAAAATTTCAATGACAATTTGCAAAAAAACCCCAAACCAAACCAAAACAAAAAACCCACACACTTTAATTTTTCTTGAATATTTTTTGGGAAAATATTTACCATTTTCCAACTAGATCAACTGTATATATCTTTAAAAGTTGTTTACAGGTCCTTGGCAGATTCACATAGCATTTATTGTCCTTGAGAAGGACATATTGTCTTAGTATAATGAGGAAATTGGCCTGTGGTTTGCTATCTTGGTTTTTATGGACAGGTACAGAATGTTTGATAAAAGTCATATGAACAGTATTGTGGAAAAAGCAATTGAGGAGAGAATAAAAGAACCTGCTGAAGAGAGAGAGAGAGAGAGAGAGCTGACTAATTTGGCCAAGTGTTCAATGTGTAAGACCAGATCACTAGCAAAGTTATGGATAGATCCAAGAAGGAGGACAGATAATTTATTATAGTGTCAGAAGCCAAACCGGACTTTCCAGAACATTCAGCTGCATCATAACTCTTGACTAATACAACAGGCAACAAATTATTTAAAAGGGCTCATCTCAAAGTGACTTAGATGAGAGAATTTGTCGCTAAAGAAATGGTCAAGTAAAAGACTTTTACAAGTTCTTGAATAATATATTTGACTCTAAACTGGGAAATGGTAAAAACATTTGTGTGTGTTTATTGTACTTGGGATTGTATCTCTCCTTATAATTCATGTAACTGTAGGCATTTGAGGCCTGATACAAAATTCACTACAGACTGCTATTCCTACCTACATGCCTCCAGCTTTCATCCAGACCACACCACACGATACATGGTCTACAGCCAAGCTCTACGATACAACCGCATTTGCTCCAACCCCTCAGACAGAGTCAAACACCTACAAGATCTCTATCAAGCATTCTTACAACTACAATACCCACCTGCTGAAGTGAAGAAACAGATTGATAGAGCCAGAAGAGTACCCAGAAGTCACCTACTACAGGACAGGCCCAACAAAGAAAATAACAGAACGCCACTAGCCATCACCTTCAGCCCCCAACTAAAACCTCTCCAACGCATCATCAGGGATCTACAACCTATCCTGAAGGACGACCCATCACTCTCAGAGATCTTGGGAGACAGGACAGTCCTTCCTTACAGACAGCTCCCCAGCCTGAAACAAATACTCACCAGCAACCACACACCACACAACAGAACCACTAACCCAGGAACCTATCCTTGCAACAAAGCCCGTTGCCAACTGCGTCCACATATCTATTCAGGAGACACCATCATAGGGCCAAATCACACCAGCTACACTATCAGAGGTTTGTTCACCTTCACATCTACCAATGTGATATATGCCATCATGTGCCAGCAATGCCCCTCTGCCGTCAAACTGGACAGTCTCTATGTAAAAGAATAAATGGACACAAATCAGACGTCAAGAATTATAACATTCAAAAACCAGTGGGAGAACACTTCAATCTCTCTGGTCACTCCATTACAGACCTAAAAGTGGCAATTCTTCAATAAAAAGACTTCAAAAACAGACTCCAACGAGAGAGTGCTGAATTGGAATTAATTTGCAAACTGGATACAATTAACTTAGGCTTGAATAGAGACTGGGAGTGGATGGGTCATTACACAAAGTAAAACTATTTCCCCATGTTTATAAAGTAAAACTATTTCCCCATGTTTATTCCCCCTTCACCCCCCACTGTTACTCACAAGTTCTTGTCAACTGCTGGAAATGGCCCACTTTGATTATCACTACAAAAGGTTCCCCCCCTCTCCCCTGCTCTCCTGCTGGTGGTAGCTCACCTTAAGTGATCACTCTCATTACAGTGTGTATGGTAACACCCATTGTTTCATGTTCTCTGTGTATATAAATATCCCCACAGTATTTTCCACTGAATGCATCCAATGAAGTAAGCTGTAGCTCACGAAAGCTTATGCTCAAATAAATTTGTTAGTCTCTAAGGTGCCACAAGTACTCCTTTTCTTTTTACAGTCAGTATGAGTTTTTCTATTGATTTTCATAGGCTTTGAATCCAGTTCTAGATGAGGAAAAGATAATAAGTGGTTACAGGTTAGGAATTAACATACTAATGTTTATTTGCATGAGAATGTGATTGTGTTAAAGTTTAGATGTGCTTACATTGCATAACTAGTAGGTAATATGTGTGCTATTCACTGTGGAGTATTTAGCAGCCAATCGTTTCCAACCCCCAAATAGTCATCTGCATCTCCTGTAAATTTTTTAGTATGTGCAGATAACATCTTATCCCTCTAATTTAGATCCTAATCAGTATAATCCCATCATTAGCAAATCATTAGTGTTACATTTTCCTTGTGTTTATCTCTTGGAATCCCTCCTACTGAGAAAAAATAAGATATTATCAAGAATACAAATTTAAACAGCATGCCAATATTAAAATTAAATAAAAGAAAAAGTCAAGATGCTGGAACTGTGCTAAGAGTTTTGCAAACCATTTTAAAGAAACAACTAATTATAAAAAGGAGACAAAAACAGAAAAAAAAGTTTTTTAAATCACAAATCAGCTGCTGAAGGATAGCATTCTGATATGAAAAATAATTGCTTACCACCTTTACAGATTTCATAATTTAATAATATTCTTCTTTAAGAGTTCCTGTGATCAGCCTACATAAACTTCCATTGGGAAAATATCTCTGAGGGAAACAGCTCTTTTAATCATCTGCTTGTATATCAAAAGGAATAGCCTTTGTTGGAAATAGGAACCATCTCCAATCACAATGACCAAACTGAAACTCAGTGCCCCTCTACCATGTACATTGGCCAAACTGGACAGTCTCTACGTAAAAGAATAAATGGACACAAATCAGATGTCAAGAATTATAACATTCAAAAACCAGTCGGAGAACACTTCAATCTGTTTGATCACTCAATTACAGACCTAAAAGTTGCAATTTTTCAACAAAAAAACTTCAAAAACAGACTCCAACAAGAGAATGCTGAATTGGAATTATTTTGTAAAGTGGATACAATTATCTTAGGCTTGAATAAAGACTGGGAGTGGATGGGTCACTACACAAAGTAAAACTATTTCCCCATGTTTATTCCTCCTCCTTCCCCCAACCCCCCCACGCGTTCCTCAGACATTCTTGTCAACTGCTGGAAATGGCCCACCTTGATTATCACTACAAAAGGTTTTTCCCCCCTGCTCTCCTGCTGGTAATAGCTCACCTTAAGTGATCACTCTTGTTACAGTGTGTATGGTAACACCTATTGTTTCATGTTCTCTGTGTATATAAATCTCCCCACTGTATTTTCCACTGAATGCATCCAATGAAGTGAGCTGTAGCTCACAAAAGATTATGCTCAAATAAATTTGTTAGTCTCTAAGGTGCCACAAGTCCTCCTTTTCTTTTTGATCATTAAGAGTTCATTTAGTTTTAGTTTATTTATTGGATTGTTAAACCTTGCAGGTTAAGCAAGGTTGGGTTGATTGATCTTTGAATGGGAGACCTCTAAAAAATTTCAGGTAATTTAGGAAGTGATCTTGGTGATTCAGTAGATTTCTTCTCTTCAAATCAGTGATGAAGCAATGCCTCCATACAGTGATATGGAGAATTTTGGATTGCATCTGAAAAAGAAATCCTGACTACTGGGGACCATCAAAAACTTTTCATAAAAATAGCATTGTTTTTAAAAGAATTTAATACCCATCAGAACCTATTTCAAGCTGTGGTCTTGGTCAAATATGGATTAGTGTACACAGGTGTAATTCCCCTCAAAAAAGTTTTTTTAAAAAAATGTTACTGGATGCCCGTTCCATGGCTAAGGCATTATTCATATCAATGATACAATGTTTAGTGGCCGCAGAGGTAAATTCTGCACATGGAATAGTGGACCACTTAACTCAATCACTACTTACACAATTTGTAAAATGAAGTAGTAGCAGTAAAGAGTTATATTTTGTGGTAAAGGCTCCAACTGGGATTAGGACCCCATTATGTAGGGTGCTGTACAAATGCAGAAAAAGGGCAATATTTGCCCTGAAGGATTATATGACTGATTTATCTTCCATCAGTGCATATAACACACAAATAATAAAGGATTCTTTACAGTGAACACCCGGAAATTATGGCACTGATGGAAGCAAAAGAATTCCACTATATTGCTGGGAGGAAACCTTGTTGGTCTTCACTCACATTTTCATTAATCGCACTAGCTGAGGAGTTTTCAAGATAATGTTTTTTTCCCCTTCAAAACATTGATCAAAGGAATCAATTTCCAGAAAAAGTGAATACTTTTAGTATTTGTTTCAAAAGACTGAAGATGAAGTGCTCTCACAGAAGGATTTTACTCACATGGCTGCTAACCTGAATATCATCTAGCAAATTGCATTTGTTAGCACCACAGCTAGCAGCCTGTGTTCAGCAGCTCATTAATATTTTGTGGGCTGTGGGAGTGGATTGCCTATATAGCACATCTCTAGCTTGTTTTGTTCACAGTTAAATTAAACCCTTAATATGATACAGACAGAAATGGCTGAAAGTGAAACTAAGTTCTACATTACATGGAGACGTGGGCGAAGCGTAACTGAATTAATAATAGTTTATGTGCCGCTGTCTAGGTTTTTTGAGGTTCATAATGTTGGTTAGCCAGCTGTGTGTCTTATTCTGAAGCAATCGGGTTCAATGATCTTTTCACCTTTTGGCTTCAGTTTCAAAGCGAGTTTCATACTGTCTGCTCACTTCATTCTCCAGAGAGCTGATTTTCTTTGAAAGAGATAAAGTATAAATAATACTACCGTTAGCTTCTTGACATAAATGGGCAGAAAAGTAATGGCTTTGTGTATGTATTTTAATCTAATGGGATGTGACATGTGATTATTATAAAACCAGAGAACAAAATCCTAAATCTTGAAGTGGGAAAGCTATAGCAGAACTTGCCAAAATAGCTTTCATTTTATAAATTAAAATGAATGATGTTACAGAAGTCCAAGTATTGTAGTACTGCAGCTGAGAAAACTCTTTGGTGGCTTGACAGCTTTTGTCTGCCTGTTTGCCATTTCCAGCTGCTTGCTGCCTTGTGTGATGCAGGCTGGTAACTGTTTCGTGTACTCTCTGTGTGTATAGCTATAGCCAAAGGTGAAAGTAAGCCGGTATGCCCCGGTACTGCGTACCGGAAAGAGCCGGTGTGCCGTACCGGGGTAGATCAGTTTCCCCAGGCACAATTTAAAGGGCCTGCAGCTCCCAGCAGTGGCTGGGTAGTGGCGGTGGGGCTGGGGCGGCAATTTAAAGGGCCCGGGTGGTAGCGGCGACCGAGCTCTGGGCCCTTTAAATCATCCCCGGAGCCCTGCCACCACTTCCCCAGGGCTCTGGCAGGCTCCGGGGACTATTTAAAGGGCCTGGGGCGGTAGTGGCGGCTGGAGCTCCATTCCCGGAACCCTGCTGCCAGAGCCCTGGGGAAGCAGCGGTGGGGCTCCGGGGATGATTTAAAGGGGACAGGGCTCCAGCCATTACCGCCCCGGGCCCTTTAAATTGCCGCCCCAGCCCCACCGCCACTACCCCAGGGCTCCGGCAGTGGGGCTCCAGCCATTACCACCCAGGGCCCTTTAAACTGCCGCCAGAGCCCCCGGCTGCCACTGTTACCCGGGGGAGGGGGAAGGAGGCACTTCCCAGTACAGGGTGGGCCGGGGCTGGCTCTGACCTCCCCCAGACCCACCCCTTCAGCCCAAGGCCCCGCCCCTTCCGGGGACCAGAGCCGGCCCCAGCCCAGCCCCGTACCGATAAGTCTCTAGACTTACTTTCACCCTTGGCTATAGCCTACGCTAAATATCGTGTTTGTGAAATACATTGGGCTTGTATGTTTTTTCTATCTAAAAGTGATCAGGGCCCTAATAGGTTAATTCCTCCTCACACTCCCAGGAGTCTATAACAGCTAAAACTTCAGGCCTTTACTCAACAGTCCATTAAGAATGATCTTAAGTGCTTTGCTGAAGAAGGATTGACTTAAGCACATTCTTAAATGCTTTGCTGAAATGGAACCTCGGATAATTACCACACCCTCCCCCGCCAATTTCACAGATTGTTAACTTATGTTCTCTAAAGGGCAAGCACTACAGAGCAACATAGTCATAAAAAAGAGCTGATCAGAACATTTAAAAAAAACAATTCCACAAAAACAAACCAAATTTTTAAATTTGTTTTACATTTTGCAGGGTTTGAAATGGAACATTTTTTTTCTTTTCTTTTTCACATGTTGAATTTCTGAGCTTTTCTTCTTACTCCCTTTCTTCACCCCTTCTTACTGCTTTGCTTTTGAGTGAAATCAAATGATTGTGTCTATTTTATTTTATTTTAATTTCAGTTTTGAATGTCATGAATGTTACATGAATTTCACTTTATAAATATCATTTCAGATTTGGAATTTGTCGAACTTTACACTTGACCCTGAATGTCTTTTGGGTTACTGGCTCTCATTTTTGAGTAGATTGTTCTATCCTTCGTATAACTGCCTACCTCACAGAATAAGCCTTAAAGGAAAAAATAAAATCAACATCTCACAGTATAATCAAGCATAGCCTTCCTGTTTTATCTGTGTCATTCAGATATTTATGTTTTCCTCTAATCCCTTTATATCAGCCTTGCAAATTTGCAACAAAATTTTACCACACCAAGTACAAAAATATACTTGTCCATATTTGGAAGATGATAGAAAAATATTATTTTACACAGACATAAAAAAGAAATTACTCCCTGTGGTCCAGTGGGCATGTACACTTCCATACAAATGTGAATATTTAAGTAGGACTAGTAGAAGTTTTCCTGTCTGAACTATGTTGGATGGAAAAAAAGGAGGTTTTGGGTATACATTTTTGTTTTTCACAAAAAGTCTGCTTTCTCTGGGAATATCAACGTTTGTCAAAAAGCTAAAAATAAAAATTGGACTTTTGGCTATAAAAGTTGTCATGCTTTTTAAAGATGAAATTTTACATGGAAAAAATGACAATTTTCTGCCACTTTCATTAACATTTTCCTTTAAATAAAACCCTATTTTTCAAACAGCTCTATCATTAAGATTAAATTAATTAAAGATCAGATTCATCCCAATGAAGCAGGCCAGCACAAAGCTAAAGGACCATGTTAACTGGGTTTTAAACTGGGTCTAGAACATGTGTTGATCCTATGCATGGAGCTGAATTTCACCATAACTAAAATACAACTTTTTAACGCAATATCAGCTCCAGAAATAAACTATATTTGAGTACAGAGCAGCATTTTTTCGTGGTAGTATTTCGTTTGTGAACTTTTTGCATGAATAGTTTTTAACTTGGTAACTCACTTTAAGAAAATCATTGGTGTTTGCTATCTGATTTCTCAGTAAATTAGATTAGAGTATAATAACACCTTTGGTTACTGATATCCTCTGAATGACTGAAACTTTTGCCTGGGTGTGGGAGAATATTCTTAGATTTTTTTCCCACATACTTAAGCCAAAGATTTTGCATTTTTATCATCTGCTCTGCTTCTGACGATGCAAAAGTGCAGCACAATTTTAAAGGGTGGGGTGGGGGGGAGTGAGGAAGAGTGGTGCAAAGCTGAGAGAAGTACTAGAGTTTCCAGAAAGTAGTTTAATGTTGCATATTTTGCAGTGATGCTTATCAGGTGGATTCCCTCCCCCCCCCCCTCCCCCCAGTTTTTATGAAGTTTTCCCTTCATTTTACTTCTGGTAAATAACATATGGAAAATGCATTTTGAAACCCCATTTACACAGAGTTACAATTTCTGTGTTTACATTGTAACATTCTTTTATGGCTTTTTCCTGACCGTGGTAGAGCTGACAGTCCTGTTGTTAGCTGAACCCTGGCACTCCATTATTTGGGTGCTTCTCTCTTCTCTAGGTGGCTTTACCAAGTGGCAGTTGCTAATGCTGTTACTTCTTAGTGCTGATAAAGCCTTAATCAGCTAATGGAATGATCCTAAGAGCTGCTTCAGAGAGACTGGAGAGCATTGTTATTATTTACTATTTGTATGATCATAGAGCTTAAGACAGCTAGGTGCTGTACAAACACAGAGACTTATTCTGTAAAGCATGGATCACTTTTCCAGTCAATAGGAGGTGAGGGCTCTTGGATCCTTACAAGATTAAGTCCTTAGGTTCTAGTCAATATTCCGCTGGTTTTTTTGACTGTTTAAAACCTTAAATATTTTATTCTGTGAACTATTTGTCCCGGTTTGATATTTTATTTATTAAGAATCTGTTCATCATCCCTAACATTTTTTAGGGGGAAATAAACAATCTTTTTGGATTTTTACCCAGGAGCGTTCTGTGAGATGGAAATTGATGAGTGTGGTTCCAATCCATGTAAACACGGAGGAACATGCATTGATTCCATAGGCCATTTTAAGTGTACCTGCCTCATGGGTAAGTCATTCCAAATAAATTGTACTTCTGTAGTAACACCAATATTAAATGAGAAAATTTAATTTAATTTAATTCACCTATTTAAATTCTCTTTCAATCATTTCCTTATATAGAAGTGGCCACACAGCTTGACTTAATACATCGTTATACAATGCATAATTTTTTGCAGACTCTCCTTTCATGCTTTGTTTGAAGTGTCCTTTTCGAAACATAAAATGGTCCAATTACTCCTAGAGTTATGTTAACTACTAGCATCATGGCTAGCCCCAATGTCAATGTATGTGAATAAACTGTGATTAAAAATTTTCTCTTTGTATGGTATAGGATTTGAAGGTGAAAAATGTGAACTGGATATCGATGCCTGCTTATTCTACAATATAAGCTGCACCTCAGAGGAACTGTGTGTGGACAGACCTCATGGACTTAATTATACATGTTTGTTACCATGTATTGAAAATATAGAGGTAAGATAAAGTAATATGTTCACCCCAATACTTTATGAAAATAAAATATTATAAAACCACAATCAAGTAATGGTAGTTGAAAATATTATAAATTTATAAAAAAAAAACCCATAGAAATTCTCATTGTAAGTACTAAGAACCTGCATGTATAGGATTGTATTAAATTTGGTTCACATTCAGAGTATCTCAAAATATTTTATGAAGTAATGAGTTATATAATAGTAATGCAATGACTGTTCAGGCAAATATATTATCCATTATGAACCCAGAAATCACTCCCAAACACTTAAGGTATTAGAATCCATTGTTGTTATGTGAGGAAATGCTTCCCAGGGGAAGAGAGTAATCCCCAATTCATATTCAAAAAGCACAATGGAATCCTATGCATCTGTTTGGACAATGAATGTGTGGAAGAAGCCTCAGTTCAGCATGGTATCCAAATGATCATACTACCGTTGCCCCCGCACTCCAGTGCTAGTATTAGCCGTCAGACTGATTCCACGTGTAGAAATTGTATTCAGGATCATTTGGTCCAGAGGCTAGAGTGCTACACATTGAGTTAGACAATATAAAGAAACCATGACCATGTACATGGTATGTACATGGTATGTACAAGACCATGTACATACCTGCAAGATATACTGATCTGACTTTAAAGGCTCAGCAGTCAATTGAATTGGTGTAAATTATGACAGAATTTCTTCTCTTTTTTTTTTTCCTTTCTGTACTACAGGACAACTGTATATTTACTTGGCTATTTTCAATACCATTACAAACTCTGTTGTAAAAACGACTCAACCCATTTCTAAAGAAAGATGTGATGAGATCTTGAAATTGTTTACTCATATGAGTAGTCCATTCAATAGAACTATTTGTGTGACTAAAATTTATTCACATAACAAAGGGCTGCAGTCCTGGGCCCTTATTTTCAATTTTTAGGATATTTTATTGGAGGAAATAAAATTCTATTGTATTTTTCATAATGATATTTATTTGAAAAACAATGTTTGTGTCCTAGTCATTTCAAACAGCTGCCCAGACATGATAACCTGTGCTTAAAAAGATTTGATGTAGTCAATTATTTTACTGAAATATACTTACCACAAAAATATACTGTACAAAGCAGGCAATGCATTTACAAAGAAGCAATCAACATTTATTTTACCTTGAAGTCCATGGGTACCACATTCACCAATGAATATGAAATATAACACAGAAATACTTACTGCCTTAAAGGTTTAAATTTAAATTGTTCAGCATCTGGTAAATTTTAACATTTTTATGATTTAAAGTGCTATACTGAGTGCAAATTTACTGTACCTTGCATAACACTATAATGATGCAATAATCATTATGACTAGTTAGGATGGGAAGTGATGATGTGCCAAGGATGCTGATGGGAGCTACTAAAACATTTAATTGTAATATTTCCTTAAAAGCCTTAAGACATATCTAATTTATTCATACAAACATTACAGAGACAGTCATAAATTTATGTGGACTGTATATATATATTGTATGAGGCATTTAATTTGGTCATAATGTAATAAACTACTGTTTTCTCTAAGGTGAAAGAAAACAGAAATAAAAAGAAAGTATGAGATACATTTTCTTTTTGCTCAACTCCTTAGTGCAGAGATCGGTAAATTAATATCATTTGCTTCATGAAAATGACTTAAAAAACTCTGAACGGTCTTTGGTGTAGTGTTAGTAATATCGTAAGTGATACTACAATTTCCATTAAGGAATTAAATTAAATAATTTCTTAAACATTTAAAGCCATTATTTCTTTTTGTAGGTATGAATGAAATTATATATATATATATATATATATATATATATATATATATATAGTGGCAAATTGCCGGCACTACTATGATTGGTCTTGCACTTTCTCTTCTGGGGGAGTGGGGGGGTTTCAGGGCACCATTTCTTGCCCCTGAACTGGGGTATTAACTGCCCCACTAGTGTCCTAGAGGAGGGGAGTGGAAAGGGAGGGACCTGGGCCTGCCCTCTACTCCGGGTCTCAGCCCAGGGGCCCTAGGGATAGCGGTAAACCAACTAGCTTATGCTCAAATAAATTTTAAGGTGCCACACATCCTCCTTTTCTTTTTGCGGATACAGACTAACATGGCTGCTACTCTGAAACCTCTCATTTTTGAGTTATAAGTGGGGAAAAAGAATGGTTTTCAAAAACTAAAACCAACCCATTTTTCAAAAAATGGCTTTTCTGATTTATCTCAGACTTGTCCCCCATACAAATAATTCTTCTGTGGGCAGAATGTTTATTACTGGTGATGTATGAGCCAGAAATAACATGGCTTGGCTTTTAGATTCCTGGTTGGCTTTGCAGGTCTGACATTTAGAAAAAAGCTATACTTGCAATGTAAGCAAAACAAATTTGATCTGGTTTCAATGAGACACGGTCAATGGGTGTAGATTTTTTTTTTTTCAATTTAGGAGCCACTTTTCAAAGTAGAACTAAAGTTTATTGTTTAAAGTATGAACTAATTATAAACCCTAAAGTCTAAATATGTTCAAACATGGTATTCACCTTCTGTAGTACATTGGGCTGCTACAAGGACTGTTGTGGTTATAAAAGATTAACAATTTATACTTTCAAATTGTGTGGGATTTTAGCTTGGGCCATTCTACCCCAGAGAAGGTTGGTATTTTAGTGCTATTATACAATACTCGTACAGACATGGAGCCTTAACATTCTACCTGCCCTGACTATCATTTATGGGGATTACGTAATCCACCTTTGCGGGGACAGATATCCTCTGAATAACAGGTGGAATTTTAAAACTTCAGGATTGTAGTTTGAGACACACTTTAGGATGAAGTATCAGGGGGTAGCTGTGTTAGTCTGTATCCACAAAAACAACAAGGATTCCAGTGGCACCTTAAAGACTAACAGTTTTATTTGGGCATGAGCTTTCATTGGTAAAAAAACCCACTTCTTCAGATGCATGAAGTGAAAATTACAGATGCAGGCATTATATACTGACACATGAAGAGAAGTTACCTCTCAAGTGGAGAAACAGTGTTGACAGGGCCAATTCAATCATGGTGAATGTAGTCCACTCCCAGTAATTGATGAGGAGGTGTCAATTCCAAGAGAGGCAAAGCTGCTTTTGTAATGAGCCAGCCACTCCCAGTCCCTATTCAAACCCAAATTAAGGGTGTTAAATTTGCAAATGAATTTTACTTCTGCAGTTCTGCAAATTTAGGATGAAAATCTCTGAATAAAGGTAGTAGCTCAGTCAGTTTTCATTGTAGGCATAAGTTTTAGACATCGCCAGCAACCACTATAACTTTCTGGAAAAAAGGTCTTTTCTGTATATTTCTATACATTGTCATGACATATTGAGTTTATAATCCAAGACCATTTCTCAATTTGAGGATGGATATTTATTTCATTGTCTGGGATCAGAGGTAAAAGACAGCAAAAAGGTAAACATTTGTTTCATTTCTTGAAGAAAAAAACAAACAGAATCCTGCTTTCTACCCATTATGTCTCCCATGAGTCCTGAAGAGAATATTGTCACTTGCCAACTAGGGCAAATTAACTGATCATTTTCACTTTATGGCATTTTTTGTTTGCCCTGCCTACAACTATGAGATTGGCTTTGCAGTGATAATGCATGAGATAATCTGCAATAATATGATTAGGGTTTACTATAAAAAGGGACAATATTGTTTATTAAAATTGTAACAGGAAGCCAGGCAAAGTGGACTGGGAAATTTCCTGGCAGAAACTGAACAGTGAAGCAGAGACAGAGAGAGAGAGTTGCGTAGGGAATCTCACTGTTTCTTTATGGTAAGAAATGTTCTTGTTCAGTTTTAGAGAAAAGTAACTGCCTGTATTTCTTTATCATTATCACATAACAAGGCATTTAAAAAAAAACTTATTTTTGATATACAAGCCTTGGGAAGATTCTGGTATTGGGGGAATGAGGAAAGGTGGCTCATCAAATGATCTCACGCTTATCAAGGGCAGATTTTGATACTCTTACTTATACTTAATAGTATTTTACTCCACAAGTAGTCTAATGGGTACTACTGAGTGTAAGAATATCAGAATTTAGTTTTAATTTGCAAAATGAAAGGGTTAGAAAACCATTTGTATAGAGGTCTTTTTGTGATTTGAATAGTATCTTAACAATTGTATTTAGCTTAAATTCCTTCTAAAATTATTTCTGTTTCTATTCAAACTGGAGTATAATAATCTAAGGCAGTGGTGGGCAACCTGTGGCCAGTGGGCTGCTACTTCCCGCAGCTCCCATTGGCCGGGAACGGCAAACCACGGCCACTGGGAGCTGTGGGTAGCCATGCCTAGCCGTGCCTGGGGACGGTCAATGCAAACACTGTCTTGCGGCCTGCCAGCAGATTACCCTGATGGGCTGCGTGTGGGCCGCAGGTTGCCCACTGCTGATATAAGGACTTGTCTGCACTGCCCTGCAGTGCAGGCTACAGGAGTATGGATTGCATAGTGCACCAAAATGTTTCACTGTACTATTCTGTGTGGGTGCTGATGGTGTGAACTAAAAGGTAGCTTGCTTCCATTAACATAGTCCTTTTTCAAACAGGACTATGTTAACGTGTAGTCCTGTTTGAAAGAGGACTATGTTTATGCGAACTATGCACTTTTTATTTCATACCAGCAATTAGAATGCAACATTTATGTGCACTCTGCAATTCATACCCCTTTACTCAGTTTCAGTTGTGACCTCAGTCCTGATTTAAATCTAACTGAAGAACAACTTTCCTAACAACCCCTCCCCCACCCTTCAATCCTCTTTTTTTCGTTCCTATGGAAAGTAAAGCCACACCCAGAGGAACAGGTGACTCAGGGAACTGGTCATGGAATCTGGAGCCTTTCACTTCTAGGTAACTGGTTGGAATCCAGCCCAGGTTGGTAGTCACCAAAAGACATTGCCATATGATAACCCTTGGGAAATAAGCCCAGTCTAGTTCCCAGTGTCACCAGGCAGCCACATCACAAAAAACACCACTGTAACTGGCATTGACTTGGACTCCCTTCTGAAACTGCCTCTGAGGGTGCAAGAGCTGACAGGGCCTTGACTCCCCTCTAGGGAGACCATAGACGTATATTCCAATGGAACAATGAAAGTGTCAGCTGATATGGAGAGGTACGCAACTGCGGAAAACATATCCCATTCCCCCAATCGCCCAGATGGGCCTAGACTCTGGAACTCACTGCCAAAGAATGAAGAATGAGGAACATACAAAAGCCAGTAGGAGAACACTTCAATCTTCCTGGACACTCAATAACAGATTTTAAAATAGCCATTCTTCAACAAAAAAAACCTTTAAAAACAGACTTCAGAGAGAAACTGCAGAGCTACAATTCATTTGCAAATTTAACACCATCAATTTGGGTTTGAATAGGGACTGGGATTGGCTGACTCACTACAAACGCAATTTTCCCTCTCTTGATATTGACAGCTCCTCATCAATTATTGGGAGGTGGATCACATCCACCCTGACTGAATTGGCCTTCAACATTAGTTCTCCACTTGTAAGGTAACTCCCTTCTCTTCATGTGCCAATATATATTTATGCCTGTATCTGTAATTTTCAAAAAAAAAATCTGTTAGTCTTCAAGGTGCCATCGGAATTCTTGTTGAAGCCGTATCTAATCTAGAACATTGAAGCAGGTTGCTAGAATAGATTACAGTACAAGTGGGTCAGTGTACCCATACTAGCTTAGTGGAGCCTCTCACATACAGAAAGTTACTCATGTGAGTAAGTGTTTGTAGGCTAGGGGCTTATGGATCATGTGATTGTTAAATGAACATTAAAGGGAGGTTGTCAGTTGTCAAGGTAGGCTCATTTGAACAATATACATTTAATACAGTAAAATGCAAGGTCATATATCTAGAAATAAAGAATTTAGGTCACATGTACTGGAGGGTAATTGCCCTGGAATGCAGTGAGAATAAATAGGACTTAGGGGTTATTGAAAGTACCAGCTGAACATAAGTTCCAAGGGTAATGCTGTAGCTAAGAGGACAAATGTGATCCTTGGTTGTAAGAGCAGGGGAGTATAGAGCAGGAGTAGGGAAGTGGTATTATTACCTTTAGATAAAGCCATTCATGGATACTGTATCCAGTTCTATGGCCAGTCCACGCTTCAGCAAGGATTTTGCCAGAGTGGAAAGGGTTCAGGAAAGAGCTACAAGAATTATTTGAAAAGTGGGAAACCTGCTTTATAGTAAGAGACTAAAAGAGCTCAATCAATTTAGTTTATCCAAGAGAAGCGTTAAGAGATGGCTTGCTCATGGTCTGCAAGTACCTAAATGGGGAATAGATTCCTGATACTAGTCAGCTCTTAATTTGAACAGAAAAAGGCAGTACACAACCTAATAGCTAGATGAAGTTACACAAATTCGGACTAGAAATAAGGTGCACATTTTTAATTGTGCCCCCTTAGCTACAATACCACACTGGGAGCTCAGGTTCAGTTGGAATTTGCAATGATCCTAACTCCTTTTCATTGTCACTGGATTCCAAGATAACCACTGAACAACTCACCTAGGGACATCATGGACTCGCCATCATTTGGAGTCTTTAAATAAAAATTAGATATTTCTGAAAGGTCTGCTTTATCTCAAACAGAGTTTACAGGCTTGATGCAGGAATCACTGAGTGAAAGTGTCTGGCCTGGTATATGCAGGAGATCAGACTAGCTGATCATAATAGTACCTTTTGGCCTTAAGGTTTTGGACTCTATAATTGGTGAGGAAGCACGCTTGCACACATATATACTATACTCATAATGCTGCTGTTATCTCTGATCAAATATAGAGAAACACCAGTGGGTAGACTAGCCTCATAAAGGTATATTGGGGATATAAAGACCTCATATTTTGTTTTATTCCTAAATTCAAACGTACTCTGCTTTTCTTAACATTTTATTTATAATTTCCTGATGCATGATTCAATAATGAACTTTGAAATCAAGGCAAACATTTTATATGAGATCCAATAACAAAGGGAGTGGGAGAGAGCATTTAGAGACTTGAAAATTTAGCAAAACCTCAGGAAATACCCAGACAAAATAAAAGGGCAAGATATATACATTTATATATAAAAGGGAAAAGATATTTCCATAACTGTAAAGAGGGCTTGATTCTACCGACTTTATTCAAGCTGAGTAGTTCCCTCCATCAAGAGTAGTCACATTGAGAAATGAGCCCAGCATAATTCCAGTATTTAACACTAATAGCATAGCAAAAAGATCCAATTTTAAGGTCAGTTTAAAACTTAATCAATGACAAATTAATATAGCGAATTTCTGGCAAGAATTTTTATTGCTACAAACCTTGATAACATTTTAAATGGATTCAGACTCAATCAAACTGAGATACATAGATCATTGGCAGAGCCCAACTCACCATTTTCTTTAGAAGTCAATAGACTAGCGAGAAAAGCCTTAGTTTCATATTTTTTAAAAATATTTTTTCCTATTTTTATGAAGGCTAAGTTTTCATGGAAGCTGAAAAGAGACCTTAAAACTTAAACACTGACAAGAAAAGAGGATACATTTCCTTCCTAGAGCTCAGGTGATCTTTGATACATTGGAAAATGAATGAACCTTTTTGTTTAAAGAAAAAAAAGAGTATTTTTTCCCCAACAAGATTTATTCATCTTTCACAATCAGCAGATTGCAAAATGTGCTAGTCCTTGCCAACCCTGTAAAATATTTACTAAGCATCAGAACAGGTTCAGAACTATATACAGGATAGATTGAAGACACGAGCAGAATTTTAAAGGTTAGTCATAGAATCATAGAATCATAGAATACAGGGTTGGAAGGGACCCCTGAAGGTCATCTAGTCCAACCCCCTGCTCGAAGCAGGACCAATTCCCAGTTAAATCATCCCAGCCAGGGCTTTGTCAAGCCTGACCTTAAAAACCTCTAAGGAAGGAGATTCTACCACCTCCCTAGGTAACACATTCCAGTGTTTCACCACCCTCTTAGTGAAAAAGTTTTTCCTAATATCCAATCTAAACCTCCCCCACTGCAACTTGAGACCATTACTCCTCGTTCTGTCATCTGCTACCATTGAGAACAGTCTAGAGCCATCCTCTTTGGCATAGTCATAGAATTATATTAATTCCTCTTCCTGACAACCCTTGGAAAATCCAGAATACACAAGTCATACAAACATTTTCCTTTAAGCATCACAAACCTGCATTTTCATTAAATAATACTGTAGGTGATATATTTGTATCTGCTAAGTTTTACTTGCCACTCAAAGCAGAGTATCCAACAACTAAGCACAAGAGAAATGTAGAAAGGTGCATGTAAGAAACTACTTCTGCTCTTAAGGTTCAGTGGAGTTGCCCTGGTTTAAGTAAGAGCAGATTTTGGTTCAAAAAGTCTTACGCATCTGTTTCAGTGCTTCTCCTTCTATGCCCCCAAATTATGTTAATATGTTACATTTGTCAGTCTTCACATTGTAATGACCAGCTAAAGTAGGAATCCCTCAAATTGCCTATAGATCTTTCAACATTCAGTGGCTGGCTAGAGAATTAGTCTTCCTGACAAACTGTTCGATATTATGTCTATAGTGACTGGTGGCTTATTTTCTCAACGAAACCAGCAACTTCATTTTAAAGAGGGTTTACCATAGCAAGAAATGTCATGGCTATCTGAAAATTATATTACTACTTTGTTTTGTTTTGTTCTTTCAAAGATACATATATTTTAACCCCCCCCCCGCCCCCCCAAAAAACAATTAGAATTCTAAGTCCAAAAACAGATGAAATGTGATGTCCTTGTCTCATTCAGTCACATAGGGTTTTTTTTAATACCCATATTTTAGAACATAACAAATACTCATATTCTTAAGTGTGCCCTTTGTTCCTCATACAGCCTTTTGCTTCTTCTAGCTCAGTGGTTTCCAAGCTATGGTCTGAAGACCCCTGGGTACACAGACTACGTCTAAGATTTCCAACTTTTTGTTCAATATTTTTTAGGGGTCTGCAAATGAAAAAAAGGTTGAAAACCACTGTTCTAGCTAATCATTACTGAACCAGCAAAAATGTTCACATCTGCTGACTAGAGCTTTATTCTAAGTTAAATTATAGCTATGCTACAGGCTGCAATGCTTTTATTTTCTACATTTAACAGAATAGGCTATTTTATTATTTGTCATCTTACCTAAAATACGTGTGTTTATAACCAATTATAACAAACAGTATAGTTACACTGTATCATAACATTGTACACAACAATAGATTCAAATGTTGGTTTATCTTCATTGCACTTTATATTTTAATTCACTGAGATTTGTCTTTGACCACGTTGTGAGAGAAAACTGTCACACTCCCAGTTATTTCCAAAACAGTTTATTTAATCAAATTTCTTAGGTAAGGACAACCCGTAGAGATGAAACCCTCTTCTTGTTTGTGTGTAATTCTCACTTTTAGTCATGTGAAAATGGAGGTAGCTGCTTCCTTGATGAAGACAACAAGAGTTCTCAATGTGTCTGTGCTCCTGGATGGACTGGGCGAACGTGCCTGGAGAACATTAATGACTGTGAAGAGAACTGGTGCCAGCATGGAGCCACTTGTGAAGATGGAATCAATGAATACAGGTACTAACATGACACTTTAAGTGTATTCATAGACGTTTGTGCAGGCTAAAGGCAAAGCTGAAATATTATTCCCTCCTGTTAAAATTAAAATGTGATTTGCTATTGCATTCCTGTCCTCCTTCAAATCTTAAAATGTCATGGGCACAAACTTGTAATAACTTCAAAAATATACTGTTCAGATTGAAATATTTCACAGGCTGGTCTCATAACTATACATATCTTTACTTGACAGGAGGCTAAAAGAACTAAAATACATTCCCAGCTAAATGGTTCATCTTTGCTTATAAAATGGTATATAACTTTAGGCCCATGAAGTGACAAATGCAGTAGCTTTTCGTATGAAAATATAAATAAAAATAACTAAATGGATAATTGAAATACTGAATTATTGGTGGCCTTTACTTGAAGATGTTCAGACAAAACTGTCCAATGTGTTCTAGTTTCCTTGGTAAGCTGTAAACACACTACACATATTTTAAAACCAGGCTCAGTGAAATTAGGGAGAAAATAACTCTATGCACAGGCACTGTGCAGTTGTGCTTGTGAGCACTGAATTATTTTTCTGTCAGGAAAAGGTGTAAAATAATCTCTATATAATCTCTATTAATATTTTTTGAAGTTGTGGTTTTTATGCTACCTCCAGTTACAGTGAGCATATATAATTAATATGCTTTATAATTTATATTCTAAAGCTGATGATAGAAACTATTAAAACATCTGAAATAAAAATATGCTTGCTCTCTAGCACTGCTGTCCTAGAAGCCTCTAATAAAATATGTAACTTAAATAATAATTGACCTGCCCCCCCAACTCATACAAAATTAGATAAGTATACCCTACCAAATACAGCTGGCTTTGGGGGGAGCATGAGAAAGGGGGAAGAATGGAAGATAATTTTTTTCACACACAAAAAAATCACAAAAATGCTTTTTTTCAAAAAAATTGGAATTTCAATTTTTTTCCGACTAACTTTAATATCAATTCATTGTGCCATCTTCAATTATTTAATAATTTTAAAGGGGGTAAATGTGTGATTGTATGTAGTTGGTAGGTAAAATATTGCACAGTTTTAGTGTGACATACACAGGGTACTATGTAGACTGATGAACAGCTGTTGCATCTCAGACCTCTTACCTCAGGTGCCTTTTACACTGCTTTTGCTGCTGTAGTTTCCACTCTGGTTCTGCTCACACACATTCTTCAGCATGTAAATCACTCCCAGCTATATTGTGAGAGTGCTGCAGTCAGCTACTCTGGAATTACGTGTCAGGGTGACACCAGTACATTCCCAGTCCCAGATTTTTCCCCAGAAATGTGCGTCTGATACTGTTCAGCCTTCTCCTGGACAATACAAGTTCATATAAAGTCTGTTATTTCATTAACAGAAATACACAGATCCTGTTATCCCAGATGGATTTTCCCAAACACTTCAATTCAAACACATTTATTTAGATAAAACAATACAAAAAGTTTATTAACTACAAAGAGATAGATGCTGAGTGAACACAAGTAATGAGGCATAAAGGTCAGACTTGGTTACAAGAAAAATAAAGATAAAATGCAACTAATGCCTAACTTAACAAATAGGCTAAATTCAAAGCAAAGTCTCTCTAACCACATTTCAGAAGTTCTACTTGTTGAACTTCTATCAGTCAGGATCCCTCCCCCAGTCCAACACTGATTTCTTTGTTCCTCAGGTGTTGTGAATGCTCTGGATAGAGACACACAGAGAGAGAATTTGGGTTTTCTGTCCTTTCTTTTTCTAGTCCTCTCTCTCCTTTGAGAAGCTTCTCCAGGGGAACAGGGGACCAGGCAGTCTCCCTGGACAGGAACTCTATTCTGTTTCTTTGCTCTGATGGAGATTTTCACCCATGTCCCTTTTCCTTCCAAAGAATAGCCACTTAGCAGGTGATGGCCCATTTGACCTTGCTTACACCTGGCTGAGGTGTCAGCTTGCCCTTTGTCTCTGAGGAGCTGGTTTGGTTGCTCCCCAGACTTGGAACATGTCTTAGTAACACCATACAGTGGAATCGTATAACTTTGCATACAAAGTTGCCACACATATTTTACCAGGACAATGGCGATCAGCAAATTATGAGTTTTCAAATGATACCTTAAAGACATTCTTTGCACAGACATTATTACAATAGTGTGTAAGGGATGAATTCACAGGTACAGACTGTCACACGTGGATCTGTAGAACAGTAAACAATGATATTATATGCCTCTTGGCCATTTGTCCTACAACAATGCTAACAAGTCTCAAGGGACTGGATGGCTTTGGAAAATAGTAATGGGCTACAAGGCGTTTTGCATCTAGGTTACTGGTTTAAATCCAGTTCAGAGTCAAAACAAAAAAAGAACATACTTATCATTTGCTGACTTCTCAGTCGTTAGAAGGCAAATGATGTTGATGATCAAACCAGTTTCTGTGGAACAAGTACACACATCACTAAAACCATCAGCCCAACACTAACTGACTGCTTCAGCAGAGAGGCAAAAGCTTGATTTAACATAGTCCTCCAAAACAAGGTGGAGGCAGATTACAGGAACAGTGCGTGGAAATTACAGTACAGTACAATCCTGCCATGTGCACAAGGATTTCTGTTTCTAGGTGGCAATCCAAGCATTCTTTATGAGAACTGCAATATTTCTCTTTCAAAAATTAATGGATTTCTCAGGAGTACATGTTCTCAGTAGGTAAAATAATGCAATTTGTCATTTTGCTTTCCCAATCTACCTTTGAAACTAAAAGACTAGAACAAGAACTACTGAGTATAACTACTGGAGTTACACAACTTTTTAAATAGATTGTTGCAATTTGAATGTCAGTCATAGAGGAGGTATCACTTTTGATAAGGGATATGTAAAGAGCCTTATTTGATATAAACTAGTTTTAAGAACAGATAGCAACAAATTGTCAATGTGATGAATAGAGAGTTAGACGTGTAACTCTAATTAACAATCATACTATGATCCATTTTAAACCTAGTATATTAATTTTCAAAGATTACTTATCACTATGTTCTTCATGCATTAAGTTTGCACCTTGATTATTCTCTAGAATTCCACAAAATGTGAAATATCATACCAGATGGTGTATTTCATGTATGGACATTCAATTTAAAATATCTTATCAAATGTGTTTTTCCTAATTTAAAAAAATGAAATTCTTGTTAATCTTTGACATGATGTGTCATATTGGGACTGCAGTGGGATCAGAAAGCTTGTAAAGCACTCAGGCTAGCTCCAAGCACCTTGTGATGCCCTTCTATCTGTCCCCTCTTCCAAACTGCTATTGGCCAGACCCAAGCTTTTTCCAAACAGCTAACAGGGATGGCAGAACCAGAATAGCTAAAGAAAAAGTTGGTTGAACTTGAACCAAAACTGATTTTTTTGTTTTGTTTTTTCCTGACAAAACAAAGAACAAACCAAAATAATTTGGGTTGAACAAAAAGTTTCAGTTGTTGGTTTGAAATGACATTTCAAAACAATGTCAATTTGGAACATTTGAAAAAAAAACACACTGTGTGTTGGCTGAAACTATTCACTGAATTCACAAAGTTTTGATACCCTGAAAAATCCATTTTTCTGCAAATTTACTATTAGCTGAAAAACTTTTTCCCAGCTCCAAATATGATTCAAACTCCTCTCTGGTGGAACATTACCAGGACATCTTCCAGCTGCCTAGTGTACTCTAACACCCAGTCAGAGCCCCTCCCCCTCATCTATTTCTCTTCAAGGGTTAGGAGTACAAAAGAACTAGCTGTGCATATCACAGATAAAATGTCAACTGTGTATTCAATTCAATACGACTGTAGTCTCCTGTTTCCATGAAGACATAATTCAATAGCAGACCCTTTTCAGAGAGAGCTGTGTATCTCAGGGTTTTAAGCTGTTGTCCATCACTGTAATATCTGAGCACCTTCCATGTAAAATTATAGCAGTAGGAAGTCTCTGGCACTTCTCCTTTTTTTAGGTTAAAAGCTCTACTTAGGTAGTTTTCAGAGTAACAGCCGTGTTAGTCTGTATTCGCAAAAAGAAAAGGAGTACTTATGGCACCTTAGAGACTAACCAATTTATTTGAGCATGAGCTTTCGTGAGCTACAGCTCACTTCATCAGATGCATACCGTGGAAACGGTATGCATCTGATGAAGTGAGCTGTAGCTCACGAAAGCTCATGCTCAAATAAATTGGTTAGTCTCTAAGGTGCCACAAGTACTCCTTTTCTTTTTACTTAGGTAGTGGTTTTGTTAAGTGTTTCTTTCAGGTTTTATAAAGATTAATTTTAAAGATATTGAGTCTAATTCCCCTGTTGCACGGGTGTAAATCAGGAGTACTTCTATTATAGACAGTGGAGTCACATAGGCATACAATCATTGTAAGAGAGAGGAAAATAAGGGCCTTGCCCTTTATTATTCCTTTTGGGCACTTTGTGAAGATCTTCAGCATATGTAGCAGTTCTGGCTGAAGCAGAGAGGGACTTTTACAACTTTAATGGAAGCAGGAATTGTGGTCATTGGTATATGGTTGGGGACAAAAGGGTCATAACAATGTTCCCCAGGGGTTTCCTTTCTTTAACTTTAAGTTTTGCATGCCTTCTATTGACACGATGGTGTGCCAGATCAGGACTTCTGGAGGCAATGTGAACTCTTATTAATTAAAATAAAGTGCTGCATTTCCAAGGGTGCCAGTTCAGTTTGGATGAGTTATTATATCTGTTGGAAGTCAGCATGTCTATTGAAGTAATCCATTGTCAAATGCATATTGACTGCATTATCATACAACTGCATATACACACCAAAGGGAATAATAGAACTCTTGACCTTTTGTTCCCAAAAACTAGTGAGCAAAAAGAATATCTCCAGTGCCTGGGCCACTAGGGAACTGTAACATGTACACATGTTTGAGATATCCCTTTCAGCTATACATACACATCATTCAATTATATCCTTTGCAGAGGGGGAAATGTATAGGATGGATTTAGCATGGCCTATGGATAGGTATTTATTTAATTATTCCTCGAAGTGAAAGATCCCTCCAAGGACAGGAATGTTTTAGAGTCTGCCTTGAGAGGGAGCCATTTCATTTTAGGTGTTGGATTTCTTTGGTATGTATGTTCCTGACATTCTAATCCTGATTAGGAGAAGAACATAAATTTGGGGGGAACTATACATTGTTACTAGAGTTGCAAAGTAGCTCTTTAATTACACTCTAATCAGTAAGGGAGAGTACCTTGTACTTACATAATTATGATCAATTAACTGTAGTTTTAATTAAATAAACCATGGCCCTGATCCCACAATCTGATTTATAATGGAGAGCTCTCACCCCTGCATAGAGCCCCACTGAAACAGCCCAATGGGACTCCACCCAGGTGCAGAAGTCTCGCTGCTTGGACCAAAATGCTGTAACAGGACCTAATAGATTATTTATACTTGTTGGTACCCTGATGTATTATTATGATTACAATTTTATTGCAATGTTATGATAAAATAGTTTTATACTTACAACGTATCCTACTTTATAGAAATAGTTTTGAGGTCTGCATTTCTGAAAGTTATGCCGAAAAATCTTTCCCATAAAGAAAACTGATTTGGTTGATACTAAAGCCTAAATATCCTGCTCATTTTCCAGTATTCTTGACATATTCCATGTAAATTCTTATACAGTATGTATAATTTAATTTTGAATTAATCTCACTTTCAAAGAGTAAAGCTTTACCGAGTTAAAATTGCACGACAACAGAATGGTTTGGATATGAAACAGTCTATTTGTGTGATGCCAGCATGATTATAAATGGTAAATATATTTTAGTTACATTCTGAGAAGCAAAAAACCCCAAAGCTACTGTTGGTATATCCTGTCTTTTGCTCAAAACTAGCTGGGAAATTGAAGGAGTTGGATTATATTTTTTGCTTCACACCTCCATACGTTTTCATTCTATTGTACATCTAGAATTTAATTGTAGAACCAACTGGCATCCCTGTTTAAAATGCTAGTTCTGTGATCTGCATACCCGTCTGTAACAATAATAGGCTTCTACTGCTAGTGAAAGAGGTGACTACTTTCCCCTACTTTGCTGTAGCTCTAGAAGGTACGTGGATATATGTTGTAATTTCTTAAGGAGTATTTCTGTAGTAACTTACATAACATCATTTCTGCAGAGACAACAGGTGCTTACAGAAACCACAGTGGAACTAAATAACCTTTTAATCCATTTATGAATGTGTGTACAGTTCATATTTCAGTTAGTATTTGAAATAATTAACACTGAGCAAACACAGTTAATCTGTTCAGAGTATTATTATAAATAATACTTAATTTTAAAAACTCACTACAGATACACTGGGAGGAATTCATCCTGTGCTAATGCTGAACCTGAGAGTTTCTTGTGCTTCCCCTATCAGTTGTTGGAGGCTGATTCAGGTACCAGCACCGGTTAGAGTAGCCACAGCACATGTCTACCTTGCTCATTGTCTGCCGTGATTGTTATGGGCTGTGCCAAGAGCCAGGAATCATGCATAGGAACTGTCATACTGGTCTGTTTAGTTCAGCATCCTACCTGACAGTGGCCAACACCATATTTTTCAAAGGAAGGTGTTAGAACTCCACAGTAGACAGATGTGAAGTAATCTTCCCCCATAATAGGTCTTATACTGATCTCTAATAGCCAGAAATGGGCTTAACTCCTGAATCATGAGCTTTAACATCCATTCCACAATGTTTGTTAGCATTAACTATGAAAACCCTGGTTATTATTATGTTATCCATGTAAATGTCCAATCACTTTTTACTCTTGCTAAGTTCTTAGCCTAAACAACTTCCTATGTCAGTGAGTTCCACAGTCTAATTGCACGCTTCATGAAAAAGTATTTCCTTTTATCAGTTTTGAATTTGCCACCTATCAGTTTCATTGACTTGTCCTCGTGTTATGAGACAGAACAGAAGCTCCAGAACTAAGTTCTCTAGACCATTCATTATTTTATATACTTTTATCTCTGACTTTTATTTGTCTCTTATTTATCTCAATAGGTACCCCTGCACTGAGATTCCTGTAGGGGATGTGTTAGTGTCAGATATGCTAGATCTGCCTCTGTGAAGAAGGACACTTATGCTAAGGGAAAAAATTCTGGGGTGCAGGGCTTAATAACAGAGCCATCTTCAATGAAGTGTAATGCACCAATAAATGTAGCTGACTGTCCAAGCTTATGAGTTCAACCTTGTGCCCACTGAAGTCACTGCCAAAGCTGCCATTATATCAGTAGAGCTGGATCAGGTCCTATGAGCTCATTAACACCAGTCTTATGTTGTTGTAAGTCCAATGATTTCCATGGAATTAGTCCTGGTTTACACCAGTGTACTTGAGAGCTGAATCAGGATCTTGCCAGCTCTTGTTTTACTTTCCCTTTGTCTTTCCCTTTTCCTTAGACTTTAGGTCTCACAGCTCTTTCTCTGCCCCTGTCCATCATCCTTTGCAAACCAACAAAAATCTCCCAGATATCTTGAAAAGACATTATTAACCAGGAGAAAGGGGAAACCAAGACAAGTAAACTTTAAAAAAAAGACAAGCAACAAGCAGTTTTTCATGTCTGGTTTAATCTTTGGATTTATCTCTGGTGTCTATTTTTGGGGTGAATTAATTGCACAGCTTGAGCCTAATAAGTAGAGATGGGCAGACAATGAAATGCCAAGTTGGACAGGAGTTGTAAAATACCTGCAGGTTATCGAGCAAATGCTGATCTCCCTGGAACCCAGTATCAGTCATGTATGTAGTCAACCTTCTGACACTGGACAGAGCAACAACAGCAGCATAATTGATAATAGTGTATCCCTCACACTCAAATGTAGAGAAATCAAGGTAGTGGGATGCCCTAAGTGCAGTCCTCTTTTATAATTTTTCTCCTTGATAGTGGGTTTAGTTTCTTGACACTGTTACTTGGTTACAGAGTGCTGCCTCATGGAAATAGGCTGGTGAGTTGGTACAGCTCTTTCTTTCCCACGTTTCCACACATCCAAAACGCAAATTACAGTCTCGCATTCTCAGCTTGTTGTTGAAATATAACACAAATAAATATAACACCTGCCTGGTATAGAACAGTTAAATGAAACGTGTTTCTTCTCTCTTTTCCTTTCTTCATTTCCTAAATTAATGGGAAATAACTCTGCCATCCATGTAATTGTAGATAAAACTGTGTCAGAGAACACCTAATATGGCCAGTCCAAGACCCTCAACTCTGTCTGTCTGACCCTCAAATAGTCTGTTTGTCTGGCTTTCTTCTTATTAATGTACCCTTTCAGAGTACTGCAACAAAAAATGAAATCTCAGACTGTACCCAAATGGCCAATATACTTTACCTAACCTTGGGAAAGACAAGATTTGCAATATCAATGAACATTTAATTTTGTTGTTCCCTTTTTAAATGGGGGATCTGTCCAATCTTTTATTCTCATTCACAAAGATATTTTTTTCTGCTTCGCTAGGACAGGAAAATCAGCCTGGCTTTTAGAATAACTAGAGTATGTTGTAAACAATGTAAGAAATGAGAAATCCTGACCACCTAATACAAAGAGGGGAATATTCTAGTCCTATTACAGTTAAGAGAAAATTTTTCATTGATTTTATTAGAGACAAAATTAGGCCCAGAGAAAATACCGTGGCTGCTTTGCAAGAGCTACAGTCCTGTGCTTGTTATGTTAGTAATAGTGGGCTCAGACACAGTTCTAAGTGCGCATCGAGTACAAACGATTCAACCTCAAAATTGCATAAATACATTATTTTAGGTATCTAATACTGAGGGTGATGATAGCCATGTGATGTGCTGAAGAATCACATGATCAATGAAAAGTATTACATGGTTCTCTTCATAATGAACCAGCCTGCAGTGCTGTCACTGTTGTTGTCTGTTCTAAATCTGTTCTTTGGAAAAAGAGAACATTTGCCTGAAGTGTTGTCAATCTGATACCTTTCACAAGCACATGGTTCATACAAAAAAGGATTTTCAAAACACATTGCTATTCCCCTCTAACCATTTGTGATTTTTTTTATTGACTAGTATTTATGTGACAGATTGTTCCTTAGAAAGCTTGTTGCTTTGTTAAAAATGCTTCTAAGTATTACACAAAAGTAAAACAATTTTAAAAGTATTTTATAGAGCAGTCTCCTTATTTAAATGCTAATCTTTTGCCTTTAAAAGTACAGAACATTCCACTTAATTGACACATGCTTGATTGGGATAAGGCTGTTTTACAGGGACTTCTCCCAAGGAACTAATTTAGCCTAGTGATGAACAGCAATGGCTGCTGTTTTATCATAACGGAATTGGCATAAATTCCATATATTGAGGATGCATTTGACCAGAACAGAAAAGTTTCTGTTTCCCAGCTAGGAACAGAGGGTGCCTGGACTATTTTTGGGGTGATACAGGGAATAGAAGAGAAACAGTGATAGTAAGGAAAGCTACATGATCTAGATCAACCTTACACCTTCCTCCACACAGCAAACATACTTCTACTGCTGTAAGTGAAGTGGAGGGTAGCTCCCTGATCCCTTAATGTAGTTGGCCATAGAAGTGGTTCACATGTATATGATTCAGCCATCAGCCAGCCAATCCAGACTTCTCTTTTCTCATTGTTTTTAGTGGATGGGATGAATGGATGCCTGAGCAGCCTGTAGCCTTCTGATGGGTAGAAGAATGGATCTGCTGAGTTACCAGGGTGTGAAAGAGAGATGTGGGAGTCACCAAGGGAGGGGGATATATATAAAAAAAAGAAGAAATGGAGGGAAAATATTTTTAAAGAAAAATAATACACTAAAAGGAGGAAAAGAAAACCAAAAGAGAGAGAGAAAGGAAAGACTACCACACCTCTGATAAGGCATAGTATGTGGTGAGACTGAATACTGTAATCACTGGGTTAAGTAGTACTTAACTAAATTCACATTGTGTAAACTCCCTTTTGATATACTCTCTTCCAATGTACTCTCTTCCTCCTTCTCTCCCTTCCCCAGTGTATATTGTGTGACAGGGGTGTTCTTGTGCTCCTATGATCCCTCGCTACCTAGACAGCATCTTGGAGGCATAGGTAGTGGACGTGTATTAGTGCTGCTTAGAGGCTGATCTAACTTACACCAGTGATTGGGCATTTGCAGTAGTGTAAAGATTGCTTAAAGCCACTTTTGCTCATCCTTCCTTCAGTTCTGCAATTAGTACAGCTCTATCACAGCAGAGGATAACCCTAACCCTAAGCCCTAGAAGTTTTAATAAAGAACAGATCAAAGTGAATATCATTTTTGTTCTTGTATTTATTTTTTCAGTATCCTATTTTATTTAATTTAAAGTACTTTTAGATAGGACCAGCTTGAGACAATAAGCTTCCTGCTGGGATGTCCTAGTTACATTAAGATGGTTCTACTGTACTATGCAGGGGACTGGACTAGTTGACCTCTCGAGGTCCCTCCCAATTTTATGATTGTGTGTGAAGCTGCCAGAATATTTTAAGGCATAGATTTTGAGTAGAGAAGTCACAGTAAAGGAGAGTTTAATGTACAATAGTCAGGGTCATATCTAATACGACCATCACAATGATAACTGGATGAAGCCATGTTTTCTGTCAGCATATTCTTCATGATCTTCTCCATAGACTCATACTGTATGTGTAAGCAAGTTAAAGGAATGTCACAGGTCCAATCAACACCCCCCACATCTTCTGGGTCACTCACCAGCCACTAGAGCCCATGTGTTTTATGCCTCCAGAGTCTGGACAGAACCCAGACAATGCCCCTGTCTTGGGGTCCCCAGGAAACTCTTGGGGTGTAGATCCTCTATCTATCATGCATTCCTGAGAGTTTCAGCCCATATATTCAGTACTGATCTCTCCAACTCCCGCCCCCTATAACTTAACCACATCCTCTCCCAGAACTCCACCTGAAGGTGTGAACCTTCTCATTTATCTCTTCCAGGGGGCACATGGTAGGTGTAACATACAAACACACTTTGCTTGGGATTCTAACATACTATTGCTGTATCTTTAATAGCACTAGAAATATACACATCTATACAAAAATAGTAAACCCTAAATGCATTTGCTTGCTTCAATTTCCTCACCATTCCACATTGTTTGGGCTGGAGCCAGGGTTGCCTAGGGCTCTCCAGGGACCCATTGCAGTGCATGGCTTAGATTCTGAAACATGGAGTCTTTTTACCTCCAACTCACCTCTTCTGACCTTGTGCAATTCATCGTCTTCACTTCTCATGCTCAAAACTTGCTGTGTATGTTTTTTGGAGTCTTTTTGTAATCTGTCACCTCTGTCTCTTTGTTCTGCTTGGTGAATCTCCATTGTCTCCACTTCCACACTCTCTTTAGACAAGAGGAAAAAGTATCTTCTCCTAGCTTCAAGAAAGTCATTGTCCCAAGGTGTCTCACACTGAGTTCTAATGACCCACAATTGCCCCTGGTCTGGCAGAGACATGATACTTCCCTGTCAACCTATGGTGGATACACACAGACAAAGCAGCATGTTGTAATTATTGGACCTAAAATTTACCCTAAACAACTGTGAAAAAGGATGTTAAAGTTCATAAGATAGCAACCTATGACTTTTTGCCTGCCTAAGAATTAACCATGGAAAATAGGTCACATTATTTTCCAAACAAACAAACAAAAATGGCCTACTGATATAGGTCAAGGACTATGGTGAGATAATACTTGGTAAACAAGACAATGGGGGAACGAGGTTACCTATTCCAAGTTTGGCCTCATGGAGATGTATTTAATCAGTGGACAAAATAATGAGGGTAAAATATGCCACCCTTTTTTACTCCTTTTAGGGATTTTTAAAGAGATACTTTGGGTGGAAAAAAAAGAATAATCTTTCCCCCAGCTCATCTCTCAACTTGCCGTCATTGCAACTGACCTCAATTCATTTCAGCTTCCTTCAACTAAAGTTAGAAGGCGCACACCAGAATAAGGGACTTTCTTACTGACAAGAAGGCTGGCTGGCCTTGCTCACTGAATATTGTTTTCATTTGTGGATGCTGAAAGTCATCACAATATCATGACATCCAGTCCTCAGTCCATCAGTGGGGATTATTAAGTGCATACATCACAGAGGCCTGTAAGATCCTGTATTGTTTTCCTTCCGTTGTTCTGTTGCTTTCTAACTGCCCCTATGCTATCTCTCATTCTTTTGGCTTTTCATCAAATTCTGAAATCAACTATACTGTATTCATTCATGCCTGCCTTGTCTAAGGATAAAGTATACAATCAGATGATGTCCTTGACCATGGTGTCAGCCAGGGTCCAAAAAAACAAGTATCATGATCAACTTGCCAGGCAAAGCATCCACTAATAACTAAACAGTAGTCCAGTGCTCTGAAAAGATCAACAAAAAACGTATTTCACCCATTTTTTTTTTCCTTTCTTGTTACTCCTCTGCCTTGTGTCTGTCTGTCAAAAACAGAATAAGTAAATGAATTTGCACAGCAGGACTGAAAGTAAAATTAACCCTTTCCATTTAATCAAAGAAAGGTTATTAATGAAAATAAGAGACGCTGATAGGGTTTGACTATGTTTGTTTTGCAAAATCACTCAATCACAGTTTCAATAATAAATGCTTGTTTTAATTCATCGTTATTTGTGTGTGCATGTTTAAATCAATGAACTTTCAACTTGAATGAATGCTTTTGGATGTTTGCCAAGTAACCAATTAAATCCAAGGTCTCTGTAAAAAATAGCTCCAAACCTATCTATCACTGTTTAATGTTGGACAGAGAAAGAGACAGAAAAAACACTGTTAGCTTTTGTGGCCTTTGCCATATCATGAATGCCTGTTGTATTGATATAGATCTCAATTTTCTTAGAAACAACTTCATAATTGCCTAGTATTATCAGCCAAAATTCGTAAGTCATACATCATCATCCCAGGAACCAAATCATCACAAGGAACTTCACAGGGAATTTGTGAACAATCAGTTATCATTATTGACGTAGAATTCCATGAATTAGTTTGGGTAGAATTGCTAGAACAACAAAAGTAACACAAATTGTGTTTAAAGTTGTAATAAAATTATCTGATGCTTATTGAAAATGTTTTACTTTAATTCTACAGAATTCTTGTCAAATAAATAGTCATGACAATTTTAAAAGATCTTGGTTCAGTTAAAAATTAGCTTTCTTACCAAGGTATTTTGTCACAAAGCTTCTGAGCAAGTTTGAAAATGGTTCTCTAATGCTTGACATGGTTTAGATAATATAGTTTTAAGGAAGTGACCTGAATTCTGAGGCCCTATCTGTGCTACAAAATCTATAGTTACGTATTATGCCCTAATTTCTGGTCTTACCATGATTAGTTCTTAGATCTTTACCGTAGTTTATTGTGTTAAAATACAATTATAATCAATAGTTGTAATACAGTTTTGTCTTGCTTTTATCAGCAAGACGGACCCATGTCACAATGTTTAGGTATCACAACCACATATAAGTTCTGTGCTTAATTGTGGTAGGTTCTGTAGGTCATACAGGGCTTTAGAAGATGTTTTTTCAGCAAAACAAAACAAAAAGCTATTGTGATTAAGTGTAAGATTATAATTAGTCACTTGGACACAATGAACATTTCATTAGAATAGACATTAGATATGGTTGAAGTGATAACAAGATGGTATCAACAGAATACATTACTACTGAGACATTAGAACAGACATTAGGAGGATCATTTATGTAGAGGACAAGACCAGTACAAGATGGGACAAAATAATCAATCACGATAGACTCCAGGAAATGAAGGGTGGGAGCCAGGTTTACAGTCATGAAGTACTCCTGATTAATCAGCAAAGTGCTGAGCTGCTTAACATCTTGTGAAATCCCATTTAAATGGGATTGCACGGTGAATAAGTTGGTATAGAATGTGTCTGACTGCTAAGAGAGACAACATGTGTGTAATGCTGCCACCAGCAAGTTGGGGTGAAGATTCCACTCAGTTTCTTCTGATTTCAAGTACTAGGCAAAATGTTACCTTTCTGCCATCAGCCAACAGCAATTTGTGAACAGTCTGCCTCCATTCAATAGAGATTAACTATGTGCTGTAGCTAGATCAGGCAAATGCACTTCCTCCAAGCCTCCCTCCACTGTTTTCTCCTTTCAGATTCACATTGGACCTTGAAGGGGAAATCTATGGATACTAGGTTGTTGGAGAAGATGGGAGATATTCCTAGAGAAATTGGCCTGAATGTGGGAGAGATCTGTGTGCACTGTTGCTGAGCTAACCAGTCCTGAATCTAGCCCAGTCTTAGAATCATAGGGTTGGAAGAGACTTCGGGAGGTCATCTCTTCCAACCCCCTGTTAAAAGCAGGACCAGCCCCATCTAAATCATCCCAGCCAGGGCTTTGTCAAGATGGGCTTTAAAAACCTCTAAGGATGGAGATTCTACCACCTCTCTAGGTTACCCATTCCGGTGCTTCACCACTCTCCTAGTGAAATAGTGTTTCCTAATATTCAACCAGACCTCCACGACTGCAACTTGAGACCATTGCTCCTTGTTCTGTCATCTGCCACCACTGGGAACAGGCTAGTTCCATCCTCTTTGGAACCCCCCTTCAGGGAAGGCTGCTATCAAATTCCCCCCTCACTCTTCTCTTCTGCAGACTAAATAACCCCAGTTCCCCCAGCCTCTCCTCCTAAGTCTTGTGCCCCAGCCCCCTAATCATTTTTATTGCCCTGTGCTGGACTCTCTCCAATTTTTCCACATCCCTTCTGTAGTGGGGGGACCAAAACTGGATGCAATACCCCAGCTGTGGCCTCACCAGTGAGGAATAGAGGGAATTATCACTTACCTTGATCTTCTAGCAATGCTCCTAGTAATGCAGTCCAATATGTTGTTGGTTTTCTTGACAACAAGGGCACACTGCTGACACATATCCAGTGTCTCATCCATTGTAATCCTCAGGTCCTTTTCTTCAGAACTGCTGCTTATCCAGTTGGTCCCCAGCCTGTAGCGGTGCATGAGATTCTTCCTTCCTAAGTGCAGGACTCTGCACTTGTCCTTGTTGAACCTCATCAGATTTTTTTTGGCCCAATCCTCCAATTTGTCTAGGTCACTCTGGGCTCTATCCCTACTCTCCAGCAAATCTACCTCTCCCCCGAGCTTAGTGTCATCTGTGAACTTGCTGAGTGTGCAATTCATCCCATCATCCAGATCATTGATAAAGATGTTGAACAAAACCACCCCCAGGACTGACCCCTGGGGCACTCCGCTTGATACCAGCTACCAAAAAGACATTGGGCTGTTGATCACTACCCATTGAGCCCAATAATCTAGCCAGCTTTCTATCCACCTTATAGTCCATTCATTCAATCCATACTTTTTTAACTTGCTGGCAAGAATACTGTGGGAGACCGTATCGAAAGCTTTGCTAAAGTCAACATATATCACACCCACCACTTTCCCCATACCCACAGAGCCAGTTATCTCATCATAGAAGGCAATAAGGTTAGTCAGGCATGACTTGTCCTTGGTGAATCCATGTTGACTGTTCCTGATCACCTTCCTCTCCTCCAAGTGCTTCAAAATGGATTCCTTGAGGACCTACTCCATGATTTTTCCAGGGACTGAGGTGAGGCCGACTGGTCTATAGTTCCCCGAATTCTCCTTCTTCCCTTTTTTTAAAAGATGGGCACTATATTTGCCTTTTTTTCCAATCATCTGGGACCTCCCCGATCACCACGAGTTTTCAGCGATAATGGCCAATGGCTCTGCAATCACATCAGCAAACTCCTTCAGCACCCTTGGATGCGTTAGTTCCGGACCCATGGACTTGTGCATGTCCTGCTTTTCTAAATAATCCTTAACCTGTTTTTTCCACCACTGAGGGCTACTCACCTCCTTTCCATACTGTGCTGCCCAGTGCAGCAATCTGGGAGCTGAACTTGTACGTGAAAACTGAAGCAAAAAAAGCATTGAGTACTTCAGCTTTTTCCACATCATCTGTCACTAGGTTGCCTCCCCCATTCAGTAAGAATCCCACACTTTCCCTGACCTTCTGCTTATTGCTAACATATCTGTAGAAACCTTTCTTGTGACTCTTCACATCCCTTGCTAGCTGCAACTGCAATTGTGCTTTGGCCTTCCTGATTACATCCCTGCATACTTGAGCAATATTTTTTATACTCCTCCCTAGTCATCTGTCCAAGTTTCCACTTCTTGTAAGCTTCCTTTTTGTGTTTAAGCTCACCGAAGCATTGGCCACTCCTACCTCAATGCCCAACCAAACCTTTTTCGCAGTGCCTCCTCCCTCCCCATCTCCAGTGTTAACCCAGGTATCAGCAAAAATACTGATGCAATGAGTCTGTCAATAGGGCCTGGCTTTGGAGAATTTGATGAGGAGAAGAAGGGGTGTCAAAGGAGATAGGGCAAGAGAAATGTTGACTTAAAACTGAAATGGGCAATGTACACTAATTGTCATGTTTTTACAGAAATATGAATGTTCCAGAGATTTTTTCCCACTTTATAGCTGTATTTGATTTTGTTGTAGAGACCCATTTTAGCCGTGCAGCAAATTTAAATATCAAATCAACCCTTCTCAAAGTTTTTGATAGCATTTTCAGTATGTTGGTGTTATTGAGGCCTGGGATATGAATGCAAGGTCATGTTCATTAGAGGCTAACCTGAGAATACTACTTTTTCTAGGACGTGTATAAGAGCCTTTTTATTACTTAGAGATGGTTGATGCATAATATTTTTACAGAAAGATAGGAAGAGCTCTTTGAAATTCAGGTGTATGTCAAAGCTACATCAGAGCAGTGTTTAACATTAAATACTATTTAAGCCTTATAAAAGAGTGATCTGGGATAAATTGATAACATACTTTAAACATCTTGGATTGTTCACAATCTAAGAAGGATGTTAATGTTATCAAAACATACAATAAGTTAATTGCCACCAAATCCCACAAGATTGTATTTATATTATATTTTATTCAAGCTAAGACATGTACACTATGTCAATTAAAACTGACCACACTCAGTGAAACTAGAGTAGTTCTTAGCAAGCTATTAGATGGACCTGGCACTAAGTTAAAAGAAATTTCAGTGGATGGAAAAAAAGGCCCAGATACACAAAGGGACGTAGGCACAATATTTAGCATTTCAATGCCTAACTTTCAGGTGCCTAGGACAGTGGTTCCCAGACTTGTTCTGCCGCTTGTTTAGGGAAAGCCCCTGGCAGGCCGTGCCGGTTTGTTTACCTGCCTCGTCTGCAGGTTTGGCCGATCGCTGCTCCCAGTGCCCGGGGTTCGCTGCTCCAGGCCAATGGGAGTTGCTGGAAGCGGCAGCCAGTACATCCCTCAGCCCATGCAGGTAGATGCCTATCTCTATTGCAATCCACAGCCAGGAACTCTTCTTCTGCAGTTTAGGTGCCAAAGCTGTTTCTGGTGAGAATGAGTTTGGCACCTGCCAATCTCCACACAAAATGGCCAGAAGGGAAATAGGACTCCTTTGTAAGCTTTATCCCCTTGGTTTGAGTAATCACCCAGGCTGTGGCAGAACCCAGTTCAAATCCTTTTTTCTCATTAGGGGAAGGAGGATATTGAAGATGGGTTCCCTACCTCTTAGGGGAGTGTTCTAATCACTGGTCTATAGAGCTCCCTTTTGCTGACCTAACTAATATTTCATTGTTCAATTATTTAACCAAAACAGAACAGCTTCTACAAGAGAGACTCACCTCGGAATAGTCCATAGTGCAGTGATTAAGACCCTCTCCTCAAATGGGGAAAACCCCTGTTAAAGTTCCTTTTTTTCTCATCAGGCAGAAAACAGAATTAATCCAGTCTTCCAGATACTGGGTGAGTACCCCAACAACTGCACTAAAAGATTGAGGGAGTATGCCTATTCCCCACTCCCAGACATTTTATATCCACTGAATTAACCCTCTCCCCGCTCCCCCCGCCCCACCCCCCGTGGTATAGACACTACTTTGCCTATCTTCCCCAATCTGTAGATTACGCTGGGGGCTAAGGCAGGAGATATGCATCTGGATGCCTCGAGCAGGGGTTCTCAAACTTCATTGCACTGTGACCTCCTTCTGACAACGAAAATTACTGCACAACCCCAGGACGGGGGACTGAAGCCTGAGCCCCCCCCCCACGCCCCAGGCTGAAACCCTTGGGTCCCAGCAAGTCTAATGCCAGCCCTGGTGGCACCATTAAAATGGGGTCATGACCCACAATTTGAGAACCTGCTGGTCTAGAGTGATGCAGCAGTATACGTGCCCAGAGGCTGAAGTTTAAAGGTATAAGGAACTTTTACAGCTGAAGTTTAAGTGCCAATTTAGTTTAAGTGCCTACAGGCGTAGCTAGCAGCTGGGGTGGGAGTAGGAGGGTTAGGGAAAGGGTGTGGATCACAGTGGTGTCTAAAACTGGGACATAGGCACCTAAATCTGTGGTTTAAACACCATAAATCCCTTTGTAGTTCTGGGCCAAAGCTTGTACAGTCTAGATCAATTTTGTATAGAAAAGTAAAATGCAGCCAATTTTTGATGAAGTGTAATAATATATTCAGCACTTTACAAACCAAACTTAATATTTGTTGTTTGATACTTCAAAAATATTTCTGTCCTACTTTATTTTACAGTTCCATTTATAAAAGTTTTGTAGAGGGTTAATAAATGATTAACAGATGTTATAAGTATGTTACAAACATGAATAGTATGTGTTATAGATGATTGTAAGCACACCGTTGGAATATGATAGATAGATATAGATATAAATTATGGCTAGAACGACCTGTTGAATTTTTGGAAGCTATAAAATGTTATATCTGTTTAGTAACCAACATCTCTTAATCATTTAAAAATCCTTTATAATCCTTTATAATCTATAAATGACACCTTAAAATAAAGGGTGACCAGTATTTCACTGAAGAAACATAATTTTATATCAAAAGCATTAGAAATACTTCTGTTTGTATGACTATATATACACAGCAAATGCTGATTGAACAAAGGCTGTTTCAATACCATGAGATTGTGGATTTTACATTGGAAATGTTAAATACAATTGTGGGCATGAATAGCTATATATCTCAGCTACTCTGTTCCATGTAGTATGGAGAGTCTATTCTTTATAATTCTGTTTTCTAATCATGTTTTACACATAGAAAATAATTAGCAGCTAGTGTATATTTGAGAAAGCAGCATTTAACGGCCTGGCTAAGCAATTTTTTTTGTATTGAAATGGCAAGGCTACGCTCTTTTTTCTGGGAAATATTGTAAAAATGAAGAGTCTATCCATGCAAATGATAGCTGGAGCTATCTGGTGAAGTGGATCTGTTTCATTAAACTGAAGGCATCCAGTTATAATGATAACTCTAGGACAAATATAGGACATGGATATTCATTCCAGCCTCAGTTTTTCTGGATTTGTGCACACCCTTGAAGACTGAAATATGATACTCATAACAACATGACTTTTATTATAGACCAAAGAAACACAATAATGAAACCACCAGCATCATAGTTATTTCCTGTATAGCTGATCTAGGGCATCATAAAATTAGAATAAAATCAAAAACAACAGAAAATATATAGGAAAATAAACAATTTAGTAATAGGATTAACTAAAATTAGATGAATCCCTTTTTTCTTGTATTTCTCTTTCTCCTTAATTAGAGTGAAAAGACTAAAAGTTAAATAATACATCTTTTCAGTGTTAACACAGAGAGTTTGGCATCTTGTGTGAATTTCTTGAACTCTAACTATATTGCAAATGTTTTAAATAGTAAGAGCCAACTTTTCAAAGATTGGTTCAATAGCTGCATCAACAAAATATGCCCACACCAACTGGTCCTGCAAAAACTCATGTTTATGGCTGAAAAACAGTCAACTGTGTAACTAATTGTGTAACTGCAACCTAAGTACTAATCTGAGCACAAGTGTGGATTTACGCAAATAACCAGTTTATAGGCATAAAAGTGTCCTTTGTGGGCTCAGTGAATGCATATTCAGCGTGAGGTCATTGAAATTGCTCCCACTTTTGAATATTTCTGTATTATAAATGTGTGAATGATACTTAAATTAGCAGGTATATTTACTTGTATAGAAGCAAACAATTAGAAATTGACATCATAAGAGAGTGGTCACTTTGGATGGGCTATCACCAGCAGGAGAGTGAGTTTGTGTGTGGGGTGGCGGAGGGTGAGAAAACCTGGATTTGTGCTGGAAATGGCCCAACTTGATGATCACTTTAGATAAGCTTCAGAGGAACAGCCATGTTAGTCTGTATTCGCAAAAAGAAAAGGAGTACTTGTGGCACCTTAGAGACTAACCAATTTATTTGAGCATGAGTTTTCGTGAGCTACAGCTCACTTCATCAGATGTATACATCTGATGAAGTGAGCTGTAGCTCACGAAAGCTCATGCTCAAATAAATTGGTTAGTCTCTAAGGTGCCACAAGTACTCCTTTTCTTTTTAGATAAGCTATTACCAGCAGGAGAGTGGGGTGGGAGGAGGTATTGTTTCATGGTCTCTGTGTATATAATGTCTTCTGTAGTTTCCACAGTATGCATCCGATGAAGTGAGCTGTAGCTCACAAAAGCTCATGCTCAAATAAATTGGTTAGTCTCTAAGGTGCCACAAGTACTCCTTTTCTTTTTGCGAATACAGACTAACACGGCTGTTACTCTGAAAAAAGAACAGAGTGTTATAATGGACACTTGAAAAGCACCTGGGTGGGGGGTGGAAGGGAATCCAAATTCCAGTGATTTTGCTTTGACTTTTAATACTTTTCTGTTTGTTTTCCATAGATACTTGTGCAAGTAAGTTTATGGCCAGGAATACTTGCCAAAACAATATATTTTAAATGACTATTGCCTAATATTTGTAGGAAATTAATTTTCAATTTGTAATAGTGAATATTACTGCAAATCTGACTCTAAAAGTTATTTGCAGTGTTGTTGTATCTGTGTTGGTCCCTGGATGTTAGAGTGGAAAAGTGAGTGAGGTACTATCTTTTATTGGACCAACTTCTGTCGACGAAAGAGAGGTTTGCAAGCTATACAGAGCTTTTCTTCTTCAGCTCTGTGTAGCTCAAAAAAGTTTCTCTCTCTCACCAACATAAGTTGGTCCAATAAACCACAATACCTCACTCACCTTGCCTCTCTCAATGTTATATTAATCCAATCAGGGAATAGAAACATACTACATGACCTATGTGTCTAGTTTAAACAGCCATGATTTTGATTATCAGATACTTCCAACTAACTATTGCAAGAAAACTACTGAACCAGAATTATTCAGTGAATAGTCTCAAATAAAAAAATCTGAGAAAATCACAATCCATTCATAGTCATAAGACTCACACTTAATCAAATTAAAGATCATTTACCTACTCTAGTTATGATGCACAGAAGCATTAGTAGCTAATTTTGTTACTTTTCCCTTGTGCATTTCAGGTGCATGTGTCCTCTGGGATACACTGGCTTCTTCTGTGATCTTGACATAGATTACTGCATTGGAAACCAGTGCTCAAACCATGGCTTCTGCCAGGACAACTTGAATAATTATAGCTGTCGCTGCATGCCTGGATATGAAGGACCCTTCTGTGAAGTGGAGATTAATGAATGTTCAAGTTCACCCTGCAAAAATGGGGCCACCTGTATGGATTTAATTGGCCACTTCTCATGTCAATGTGTTGCAGGCTTCAAAGGCAAGTTTTAAAATAGAAATATTCACCTTTGATTGGAAACATTTGGTTGTCTAGTTCTATCTCGGTAACAGTCAGATCATTGTTGTTTTTAATCATGTGTATATTCCTATTTTGGAACAACAATTTTATTTGAATGCCTATAGAATTTCTTAGATTAGCTGTTCTAAATTTCCCTCTACTCCTCACCACATCCCCACTGTCAGCTTCTTTGGGTTAACTGTGGTGCTAATAAAAATGAAAAATGGGGAGTGGTCAAATTGTGGGAAAAAAATCTCTCCCCCATGTATGTGTAAGGCCCCAAAAGCAATAGACATGCATTGAGCTCACTAGGGTATGGAAGGCCCATGCATGCATGAGGATTCTGCACCCATTGTGAGCTGCTGAGTACCACTCTATGGTTGCTGCCTCCATAGGCGCCAACTCCCTGGGGGCTCTGGGGCTGGAGCACCCACGGGGAAAAATTTGTGGGTGCTCAGCACCCACTGGCACCAGTCAACTGTTTACAGGGCCCGTGGGCCCCACCAACTGTTCAGCGGCGCTGTCGGGGGACTGAGCCACAGTTTTTTGCGGAGCTGGGAGCCGCTGCCAATCAGCTGTTTCCGGCTCTGAGCTGTTGAGCTGATCAGCCTGGCCAAAACAGATCTTCCCGGCAGGGCTGGTTAGCTGTTTTTTGGCCACCAGCCAATCAGTGAAAGGGACTCTGCTCCTGGGGCAGGGTCTGAGTGACCCCACCTCCACCGGTGCTGCCCCGCCTCCTTCTCCTACCTGCTTCTTGTGGGCAGCAGGCTGCTTTCTGTGGCTCTGCAGCTGAGCAGCTCCCAACCTTGCTTCAACCTCTTAGCCAACTAAAGGCAGTAGCAGCAGCAGCTGATACATATATTTCAAAGGGGGTCTTGGGGTGAGGGTGGCTGGGGAGGGACTGAAACCTCCTACCAGCCCCAGGTGGCTGTGCTGAGAGCCGACACCTGGCTGCTGGCAGGGTGGCCGTCTCTGCATGGGGGGGGGCACTGGCTGGAGCCCAGCTCTCTGCATTTGGCAAGGGGCTCAGTCAGAGGTATATCCAAAAACATCCCCCGGACCGCCGCAGCACAGAGAGACTGAGAGTACCAGCCCGCGCTGGGCAGCTGGACCGGGATGGGCATGGGGGGGCATTTCCTGCGGGGTGTGATGCTGCCCTGCTTGCCCTCCCTGCCCAGGCAGAGATGCCTGCCTCTCGGAGACAGTGGCCATGTCCATGCAGTGCACTTGGTCCCCCTCCCTGGCATCTAGGTGACTACCTCTGAGGCGTGTGGAAGGGAAGAGGCAGTGGGGAAGGGAAACTCAAGCTATCAGGGGAAACCTTCCTAGCATTGAAATCTCTGCCTTGGGATGTGGATTGAATAGTCTCCCAAGGGAAGGGCTAGTGTATGACCCCTGGGGTACAATCTGTTTTATATGTTTAGTCCATGTGCTCTGGCAAACACAAGTCCAAGAATCATGTTGGGGGAAGAGGGGACATTGCTGAGTCCCAGGGTTGAGTAATTCTCTGGTGATGGTCACTGAATTGCTAATTGTCATTCACTTGCTGCACAATGGCTGGTGATGGTTGTGTAACATCCACCCAGCCATTTGGTCAAGTGCCTTGTTTCTGGGGAGTTGCCTTCTGGGCTACTTCCAAATTTGCAGCATATTTCATTAACACCGTACAGCACAATCTCATAGCTTTATACACTTTAATGATATACATATTTCTATAGAACAGTGGGTTTCAGCAAATCATAACCTTTCCCCCGATACCTTACGTGGCATACTTTATATGAAATATAAATATATACAAATGAGGAATATGGGGCTTACAGGGCTAATACTAATATGGGAATTAGTGCCCTGACATGCAACTCCTCCTACTGGGCCAGTGTAGAACCTGCTGTTAGTACAGCTATTTGCAGGTGCCCTTGTGTTTAGCTGAACACTTGGACTCAACCCCCACTAAACTGAGAGCTAAACTGGCCCTACTATCCTGCTGTGTGGATCCCAGTGTGCTTGTGCTGTGAGTTTTTGGCATGCACCCGTGGCTGTATTTCTCTCATTGTGCTGGTAGTGCTACTTCCTTGGTGTAATGACGACATTATGCTAAGATGAATCCTGAAAATAGTGCCCTGGTGTGATGGTCACTCTGTGCTGTTCATGTGAATCCTGCCTTTTTGTATGCTGTGTTGTTGTAGCCCTGTTGTTCCCAGGAAATTAGAGAGACAAGGTGAGTGAGATAATATCTTTTACTGGAGCAACTTTTGTTGGTTAGAAAGAGACAAGCTTTGGAGTTTTCACAGAGTTCTTCCTGAAGAAGAGTTCTGTGAAAGCTCAAAAGCTTGTCTCTCTCACCAACAGAAGCTGGTCCAATAAAAGACATTACCTCACCCACCTTTTTTCTCTAATATGAATAGCCTCCCTCCAAAACTGGCAGAGGTGCTCAGAGGAGAGGGTGGAGAGGAGCGAGCGGTGGGCAGGCAGGGGAAGGCACCCACTGGCAAAACCAAAAGTCAGCACCTATGGCTGCCTCTATGAACTGGCGATGAGCTGGAGTGTGATCTGCAGGTCCATAAACTTTGCAAATCTACAGACCAAGCCTCCTATGCAGTGGGCTGCAGCCAGTACAACAGACATAGAGTGGCTGTATGTTTTCTTTGTATCCTGACAGTCTTGGGGAACAATTCTTTTCCTCCTACCAACTATTCAGGCTTCATGAGGTGAACCAGGGTATGGTTTTGTGTGACAACTTCTGAGGTGTTTCTTCTAAAGCATCTCCGTTCTAACCTATAGCACCCTTTCCTGGGTCAAGCCATACTAAAGGTGTTTAACATCTTTAAAACATAGAACCCCTATTTTATAAAATAATTGGGGATTGAGGAGTTTGTAAAATTGAATATTTCAGTTACAGTAGGGATAGTGCATACATTGTATTATGATCACTACATTGTGTTCTTCTTCCTTCAAACCACAACAAAGCTATTTCCAATGTACTGATGTCATCATAATGTGAAGGGATGTCAATTTGTTCTTCGACATCACTTTCGTTGTGATTTTTTTTCCCCCATTGGGAAAAATAGTTTGTATAATATGTCATTTGTAAGACCAGGTTTCTTAAAGCCAAGATTCTGCAGTATTTATAAGTTAGTGTGGGGTTCTGCCCTCAACAAACATTGATAAAAAACATAAAGGGCAGAATGGCAACATTATCTATAATACTACATCAACATTATACTTTTTTTCATTTAGGACTTGATTCTGTGAGGTACTCTGCCTCTGATACAGAAAAGCATGTAAGCATCAGAGTAATTTAGCATGTGTAGTAGTCCCACTGAAGTCAGTAAGATTACTCAGGTGTTTAAAGTTAACAAATGTTTAACTATAACATGGGCACTCCAATCTGAGCATCTCCACTGATTGCAGCTGTGGTAGTGTGAGAGACCATCTCCTTTCCCATATCAAGTAACCAGATTCCAAAATCATTTAAGATTATAAATATTATGGGACCCAATCCCGTTCTCATTGCAGCCAATGGAAAGACATTCTCTGCCTGCTAAGGAATTTGGATCAAGCTCTAATGTGATCACTTAGCAGAAAAGCACTGAATATCACCAGGAAACTTATCTTTCTACCTAGGATATTTATTTTATCTGACTTAATACCTAGAAATATGGCTCACAGAGCATACTTAGCAGAAAATGTTCCTAACTGACTGGGCATCTCATATTTTTATTTGTTTCCAGAAATGCAGCCTTCTGGATGTAACTGTGATAAACAACCCAAGATGATGTACACAATAGTTAGAAGGGAATTGTGGGGAAAACGAATCTAATCAGTATGCAATGTTAATAGCAGACAAATATTTTCTTTGCTAGTTTGGCAATTCAGGATGGCATAGCTCAGAATTAGGGCTGCTGTACATGATGGATTTGCTTTATTTATTATAAGAGATAAAAAATAAAAATGTCACTCACCAACCTCAATGTGTGGGGGAACTTGATGGGGCCAGTCGTGAAGGGGGACGTCCACATCTTGAATACTGTGTGCAGATCTGGTCGCCCAATCTCAAAAAAAGATATATTAGAATTGGAAAAGGTTCAAAAAGGGCAAAAAGAAGATTAGGGGTATGGAACGGCTGCTGTATGAGGAGAGATTAATAAGACTGGTATTTTAGCTTGAAAAAGAGATGACTAAGGGGGGGAAATATGATAGAGGTGTATAAAATCATGACTGGATTGGAGAAAGTAAATAAGGAAGTGTTATTTACTCCTTCTCATAACACAAGAGCTAGGGGGCACCAAATGAAATTAACAGGCAGCAGTTTATAACAAATAAAAGGAAGTATTTCTTCACACAGTGCACAGTCAACCTATGGAACTCTTTGCCACAGAATGTTGTGAAGGCCAAGACTATAACAGGGTTCATAAAAGAACTAGATAAGTTCATGGAGAACAGGTCAATCAATGGCTGTTAGCCAGGATGGGCAGATATGGTGTCCCTCGGCTCTGTTGCCAGAAGCTGGGAATAAGCAACAAGGAATGGGTCACTTGAGGATAGCCTGTTCGTTCCCTCTGGGGCACCTGGAATTGGCCACTGTCAGAAGACAGGATACTGGGCTAGATGGACCTCTAGTATGACCCAGTATGGTCATTCTTATGGGACAGTCCCAGCAGTGAGAGATGGGGCATTCGTTGAGGGACATGAGGTATCTTCTCCCCACCTAGGAGTCTCTGGCATCCACTGGCCAGCTCTAGGGGGATGGGTACTGATTGTCTAGCATTTCAGCGCTCCTAGGATTTAACCTGGACCAGAGGCTATGTGGAGCCTCTTTCCACTACATTTCAGCGGCCCCACCCTATCCACCATAAACTAGGAATGGGAACCCAGCCTGACAGATGCTGCTGTCTAGCCAATAGCCTGTTTAGGGGGTCTGGAAGGAATTTTTTCTCCTATTCGCAGAGGACCAAGGAATTTACCTTCCTCGCAGCACCTTCAAGCCACAGTAGGTTAAGTAGCAATGCATTTCGTAGCTAATTGAGGTTTGTAAATTCATTGAAACTTGCAGCTGGTTTCCATTGCTATTAAAGGGATAAAATGAACAATTCTTAGGGGCAAAAGACCTGGGATTTTGTGCTGGCCCTTGGGCTCATGGGACTGGGTGACCTTCGCAGACCAAGATCTCTACCCTTCTGCACCTCTGTACCACTTGCATGGGGAAGGTGCTGGGAAGAGCCAACCACAAGTTGTGGATTATATGGTAAGGAGACCTGTAGCCCCGACACTGGAACCAGTTAAATGCCTGGTATAGGAGAATATGGGTGATGTGTGGGTAGGGCCCCTCCTCTGGGCTAAAGTTTAATAAAAGTTGCAGCCTGCCACTTAATTCCATGCATGTGTCTGTCCTCATTTCGCCCCTATGTCTCCATCAAATTCTTTTACAAAGCTTTCCATACTTCTGTTTCTAAAAAGTTATGATTTTTTAAAATCTGTTTGTAGCTAGACTTTTTTTTAATTTGTTTTTCCACCAGCTTGCTGCTCTGTGGTAAGAAGCAGCTTTTTGTGATGAGCTACATTTGCAGAGTAAAACATTTTCCCCTCAATATTTCTTGCTGCTGCTGCAGATTAGATCCTGGAATTTCATTTATCAGTTTTTGCAAGCTTGGACCAGGACCAGATCTGGAACAGTAGACTTTACAGAGCATGTCATAGTACAAAACAGGAGCAGTAGAAATGCACATGTGATGCAGGCATCAAGAAAAGTAAACTTTATATCTAGCGAAACGCAAGCTTGCCATCAGGTTGGCCTAAAATTTATCATTAAGATGGAACAGTTAAGTGACTGAGCATAAGCAAAGAGAAATACATGGCCCAAATGTAGTACTAAACCATCAAGCTAACTTAGTACATTTGTATCACACTGTTGAACCTTAAACACCACGTGACACTTCACCATAATATGTGGGTCAGCTTATAGAAAAAGATATAAGAGTTCTTTCCTTTTTCACTGCCCAATACAGCATTGCAGGATAACATTCATAGGAGAGAAAATTTAAAGTAAAAATAAATTGCACAGTGTTGCTAGTTCAATTTTATTATGATAAATTATTAACACAATATACCAAATATATAGTAGAAGGGTTAAAAAGAGCCAATGGCAGTTTGTAAGAATTTAATTAGTAACCTGGCAACAAAAGCAATTCCATTTTGGTATGGTCCATGATGGTTTATGATTCTGGGACATTTTCCAAAGTAGAACAGGTTTTTAAAGTTCAATCATAACTAAACATTATAAACCATCAGAAAATATCCTGAATAGAATACTAGAAAGGACAGGTTTTTAATCCAACGCAATCCATATGAAAAAAAGAATACCTCACTGTCTCTCTCCCCCTTACATGAAATTCACTTTAAAATACAAGCTTCCTGGGAACTTGCAAATGATTTGAGGAATAAAACCAAAATTATGGCCGTGAAGGACTGTGCACAAGATTTTGTGGGACCATTATGTTGTTTAGCCGTATGAGAGTGTAGGATTTGGTAGGTTCACACAGGAGCCATGAAATCCCAGCAACCATCTTGGATTCATTCCTGCTGAGAAATGATTCCATAAAGAGTTTTAAAGTACTGCAAATGGAAGTTTGAATTGAAAAAGAATATTTGTATTAGAAAAGAATACGTCTATATGACTTTTATCAGATATTTCTGTCAGCATTTCTAGAATGACTGCACCTGAAGCACAAGCGGAATGGAACATTATCTGGGCTTGCTGGAGGAAGGTAGCAGTGCTTTATGGTGATGTGGAGTGGGGGACAGGAAGGAGATCGGAAACTGCTGCAAAAAAGTGAATGGTGGTCAGCTTTGTAGCTCTGACTCACGCCCCTCAGAATGTAAGGATGGAAAGCTTTAAAAGGGCAACCAGGGGAGTTGGAAGCCCTTTCTCTACGTAGCAATCAAGGCAGCCTCCACACTTCCTCCCATCGAGATCCGAATATCAGGTTGGGTTAGGATCTGCTGTGGGGATTGTGCTAGTCGCTCTTTTGTACGGGAGCTGGGAAGGAATTTTCCCCTCACCACCATATTAGCTTCGGTGGAGTAGGATTTTGTCCTCCCCACAGCAGGTGTCAGGGAGGACCTATTATGGTGAGGAGAAAAGTGGTTAACGGCTGTATGCCACAACTTCTTTTCTAAGTGTGGGGAAGATGTCCAGTGCAGGTACTCCGTACGGAAGGCATCCAGTGACCAGATAAATGGTCTGGTAAGGGACTTGAAAAGGATGAGCTAGCTAATGGAACAGGGCTGGGGGTTCAGTCTCCTATGATTGGTATGGTAGGGAGCCAACCTCACCCCCCCTTTCTTATAGCCCACTTTAACCCTCCTACGAGCCAGGGGGTGGATAGTAAGGTTCAAGCCATGGGCTGGCTGGAGACCTGGATGGAAAATGAAAGGGGCTGGTGGAAGCCCCGGGTAGTTATTTGAATGAACAAGAATTTGCCTGCACTGTACACTTTTATCCCCCTGGTAATCCCAGACATCTAATAATAAAGTTATGGCCTGATTACATCCATTCCAAATGTCTCCTGTCCTTCTTTTGGTATAGCTAGACAATACCGCCTACTGTTGCTGGTCATGCTCTTTAGAAACTGTAATGGTATCTATCAGCATCTACACCATCGACTTCTTTAGCAGCAGCAAGTTGATAACAATTTTGAAATTAAGGTGTTTGTGTTCTGGAAATAAATACTTAAACATACATATGTTTTGTCATCCTGTGGACAGAAATCTTTGCTTTTTCATATAATATAATGTAAATATCTATATTACAGATAATTGGTGATGGAGAGTTTGGGTTGGGTGACTTTTGTAGATGCCCAAGAGACTTTTCATTGGCTTCAGTGGAATTTGGCTCATGGCTTTAGTTTTGATTCTATTCTATTTAGATTCTTAAACTCCGTTGATCACCATTCTATGAGTGCCTGCCAGTGGTTCATTAAGTGACATAATTAACATCTATTAAGTGTACTTTTTACTTCTTTATCTTGTCCTTTTGCACACACAAATATATCTATATACAGACAAACAAAATATAAGTATTTCAGAGAGAGAGAGAGAGAAAATTGTGTGATGTGCTCTTTAATATTTTAGTGCAAGCAAAGTCAAGTAGTGCACCTTACGCCTAGTGAGGAGATGAAACTTCAGTGCTTTAATTAAATATCAAATATGTTTGAAATATTTTAATATTATTTCAATAAATTTACACCTTTATGATGGAAATGTGCAGCATATCCTTGGAACCATTAGTAGAAGAATATTTGGAAGAAAAAAAATAAGTCTCATGGGCCATTTTAAAAACAAGAAACTTTCTTTGATGTAAATAAAGTTAGAAGTACAAAAGTAATTCTAGAAAAGCTGGCAGTCATTCTAGAATGCCATGGGAGTTGGCTCATAATAAGTAAATTTGGAATTATAGAATAGAGAATTTTTCAGGTCTATAATTTTATAGCTATGAATGGATGTCTATGGAATTCTATGATTGTCTGATTAATAGAATGTATTAGACAAACCTCTGTTGTAATAGTAACTGCATGACTACTAACTAAAGAAAATGTTTTGCCAAGTCTAAGATTTCTAGTACCCTTTGAGCATTCACTTCCTTTGATTTCTGAGAATTCTTTTGCCAGAGGCCTGGATAGGATTTTGACTTTCACTTTTTCATTAAAGGACTGCCTATAGGCACATTTAAAGCTCTTTACTGATGGAAAATGTTTTATCATTTGATAAAAATATAATTCAGAGCTGGTGCTATTTTTCCCCCCAGTTACAATAGCCATTTCACTTTAAACTAGGCATTTCTTTTGGGTAGTGGAAACTTTTCCTAGAATACATGTAGTAAGTTACAGACCTACAAGCATTAAAATTCCACTTTTCTTTACGTATCATCTATTTTAGGAGCTCAATATTATCTCATGCAAGTCACACCGCAGCGGTTAAGGCTCCAAGACTACATATACATGGTATCCAAGTATTTTAAGCTGCAGGGCACCATGCTTATGTAGGATTTTAACTCACTCAAATAATAAATAGTACATCAAAAATATTTTTAAGTCTCACAGAATAGTGTCCAAACAGGTTGACACCTGATGATAAACTGGTGAAACTTGAGCATAGAACAGGGATCAGCAACCTTTGGCATGCGGCACACCAGGATAACCTCCCTGGCGGGCCAGCCCAGTTTGTTTACCTGCTGTATCTGCAGGTTTGGCCGGTCGTGACTCCCACTGGCCAGGGTTTGCCACTCCAGGCCAATGGGGGCTGCAGGAAGCGGCTCTGGCTGAGGGATGTGCTGGCCGCCATTTCCCTGAGCCCCCATTGGTCTGGAGCAGTGAACTGTGGCCAATGGGAGCCGCGATCAGCCAAACCTGAGGATGTGGCAGGTAAACAAACTGGCCCAGCCCGCCAGAGCCCAATGCTGGTGGGCTGCGTGCCAAAGGTTGCTGACCCCTGTCCCAGAAACAAGCACTTAGCAAGTTGATAAGGAGTCAACAATGTGCCCTTGTTGCCAAGAAGGCTAATGGCACTTTGGGCTGTATAAGTAGGGGCATTGCCAGCAGATCGAGGGACGTGATTGTTCCCCTCTATTTGACATTGGTGAGGCCTCATCTGGTGTACTGTGTCCAGGTTTGGGCCCCACAATAAAAGGAGGATGTGAAAAAATTGGAAAGTGTACAGCAGAGGCCAACAAAAATGATTAGGGGACTGGAACACATGACTTATGAGGAGAGGCTGAGGGAACTGGGACTGTTTAGTCTGCGGAAGAGAAGAATGAGGGGGGATTTGATAGCTGCTTTCAACTACCTGAAAGGGGGTTCCAAAGAGGATGGATCTAGACTGTTCTCAGTAGTAGCAGATGACAGAACAAGGAGTAATGGTCTCATGTTGCAGTGGGGGAGGTTTAGGTGGGATACTAGGAAAAACTTTCACTAGGAGGGTGGTGAAGCAATGGAATGAGTTACCTAGGGAGGTGGTGGAATCTCCTTCCTTTGAGGTTTTTAAGGTCAGGCTCGACAAAGCCCTAGCTGGGATGATTTAGTTGGCAATTGGTCCTGCTTTGAGCAGGGAGTTGGACTAGATGACCTCCTGAGGTCCCTTCCAACCCTGATATTCTCTGAATTGGTGCAAACTGAACTGAAATATTCCAGTTCAAGAATGGCTTAATTGTCCACACAAGGGTTTGTACCACTTTAACTAAATAGATTTTAAACCCAGTTTATGTTAAAATGGTACAATTTCTCATGTAGAGAAGATCTTAGTGAGCAGGAAGAAATAACTGAGTGTGAGAAAATTATAAGGAAGTTTTGAACTATTGGTCACAGGCAGCTTCAGTTCAGTAGAGAAAGGACTGGGTCCACAATATTAATTCAATACATACAAGTCAGTTTTGCTTTCTCATGAATGTGTTTGTCCTAAAGTAGGCAGGTATGTTGAGCAAATAGATAATATTTTACCTAATTGTTTTCCATACGTAGTTTCTAAGGTGTCAAAATTAAATTATTCATTCTTAAGTACCTTAGTTGGTTGCACTGTATTTTTACATTTTTGAAGAAAATTTATATATACAGTAGGTGCCTCATAAGCACTATTTTCAAATATATTGTCCCACTGTTATTAATCTGCAGCTGGACTTCAAGAAGCCTGTTTTTCAGCAGTGCCTCATTCAGATTATAGCATATATGGAATATCATCTCTGCAAAATATTTGTTCTCCACCAGTTCCGGGAAAGAAAAGATACAGATTATCCAGGAAGCCAAGTCAATGCACAGAATGGGTGCTATTTAGCAAATATTGTGATGCAGTATAAATTTATTTTTATTTGTGCCCAATCTACCAATCCTCTACCACTTCGCCATCAGATCTAATGTCCTGTTGTCCCTTTAACACAAGAAAAAATAAAAACATACATGAAGAAGATCAAAATTACATCCTGGCATTTCTTTCCTTTTTTAGTCTGTGAGAGAGATGTGGGAAATAGTGGCTACTACTAAAAAAGGGATGTCATTTGAAGTCTCTTCAAATGCTAGCCAACTACATGTGTCTTATTTACCCAAATAATTCCTGTTTATTTTTCTTCTGTTTATTGGATTGATTAATGTCTAATCTGACAATAATGAATCCTATGAGATTCACAGTATACTGCTCCCAAAACAGATTATAAGCTTTGAGGTACTTTGCACAATTTAAGTTTAGTCATCAGATAAAATGTGAGGTTATTCTCTTATCAACCAGAAGGAAAAATCCCACAGTTATAATGCTCATTACTGAAAGCATAAAGACTTCTGTAGTAGGAATCTTACCTCTTCCATGGTATGTCTGAAGCAACAAAATACTTGGTGGGGACTTACATTTTCCATCCGCTATATTTGTAAAAAGGAATATTTTTCTATTAGTTGGTCAATAATATTTATTAAAAAAAACTTTAAAATTGTCTTTTTGCTAAAATAGCACTATTTTTAACTGTTAAATCAGTAACAGCCAAATTTACCAAAATAATACCAAATTATTTTGTATAAATACTGTTAGTATATATATAACCCAAGTCTTAGTCTATTTATCCTTGCAAGCTTTGAGTGGGCCTGCATGCCAAACAAGCTAGCTCTTGTTGAGTTGTCTTTGTGGCTGTTATGGAAAGTGTTGCTTTTAAACATAAGCATGTGTAATTGACTAGCCTGGTAGAATTGTACTAAACCGCTATAATTAATTTGCTGTACATTTGAAGAAAGTCACTACTGTAGTTCATATGTGTTTTAGCTGAAGTGGGATCAGCCCTGTAACAGAGCTCTGACTCACGGGCATGACACCTCCTGCTGGTCATCTGGAAATTAGCTTGATTCCAGCCTCAGAACACCTCCTGCTGGCCGTTGTCTCCCTACCAGTACCTGGTTCCTGTGAATCTCCACCACTTGTAGCACTTCAGGCCCTGCATCCGTCCCAGACCCTGGTACTCCTTAGCTTGGGGTGCTATCCCACAGAGGAGCCCCAACCACCCTATAGCAACCTTGCTTCAGTGGCTACTGCCAGTCATCATCTAGCCCCTTCTCTCAGGGGAAAACTGCAGTCTGAAATGGCCACTCATCACTGGCAAAGGGGTTAGACCTGCTGCCTTTTCTTGGCCTGGCTGTCTCCCTGCAGCCCTAGTACCTCCTCAGGCCTTTGCTACAAAGGCCTTAGCCTGGGAGGTTGCCAGGCCAGAGCTCCCCAGCTCAGCCTGCCCTTTCCCAATACTGCTCTGTCCAAGGTACCCCTGTCTTTACCAGGCAACTAGATCCTTCTTACTCCACTATTGGAGCAAGACTCACTTCCTTTTCCCCAGGAGCCCTTCTTATATTGGCCCTGCCAGGTCCTGATTGGCTGCCTCAAACCCGCTCATGATTGGCTCGACGGGGCAGCCCTTTTCCAGGGCTGTTTTTAACCCCTTCCTGACTGGAGCGGGGTGACCACCCCACTACAAGCCCATTGCTAGTTGTGGAGTTTTTTAATGCACTGTACAGTCTTCTGAATTGACTAACACAAATACAAAATTGCTTAGGAAATGGGGTCTTTGAAAATAAGCACCCATAGTGTAATTAATAGATTCAACTGTATATTAACATTAAAATTTAAAGCATGAAGTAATGGATATTTCTGTTAACAACTTCTGTCCTGGAGTCACTGTTTTTGGCCAAACATTTATGGCAATTGGATGGTCATGAATATGTCAAGGTTGTCTTTTGAGCTGGGATTAGTTGCATGGTGGAAATAAAATGGTCACATGGTATGTCTCCTGGTTTCCTATCTGACTGAGTGTGTTCAGAGGATAAGTAGGAACTATTGTTCTCTCAGAAACAGTGGCCATATTTGATGTACTTTCTCTGAAACAGCCAGGAAAGCCTGGCATCCATGTGTTGTCTCTTACTTCAAGAGCATGAGCACTGAAGTTACCCTACCAACTCCTTGAAAGAAGTTATGGGGCTACTCTGTGTGAAGCAGAAGCAGCCGCTCAGTGCTTCTCCCGTCACAGCACATAAAGAAGGTCTTATAGACTCATAGACTTTAAGATCAGAAGGAATCATCACAATCATCTAGTCTGACCTCCTCAAATCATGGTTTAAAGACTTCAAGTTACAGAGAATCCACCATTTACAGTAGTTTAAATCTGCAAGTGACCAATGCCCCATGCTGCAGAGGAAGGCAAAACTCCCCCAGGTCTCTGCCAATCTGACGTAGGAGAAAATCCCTTTCCAGCCCCAAATATGGTGATCAGTTAGACACTGAACATATGGGCAAGATGCACCAGCCAGAGACATTTACAAGCTGCCCACAGTACAGAAAAGGCAACCATTTTGGTTTTCACTAAGAATATATATTTGTTTTACCTAAAAGGGTTTTTCTGCTTGATTTCACATTTCACATAAAAAAATAGACTGTCCCTACCTTTTCAGGTTTCAGAGTAACAGCTGTGTTAGTCTGTATTCACAAAAAGAAAAGGAGTACTTGTGGCACCTTAGAGACTAACCAATTTATTTGAGTATGAGCCTACCTTTTCAGAGGTTCATAATCAAAAGTGAAGTGGTGAACATTTTCAAATAAAATCTGTCATCTCTTTCTCACAACTGTAAATAGCAAACTTTTCTTTGAAAGTCTAGGGAAATCAGAAGGAAGAAACTAGAATGATTTTGAGGAGTGAAGGAATGACACTCTAACTGGATAAAATACACAGTTTGCTGTTTTGTATATGTCAAACAAAAGTTGGGTCCAATTATCAGTTCTCTAAATGTGTGTGTGCGTGTGTGTGTGTGTGTGTTTATTGTAGCTGACCAAAATTTGTAAGATACCCAGAGAATTAAAACACATACAAACCATTTCTAGTTAGCGTAATATGACTATTTTCAAAGGCACACATGGCATTAAATATTTCAGCCAGTGTTTTTGTTCAGATTTCCTTTTTCTTGATTGTGATGCAAATAATATTTGCTAGTTTATACTATAAACCACTTGGAGGTTTTTTCAAATGTTTTTAACAGTTATGAGAAAGGTATTTTCAATGTTTGATAAATCAGATGATACTGAGTGGCATATAATTGCTTCTTTGTCAAATGAAGCAATTTAGCTGTAATAACAGCCTCCAGGCATAAAATCAGCACCATTATTATCAGACCAAATTTTTTATCATCTTATTATTATTCTAAATGAAGAGCAGAATTCACACATCTATCTAGTTTGGTCATAGATATACAAAAGCAAAATAACTTAAAACAGTTTGACGTGTGGCAATTCCTATATTGTTTTACGCTGAAAAACAGCTGTCCTGCACACTATTAGACATTTGTTTCCTGATGTAAACATCCATACTAAGTCTGTGGAGTACTGTAATACAGCTTAGTGTATGTTTAGAAAAAAATAGACTCTGTTATGAAGCTTTCACATGAAATGGTCTGTATTGGTTATGATAGCAAAGATAAAATGCTTTTTCTGAATTAGGTTTGATGAGAATTTACTTTTAGCTGTAGACTATAATAAGCATTTAATTGAGTTTTTACATGAAACTATAAAGTAGATTGTCTTCATCTATTCTTTGTCATCGTTGACAGCATCACTGCCCTCCCCATCACCCAGAGTTCCAAACTGAAGGTCATTTTTATTCCTCTCTCACCTCTCTGCACAGCCAGGTTTTGTATTTCCTTCTCTAAAACATATCTGAAGTCCCACTGTTTATCTCACTGTGCTCTGACCATTTCCAGACTTCCTCTCAGGCCTCCTCAGTAGCCATGTCACCTTCTCCAATTCAATTAAAACATGGCCATTAAAATTAACCTCCTTGTCTGATGATCAGGCCATATCACTACCCTCTTTGAAGGTCCTACACAATGCTGCTGTGACCTATATCTCTGTTATCTTCTTATCCTCTCCCACTATCCTAACTATAGCACTAATGACAGCCTTGATGACCTGTTTGTCTTGGTTGTGTATATAACTATGAAACTGCCATGGCTTTGTTTCTGTGTAATATACATTTAATTCTCTAAGAACACTGTCTTGAGATACTGGAAGCTATTTGGTGCTCAGACTGTTACAAAGACTACACATACTGAATGCCCACTCGTGAAGACTTCACCTTTGTTTGTTTTGTTTTAATGTTCGCTTGATCTAATGCTTTCAATTAATGTGCTCTTTGTGTACGGAGGAACATATGAGTTCCAGGAACAAGTGAAACTCTGAAAGCATTCAGAGAAGATAAAGAAGCAAGGAAAAAGTTTTCTCGTTAAAAAGAAATAAAGAAAAGGTAAAACGGCCACTTGATGGACCTATGGAATATATTATGTGTCTCCATTTTGAATTGAAATCTGGCCCTTAGAGGCTGAGTTTCTTCTCCCAAAAAGGAAAGAAAATTAAGAGATGTGAATGAAAATAGTTCTCACAAAGAAACTTGCTGAGGGTAAAAGTTGGGAAACTTAGTCACAAGTCCACCCAATTTAGACTTAATTAATATTCTCTTTTATTTATACAATTTCAGGCAGAATTATTGTCACTAATAGTGTCCAAACATACATTTATGTCAGACAAATAATAATAGACAAGGCAAAATTGATAAGTGAGCCCAAATTACGACATTCTGCAGTACTGGGAAATCCTTCTATCTTCCATGATAGTTGTGCCTTCTCTGATCCCTTGGTCTGATTTTTCAGTCCCATTCTTCAGTTTCTGGTCTGGTGTTTTTACAGTTTGGGCCTGTGTTTGCATAGATCTTTTATACAATTCTGCAGTACAGATTACTTAATCTTTATCCAATTGGCTTTTAGTACAACCACCTCTGGGTTTTAGGTAACCTGTACATTATGCATGCACAAGCTTCAATTATCCAACTTCTGCATTTTTCCTGATGGTTTTGCAGTTTCTAGCTCATGTCCTGGGTCTTCCCAGGAAAAAAAAAGGGTTTCTATTTATCATTACATGTTTGTGTATCTCTTACTTACATCTTACAACACAACATATTGTTTCATCAGTAATAACATTTTAAACAAATCAGTAATTCTATGTAAAAGAACTGGAAAAGTCACCCCTATTCCAGCAAGGCCTGGTCTTAAGTATTACCTCATTTGTACTCATTCATTATCCATTTTTAAAAATAGTTAAAATATAGCTAACAAAGCTTTTAATTTTATCATTTAGCAATCCTTCATTTTATATTTCAAAGTTATAAGTCAATATATGTGTATTATCTCCTTCTACGCTTTAATCTATTAGAAGGCAGGGGAATTAGAGAAACATGATAATTCTTTAGTGTCAACATTTCTTATCTTCTTTAAACATGGGTTTTGCATTCAAAGTCCATTTTCTGTTTGTGACTCATTACAAAGAGACTTCAGAAATTTTCCTGTGAATGCTTTTTGAGGGGTGTCTCAAGTTTAGGGCTTTGAAATTAAGCAGTTGTTAATGGTACCTCAACAAAGGGTAAATGTTTGAGTCTTAAGTTCAAAATACTATCCAGTCTGAGAAGGTACTTGTGCTAATTCATCACATGTGGGAAGAAAAAGGCCCAGTTAACAGGCAAAGTTGACAACGTAGTCTGTCACACCTCAGATGGCATCAGCAAATGAGGATTCCATGTTTCTATTATTTTCATTCCATTTTTCCCTAGTGTCATTTGTCTCATTTTACCATCTGTTTAAAAGCTGAAGGGGAGAGGAAGGAAGGAAGATCAATCTTTTTTTTTTTTCTTACACATACTTTTGCTATTATACCTCAGCCTCATGCCCAGCTGAGTCACTCAGAGAGGGGGCCTTCCACATGCTAATCTCCACCTGCCTGTGCAGAAGTGAACAATAGTTGCCTCTGTGGCCCCATTCCCTCCCGCATAGCTTAAACTCTACAGAGAGCCTTCCAGTAGCCTCAGATCCATATATGGGAAGGAGCCTGGGCCAGAAGAAAAAGAAAGATGTTGAGCTGGGAGAGCTAAACACAGTACCCTCTAATCTCCAACAACACTTCAAGAAATATACTTGTACTGTATTGACTTTCCTGAAGATTATCCATTTGGTTGTGAAACCTATTTGAGAGCGTGAAGAGGCTGGTCAGCTGAGGGCAGGGGAATCGAACAGGAAGCTCCAGTGAAGCCACACTTCAGTGATTGCCACTGGGGGGTACAAGGAGCCACAGGGCTTATGTGGAGGCAGAGGGCCTCCATGCAGATGGTCCTTGACTTCCAGAAGATCCCCTGAAATCTATAGGTTCGGGAAGTTGAATCTCTTGATTCATGTGGCTTTGTGTGAGTGTGTTGCAGAAGGAAGGCAAAACATTTCCCTGAATAGAAGAATGCAGATAAAATTCAGGAGATGTTCAGAGTTTTCCACCCTCTGATCAGAATTCCCCATGGAAGAGGGAATCTTGGCCAAATTGCTGTGAATGTACCGAGCATTTATTTTTCCCTTTCAGTCCATATTCTTGACAGACCACAGGGTCCTTCTTTGTGTAATGAGTCCTAATTTAATCATACTGTCTACTTTCACTTTTAATTTTCTTTCCACCTCCTATCTGTACTGTTCCTATTCCCATTGTCCCACTGCACATGCTTCTCTGCCACCTTTCTCCTCCTCTTCCCTTGTACGTGCTAGAAGGAAAGAAGGAGGATACACCATCATTGATCATTGATTGATCAGCTCGCTGTAGACCAAAGTTTGAAAACAGCTGTTATACATAATTGTCTATAAGTTATTGTTCCTCTGATTTTTTTATATGCAACAAAATATATGTTGCCAGCTTGTTTCAATAGAAACAAGGAGTGAAAAGAAATAGAGTGAGCTGGACAATTTGACAAAAAATGTTTTGAACACAATTTTGTAATGGAAAATTGTAATGGGTTTCTAGCTTTAAATATATATATATACACTAGGTAAAACTCTCTATTTCTCTAAGAGTGCCACACTTTGAACTATCCCTGTCAAAATGGACCCATTGTAACTAATGAAGCAGAAAGATGCATGGCACACAGTTCATCCATCAGGCCATGTGTACAGTAGTAAGTGCACCTTCAAAGGATGCCCTGAGGTCAACATTTAAATTGCGGCATTCTGATAGTGCTTTTACATTGCAAATACTTTCTTCCTGGTTTTTAACGGTTTCGCATAATTTATCATATTTTCTTTATCTGCAATTTCAGGAGAAATGTGCTCTGTGAGCATGGATGAATGTCTGGACAGGCCCTGTAGAAATGGAGGAACCTGTGAAGATGTAATGAATGGCGTCAAATGCAATTGCCCATTTGGTAAGGATTTATAAGTTTTACATCACTCTGCATTACTCTGACTAAAGTCACATGTATGTTGTACTGCTGTTATTGAGATGTTATCAAATATTGTAAGGTAAGAGCATCTTGTCTGCTTCTTGAAAGACACATTGCTATTATTTAGAAAAGTAAATGTGGAAGCTCTTTGGGAACATTTGTCTAAAATTAAACCATGAAGAATTTTGATAAACAATAATCTAGCTCAGATAAAAAATTGCCTGTCAGTCTTTCATTCTAAGCCTTAAAATAAAACAAAACAATACATTATTTAAGGATAAGACAGCAATTCTTCATAACTATGCCCACATATGGCAATTTGTATACATTTGTTTATTAATTTAGTTATCTGATTTTACACCAGTTTAAACTGTTTTTTTTTTTTCTGTTTTTTGTTTGTTTGTTTGTTTGAAATATAAGTCCCAATTCAGGAAGACATTCCTATATATAAGGTTCCTATATTTGATTCAGCAAATTAGCAGTAGTAAATATTTAAATTATGGTAGCACCTATAGTGTGCTGGGTGATGTTCAAACACAGAAAAGAGTCTGTCCCTTTCGTGTAAACCCCACACTGATTCTGGAGGTTTAACAAGAGTTTGAGAGCTGAACTAACATAGTTGGTGGGATGTTAAGAAGGTCAGTTAGCAAGGCCACCTGAAAAGGGGTCAGGTTTCCTTTGAAAAGGACTGAAATTTTAGCTAAAAGGAGACACAGGAAAGAGGAGATTTTGCTCTGTGAGCATGGTTTGCTTGAAATGAGGAGAAAAAAGAATTGGAAAAGGCCATAAGAGTTGAATCCTGTGGTGGACTTCAAGATGGGGCAAGCCTCCAGGGAATCAGCGTTGGGCTGTGGTATTCAGCTAAGGAGCAGCATTTTGGGGAAGATTTATGAAGGGCTAAAGTTCAACCCTAGGGGAGAGTGGAACTGGCTTCAGTTTTTATTTTTTGGCTTGGTATTTACTGGAAACCTCTGGGAGACTCCTGTGGACCATAGCTGTAAAGGAAGGGTGAAGCTTAAGACCTTGGGGAGCCTGAGATGAATGCAGGTACACAGTGAGCCCCAGAAGGGGCTGTTGGGGAGGTCTGCAGATGAACAAGGTAAGAAGTAGCCCAGGGAGGAAGCAGCAGACCTGAGTGGAGAGACCTGGTCTACTTAATACAGGACCCTTGGTCTGGAGCCCAAAGAAGAGGAAGGGCTAGGGTTCTCCTACCAACCACCAAAAAGAAAGACTTTGGAGACCAGGGGTAGAAAGACTTGAGTTTGGACTTGAGCCAAAGACTTGATGCAGACAAGACAGTCAGACTGGGGAAAGGAGTAGCAGAGTGAGCAATGTGATGGCAGCAAACAATATGTTGATGATAGCTGTGTGGTGGATATTGTTTGTCTTTTTTAGGGGGTGTTTAGTTAGGAGGGATATTGAAGGGACAGGGACACTGAAAGAGAGGAAGATGAGGGAGATAGGGCAAGGGAAGAAGAGGGTAGTAATGCTGAGGTGAAGAGGCTCTGAGGGAAGGGAAGGGTTGATGCAAACAGTCAGCTAGCATAGAGTAGATAAAGTTCAGTGAAAGCTGTAGAATTTTTTCTGAATGCCCAGAGGTCCCTACTGCCCCCTCAGCTGGAGTCTCTGTCTCGCTCCTCTTTACAGCATTCTCCCAAGTCCATGTGGTGAGAAAGAGGAAGGAGAGACTCCACCTGGTTCCTAGTGCCCCAGAGTGGCAGTGAAGGGGCTTCTCCTGTGCACAGTTCTATGTCTGGGGAGGAGTGGCCCTGTTTTTTTTCTAAATATGTATAAGTATTTCTTATACCAAAGAACCATAGTAACACACTTTGAAGCCAGGTTTTTGTTTGCTATAATTCTCTATACTAGTACTTCTAGTTTGCTAGGTTTTGTTTATTGTGGTTTTAGTTCCCAGAGCTATCTGGGACTTGGTACTGTACATCTGATGTGATTGATAACAAGAATGTACTTGGAGCACATCATTTTGGGATATGGAAACTTGTTCACTAGAAACTGGACTGGGTGAATAAGGGTGGATATGATAGAGGTCTATAAAATCATGAATGGTGTAGTGAAAGTGAATAGGAAAGTGTTACTTATCCCTTCACAAAACACAAGACTCGGGGGGGGGGGTGTCACACAGTGAAATTAAAAGGCTGCAGTTTTGAAACAAACAAAATAAAATACTACTAGATATGACCCAGTCACCCTGTGGAACTTGTTGCCATGAGATGTTGTTGAGGCCAAAAGTATAATTGGATTCACAAAAGAATTAGGGAAGTTCATAGAGGATAGGTCCATCAATATCTATTAGTCATGATAGTCAGGAATGCAACCCCATGCTCTGGGTATCCCTAATCCTCCAACTACAGAAAGCGAGATTGGACGATAGGGGTGGATCACTGAAAATTGTCCTGTTCTGTCCGTTCCCCCCAAAGCATCTGGCACTGGCCACTGTTAAAGACAAGATACTGGGCTAGAGGGACAATAGCTCTGATCTAGTGAGGCTGTTCTTATATTCTTAAATGACCATTGACTTCTGAAAATGCTTAATACCTTTTCTGCACTGCCATTTGCATTTAAATGTTTAGTGTTGTTATGGGAAACTGGATTTGAAGAATGTGGTCTAGTGATGTGAATACACAACTGGAGGCCTGAACAAGAGAGTTTTACTCCCAGTTCTAACATATGGCATTGGGCAAATTGTTTCCTATTTGACTTCCTTTTCCCCATCAGAAAATGTAGGTAAATTTGCTTTTCACAAAGGTGTTATGATGGGAGTTAATGCACGTGGAGTTAATGTTTGTAAAGTGCGTTGAAAAGGAAAAGACACTATGTAAATTGTAGGTATTATTACATTGATTCTAATAGGAGAATCACTTCCAAATATGAAAGAACTAACTCCAGGTAACACATGAATAAGAAATGAAAACCTAGCTTCTAGTCTCCATGGTTTAATTGAATATTAATATCTTTCTGGCTTTCTGTCAGTAAATAGGTTTCCTTGATCAAAGGAACAATAGTTATTGGGGTTTTTTTGTTGGTGGTGCAAATAAATAGCCCAGCCTTGTTTTTAACAGAACTAGTAATATATATTTCCAAGGAAAACAACACAAGATGAATAAATAATTTGGTTATAGACAGTCTGTTTTTCTTTAAATGAAAATATATGGGTCAATAATTGAATGTTTGACTAGATGGCCCACAGCTAGCACTTCATTTTCTTGTTTTCCTTTATAAGTATTTTCATTTATTGTAGCTGTGGCCTCCTGAGAAAGTAATATATTAATGAAAACTTGCAGCTCTATTTTGTGTAATCTTTTGGGCATTACTGCCTTAATTTTAAATAGTTTGGTTGATAAATGTTTATAACCATTCCCTGGTCACTTCTTCTTTTCAACTCCTTGTTTGTTATGCTTGTTTGTTGCGTCTGATCTTTTGGAACAGTGACCATGTCTTCCTGTACAGTACAAGAATGAGGCCTCTGGGCACTATTGCAATATAAATACACAATCTAAGGGGTGGGCTATCATATGTGTAGAGTGGGTTTGCTTTTTAAGTAGTAGTAGTAGTAGTCTAGCTATTATGGTAATGTGTAGAGAGAGTCTTCAATCAGGGATCAGACCCTAATTATGCTAGGTGCTACACAATCACATAACAAAGAAATGGTCCCTGCTATGAAGACCTTACAGTCTAAGTCAAGGCATAGACTTTTTTTTTTTTTAAATGCCAGAAGGGATCATTATGATCTAGTCTGCACTCCTCTGTAACATAGGCCATAGAACATCACCCAAGGATTTCTGCATCATTTCTGGTTAAGCTATAGAATATGTTTAAGAAAAACTTCTAGTAATGATTTAAAGACTAAGACTTGGATGCACAAAAGGAGTGAGGAATCTAAGTCCCATTGTTAGGCATTTTGCTCATTGCAGTGAGGCCTGCTGAACATCATAGATAACTAAACTCCTTGTATGCATGTGTTTTTTTCAGTAACACTTTCCTAGCAGTTATGTTTCTTCCTGAAGGCATGTGCATTGCTGCCTATCTCCTACCTAAACCCCAGAGTGATTCACAAACTGGAGTAAGGTAGGGGTTTGGCTAATTAAATTGAGTATGGGGGCCAATCCAGTGGAATGCTCAGTGGGTTTCTACTGGGTTGGGCCCCAAAGACAAATTCTCACAAAATAGCTGGTGGTGGAGGACCACCTCACTCACAACTTTTAGCCTAGTGGTTAGAGTATCCTCGGATATGTAAGACCCGCTGATTAAAGTCCCCCCATCCACCTAAGCAGGAGTAGGGATTTGAACAGGGACCTGCTATCTGAGTACTCCAACCACTGGGCTAGGGGATATCCTGAGGTGTTCCTCAGCCTCTCCTGTTGAGGCTATTGCATTGTAGATAAATAATTAGTCACTGAAGAAGGCAGACTGGACTGTGTCTCTCACATCCTAGGTAATCACCAGGCTATAGAATCATTTGCATGCTTGTATGTGTTCTCTCTCACATGCGCTCTCTCTTGCATATTCATATGTATGGGTCAGAGAGTGTGCGGTCCCTGCCTAGCATGCTGTTTTTTTATGCATTGCAGTCTGAAGTGCCTATGTTTCCATATTCATTTTATAGGAGCTTGGGCACTTAACTCAGGCTCTGTTAATCTCACTGATTTTGTTAGGCACCTAAAAGTTAGGCACTGTGGTGCTCAGTGGCACAATGTCTAACTCCTTTTCTGCATCCAGGCCTAAGTGACAGAGAATCTACCACATCAGTAGGTAAATTGTTCAAATGGTTCATTGCCCGCACATATTAAATGAGGGACGACAGGTGAATGAAACAGAGGGAACACAAGGAAGCTTTGAAGTAGCTAAAGCTTTTCCTCTGTTACACCTGGACTATTGTCTATGATTCAAAGTGATAACTTAATCATTAACTTTCCAGAAGCAAAAAGCATGATTGGTGTGCCCAGGGCAGGCAATATTGTTTTATGCCACCAACACTGACTGTTAAGGGGATATTCAGGCCACAACCTGGAGGGGATCATGGCCCCAGGGACTGTCTCTTATGTGTATGTACAGAGCTTAACACAATGGGGCCCTGATCTCAGTTGTGACCTCCAGGTGCTACTCTAATGCTGCTGCAGCTGCTTCTTATAATGTAGTCCTAGGCTCATCCCACATTGTGAAGGATTCAGATCCCATGATCACCAAACTCTTACACACTATCACATATGCAGCAGGGGTTTTGGCATCAGCGATATCTACTTCTCAATAGAAGTTAGGAGAACTTTTTTCTAAATTCAGCACAGATTCTATAGAAATGTGTATATTTAATAGAACATCACATGAACACATTTGCTAACATTTTCCATTTTAATCTAAATTTTCACACCACACTAATTACATGTTTTCAGGGTTCCCTCCACACTCTGAACTCTAGGGGTGGGGGTTCGCTGCTCCAGGCCAATGGGAGCTGCTGGGAGCAGTGGCCAGTACATCCCTCGGCCCACGCCGCTTCCAGCAGCTCCCATTGGCCTGGAGCAGCTAACTGCAGCCACTGGGAGCCGTGATTGGCCGAACCTGCGGATGCAGCAGGTAAACAAACCGGCCCGGCCTACCAGGGGCTTTCCCGGCACAAGCGGCAGAACAAGTCTGGGAACCACTGATCTATAGGTTACACAAGGTGTGGAGACAGAGGGCTTGCTTCTCCACTGTCTTTTGCTTCATGTATTTATTTACCCATGTGCCAGTGTGTGAAATACTAGCAAATCTGAAGGGGTACCATTCTATACCCATCTAGGTCTAAAAATCTCTAAGTGGTACATAATGCTAGGTGTTTAGTCATGTCTGACTGTTCCAAAATGAGTGAGTTTCAGCACTAGCATGGGAATGAAGAGCTGAATTTTTACTCAGATCTAGCCCCTCTTTGACATTCAAAAGTTGCAAAGTGACTAAAAACTGCCCAGCAGAAGGGGACCCCCTGCTAGTGCAAGTGTGCTGGATCAGACCTCGTCTGATGTTTCCCTTCCCCTAATTGGCATAGGTCGCACCATAGGGCATGTTAGAGCATGGCTTGAGCACAGCAGAGCTCTGCTCTCCTCTGTAATTCTCCAGTGGAATAGGGTCCAATCCCCATTGGCCACATATATACAGCTTTACTAACCAAACACATATCTTTTGGACATCTTCGGTACATGTTGGTTTCAGTCTCTAGCCTCCTGGTATTCGTGCTGAGGTGTCATGAAAACCCAACTGGATTTATGACCATCCTCCCATCTCAAGCTGCAGCTATATATATCCAATGTCATTTTTTAAGTTTGTTACCACATAAATTCTAAGCTGCTTATAAAATCATACAAGTAGAACTGTTGGGGAGGGCTAGTGAGTTAGTAAAAGGGTCAAATACATTCCACACTTGGGTTAAAATTTTCCAGTGATCAGTACACTCTTGAATGATACTTATAAATATCTTCAGGTCTCACTACTTAACCAGTTTCAAATGCCAGTGGATGCTCTTGTATGTGTAAGAATGATTGTGCATGCCTATAAATGTGTGAGTTCTTTCAAATATCAAGAACTGCAAACATGCTGAGAGATAGGAGATTGCATCTTTCTTAAATGTATGTATAAGGAGTTCTGAACTTGTACAACATGATGCTGTCAAATAACCAAACTTTCTTTCAAAAATTATATTCCTCAAACAAGCAAAGACACTAGACTTATGTTAAATTTCAAGCTTCAGCCATGTTTAGATGCAACAAACACCCAAACATTTTCAAAACAAAAGAGAAATGATCTTGTTTTCATTTTCAGAAGCTCGATAGTATTTTTCTTCTGGTAAAGTTCATAACACTGCCTTATCTGGGGTGGGGGTGGGGCTGGGGGTGGGGAGGTTTCTCTCTCTCTCTTTTTTTTTTCCTAAGAAACTTCTCCAAAATTTAAGTCCTAGAGATTCATAATTTTCTCATAAACATTGCCTCAACATATACTTCATAGTATGTTAGTAAATATGTTGATTTATGTCAATATTTTAATTCAAACAAGATTGACACAACCACAGACTCTGTAAGCCTTTCTTTTATGCTACCAGATAAATTCATGGAGAATAGGTCAATCAATGGCTATTAGCCAGAATGGGCGCAGATGGCGTCCCTAGCCTCTGTTTGCCAGAAGCTGGGAATGGGTGACAGGCGATGTATCACTTGATGATTACCTGTTCTACATAAGAAAGGCCATATTAGGTCAGACCAAAGGTCCATCTAGCCCAGTATCCTGTCTTCCAAAAGTGGCCAGTGCCAGGTGCCCCCAAGGGAATGAACAGAACAAGTAATCATCAAGTGATCCATCCCCTGTTGCCTATTCCCAGCTTCTGGCAAACAGATGCTAGGGACACCATCCTTGCCCATCCTGTTCTGTTCATTCCCTCAGTTACGCTTAGCATTGGCTACCGTGGGAAGACAGGATACTGGGCTAGACGGACCTTTGGTCTGACCCAGTATGGCCATTCTTATGTAGATGAAACTTAATAACTGATGAGACTTACAAAATCTACCAGAATAAAAGCTGAGTTGCAACCTTTGAATAGGTTTCAGAGTAGCAGCCATGTTAGTCTGTATTCGCAAAAAGAAAAGGAGGACTTGTGGCACCTTAGAGACTAACAAATTTATTTGAGCATAAGCTTTCGTGAGCTACAGCTCACTTCATCGGATGCATGCAGTGGAAAATACAGTGGAGAGATTTATATACACAGAGAACATGAAACAATGGGTGTTACTATACATACTGTAACAAGAGTGATCAGGTAAGGTGAGCTATTACCAGCAGGAGAGCGTTGGGGGGGGGCACCTTTTGTAGTGATAATCAAGGTTGGCCATTTCCAGCAGTTGACAAGAACGTGTGAGGAACAGTTGTGGTGGTGGTGGTGGGGAAATAAACATGGGGAAATAGTTTTACTTTGTGTAATGACACATCCACTCCCAGTCTTTATTCAAACCTAAGTTAATTGTATCCAGTTTCCAAATTAATTCCAATTCAACAGTCTCTCATTGGAGTCTGTTTTTGAAGTTTCTTTGTTGAAGAATTGCCACTTTTAGGTCTGCAATCAAGTGACAAAAGAGCCTGAAGTGTTCTCCGACTGGTTTTTGAATGTTATAATTCTTGACGTCTGATTTGTGTCCATTTATTCTTTTATGTAGATACTGTCCAGTTTGGCCAATGTACATGGCAGGGGGGCATTGCTGGCACATGATGGCATATATCACATTGGTAGATGTGCAGGTGAACAAGCCTCTGATAGTGTGGCTGATGTTATTAGGCCCTGTGATGGTGTCCCCTGAATAGATATGTGGACACAGTTGGCAATGGGCTTTGCTGCAAGGATAGGTTCCTGGGTTAGTGGTTCTGTTGTGTGTGGTTGCTGGTGAGTATTTGCTTCAGATTGGGGGCCTGTCTGTAAGCAAGGACTGGCCTGTCTCCCAAGATCTGTGAGAGTGATGGGTTGTCCTTCAGGATAGGTTGTAGATCCTTGATGATGCGTTGGAGAGGTTTTAGTTGGTGGCTGAAGGTGATAGTTAGTGGTGTTCTGTTATTTTCTTTGTTGGGCCTGTCCTGTAGTACGTAACTTCTTGGTACTCTTCTGGTTCTGTCAGCCTATCACTTCCTGGACACTACGGTGCTAATAAGCGATGGTCACATAAAAACCACCCTATGCCCTGGTTCTCATGGGTGACTTTAATTTTCCTGATATCTGCTGGGAGAGCAATACAGCAGTGCATAGACAATCCAGGAAGTTTTTGGAAAGCATAGGGGACAATTTCCTGGTACAAGTGCTAGAGGAGCCAACTGGGGGGGAGCTCTCCTTGACCTGCTGCTCACAAACCAGGAAGAATTAGTGGGGGAAGCAAAAGTGGATGGGAATCTGGGAGGCAGTGACCATGAGTTGGTTGAGTTCAGGATCCTGACACAGGGAAGAAAGGTAAGCAGCAGGATACGGACCCTGGACTTCAGGAAAGCAGACTTCGACTCCCTCAGGGAACGGATGGGTAGGATCCCCTGGGGGACTAACATGAAGGGGAAAGGAGTCCAGGAGAGCTGGCTGTATTTCAAGGAATCCCTGTTGAGGTTACAGGGACAAACCATCCCGATGTGTCGAAAGAATAGTAAATATGGCAGGCGACCAGCTTGGCTTAAGGGTGAAATCCTAGCGGATCTTAAGCATAAAAAAGAAGCTTACAAGAAGTGGAAGGTTGGACATATGACCAGGGAAGAGTATAAAAATATTGCTCGGGCATGTAGGAATGAAATTAGGAGGGCCAAATCGCACCTGGAGCTGCAGCTAGCGAGAGATGTTAAGAGTAACAAGAAGGGTTTCTTCAGGTATGTTGGCAACAAGAAGAAAGCCAAGGAAAGTGTGGGCCCCTTAATGAATGAGGGAGGCAACCTAGTGTCAGAGGATGTGGAAAAAGCTAATGTATTCAATGCTTTTTTTGCCTCTGTCTTCACGAACAAGGTCAGCTCCCAGACTGCTGCGCTGGGCATCACAACATGGGGAATAGATGGCCAGCCCTCTGTGGAGAAAGAGGTGTTTAGGGACTATTTAGAAAAGCTGGACATGCACAAGTCCATGGGGCCGGACGAGTTGCATCCGACAGTGCTAAAGAAATTGGCGGCTGTGATTGCAGAGCCGTTGGCCATTATCTTTGAAAACTCGTGGCGAACGGGGGACGTCCCGGATGACTGGAAAAAGGCTAATGTAGTGCCAATATTTAAAAAAGGGAAGAAGGAGGATCCTGGAAACTACAGGCCAGTGAGCCTCACTTCAGTCCCCGGAAAAATCATGGAGCAGGTCCTCAAAGAATCAATCCTGAAGCACTTAAATGAGAGGAAAGTGATCAGGAACAGTCAGCATGGATTCACCAAGGGAAGGTCATGCCTGACTAATCTAATTGCCTTCTATGATGAAATTACTGGTTCTGTGGATGAAGGGAAAGCAGTGGATGTATTGTATCTTGACTTTAGCAAAGCTTTTGACACGGTCTCCCACAGTATTCTTGTCAGCAAGTTAAAGAAGTATGGGCTGGATGAATGCACTATAAGGTGGGTAGAAAGTTGGCTAGATTGTCGGGCTCAATGGGTAGTGATCAATGGCTCCATGTCTAGTTGGCAGCCGGTGTCAAGTGGAGTGCCCCAGGGGTCGGTCCTGGGGCCGGTTTTGTTCAATATCTTCATAAATGATCTGGAGGATGGTGTGGATTGCACTCTCAGCAAATTTGCGGATGATACTAAACTGGGAGGAGTGGTAGATATGCTGGAGGGCAGGGATAGGATACAGAGGGACCTAGACAAATTGGAGAATTGGGCCAAAAGAAATCTGATGAGGTTCAATAAGGATAAGTGCAGGGTCCTGCACTTAGGACGGAAGAACCCAATGCACAGCTACAGACTAGGGACCGAATGGCTAGGCAGCAGTTCTGCGGAAAAGGACCTACGGGTGACAGTGGACGAGAAGCTGGATATGAGTCAGCAGTGTGCCCTTGTTGCCAAGAAGGCCAATGGCATTTTGGGATGTATAAGTAGGGGCATAGCGAGCAGATCGAGGGACGTGATCGTCCCCCTCTATTCGACATTGGTGAGGCCTCATCTGGAGTACTGTGTCCAGTTTTGGGCCCCACACTACAAGAAGGATGTGGATAAATTGGAGAGAGTCCAGCGAAGGGCAACAAAAATGATTAGGGGTCTGGAACACATGACTTATGAGGAGAGGCTGAGGGAACTGGGATTGTTTAGTCGTGGAAGAGAAGAATGAGGGGGGATTTGATAGCTGCTTTCAACTACCTGAGAGGTGGTTCCAGAGAGGATGGTTCTAGACTATTCTCAGTGGTGGAAGAGGACAGGACAAGGAGTAATAGTCTCAAGTTGCAGTGGGGGAGGTTTAGGTTGGATATTAGGAAAAACTTTTTCACTAGGAGGGTGGTGAAACACTGGAATGCGTTGCCTAGGGAGGTGGTGGAATCTCCTTCCTTAGAAGTTTTTAAGGTCAGGCTTGACAAAGCCCTGGCTGGGATGATTTAATTGGGGATGGGTCCTGCTTTTGAACAGGGGGTTGGACTAGATGACCTCCTGAGGTCCCTTCCAACCCTGATATTCTATGATTCTATGATTCTATACCGGAAACCTACTGACCGCTATGCTTACCTACATGCCTCCAGCTTTCATCCAGACCACACCACATGATCCATTGTCTATAGCCAAGCTCTGCAATACAACCACATTTGCTCCAAACCCTCAGACAGAGACAAACACCTACAAGATCTCTATCAAGTGTTCTTACAACTACAATACCTATCTGCTGAAGTGAAAAAACAGAAATATCTTATGTTATGGAGGTTTGGTCTTATTTCTATCCAGACAGCATCTTGAAAAAGTTTTCATGCTTCAATTTACTAACCTATTCACACTGAAAAATGTATACCGCATATGCTCATTCATTAAACAAAAAAACAAAGAAAACCTCATGCATCTAGAAGCATCCTCTTCCAGTTTAAGGGCCTTTATCAGGCAAAATTCTGAAGGCTCTAAAACTGAAAACCCAAATTCGTGGTACTTACTGGCCCTAATTTTATACCCTATGAATATGCAGATGAGTCAATGGAACATGGAGGTAGGGACAGCTCCAACCTATGTCCAAGGGAAATCATGGTGATTACCTTAAGATGTGAAGTATATCAAATTTGACCCATTGCAGGGTTGCCATCTTTCTGATTACAGAAAACCAAAGAACCAAGCTCTGCCCTGCTCCTCCTATGCTCCACCCTTGCCTACTCCATTCCCCCCTCCCTCTGTCGCTCCTCACCCTCACTCACTTGCTCATCTTCACCAGGCTGGGGCAGGGGTTGGGGTGCAGAAGGTTGTGAGGGCTCCATTTGAGGATGTGGGCTTCAGGGTGGGGTCAGAAATGGGGGGTTCAGGGTGTGGGAGGGAGCTCAGAGTTGGGGTGTGGAAGGGAGTTCGGGCTGCAGGCTCCGGGCAGCGCTTACCTCAGGCGGTTCCCAGAAGCAGCTGTCATGTCCCTCCTGCCCCTAGGCACAGGGATTTCCAGGGGCCTCTGGGCGCTACCCTCACCTTCAAGCAGTGCCCCACAGTTCCCATTGGCCGTGGTTCCCAGCCAATGAGAGATGCAGAGCCAGCATTTGGGGTGGGGACAGCACACAGATTCTCCCTGGCCTCCCCCGCACCTATGAGCTGGAGGGACACGTTGCTGCTTCTGGGAGCTGCACAGAGACAAGGTAGGCAGGGAGTCTAACTTCGCTCTGCTGCACCACCAGCCGGACTTTTAATGACGATGCTGACTGGAGCCACCAGGGTCCCTTATCAACTGGCTGTTCTAGTTGAAAACAGGACACCTGGCAACCCTAACCCAGTCCCTGTTAAGAGCTAAATTAACTTTGTCAGATAAAGAATTTATTCCTGTAATCCTCCAACATTTTATTATTGTCTAATCTCCTAAAAGCCAAAATACTAGTCCAAACTAAATTAATTACAGTTCATACAATGAAATCTTTGTCAACTCATATTTTAATACTGGCAATCAACACAACCCAGTGTATCTTTCACAAATAGGCAATATAATGGAACAGACTGAGGACCTCTTCAAAGTTTAAGCAAATGAATTTCCCTTTCTTAAATGTAGGTGATTCTAAGAAAATCCAAAGTGAAAAGAAACCTGGCCTCTCAAATCACCTACCTGCACAATCTCATAAAAGATTTTCTCTTAAATCTGACCATAGAAAATTAAATTCAACAGCCTATTTACTATGATGCCAAAACCAAGTCATTTAATGTAGCATCAAACACTGACAGCCCAGGATTTGCATAATATTTAAATTTATTAATATAATTAGAAACACTATATAAATCATCCATAGCAGGAACAGCAGAAGCCATGGAAACATGAAATGTTTCTTCATTCTTACTATTGTCTCTATCCACTCTGTCTTTAGGCAAGCACAATTTTCAGAAACACATATTGCTGCACAAAAACTGAATACATTTATTTTCCGTTCTCCAGAATTTTCCATAAGTAAATAGTTCTATTTATTTTTATTGAGAGGGTTTTTTAGAGCTTGGCTCAGCAGGGCCAATTTCAATGATGAAGAAAGAATAATTCTTTGAATGATTTTACGGTATTAGCAGTTCTGGGATAGACATCATCAGGTACATTGAATTTTGCATCTTCAGAAAGTAGTCAGTAAAAGTTGCAAGAAAGTTCGTTGTTGTTTTTTTCATTCCATGCTGCTGTAATCATTCCATGCTCAGGATGTGTTTAAATATTTGAATGAACATTAACAGACTACACTGTAGATGATATTCATGCAGAATGACATGCTGCTGAAAGTTAAATATAAAGGAGTAAATTGAGAGTAGCAGTAAGTATAACTGTACCAGCATCTTATACCTAACAAAGTTGGTACTTGAAAGAAGCATGCTGAATGTCTCTTCTATTCTGGCTGTTATCAACTGCAAGTGACATTCTCAGTTCAGACATGACAGTGAAGTCACAGCTTATATTAAGAAAATAGAAACAAATGGAGATTGTTCTTTTATAGTTTTATAGTTGTTCTTTTATAGTTCTTTTATAGTATAGTCTCAGTCTGGTTTAATAACTACAGATATGTTCTGATATTTTAAGTAACATGACTTGTGGGATTTTACTTCTCTAATACAATATGTGGTACAGTACAAGATGATAAATATGCAAAGAATAACTTTGTTGAGTGGAATGGGATTAACTAGTTAATGTCTTTATCTCTTGTAAATTTGAATCACTTCATGATATATTCTATCCATCGATGCATGTGCCATTGTCAACATTTAAGGTGTCTGGTAGAAAAAACAAACAAACACATTTTCCAACTAGCTCTACTAAAAGTTGAAGCTCTGGAGGCTGCTAAGAGCCTGGTCATTGGAAGGTTTTGTGTGATTTCTAGCATGGGATATTTTTGTTTTGTTTAAAGCACTTACAGATTGTTTCTTTTTTATAAACATTACTCAGTAGTCACAATGTGGGAGTGTTGTGCCAGGAAGTAAGAACTATTATTCCCATTTCACTGACTGGGAAATATAGGGAAAAGGCTTGATCTTCCCCCACCCCCCAAAAGTGACTAATGATTTTGCATGCCTCAATTTTTGGTTGCTGAGCTTGAGACACCTTCAGAGTGTTAATTACCCACATTCTGAAAATCAGACCTCATTAACATGTGTTCAACTAAAATCAACAAGTGTTAAAGGGGTTTGATTTTCAAAGGTGGGAGGATACTCAATATTTCCTGATACTCTGGCACCTTTAACATGTTTCTCGCTCAGAACCCAAAACTTAAAGTAAACACAAATCATTAGCCACTTTTGAAAATCTTGGCCAGAATGGTTGTCACTTTACTAAAGACATAGTCCCAAAGGAAGAATTAGTGTTACTCCTTTTTGACCTGAGCAGCTAGAAAAGTTTGGAGCCCTGGGGATGTTCCAGTTGGGAGCAGAAATTGATGATGGAGTCTGGTATTATCTCTGATGCAATCTTGATTATTTACAAGAAATGTACAATATCATGTTTCTCTGAATGCAGGAGGAACCAAAAACAACAGATAGTTTTGACTTATTTTAGGTGGGGACCCTTGTCTCTCAGAGAAATTTTATATTAAGGGCACATACACCCATGAGTTTCAGCAAGGTTTTAACTCAACCCATAACAAGATTGAATCCAGTTAACACCAGCATTCTCAGGAGTATAGATTTTATTTTTCCTCGGCTTAGTCCACTAGACCAGGTACTCTTACACTACTAAACTGATCTACTGATGGTTAGACCTATGATACATGTTTGCTGTGGACAGGAAACTCTGACTATTCTGTGGGAGAATGGGAGACAACCTCCATCTACAATTAAATGATCTAGACAAAACTCCACAAACAGATTAGTATGTTTTCCCCATTATCTTCCTCTTATGAGCCTTTCCCTGGAAGCAATCTTGCATCAAGCCCCATACTAAAATCCTTTGGGGGTGCAATGCAATAGAATAAAAAATCAGTGTAATAGAAGCATAACAAAATGCTATCCAAAATGCAAACACAGAAAAATGAAGGATGTGCAATTTGACCAAAAAAGAGTGAAATTGATGATAACAATTATTATGGTCATTCTAATTAAACCCTAAAAATGTCAGCAAAATGACACTAGGGAAAGTTACATTAATCAGGCCCTAAAAGGTAGTTATAAGATTGATATGGCTTAACCTTAATCACATAAATAATGGAAAGTCACTTGTGCCCTTTGTCTGTTATATGTTTCACCCCAAGAAGACTGAGTGCAGCTCAAGAATGCTTTCCCTGTCTCTTTTTGTTATATAACTCCTGCACCTTTTTTTCTAATAGACAAATTTGTCTACCATCATCTACTATACATTATGTCACCTTCTAAAACAAGCTTGGTATGCCTTTTCCTTTTTACCGTAATCCATTAGGTATGGACAATAAACAATATCTGGGTGAAATACACATTTCAGATTACATGTAAATCACTCTTAAGCAATATTTAGCATAACCACTCACAATGCACTATATGGGGGGCTTCTTATCTTGGGGTGGACATAAGTGAGCTGTTTCCCCAAAACACAAATTGCAACTTATCAATACAGAATTTACTTTAAGGTTTAAAAGTTAAGAACAGTATTATTAATCCTTCTTCACAGGGAAAGTCTACAGATTCCATGACAACAGGGCCTTGCAGCCCCTTGGAGGCAGAATCAGACCTGTCAGTCAAGTCAGGATGGGAGTAGCTTCAACCCTGAAGATTCCACTTAATCTGCATCCAGCAGCTGCAGGCAGCTTTACCAGACACCCTGCTCAGAGCAACACAATTTACAAAAAAAAAAGGGATCTTTTGATGTCTAAATTTAAACTTATTGGATGCTTAGGAAGTGGGACCTTACAGCAAGCTTTCTGGAGACACATAATCTAATACAGGGGTAGCTGGCTGCAGCAGCTTTCAGCATGGCATGTCTGGGCAGGCCTGTCTGACAGGAACACCTTACAAACAATGAGAGGAATAAAGTGTCAAAGAAGGGCACAAAATTCCTGATCCCACTCATTCTTCTGATTGCCAGCCCCCACTCAGGGCTATCTAGCCCCTGCTCACCCTGCCATGTCCTACTTGTCTCTCATGCTTCCACAAGCTGTTATATATGTGGAGATGAGAGGGAGAACAGCCAGACGTGGAAGAACAGTCAGGAGGTAAAAGGTGCCTCAGACGATCATTTTCTTCTATCTATTTTTCCCTGACTCTTCATGAAAGTCTGGGTTCACCTTTATGTAATCTGCCTCAATCTCTATGGGATTCATGAGGAAAAATGGCTTCTCCCTGGAAGGCTTCTCCCACCCCTTCCTCCCTATAGTCTTAGGGAGCATTTGTAAATTGAAAGTCTCAATTTAGGGATCATCTTAAGAGTGAACTCCTTCAAGTGATGCATTATTCTGTCTTGCTGTACTGCTACATTACTTCATGATTGTCATCTCACCATAGTGTATCATGGGAAATGTAGCCTGGCCAGGGAGCCCAGCTCAAAGGGGGCTCCAAACTGCAACCCCCATGAGGCACCACAGTAGCTTAGGCAGACACAAGAACGTTGAACCAAACCAAAGCTTTTCAATTTGGTTCAACAAATCAAAAATGAAACCTGATTCTAGAACATCAATCAAATCTAAATCTAAAATGTCAACACAAAATATTCATTTCAACATTTCCCAGTCTATTTTTTAACTTTCCATTCTCTGAAAAAGTCAATATTTTGACTTCTTGTCCCAATTCAAGTTGAAAACAATGTCAAAATATCAATTTCCTACAAGATGCAAATTCCAACTTTCAGTCATCTCTGCACAGAACCCACTATCCACATCCTCCCTGGGATCAGTGCTGAAATGAGTATTGAGTACTCATAATAACACTAACTCTCCAAGTCTGATTAATTAAGACATGCTGAATCTACTGCTGAAGTTTTATCAGATACCTCTTTACTTGTTGATATAACAGATCCTTAGCCCTGCTACAGGGTTCCAATTTTTTATGTTCCTGGACAGAAAAAAAAAAAAACTGCTCTTCGTTCAAACAAAAAGGGAACTAAACATCAAAGAAGTCTGCTTACCCCAGCAAAGGATAAATCTGGAAGAATGGAATCTATGTCTGAAAGTCTTTGAGTGCAGGCTCAGGACCCTGTCAATAGAACTTTTTGCATACAAGATCAAAGAAAAGTACTAAAATTTTATTCAAGGTGAAGAGTAATAGTCAAAGTTGTATATCTCCTCCCATTGCAAACACATTACTGTATTTCTTGTTCACAATTCACTCCAGGGAAATCCATGTACACTCGAAATAGTAGAAGTGAGGCTGACGTCTATAGTTCTTTGATCTAATTCAGAAGGCAACCACCCTTCCATTTTTCTTCCCTGACAGAAAGGATCTGCACTCTGGCCCAGAGAAATTGAATCAGACTCTCTGTTATGAGAGACATTAAACAAGGTTTACAGGCATATACATAATCACTGCTTTAGCCTCCAGAAAGCAACAGGACATTTTCAAAGGTTTGGTCTATGTATAAGGAATAATACAAAAACATTAATATTTGCATAGTGAAAGCAAAGGTAAAACATATATTTTGTAATTCTTACAGCAAGATTTTAATGTACACCTAAAACACTGGACTGTACATTTGCAAGTGGCAACCTTTTCCAGCATTCTAAAGATAGCAAGTGAATACACCATTTCATCTCATCCAGAGAACATAAGATTACTCAGAGCTGCTTCACATGTCAGGCCTGAACCAATAAAGAGTGCTTCCCCTAGAGGGAATGGAATCTTGTACTAAATGCTCTGATTAAACATTCCTTTGATCCCTTGTTAGAAATGTCCTTATACTTTCTTTTTAAAATATTTCTCTCTTTCTGATTGCAAATACTTCAGTAAGGAGCCTTGCACAGTCTTTGGATCTCATCAGTAGTACAGACATATTCCACCTCTCATAGATGTGCTAAAGCTAACACCACCTTAATCCCTAAAGTATACTTTTTGTGACCTGTGGAACACGAGTTCATTCTCTCTTCCATTATTTTGCCCATATACAAAATGTAAACCGAGAAACTCTGACATACTCGAGGTCTTCTAACAGCCAGACCTTTATATGGGCAATGCTAAGCAATTCAGAAAATCTCTAGCTCTATTTATTCCTTACTGTCAACCCAGAAAAGAGAAAAAAAGAAAATGAAGACTGCAGTTAATAGCTAAAATGGTGCATTTCTGAAACATAGAATGTCAGATGCCTTCATTTACCCTCAAATGTTCAGTCTCATTAACTCAGCACCATGGAAGCCTTCTGTTCTGGAGAATTGTATGCAAAATTCAAATAGCTATGAAAAATGGCTACCTGGTCAGGTCATCTGTTCACATCTTCACTAAATTTTACAAATTTAACATGCCGGCTTCATCACTCCCAGCTGTGGCGAAGATGGTTCCGTGCTCTGTGCTGAGCTGGTAATCATTGAAAATAGAACATGAAGATTCTCTACATTGTGTGTAGTTATTAATACTTTTATTGCCTTCCTGGATACACACTGCTCTTGGAAATGCCATTCTCATGGATCGGCAGATTTCTCTTCAGAAGAGAAGCGAAACTTTTTCAGATGAGTTGCAGTTTCTTTTTCTTATAGCAGGAAAGTTCACAGATCCAACCCACACCACAGTATTAGTTTTGAGGGGAAGTATTACAATACTGAGAGAAAGCTTGTACTGTTACACGTCTACTTTTTTGTGGCACCATATTAGACTGTCAGTATCTGGATGGAATATGAAGTTGTTCTGTAGTAGGAATGTGTTTATATGAATTTCTTGCAATGTTCAATATCTTGTTCATTAATGGTTAAAGGAATTATCTCTATGAAGCAGCTTTGGAAGTATCTCAAACAGGCTCGGTCTTCAGGGAATGGCTATTCTTGACTGACAAGATCTGGTTTTACCTCGAGGGAACCGGAAGCAGGGATATTGTCCTGCATCTCTGGACTTGCCTCACAATTCCTTTAATTTAATGGGAAACTTTCTATGTATATTGCAGGAAAATCTATCTAGATATACAGGCTCAGAAAGTCACTAAAATCATAAGCATCATTTGACAAATGGCATTTAGGAATACCACAGAAAATGAAGCTATAGAATATAGTTGTTATTTTTTTTAATTAATAATCAAAGATATATTGCCTTTAGTTTGGAAAATATATCTGGGAGTTTCAAAGGACTATAAGGTATTTGAGGCACTCATATTCCATTGAAATTCACTGAGATTTGGATGTCTAAATTCTACTGAAAATGATACGATCAAGGGCAATTACAATGAAATCAGTGGAGTCACTGGTGGTGAATTTGGCTCCTATTTTTAAATAATTCTAATAGCTGATTTCAATTAAAAATATCTTTATTGTTGTGGGGTTTGGAGTGCAATCCAGACCAGTAAGGGGTTGTGTCACCTGTTACCATGTAATCATGAGTGCCTCACAATGCTTTGCTGCTGTACCTCCCTGCCTGGGATGCTCCCAGCCAGGCTACAAAAGTGAAAGTCACACCCTGAAGTGAGTGTGTGCTAGACAGCCTTGGTTCAGCAGCTCTGCCCTCACCAGCTGGTCTATAGCTCCATTCTGACTTCCGCCAGCCTTTGGTTACAACCCTCTCCTGGACAGTTCAGAAAAATAACGTTTGCTTGTTCCTCTGAAGACACAAAAGTGAATCACAGACTATTAACTGGGGTAAATACACCCTTCTTTTTAAACACAACACTGAATTGGATAATGGTGAAAATAAAACAAATTTATTAACCATAAGTGATGATAACAAGTAAAAGAAATAAAGTTAGAAAGGATTACAAGCAAACAAAAGTAAAAACACATATCTAAAAGTCTAAAACATAATTTAGCAAGGTACAGGCTTTGTTCAAGATGGTTTTCCACCTATTTCCAGTTTTGAGATACTTCAGCCCCCTCTTCATTGAAGGACCCAATGAGCTTTCTCAGCTTCCAAGAGCTCTGTTCGATTGTGTCCATCTGGTATTGGATGCTAAAGATAGCTTCTGCTTTTGCTTATATCTTCCAAAGTGTAATGACTTTGTTTCAAGAAGCAGGATGACATCATGCTGTCTTTCGTTTCCTGTGGGCTGCTCATCCCCCTGTCTGTAACTGGGGCATCTCACGTTAGTCATCATGTATCCATAACTCCATACATATGTCACACATGAATATTAATGATCAGTGAATTATTAGTTTTCAAATATACCTCACAATGCATATTTTGAAAAAAAGATGATTACAATAGTGTGTAAGGTGGGAATATAGGAGTATTTCAAAATAACGATCCACTTTTATTAATGAAAGTCTCTTTTTCTCTCTCCCATTTTTAAAAAAAAATATTATTCTGTTCATACTGCTTCTGAGTAAAGTTAATCAAAAATTTAAATTACCATTCCATATAAAATTAAAAAAAAATAGAAAAAAAAATCTCCTAATTCAGAATGAAAAGGAGAAATTTTGGAATTTTCCACAGAAGGTAAATTTTAATAATAATAATAATTAATAATAATTAGGGCAGTCAAGTGATTAAAAAAATTAATCACGATTAATCATACTGTTAAACAATAATAGAATTCCATTTATTTAAATATTTTTGGATGTTTTCTACATTTAAAAATATATTGATTTCAGTTACAACACATAATAAAAACTATACCATGCTCACTTTATATTTATTTTGATTACAAGTATTTGCACTGTAAAACCCCCCAAAAGAAATAGTAGTTTTCAATTCACCTAATACAAGCACTGTAGTGCAATCTCTTTATCATGAAAGTTGAACTTTCAAGTGTAGATTTATTTTGTTACATAGCTGTACTCAAAAACAAAACAATGTAAAACTTCAGAGCCTACAAGTCCACTCAGTCCTACTTCTTGTTCAGCCAATCGCTCAGACAGACAAGTTTGTTTACATTTTCAAGAGATAATGCTGCCCACTTCTTGTTTACAATGTCACCTGAAAGAGAGAACAGGCGTTCTCATGGAACTGTTGTAGCCAGCATTGCAAGATATTTACATGCCAGATGTGCTAAAGATTCATATGTCCCTTCATTCTTCAACCACCATTGCAGGGGAAATGCGTCCATGCTGATGATGCTCTCTGCTTGATAAGCATCCAAAGCAGCGTGGACCGATGTATGTTCGTTTTCATTGTTTAAGTCAGATGCCACCAGCAGAAAGTTGATTTTCTTTTTTGGTGGTTCGGGTTCTGTAGGTTCCACATTGGAGTGTTGCTCTTTTAAGACTTCTGAAAGCATGCTCCACACCTAGTCCCTCTCAGATTTTGGAAGGCACTTCAGATTCTTAAACCTTGGGTTGTGTGCTGTAGCTATCTTTTGAAATTTCACATTGGTACCTTCTTTAGGTTTTGTCAAATCTGTCTGTGTTTTGTGAAATCTGCAGTGAAAATATTCTTTAAATGAACAACATGTGCTGGGTCATCATCTGAGACTGCTATAACATGAACTATATGGTAGAATGCGGGTAAAACAGAGCAGGAGACATACAGTTCTCCCCCAAATAGTTCAGTCAGAAATTTAATTAACACATTGTTTTTCTAATGACTGTCATCAACATGGAAGCATGTCCTCTGGAATGGTGGCTGAAGCATGAAGGTTCATACAAACATTTATCATATCTGGCACATGACCACCTAGCAATGCTGGTTACAAAAGTGCCATTCAAATTCCTGTTCTCACTTTCTGGTGACGTAAATAAGAAGACAACATTATCTCCTGTAAATGTAAACAAACTTGTTTGTTTGGGAACTGACTGAACAAGAAGTAGGACTGTGCGGACTTGTAGGCTCTGAAGTTTTACATTGTTTTGTTTATGAATGCAGCTATGTAACAAAAAAAAAATCTATATTTGTTAGTTGCACTTTCACGATAAAGAGATTGCACTACAATACTTATATGTGGTGAATTGAAAAAAAATATTTTTGTCTATCATTTTTACAGTGCAAATATTTGTAATAAAAATAATATACACCATGAGTTTTAATTACAACACAGAATACAATATATATGAAAATGTAGAAAAACATTCAAAATATTTAAAACATTTCAATTTGTATTCTATTTGTAATCTAGTGTGATTAAAACTGTGATTAGTCATGATCAATTTTTTAAATCATGATTAATTTTTCGAGTTAATTGCATGAGTTAACTGTGATTAATCAACAGCCTTAATAATAATACTACATTATTTCAAATTATCTGAAATAATTAAGAAAATTTGTAATTAAATTCTACCTGGGAGCCCAAGATCCAAGTATCTTGGCTCTGTGGTAGTAAGCCTAGAAGCCCTGAGCACCCCCAGGGGTTTCAGAATACTTGTTGTGGAGCCCAAAGACTAGGCCATAAGACGTGACTAAGCCTTCCTAAACTTCCAGAATCCTAGGTCCATGGCAGGGAGTCTGATAGTCTTAGATCTTCCAGATCTTCCAGATCTGCTAACCTCCCGGCTCCATGGTTTCTGACTCCCAGCTCCTGATCCAGGGGCTTTCTTTTAGGTGGATTGCCAAGAAGCCAGGCAGGTGAGCTGGCTGGAAACAAGGCAGGTAAGGTTCAAATCCCGCTTGTGTTCCATTGGAAGACTTGCTGAAATCAATATCTTTATGCAAAATATTTCACTACTGAAAATGCTGATTCATCAAATGGGGGGGAAATGTTCCATTGGAAAACAATCTCCAGTTCTGATGAATATGTGGATGCTTCTGAATAGAAATATTTCTATAAACTCATGGGCTGTATATTTCACTGCCTTATCACTCCTCTATACATTCTACTTTCTTTGTGCTGCCCAATCTTGAGCTTTCCTTCTGAAGTCTTCGCCTACCTTGTTTTTATCATTTTCACAACTTGTGTTGCTCACTGGAACATGATTGTTTTTCTTTTTTTCAACTCTGTTATTTTAGTTTTTTGTTATATCCTTTGCTGCCGGTTATCTGAAGACATAATTCTCATTGTTTCCCTTTCCAAACTTCTCCCAGAGGTAACTAAATTATTTCTTCATTTCTTCAGTAAGGAATATTAGCTACTGGAATCCTCTCTTTGTTGCAGATGTGCTCATGCAGATTTGTTTTTCCAATTTTATTTCTTAACGTGTGACCTAACAGATACATTCCTTTACATATTAAGTAATCTGCTTTCTGTGCAGACTCATAGCATTATTTTTGTCTTACTTCAATTTAATTTCCAAATCTGACTTTTGACTATTGTGACTGAGTTTTTTTCAGTTCACCCTTTCATTTCAGGTGTGTGTTGAAAGCACTTAGAATAAAATAATCTGTGCATTTTAACTGTAGCATTGTGTATGGTTTTTTTCTTGCTAGTTCACTCTATAGAAAATGTTGTCTAGACATGCCATGTACTCTTTTTTGAGAGAGAGTGCCTTATTATTTTACTCATGGTTCAGTTTTAATCTTTCAGATGACTGTGTGTAGGAATATAATGAAAGTTTTAGAGGAACAGCCGTGTTAGTCTGTATTCGCAAAAAGAAAAGGAGTACTTGTGGCACCTTAGAGACTAACCAATTTATTTGAGCATGAGCTTTCGTGAGCTACAGCTCACTTCATCAGATGTTTACCGTGGAAACTGCAGCAGACTTTATATACACACAGAATGTCTGCTGCAGTTTCCACGGTAAACATCTGATGAAGTGAGCTGTAGTTCACGAAAGCTCATGCTCAAATAAATTGGTTAGTCTCTAAGGTGCCACAAGTACTCCTTTTCTTAATGAAAGTTTTAGTTGCTTGTAGGCAGGCGGGGCTGTGGAGGGGATTTAAAGGGCCGAGGCAACAGCGGCTGCCAGAGCTCCGGCCCTTTAAATTCCCTCCACAGCCCAAAGCCCCGGGGTAGCGGTGGCAGCCAGACTGGGAGCCCCCGGGGCTCCTCAGTGTTTTAAAGGGCCCAGGGCTCCGCTGCGGTAGCGGCAGCTGGAGCCCTGGGCCCTTTAAATCTCCCCCAAGCCCCGGGGCTCCCAGCTGCTTGTGCAGCTGGTAGCTCGGGGGTGATTTAAAGGGCACCGGACTCCCAACTGCTACTACCGCAGCTGAAGCCTCGGGCCCTTTAAATCAAGATTTAAAGGGCCCGGGGATTTAAGGCCACGCCTCTTCCTGTTGAGGCCACCCACCCTGCTCAGGACTCTGGCCTACCGGTAAGTCCTCTAACTAAAACTTTCATTCTACTCCTACACACAGTCATCTGAAAGATTAAAACTGCACCATGAGTAAAATAATAAGTAAGTCCTACAATGAAAGTTCACCCTTTCATTTCAGGTGTGTGTTGAAAGCCCCGCCGCCACTACCCCAGGGCTTCAGCAGCAGGGCTCCAGCAGGGATTTAAAGGCCCAGGGTGGTAGCGGCAGCTGGAGCTCCGGGGCCCTTTAAATCTCTGCCAGAGCCCTGCCGCCTCTACCCCAGGGCTCGAGCAGCAGGGCTCAGGTGGGGATTTAAAGGGCCCTAGGGCAGTAGCGGGGGCTGGAGCTCCGGGACCCTTTAAATCCCCACCAGAGCCCCGGCGCTGCTACCCCAGGGCTTTAAATTGCGTCTGGGAAAGCCGGTCCCACTACGGCGCACCGGCTCTTGCCGGTACACAGTACCGGGGCGTACCCGCTTACTTTCACCTCTGCTTGTAGGTTTCCTCATACATGAACATGCCACTTGTCTGTGCCTTGAATGTACAAAGTTCTTAATTCAGCATCTTGTTTTGGGGGAAAAATTGAAAATAAAATCCATGGCTGGCTTGTGGAAGATTAATTTATTAAAACAACATAAAAACAAAACATCAGCTAAATAAAATTGCTACAACTAAAGAGTTCTAACATGGTGTTTCCATGGCAACCTCCCCCCTGGAGTTTGGAGGAACACTGCTGCATACTCCTGTGTTACTCATCAATTTAATTTTATGTTTAACGAATGGATGCTTCCATTTTTATCCACATTAGAAGCTCAGGTACAGTTCAGAAGGAGGTGTCCCCTTATTATTTCTATTACAGTAATGTCTAAAAGACCCACCTGATGTGGGGACCTATTGTTCTAGGCAGTGTATATATGCCTGGTAAGAGAAAAACACTGTGCAAATGGTTATGGGGCATTGTGGCAGAATTGGTAATGGTAATGGCTCACAGGAGCTCCTGAGTCCAAGAATAGTACCCTAACCTTCCTCCACTTCCAGAATCCTCTCTTGGGAGACGTGTTTTGGAATGACTTTCTCCTCTGTACCAGAGTAGCAGCCGCGTTAGTCTGTATCCACAAAAAGAAAAGGAGTACTTGTGGCACCTTAGAGACTAACAAATTTATTTGAGCATAAACTTTCTCTAAGGTGCCACAAGTACTCCTTTTCTTTCTCCTCTGTATTCTCTCTTGTCTCTGTTTGTTGTTTCACACCATGCCCTCTAATGTGAAAACAAAATTTAATCCACTAACTAGATCTGAGACAGGCAGAGGGAAAATATGTACATATGATTTTACAACATAAAGTGAGCCACGAAAGAAAATAATGAGAGCAGATATATATAGCAGGAAGATAAGAACAGGGAACTGCAATCCCCACAAGCAGCAACTGAAATAGTCTGTAATAAGGACCCATTAAAAAGTTCAGTAACAGAACACATCACAAAAGCAACCATGCAATTTTTGCACAGTTCAGCATGATTGGCAGTCTACTCTCAGGAGAGGCCCAGGGCTGGAATAGCAGCATTATTGCCTGAGTTACTGAACTGAGAGGTTTGTTGGCAAATCTGTGTGGGGAAGATTGCTCTGTGCCCCCATGCATTGTGACTCACAGAACTAAAGAAAAACCTTACTTTATTTAAAGTCCAATAACCATGATCTGATGGAAAAATAGTTACAGAGAAAAAAAATTAAAAGAAAGGAATATTACCCCATAATCATTTTTTTTTCTTATGGCAGATAATGCCATTCACTGAGGCAACTCTACTGGACTCTGTTTTGTTAGATTTGTCAACACTTTATTTTCATTTCCCTCCTCCCCTCCCCCTAACCCACCCCTACTCATCATATTACTGTGTAGACTCTGGAACAAAAACCGATTGTTTTCCCAGTTGTTTGAAATCCAAACATCGCAGTGAATTGCTTACTAAAGGTCTGGGTGAATACTTTTTACATTTCTGACAGGAGGATGATAGATTTGCAATATCCAGGTCCCCTTTGCCACCTTTCTTTTGTAGAAGAATGACAAGGCTTGAATATGTATTGACACATTTGAGATACTTATTGGTCTCCTCTAGCACCAAACTGCATTTTCCTGTTTTTAAACTATTTCTCTCAGTAGTTTCTCTGCTTGGTCTAAACATAAAGTTCTTATTTGGGAATGTCATCTGACCCATAGCTATCTTTCAAAAATGCATATAAATCTGCTGCTAAAAAACCAGACATTTTAAATACAAATCTAGGTTACAGAGCACAGGAGATGTCATGGAAAAGTTTCTAAAACAAAATGTGTTCTTTACTCTCCCTCTTTGGTACCCATTTTAAAAAAAAGTGTATTGGTTGTTTAAAAATTCAGTTACTAGTTATTTAGTTGATCAAGGATAACTGACCATGTTACCATTCTGCTAAGCGGCCATCATTACTCTCCACTGAAAAGTTGATTTATTCTAAGATCCTTCTGTTTACCTAGACGGTCCCATGTTGTTGTTCCCTGATTTATTCAGATGTCTCTTTGTATTTCTATACACTAGACAGTATATGGCAATACAACTCTGTGGATTGTGTGTTTCAGAAGTAAAAATTGATGATGTGTGAGGAAATAGCTTTTACATACCCTTTCAACCAACTTTTTGAATGATTGTCATTGTGGGTGGTCATTACTGAAGTGTAACAAATAGCATAACTGGACCTGGAAATGGAAAAGATCCACTTGGACTTGTGGTCCGTCACTGTGCCTAGGCAGGATTGTTTTCTACGCACTACTTTGGATAAACTGGGATTTGGTTAGTTGTGGATTTGGCCATCTGTGCCTTCGCTGTCCTCCAAGGGTAAGAACCCAAAGCACAGCTTGCCTAACCCTCAGTGCCAGCAGGCCCTGGGAAACTGGCCAGCCAGTTCTTCAGAGTTGTAACTCAGATTGCAGCCAGTGCCAGCTGGCATTATGGAGACCAACAAACACGTTCCATGTTAGCTGGCTGGTATTTCTGTATTGCAGATTTGAGGCAACCGGAGTTCATCAGAGATTATGTAATCCTGGGGACGTAACCTTGCCTTGCTAATTTAACATCATTTAAGCAGTATTATGCCTCTACTTACTAGTGCTTTGTCCAGTCCAGTTTTAAATGTTTCATGCAATGGAGTTTCCATCACTTCCATGAGAGTTTATTCCACTCTATGAGAACAGACCATAATGCTGCTTTTCATCATATACAGGCTAAATTTTCCTTTTGCTTGTTTTTTATTGCTTACACCTTCGTTACCTCCTTTATCACTCTGAACAATTCCTCTTATCCCTTAGTGTTTACAGTCTTCAAGTACAGTACTGGTAGGTAGTTATCATATAACCACTCTTTCCTTCCCCCCAGCCCTTTCTACTTATCATTTAGTCAAGCTCTAACTCTTCAATTCTCTTTGTCTTTACTCGTGAGTCATTGCTTCTAACCTCTTACTCTTTTCTGTTGCTCTTCTCTGGGTCCATTTCAATCTGACTACATTTTTTGGTATTGAGTTATATGCAATTGAAAGCCATATTCAAATGAGATATTATCAGAGCTGCAGATAGTAATCTTTCTATCTCCCTGCTCCATGACTGGATGCCTTTGTAAAAATGCAGTGCCTTTTTTTTTATTTTTTACTGTCATATTGCATTACAAGGTCATATCTAATTTGCTAGGCACGCACCGTCTCTTGTTATTACTGCATTCTGACATCCTCCTGCTGTAGGATTTTATAATCTTTTTTTTCTGTTCCATTGCTGATATAATAAGAGGATTCTAGGACTATTAGGACTGAAGGGAATAGCCTTCATGTAGGTCATTGATGGAGGCACATGACCATATCATCTTGTTCACAGTAGGAAGAAAAAGAGTTCATGAAAGCACTAATCAAGAAGGATTTATGGTTTTGGGGGGTGATGGGGCAATGGCTTGTTTCTTTGCTTTTGGGTATTTGGTGGTGGGTTTTTTGTTTGTTTATTTTGGTTGTTTGTTTTACTCACAAAGAAAGTCATCAGAAAGTAAATGTACAATTTTAAGATAGGTTTTTGTCTGCTAATCTCTGTGTGTTTTATGAAGAGTGACCTTTTAAAGTATGAAGTGTTGTGTCCATATGTATTTGCTGTGTGTCACAGTTCTAACTCAAACCAAGTTACTAAAAAAGAAACTACAGATAACAATGCTCATACAGAAGTGAACTTGCTGTGGAGTCAGGGGTACTGCCCTCTCAATACCAGCCTCTAGAAATTTCCATGATTTTGCACAGTCCTAATAATTTTGCTATGGTACAGACAAAACACTTCAGTATGTTCCTAGTTGTCCAAAACTTTATAGCTAAGAAATAGAACTCTTGTTCTGATTTTATTAAAGAAATATAATACGATTGTTTAAGGTTGAATTGCATGCATGTAGATATTAGTACAGTACTGGAGCTTTAAAATTCCTCCTGTCCTATAGGATGAATTGAATAGAATAATGCTGAATTCTTGTAAATAAGACTTCCTTCATGCAGGCCAGGTAGAATTTTAGGACACTAGCTCTAATGTTTGACACACAGGCTTTATTTGAGCTGAGATTTCATTTGAACTTGTATTCAATTTTTATTCTTTTTCCCCTTCTGATTTTAGTATGTGTTTTTAATCCAAAATATTACCTCTGATTTCTCAGGAAGTTATATTATCATGGCCAGATATGGCATCTGATAGAAAAAGTATTTTGGTAGGGTCCTGATTATGTATTATGATAATGACCAGTGGTATGGGACACTGACCTATGGCCCTTCACATCCTTTAAATCCTATGTACGGGGTGCAGGTAAAGCAGCCAAACAGAGTGTGGGAATGGCATAGGAGGGCTTCATGTCAGCCACAGGTAGGCTGACGCATAGGAACATTTTGGGGGAGGAATAATTAGATCTGTGACTACATGGATCCAGTAAACACCTTATGTAACATGCAAAGCAGAAGTAGCCACTGTTACTGCTTGTGGGATTACTTAGCAGATGGGGGAAAGTCCATTCTGCTCCCCATTAAGTGTGTGGGAGGGATAAATTTCTCCTTACCTGTTAACTTCAATGGCTGCTTCATGTACAAAACAGATGCAGGTCTGGGCCATGACAATAACAGTTAGGTTAATACAGCCAAGCTGAGGAGGGGGAGGTTTGTTTTTTTTCTCCTTGAAACTGTCTCTCTCTTATTCACTCTGCGTCAAATGCATCCTACCTAATATCTCATTTTCCTTCTCATTTAAACATGCAGGACTCTGCATTTAGAGACGCTACTTTAACAACTTTTCCTGCTCGAGAAGCGAAAAAGAACATAGGTTGATTTGCACTCTCAAATAGATCCTGCTATGAACTATGAACGTGATTTAGTTTGATTCTCTGGCCTTTATATTCAGTTTTAATTATTTTTTCCTTGTAATTCTCAATGTGGGCCCCGTTCAACACTTCTTCTTCATGAGAAACTACGACTGTTTTCAGCTAGTGAGCAAGATATGCTGAATTGGGGCTTTTAAAGTCACTTTCATCAATTGAAAGAATAAGAGAGCCCTCTGGTGGCCAAACTAATACTTTTAAATTTATTTCACTGCTAAGTTTTGTAACCTAGTGGCAAATGCATTTGTCCCATGCAGTATCTCGGTGGTAGCGAGTTCAAATCCTATTAAAATGTCTACTAACTTTTTTCCAACAATGAAATTATAGGTTAACTATTATTAGTTCTCTAAATTAAAAAAAAGTGAAATTTTGATTCAGACTTGCCTAATTTTGTGTAATCAAATGTGATGTTTAAATGGCTCTTTCTGACATAGATCTCAAGTCTTTATATGGCTGAATTGCTTCTTCTCTAATTTGGCTTTTTTACATTTGAGGGGTTTTAGATCAGATTTAACACTCCAGCTATTTCTCACTGCCTAATCTTTTCCCATAATGTTTAATAATATTACCGAGCCTTTGCTTTTGTGCTAGAAAATTAGTATTTCTTTCATTTATAATTCAATTTTTATAACTGTCTCAATATACAGTAAATTCCAAACACTTAGCCAGTGTCTTTTTCCTTTATGTATGTCAACCTGGCATAGAGCTGGGCAGAGATAGAGACCCAAACTCAGTGATACACCCCCACTTTCCTCTTTACATTAGCCATCTGACTAGCTTCATCTTTCCTTATCACTCTAAAACATCAGAGGGATGTAGCTCCTCCAAACAGGGTTGCCATCAGTCACGTTCACCATCCGTACTTGTCCCAGGCTGGGGAAGCTAATAATCTAACCAGTGAACCAAATTTGGTTATGAATCCTGGTCAAGTGCCACATGAGGCATGTTGCACATACACTAAGAAGAACAACATGCAGAAAACACATAGTCCAAACCCCATCCTGCATCATTACCCATTGACCACTCCTCATCCCCAAAATCTCATTTTTCTGAAATACCTCTATTTCCTCTGCTCACACAGCCTCACATCTACCACAGAGCTCTGCCCCACAGGAAACAAAGGGGCAAAATACTCATATCACCACTCTCACTGGGATCAAAGGCACCAGATACAGTAGTCTATCAAAGCTATGTAAAGTGTATGGAACTGAGCCGAGGCTTTTCCAAAACTGAGAGACAGTGCACAAAGGTTAATAACAAAAGTATCTTCTCCTTCTAGGGTTTTGCTTTTGTGTGGAGATTTAACACAAAAAGATAAAGAAGCCCTAAGGACTTCTATGTTTAGCATCCTAAAGGTGCTTCTTTCACAGTCAAACAGTAGCAAAAATCTGTCATCTCTGCTTGACCCAGTTTTCATACTGCAATCTCTCAAGCTTGTTACAGCTTGTCTATGTGGTCTTCCAAGGTAGGTCAGCAGGTTATATACTCGTTCATAAGCTGAATTATTTTGATAAAAAAAGTGAAGCATTAAAGAGCAGGGGTTGGTTTATCAATGGGTCTACAGCAAAATTTGATGATTTTAAGCTCTATTGAATTATTGAATTTAATTGAAGTGGCGGCCAGCTTGTCCCTTGGCCCACACTGCTTTCCACAGCTCCCATTGGCTGGAAACGGCAAACTGTGGCCACTGGGAGCTGAGGGGCTCCATGCCTGCGGAAGCTCCAGGTAAACAAAATATCCCAATCCGCCAGCGGCTTACCCTGATCGTCCAGGAGCCAAAGTTTGCTGGCCCCTGTTGTCGATCGCTGATGGTGGAATGTCAATTCTGGATTCGCTTCTTGAAAAATTTGCTAACATTTTATTTTACTTAAATTGTATGTTTTTATGTTATAATTGAGATAAAAGAAGTATTAATATAAATAAAATGTATGGATATCAATTATATAATTTTTCTCAGTTCATGTCCATCAAAACAAAGCACTTAAAAACATATGCTTCTCTAAAGTTCAATTGTCCTCGTACTAGCTGTTTGCTTTTCCTAGTATTGTTCTACTACAGGACTATATTATAATTATTTTTATATTGCATACTTATATTGATCATAAAATAATTTACTGATGTCAATACTGCAGCCGTTTAAAGTTGCAAAGGCTTTGTTTAGTGGACTAGATTGGCTTGAAAGGAATACTAAAAGAGCAGTGCTGCAGATCTGCATGACATTTGACCCATGCATTTCACAAAATTCTACACCTTACAAGCCAATCAGAAAAATACAATGAACGATAGTATTATGGCACTGGTGTTAGTTCTGCTACTGTGTAATTTGATCTCTTCATGCATTTCTACCAATGGACCTCATAAGGTTCGAACCAATCTGAAAATATAATGTGCAGAATCAGTATAATCTGTAATAAAATTTAAATACCCTGTTATCACCACAGACATGTCAATCCACAGGGCTGCTTTGAAATAGACAAAGAACAATAATAATTTGACCATGATAAAGCAGGTGACATTCTTATATAAAGTCCTACAAAATCTATAACTAAATTATTATTTTCTAAGATTTTCATACTAGTTATTTAAAATGAACAATGGTGAAATCCAAAGAAAATGGTCTGCTTATCAGGCAGCATTCAAACTTTAAGTTGTTGAATATGCAGAAGCAAAAAATTATTGTGCTGCCACTTGTGAATTCTGTATCAGTGAGAAGCAAGTAAGAGAATGGCAAAAAAATAAAACACTAAAAGACATGCCAAGATGCAAGAAAAAATGTCCGACGAGATGCGCTTCATTTCCTGAGCTGGAGAAAGATCTCAATGATTGGGTTGTTGAATGTCGACAAACTGGGTACGTCTTTACTAGAAGTGGAATTCGTCTGCAAATGTCGAAAGACGACAAATACAAGTCAGTAAAGCCATCAATGTTTGTTGCATCAGTGGGTTGGTGTGCTCGCTTCATGAACTGTCATGGTCTCTGTCTTCGTCAGCAAATAAAGATAGTGCAAAAGCTGCCAAGAGATCTGTAAGAAAAAAACATTAAACCATTGGCCATGAAAAAATCCATTTTATGGTGGTTTTGTCATATTTGGCCAATGGATCAAAGCTCCCTCCTGTTGTTATTTTTAAAAGAAAAACCTTGCCTAAAAACATGAAATTTCCTGCTGGTGTCATCGTATGTGCACACGAAAAGGGATAGATGGATGAAAGTGGGACTGTTGAATGGCTGGAAAAAGTGTGGAATAAAAGACCAGGAGTACTTTTCAAGAAACCTGCTATGCTCGTTCGGGACATGTTCGGGGCACACAAGGCGGATGAGGTGAAAAATGTGGCCAAAAAAATGAAAACTACTTTGGCTGTAATACCAGGAGGCTTAACTTCTGTTCCACAACCACTTGATGTCTGCCTGAACAAACCCTTTAAAGACAGGCTACACAAAATGTGGTCTGAATGGATGTGGTCTTGCATGGCGAAGCTGACGAAAGGAGGGAATCTTATGAAGCCCAAAATCAATCTGGTCGCCCAGTGGGTCAAGGACGCATGAGAGTCCATTCCCTCGGAAATTATAGAAAAATAATTTTGGAAATGCGCTCGATGGATCAGAAGACGATGCCATATTTGATGATGACACAACAGAGGCTGATGATGAGAAGACGACACTGCCGACATCTACGATGACAAAGCAGGTGCAGCTGTGACTGAAGCAGAGTTTAATGAACTGTTTGGTGAATCGGAGACTGATTCGGACGTTGAAAGATTTTAAGACTTTTAAATAAGTACCTTAGATCAATATGAGACTTTAAAATCAGTAAATGGATATTTAAAACATTGACTGTAATTTTGAAGGTGAATACATATTTGTTCAGTTATTATTATAACAACAACAGGTTTTTCATTAGATTACATTAAAATAATTCTCGCAAAACTTTTGAGTGTTTCTTGTGACTCCAACTTTTATAGCAGGGTCAGCAAACATTGGCTCCCGGCCTGTCAGGGTAAACTGCTGGCAGGTCGGGACATTTTATTTACCTGGCGTGTCCGCAGGCATAGAGACCCTCGGCTCCCAGTGGCTGCAGTTTGCCATTCCCAGCCAATGGGAGCTGTGGGAAGTGACACGGGCCGAGAAACATACTGGCCACCACTTCCGCATCTCCCATTGGCTGGAAACGGTGAACCATGGCCACTGCAAGCTGAGAGGCTCCATGCCTGCGAATGCTCCAGGAAAAAAACATCTCGGCCCGCTAGTGGCTTACCCTGACAGGCCAGGAGACAAAGTTTGCCAACACCTGAAATATAGGGTCGGCTTATGAAAGGGTCATACAGTTTTTGCTATTTTTACCCATCCGTCTTGGTGGGTCGGCTTATAAACAAATGGGCTAATGAATGAGTATATACGCTACTACCTAGTGGGAAAATAGCTACCTACCGAGCAACTGTTCAGGTCCTGGATACCTCCCTGCGGTAGCTACAGGAGTAGGCTGATTTGTGATTATTTGGGTTTAGATAGGGAACTAAATGGGTATGGGGGAATGGAAATAATTTCTCTAGTAGTGATCAGGCCACAGGGATCCAAAGCAGTCATCGTACACCCATTATTCTAGTTTATGATCTGGAATAGTGGCCACTGCAGGGGTTTTGAGCAACTGGATCTGCATAAGCACAGATCCTATGTACCTCCCTAGAACTGCTCCCAGCATTTCTTGCCGATTAGCCTAAGGGCAGTGGGGAATCCACAATGGTTCATAGAAGATGCTGAGATGCAGCAGCTCTGCCTGTGATGCCCTACACAACTGAGGTTATAAGTGAGGCAGAGGGCCTTACACTGGTGCTCTACATAAGGGTGAATTTCATCCTAAGGGCTCAACTCTTTCCACAGGTACACCAGTATGACTTACAGTGAAGGCAATAGAGGTTGAAGGTGTCTATCTGCACTTGCTTGAATGGGAGTTATTTGCTTTGCCAGGCTACAGAATCATCCCAAATTTGGCCATGTTACATTCTCTAACACTTTGTGGAAAGTAATTACTTTAATGTATTTCACCTTTGTCTTTGCATATCACATCACATAGGATTCCACATCAATGGAGACTGAAATCAGCAAAGAATACCATATTGTCTTTATAATCCTTTATTTTGTATTGTATTTCATTCTTATAGATCTTCAATCAGCTCCTTGAAAAACTGTACATAATTTTAACCATTACATTACCAGTCTTCCAAATCCACCTTATGAATTATTGTATTTCAGGTTTATAGAAGCATTACTTTACTTTTTAATTCTTGAGATACAACACTACATGTTCAGTCATCAGTTTCCTTTTGGCCACACCCAGTTCAATTAAATTGCAATTGAAGAAACCACAAAGAAAATACCCTATGAAAATATGTTATTTCTTTTTTCCCCACTGAGAGTCAAACTTTTAAAGCACAGTAATTGTTAGCAGCAGCAGCAGATTAATTTAAACCACTGTAATTAAAAAGTAAATGGCTTGACTTGAACAGAGGTGAAGCTGACCTCCCATCCTGAACTCACCCTGGTGTGCCAAAGTAGTGTAGCTCTTCCAGCTGTGTCAAAACATCAAAGGCATGAAGATGTCTTAAACCCACCTTTGCCTTCCACATCCCTGCCACCTCCATCCTCCATTGTAGGGATGGTGGAAAACTCAGATTTGGGGCCTTAGTTTTTACTGTCAATGTTACAGTTAACTGATTTTCTGCCCCCTTCTTGTACTGTTTTTAGTACAATGTATTGTAAGAGTATCCATGGCATGTCAGTTCCTGAGACAGCTGGACTGCAGGAGAGCAGAGGAGAAAAAAAAGAAGCTGTGGGTAAAGGCAAAGTAGGAGAGACGCACATGGAATGAGCAAATTTGATCTCAAAATTAGCGGGCTTTGCAGCTAAACCCATATGGCTTTCTATCTCTTAAAACTGTGCGTGAGCTTTTGTTTGTCAAACAGAAGTTGAGGAATTGTTTTTTTCGTTTGTTTTTAAATTGCATCCTCCTTCCCCCCTTACGTTTTCGCCTCATGTTTTCAATATAACCTTAAACTCTGATGTTGTCACTTCTGGAAGTATATTGATCAGGTAATTGCTGTTGCTGCCCTACTCATGTGATAAATGTGATATATTACGTAATGTAATCCATGAAAATTATTAGTCAGAGTAAAGATATCCTCTAATTATTCTGTTTCTGTGGAAGAATTAATGCATTTCAAAACATCAAAAGAGTAGTCATTAACAGCCAATTAAATTTGATTAGGCGGTGAAGTGTGGATGAGGTACTCAGACAATGTAATGCTAAAAGTAATGTTAGAACAAAAGGAGTTTGAGTACAAGATGGAACAGATAATTTATGCTTGTATTATCTTGTATTTAGCTATTACACTCAGTATCTTTCCCAGACCTGAAGACCATCTCTACGTAAGTGCAAAAGTTTGTCTCTCTCACCAACAGAAGTTTGGTCCATAAAAGATATCACCTCACCCCCCTCCCCATCTCTCTAATACAATACAGTCATATTCAGCTATTTTTGCTTATTTTTCTTCTGGAGACTAAGGTCTATTCTAATCTCAGCTACATTGGTGCAAATTTGAATAACTTTTTTGCTATCAGTGGAACTACTCTGGATTTGCACTGGTGCAAATGAGAGAAGAATCAAGCCAAAAATGATCTTTGTATTTCATTGGTTTGGCAATAAATCCTTAGCATCTTAAGTCATTAAGAGCTTGATCCTTCAAGATACTGAATGCTCTGGTCCTTATGCAGCTAAGCATTTAAATGCATGCACATCTTTAATCATATAAGTAGTCCCATTGGCATTGACAGATCAAATATATACATGGTTTCTTGCTGTTGGGCACCTGATATCCCTGATTATTCAGATTATTAGGAATTAATTTCATTGCCAAAAAAAGACATAAGTGATTTAGTGCCAGGTAACACTAAAGGGCCACAGGGGGGATGACATGTTGAGTAAGCGCAACATATAACAAGCCTTTGATAACATGTCAAACTAACTTGTAGCAAAATCTTTCCTCCCACTCAGATATCCAACTCTTTCCATTTGGACATCCTCTACATTCATGAGAGATTCCCATATTTAAAGTGTGGACTGTCCTACTCATATGTTTACCTTTTTTAGCAACCTCACTGTAGTAGGAGCTTATGTTCAACTAATCTTCCATGAGTCCTTTTCATTGTCACTGCATTCTAGGATACCATCTCCCATTTTTTAAATGACAGAGACCTATGTTCTTTGTTCCTAGATTTTGCAGTTGGCTGTATTAAAATGCATGTTGTTCAAATAAGCCCACCTTACCCAAGGATCCTGGTCCCTGTCCCTATCATTATTTACCATTATCCCAATTCATGGTTATTTACATTTTTAAATTTTAATATTGAACCTAGCTTTGGGCTGCTAACTTGGAGTTTTTAAAGAACAGCTAACAATTATGAATAGTGACAAATTGTTCATTTGGAAATAAATGTAAAATGCACAGATTTTTGAAATAAACCCAAGAAAAAAGTATAACCTTGACAATGACCCTTTTTGCCCAAAGCAATTTGAAAAGAGGCTACAGTTTTAAATTCTAAGAGTCTGAGATGATAGAAAATTACATTTAATTTTTATAGATGTAAAATAGTGCATCGTGTCTTTGGCATATTAGTAGTTGACCAAGACAAATAATCTTTGAATGGGACTGTCATAGTGCTCCCCTTTGGCAGGCTGTGGCAAGACAGGCATTACTGCCTCAATTTCCCCTTTCAGAGTCCCCAGGAAATCCACTTCAGGCTCTCTTGCTTAAATAATACTCCTGATTGAGGCTGGTTCATGACCAGACTAATACACTGAATTGCTAACAAAAGGCCCAAATATAGTCTTTCCCTCACCCAATGTATATCATCCTTAAAATCTTGCTCTTCTCAGCAGGCACACCCACCAGCCTCTCTGCGAGAAGTCCTTCCATACCACACTCCAGTGTCTTCTGCCAGACCTGGGCTCCTTGTCAGCCTCTTTTGCCCTCTGCCATGACAGCCACCCCAGCCCTACCAGCTGGAGTGAAACCCCACTGTTCCCACCAAGAAACCCCACATCCTCTCTGCTAGGAGATCCTCTTAATCAGGGGAGCATACCTCACTCTGCCTGTCCTCTCACTAGGTCCAGATTTCCAGTGTGAAGACATCAGCAAGCAAGTCCCTTGGCTGCTTCCTGCTATCAATCCTCTTGGGCCCTAAACTCCAGCTCCGTAGCTTAGAGCCAGCAGGCATCTCCCTCTGCTGCTCCTCCTTCCTTCAGCCTTCTCTGGTCCTGGCGCTCAGGCTTGAAGTCAGATAGCAAACGTTGCTGCTCTCCTTGTCTTCAGCTGGCTGCTTCCTTCTGGCACATCCACTCCCCTGGCAAATCTCACCTGACCCTAACTCTCCCTCATGCAGCTCTGATTCACTAGGTCTCTCCCTCCTGCCCCAGTCCTTTATAGCTCCCAGGTGCTGCCCCACTCTTTTAACTGGCCAAATGGAGGGACTTGTTCTGGCACTGGGGAGCTGGACCTACTTCATTTACTGGGGCCAGCTATCATATGAAATATTTGCCCCCCTTAAAACCTGCCTGTGGGAGAGGCAGGGTTTGGGAGGGGGGAGCTTGGTTTTGTTTTTGCTTTTTTATTTTTAATCTGACCTGTGAGATCCTTCCGGGGCTACTCTTACCCCCAAACCACAACACACATAATACATTCCTTACAATGTTCCTGGACTCCCACCCAAACTTTTCTCACACCGAAACAAACAAAACTATTTTCCACAAACATATTTTACCCAAAATATCCATATCAGCATGTATAAATTACAAAGGGGTCCCCGAGCTCCCCACCCAGTCCTTAGAACAGTCTAAAAGGGGCCCATTTCTCATCCTTTCAGCTCTTGATCTTCTGCAGTGCAGGCAGCTTCCATGCCCTGCCATCCAGACTCCATGCCTTGTGTCAGGCTCCTCCTGCCAGCAGCTACACCATATTGTCATAGAGCGACCCACCCAGAGTCCTGTGGCAGGCCACCGAATGACAAATGAGTTTCTCGGTTTTCCTCCTTCTGAGTCCCCAGGAACAGTCCAAGCAGTTTTTCCGGTGCAAATGGCCCTTGTTAATTTATGACAAAGGAAAACCCTATTCACATAACAAGTTCTAACACCATAATCCAGGTAGTAATGCAAATATAGCTCTGGCAGCCATCACTGTGCCCCATCTCTCCAGCACAGCCTCAGTATTCCTTACTGTGCCCCAGCTCTCCTTCACAGCTATCTCTGGCTTCACATCTCTGTCTCTGAGAGCTAGCAGGTATCTCCATCTGCTATACTCAGACTTTAGCCCTCTTCAGCCTTCTATGCCCTGAGCTCTCTTTAGCTCGGGAAGGATAGTTGGCTAACCCCTCCACTGGGATTCCTAGCCCTCAGCCCTCTGCAGACACCCAGCACTGGCTTTGACTTTGGAAGGTCAAGAGACTAGCCTCTCCATGGTAAGAGATACTGGGTCTGTGCTGGAGAGATAGGGAATGGTGATGGATGTTAGAGCTGTATTGGATAGATCCCTTTTCAGGCTCGTGGCACTGGCTTTCGCTAAGGAAAGTCAGGAGGTTAGGCCCTCCACTGGCTTCCTGGAAATGCCTCTTTCTTTCCAGGGAGGTGCTGCAGAGAACTTTCTGCTCTTTGTAGAAAATTCCATTGTCTGGTCACAAAAGAAGAAAGACAAGAGCCAAAGGGTGTGGTTTAATTAGATTGCAAGTTCATTCACTTAAAATATCTGGGAGTACCCAGCAATAAATTTTATGGTGCAGCTCATCATCCTTTCTTTAGTCATTTGCACATATTCCCCAACCTGGTAAGAGTCATGCTACAGCTGGGACCTCGCCACTCTCCCCTCATAAGAGGCCTAAGGGGTCTATAAAAGGAGAGGTATTAGCTCCCATTGTATCAGACCTAGGAGCCCTGAACCACCCTTCCTCCACTCCTTTAAGGGATGTTTTCCTTTAAATCCCTTTTATTCCCCACTCACAAGCCCCGCCCCTGCTCCCACCCCCGCCAGATACCAAACCCTCTGCGGGAAAGGCAAAAAACAAAACAAAACACCCCACCTGGTGGTGAAGGAAAAATTCCTTCCCAGCCCCCAAAGAAAAAGGGCAATTTGAGTGATGTCTACAGCAGGTCAAGAAGTGACCCAGTGCTTTATAGATTCTGTGGGTGGGAAGGCAGGTACTGGCAGCCCAATTCAGATGAAAGAGGGCTTCTCTGGAACTCTATGGTGTATAAGTTTCAGAGTAGCAGCCGTGTTAGTCTGTATTTGCAAAAAGAAAAGGAGTACTAGTGGCACCTTAGAGACTAATCAATTTATTTGAGCATAAGTTTTCATGAGCTACAGCTCACTTCATCGGATGCATCTGATGAAGTGAGCTGTAGCTCACAAAAGCTTATGCTCAAATAAATTGGTTAGTCTCCAAGGTGCACTAGTACTCCTTTTCTTTATGGTGTATAAATAACCTTCCCCTTCTTCCGTTCAGCAGGAAGGGTATTGCCCCCCTCCCAAGACCTAGTCCAGCTTCTTCCAGCGCCTATCCACTCCATCTGGGTAAACTTTACCCTTCCTCGCCTTCTTCTACTAGTTGCAGGGGGAGTCCAGAAAGGGGCTATGCCTCCTTTTCTCCCAGACAACCAGACAAGTACCCACCTATTAAAGTTGTGGAGAGCACATTTTCATGTGAATAGCCTTAGCAATAAAAAATGAGTGATGCACATCAAAAAACTTTTGGTCTATTTAACTGCCTGACTCATTTATCAGTGTAGGCTGCCATGTGCAAGGAAGGTAAGAACTATTTATGAAGACAAATATATAAAGGCATGGAGTCAAAATAAAGAGTTGTGGGAAATAAAAGCTAATGTTTTGTTGGGCCTAGTAGGATTTTTGTTTCCTTTGTTTTCCTTCAATCTCCCCCTCCCTCCTCCCCCTTTTTGGGTGGTTTTTTTTTTTTTTTTTGGTTTTTGTTTTTAATTGTGCCTTACTACAAATAAATTAGTCCCATTTATTGGAATTATTCGGGAAGAAAGATGGGATGGTATTGGCAACAGTTGATGAAGATTCAGTACAAGACTAAACTATAATAAAGCACTTATGATTAGCTTCTGTGTATCCTCTGCCATTTTTCAGAAAGTTGCTATATTTAAGTCTAATTGCAAATTATTATTGGTATCTATTTCTTGCACAATAATCTGAAGTATAAGAAGAGTTACATTTTATTTTGTCTTTGGGTACCAATAACATTTGAATTTATCTTATTTTAAAATGGAATGTTCACTTAGGTTTACAGCTGGTTAAGACTGATATGGTAGCTAACATTATTCTAGCAGGCATAGTGTAATGGTTCAAGAAAATATTTTTGAATACGAGGGATGAAGTGAGGGAACATGTTTTTGGTTAGCATTTTCAATTCAGGTTTCAGAGGAACAGCCGTGTTAGTCTGTATTCGCAAAAAGAAAAGGAGTACTTGAGGCACCTTAGAGACTAACCAATTTATTTGAGCATAAGCTCAATTTATTTGAGCATTTTCAATTCAGCAATTTTAGGATCGGGTTAAAAGCGAAGGAGGAGGACCAACTGTATGAGTTGACGAATGGATGTGTTGGAAGCACAGCATGGTGGAAAAGGGGTGGCTGAGTAACTTCTAAGGATTAGTAGCAAGGGCGGGGAGGAGGCACAGTGGAGGAGTGAATAAAAGAAGTGACTGTGACCAGTATAGTATGTCTCGATAGCACTGAGTGATGGGGCAGAACAATCCATAGAAATGAGAGAGGATGTTCTAGGGCAAAAATAGACTTGAGAAATATCAATAGTCCTGCATTCAACTGAGTTTAAAAGTCATAAGTGGTGTGATCCTCTGCTGCTACTGCATGGAGGCTTCTGACCTGAATTCATTCAGTGTGCTTATCCACTGCTCCTGCTGTATTTTTTCCTCTCAGCATAGAGAAAACCTTTGACATAAAACAGTGGACATGTCTTCTTCAACTGTTTTATATTATTTAGGTGGTAGTTTTATCCGGTGGGTTAAATTTCTTTATAAAAATCTCATGTCTTCGCTTGTGCTATTGTCTCCCGTCCGTCTCGTCCAGCCAGTTACCTTACCTCTCCAGCCCTCCACACGTTATCCTCCCAGGGTAGCAAGAAGCAAGAATACTTGGCTGGGGGTGAGAAGTGTCAAGCTGTCTAGCTGGGTAAAAGGAGAATAATAGACTGTCTGGCTGGGGTGTGATGGAGGGGTAGCTAATTGTGTGGAGAAAAAAGGAGGCTAGAATGCTAAGAATGAACAAAGTTCTGTATAACTGGATCCTGGGCTGTTCTCCCAAAACCAGGACTTCTGATTCCCAGAGTTCTCTACTTAGGAATTTGCTGTTACCAGAAAATCCAAACACAACCGTCATTAACCCTCACGTGAACAAAAGAGCAAAATACTTTGCAGGTAAGAAACTATCATGACTCTCCAAGTGAATAACTGAGTGTGTTTTCAATTCCTTTACATAGGTGTAAATAAATAATAATAATAATTAATAATTCCACTGAAGCCAATGGAACCCCAGCTGTATAATGTTAATAAGATCAAAATCAAGCTTATGAGCCTTCCCCTTAACTACTGTAGCTCAGTAAAGATTCAGAAAAGTATCTGTGTCTACATTTAAACAACATACTATTTTTTCCTTTTATTAGACATGTAACTTTAAAAATGATACACATAATACAGTATTCAGAAAGAGCTGGGGTATCTGATAAAATTCTGTATATTTATGTTAATAAATGAGGGACTGATATTGTTGTTATTATTTATTGTGTCACAGCAGAGCTGAGAGGCCCCACCAAAGATCAGGGCCCTGTTGTGCTAGGATCTGTGCAAACATATGTTTAGGGATAGTGCTTGTCCTGTAAATCTTACAATCTAAATAGACAAGCCTGGAATAAAGAAAGTATATGTATCCCTATTTTGCAGATGGGAACTAATGCACATAGAAGCTATGAGTCTTGCCCAAAGCCACATAGAAAGCTTGTAGTAAAGGTGGGATAACTCCTGAATGCTAGTTGAGTACCTTAACCACAGTACCCCCCTTCCTCTCACGTTACAGTGCACACTTATGCCTCTATGGCCGTAGAGTTAGCTTTGCCTTATACCAGTGCCACTGGTAATTCTCAGCAGTAAGTGCAGATCTCTGCTCCAGAAATACAAACAATGAAGATCTTTGTTAGTATCTGCATAGGCCAGCTACAGAAGGATAATACGATCACACACCTAATTGAGCAGGTCATATATTCCATCCAACTGAGGGGAATGATGCACATATGCACTAGCCATTATAGAATGGTTTTCACAGTTATGACCTTATTATATCAACTCATCCCCCAACAATAAAGGTTAATGCTCCATCTAAAACTCAGTTTTAAAACAGAAATGCTGAACTAAATTGCTAAGACAATGTATAACATATTAACATTAATATAGACTGTTTGTGTCATCAGTCATTTATTTCAAAACTGTTGAGCTACTTTAGCGGTGTTTTATTTCACAACTAAAGGAGGAACCATAACTCATTTGAGGAGAAGTTTCCAGTGACTTGTATAGTCCCTGCCTTCATGAATGATAAAGACAAAAGTACTGCCTTTATTGCTTTTCTGTGTCAAAGTTGTGGGCAGAGTTTTGAGTGACACCTGAATAATGTACGAAGAATGAAGTGAGTGAGAATTCTGACTGTATCATTATTAATGAGACAGAAATTACATTAAACGTTAAGACAAGTTATACTTTTGAATAGTAAGTCAAATTGAATTGAACTTCTGAACATTTTGAAGTTGCCAGTCATTATATATGATTTGCATCTTCAAAGAGATTTGTTTAAATATTTTTTTTTAAGGTGGAGAATATTTTGGTATAATGAAGATAAATGTTGAAATCTAGTGCTCTATTTGACATTGATTGCTAGGAGAAAAGAAGATATGAACATTTTTAATAAAGCTAAAACCCCACCTGGCCTAGAACTCAGTTCTGCACCTTGGAAATGCTGTATAAGGCAGATAATGTACTAGGTTATAAAGTCTTTGTACATGGGAATTTACAGGTTCTAATCTAACCAGTTTACAGCATATATATTGCATACTGATACATGAGTCTGAAATAATATTGAGAAATGTAAAGAAACTAGGATAATGTAAAGACTATAGAATTCATTTAATATTCTATGTGTATACAAAATGTCATAACAATCAGACTAGAGCCAGACGTGACTCTTGATGTACACCCATACATGGGAATAAGGGATCACAAGGCAACTCGTTATGCCCTTATGTTCTCTATCTAATATGGGAAGAAGCATGACAAGGAGAACAGCCTCAAATGCCCTTCAGATGCAGGTGGCGAGGATTGAAGCATCATGTAAGGCTGTCAGAAATTGTTTCCCCTTTACTTGAGCAACTGTGGAAATGGCAACTAGATTATGCTGATTTCTTGAGTCACAATTTGATTCCTGGTCTGCTCCTGGTGCAACACAAGTGCATGCTGCCCTTACTCCAGATTTGTGGAAAATCAACAATTTAGCCCTTAAAATGCTGAGTTCAACAAGTATAGAGAATAAGGATTTTTTCCCTTTACTGTGAAATAAGGATTATTTTATGTATGTGTTTGTAGTTTTGTATTCAGACATATAGTGATATTCCTCATCCTTATGTTGTTTTATTTCCCATTATGCATTTAATCTTCTGCTGACCTTTGGTTGGCTGGTTGATTCCATCACATACCACACTTATACTTAGCTACAGGTTGGTTGGCTGGTTTATCAGATACAGTTCTGTTACTTACCATATATTTATATTTTAAGTGACCTGAAAAGAAAAGCATTTAATGGGTTTACCTCTTTTTTCACTTATTGTGATTTATAAAGACGGCCTGTAGGAGTTTTGTTTTAAAGCCCTCTCCTTCCATTCAATCACCCTCTCACTGTATATGTTTTACTTTAGTAGTATCAGGAATGGTAAGTTGGATTTTTCATTGGTTTTGCTGAAGAGAAGGTTGCTGTGATGTTTAGATGTTTAGTACAGGTTCTAATGCCTTAATAAAAGGGGGATAACAAAGGTACCCTTTCTCTGAAATGCTGATTAGTCATTTAAGTACTTAAAACCTTTAAAAAAACCCAGTATCTCTAAGTATCTTTTATGTATCTTTTGTTCTCTTGACTGTTCTGCAACTCAATAGTCCCCCAGTCATCAGAGTATTCCAGCCTAGATGGAAACAGAATTTATAACGTCAAAACAAAGCAGTGGGGGAAAGTTGTGGGTTGGTTGGTTGGTTGGCTAAAAATTGTCCATAAAGCAGAAAAAAAGGGCACGAGCCCATTTGCTGGCACCCTTTAAAAGCCTGATTCTTACATCGTTCTGATTGCTGAGCCAGTTCCCTTTGATATCAGTATTTCATCTAAAATTCTGCAGTCTGGTGTTATGAGGAGCTAAGCACCTCCAATTCCCAATGACTTTAATGAGAGTTTTAGGTACTGAGCACCTTGCAGGATCAGACTCTTGCCCATAATTCTTTAACCTCTTGTTCAGTAAAAATATACTTGCTTGTCACCACATGACTTACAGTCCTTTATCAGTCTATCAAATTGATATGGCCATTTGTACCTATGTTAACCTTCTTTCTTCCTTCTTCTTCTACATAGATCTCTTCTTAGCACATTATCAGCCTCAGAACTTCAGCTGATCTTAGTAAGTTCTAATGGGTTATTTTTGAGTCGTCAGCATACTATCCTGATCTCTTTCAGTACCCTACAATGCATGGCATCTGATCATGGAAATCTGCTGGTTTTGTATTTGATCTCTTTACATACTTCTCTGTCTGATCCTGAAGTCAGCCAGGGTAGTGGACACACAACCAATGTCAGAATAGTTATTACGAGGGTTGTATCTTGTAAACAGTTTTGGGAGCTGTCAAGGTTCCTTCCCCACTCTGAACTCTCGGGTACAGATGTGAGGACCTGCATGAAAGACCCCCTAAGCTTATTCTTACCAGGTTAGGTTAAAAACTTCCCCAAGGTACAAACTTTGCCTTATCCTTGGACAGTATGCTGCTACCACCAAACGTTTTAAACAAAGAATAGGGAAAGAGACCATTTGGAGACGTCTTCCCCCAAAATATCCCCCTAAACCCTACAGCCCCTTTCCTTGGGAAGGCTTGATAAAAATCCTCACCAATTGGTTCAGGTGAACACAGACCCAAACCCTTGGATCTTAAGATCAATGAAAAATCAATCAGGTTCTTAGAAGAAGAATTTTAATTAAAGAAAAGTTAAAAGAATCACCTCTGTAAAATCAGAATGGTAAATACCTTACAGGGTAATCAGATTCAAAACATAGAGAATCACTCTAGCAAAAAAATAAGTTACAAAAAGACACAAAAACAGGAATACACACTCCCTCCAGCACAGCTTATTTTACAAGCCATTAAACAAAAGAAAATCTAACACATTTTCTAGCTAGATTACTTACTGACTTAAGAGGAGTTGTAAGGCTTGCATTCCTGATCTGTTCCTGGCAAAAACATCACACAGACAGCCCAAACCCTTTGTTCCCATCCCCTCCAGATTTGAAAGAATCTTGTCCCCTCATTGGTCATTTTGGGTCAGGTGCCAGCAGGGTTACTTTAGCTTCTTAACTCTTTACAGGTGAAAGGATTTTGCCTCTGGCCAGGAGGGATTTTATAGCACTGTATACAGAAAGGTGGTTACCTTTTCCTTTATATTTATGACAGTAGCTCTTTTCTTTTACTGGTTTCTCTTATTTCCCTTTCTTTTATACTGTGTTGTATTGCCTGTCTCTGTATTGTATCTACAATACATTTTGTAGTTATTGAATGGTATTTGCAATACTAACATTACACTTACTACTGTAAAGTTCCTTTACGCTGCCAAAGGGGTGTAAATGCACTTTAGGGTAATGCCCACTGAGTTTTGGTTGGGATTACATTTGAGTTACCTCCATTTCAATGTTTTATTTGCTATTACTAATTTAACTCAGTGTTCATCAGCAACATTTCTCTCTCTCTCTCTCTCTCTCTCTCTCTCTCCTCCGTTTCCCTTCCTTCCTTCTTTTCCTATGTTGAATTTATTGGTGACTGCATTTGAGTCTCTTGGTTTCACAGTAATGCACATTGTTTGTTGACTTTATATAATATTTGTTTGGAATGCAATGGGGGCACCTCTCAGCTTGGAATATGTAAAATTTACCCTAAGTACAATTACATTGTAAAACCCCATTACTGTAAATGCTCATTCATGCAAGTAGTCCCATTGATTTCAAGAGAATTAATTGGGGAAACAAGTGCTTCCTGCATGAATAAGGTTTGCTGTTGGGCCTGACATGGAAACACAGAATTCACTGCCAACTGTGGGTTCTGTTATCTGATCTGAAAGGAATATATTATAAAATATCTCTTCTGACACAACTGACATGCTACATCTTTTCAAATTTGTTAAGTCACATCGACCTACGTTGCATCTTGCATTTAACTTGATATGTTTGATATGACATTACTGGATATAATGCTTCTGAAATTAATAGCAAGCAGGTTTTTGTCATGTCAGGATGGAAGCAGGATAAACACAAGACATTTCTTGGATTTCACAAAAAATTCTGGTAATTGGTGCATAATTGTGATAAAAAAGGCATGAATGTTTACCAAATATATTATTCTTTTTCATTACTATTTTTTCACAGAACAGTAGTTGCCCTACAGCGTTTTATTAGCAGGGTTTGAGATTATTTTTCTGGATGCTATTGTTCAGTATGGATTGAATACTATTTAGCACTGCTTTTGGGTTATGATCCTTCTCTCTCCAACTGCAGTATGATCCATTATTCATATCCAGTCCTGCAGTCTGAGTACTTCCTGAATCCCCTCTGAGAAGTCATGTCTCATGTAGAGGTGGACTGAGATTGGCTTTTATCTGAGTACAGCAGCATCTGTGGGCCCCAATGTTTTTAGGTCACTCTCTAAAATGCAGCCTTTCAGACCTTAAGCCATGATATCAGAGTGCCAACTAATCAGTATTGTTTTGGTTTGTTTTTTTTTGCTAAGACTTATTCCGATAACTTCTATTTAATGTAACCCAATTTTTGGCCTGAATCTTTCATTCACACTTTGCACAAAAAAATTCATAAACTAAAAATAAAGAAAGGTTAAAAGAGGTCTATATAACAGCACAGAAGCCCTTGGGGGGGGGGTGCTGTATATATAAAAATGGCATACAGTAATCCATGGCAGATGATACAACGTGTTTGGCAGTAGTAAATATCTAGGGCCTTATTCACCATGCTGCTTTTAAAAAAAAAAAAAAAAGCAAAGGAATTACCACAATAAAAGGCTGGAGTGACTCATGCCCCTAATGTATAAGTATGCAGTGGACCAAACTTTTATTTATGGTACACTGGCATAAATGTGAAGTTGCTCCATTGGCATTATTCTAGATTTACAGTGTACAGAAACTGACCCAACTTTTTTTCCCCCTGGAACTTGATAGCAAACTGGATGGTATTGACTCAGTTGTTTGTTGTGGCCTATGTTCTCTAATATAGTTTCCTTAGAATGTATGGACCTAGTCACTGGCCAATATGACCGATATCTAAATATAATTTTTTTTAAGTATCCTGATACACTACTGGTGTAGGAAGCAGGAAGCAATTATTTGCTGTATACCTCAGTCTCCAGCTATCTTTACAATAAAAATGATCTACTGTTGTGGGAAGTCTTTGTATGTAACAGTAAGAGGGTTATACTTTGACCTTTAAAGTATTATATTTAGTTTTTTTCTGGGAAAGGAAAGGAAGAATTTAATATCTGAATATGCTAATCACAAAATAACCTTGACTATATATATCTGCAAATTTGCTTTTTCATTCAATCACATGCATTGTGTTATCATGTTTCACAAAATGTACAATCTGTCAAAATAAATTTAAATTTAAAATGTGAGATTCCATCTCATAATAGGAATAATGAAACTCTCATTCCAGCTGTTCAGTTTCACTCTCTCTTTGAGAGAGGTCTCTCTTTGTTTACAGAAGATAAAAGGTAGTGAAGGTATTTTTAGAAGCCAGTTATTGAAATTCAGACTTTTAACTTCATCATTCATACATTTAAAGGAAAAATCCAAACATGTTGCTCAGCCCAACAGTCAGAAAAATCAAAAGGTGAGAGCCACTTCTCACTATGAATAAACTGTGAAATATATTTGAAAATCATTATTTGATTTAACGTTTTCATTGATATTTTTCAAAAACAAGTGAAGTAAACAGAAACATATTATGCAGTAGTTAGATGTTACAAATAAATTGAAAGGAGAGGAAAAACAAACATAAATATAAATGTTACCAAAGTGAAAAATATTCATTCTGCATCAGGGTGTAGTCTACTGGGGGACTGATGAGCTGATTGAAAGAATATCTAGCATATATGAGTGAATAAAGATATCCAGTAAATGACAGTTAACACAACTGGTATATTTACCTCTGTATTATCCCAGGAATGGATTCCATAAGAAATCAAATGACTAAGTTTTTTGTCAGGATTTTTTCCCTAGTTTGCAAGGGGCTAATTAAGGAGGAACTCATTTGGTTGATACTGAGAATGCAAGATGTTTTCCAGATGGAGAGAGTAAATATCTTTGCAGGTGCAGTAATTATTCTGAACCTACATAGGGGAAAAATACCTGATTCAGAGGAAAAGTAGAAGACAATGATAGAACTGATCTGAATAAACCAGATATAGGTTTTGGGAGAATATCTATTCTATGTGCAAGATTTGTTTTCTACAACCATTTACCGGACAGATTGCTGCTGTTATTGCTACTTCTACCATGAGCTCAGCACTCAATGCTGCCACCACAACATCCCCTGAGCTTACACGGGGATGTCTGTGAAAGTCTGTCTGTGAAAGTAATAGTTCTGAGGCTATCAGGCCAGCCTATGTGCTCCCACTTCTCTCCCCCACTGTTTCTCTTATTCGCACCCACACATCTCCTTCCAGATTTCTTCTTCCATTCTCCATTTGTTGTCTGCAGAGGAGAAACCCCCAACTATCTTTATGGTCTCCGGAAAAAGAGGTGAAATTAATAATAAATGGGGAGTGGGGGGTTAGAGGTGGACAAGGAAAAGAGCTAAACTCTGCCACCATCAGGATTTGAATCTTCAGCATGTGCAAAGCATAGCTGCTCTTTTTCTAGCCCCACAGCTATGGCTTCCCAACTTCTCTCTCTACCGGCTTTTTACTTGGAAGTATGGTCAGGGGAAGCAGCAGGACACTGGTTGATGAGATATCAGCAGAACTGCTGCCACCACAGTTGGGTATGAACATGTGTACACATGCAGATTGCCATGGTAGTCTCAAGGAATGCAGCTGTCACAGCAGAGACTGTGCATATGTAATTCCTGTTGTAGTCAAAGAGTCATCAGGAAGCTGTATTTGGGTGAAGATCGATAGCATATGAGGAAGTTAAGCTCTAATTCTTTGAGATTTTTAACTGTAGCCTGAGATAGGGAGCTTCATCTTCTCCCTTTCTGTTTTGTGCTTCCTCTTAGGGGTTGCAAGGGATAAATGTCCTCCTTTTTCCCACTCCATCAGTCTCCCTTTTCTTACTCAGTAAATCATCTCCCTTTGATGGGCATGAGGTTGATCCAAGTGGCTCCTTTTTCTGTCTCTGATAGGAAATCATTTCCTTTTCCCACACCTCCACCATACATGGGGTGAGGAGAGCATACTTCTTGGCACCAACCACATGAGCACTGGATAGCTGATATTCTTCAATGCATCAAAGATATTTAGGGCAGCAGAGGAGTGAACTTGTGCTTGGATATGATTGGGCTTCTGTGAACTACAGTGCTTAGGTACTCTGGTGATGCGCCTGGTATAAATGAAAAGCTAGCTAGGTAGAAGCAGTGTAGGAATCAGACTCACATTTGCGTGGATTGAGGTTTACTAATCTAAAGTATTCAGGAGAGTGTAAAATGCATTTTAGCCACATGTACTCTTGCTCTACACGTACAACTCCTTTTAATGCCACTGAGGTAGTGGCAGATGAATGAGAGCACAATATGGGACCTTGGGTGTGATTTTAAATAAAAGCTGGTATTGCAACAGTCACTTCTGGATCAGACTGTTGTGGCTCAAGAACTCTTTCTGTACAAATGAGAATTGCCTATGGTATGCAGTACATCTTATGGAGCACGGTGGTGGGAAAATCGAGGAAAGAAGAGCTGCTGGGTGACAAACAAAGTGGGAACAGCAGAGACTGACTCACTGTGTGGAATTCCTTTTTTTCTATTAAAGTGTTGTGCCTTGTGCTGCAAGAATGTTTATGGGGACTGATTAGTTTCCTACTATTTTAGAAGAGACCATACGGTTGCTGGAGAAATTTAGGGGATTATCTTGTCATCTCTCTGTTCATCTCAAATGTATATTTGGAGAAGAAATCTGCAATGCAATCTGAATATTTTAAGGATAAAATACTTGAGGATATTAGAATCATAGAAGATTAGGGTTGGAATAGACCTCAGGAGGTCATCTAGTTCAACCCCCTGCTCAAAGCACAATCAACCCCAACTAAATCATCCCAGTTAGGGCTTTGTCAAGCCGGGCCTTAAAAACCTAAGGATGGAGATGCCACCACCTCCCTAGGTAACCCATCCCAGTGCTTCACTACCCTTCTAGTGAAATAGTTTTTTTTCCTAATATCCAGCCTATACCTCCCCCACTGCAATTTGAGACCATTGCTCCTTATTCTGTCATCTGACACCACTGAGAACAGCTTACTCCATCCTCTTTGGAACTCTCCCCCCTCCCACTTAAGGTAGTTGAAGGCTGCTGTCAAATCCTCTCTCACTCTTCTCTTCTGCATACTAAATAAGGCCAGTTCCTTCAGCCTCTCCTTATAAGTCATGTGCACCAGCCCCCTAATAATTTTCATTGGCCTCTACTGGACTCTCTCCAATTTGTCCACATTCTTTCTGAAGTGGGGGGCCCAAAACTGGATGCAATACTCCAGATGTGACCTCACCAGTGCCAAAAAGAGGGGAATAATCACTTCCCTTTACCTGCTGGCAATGCTCCTACTAATGCAGCCCAATATGCTGTTAGCCTTCTTGACAACAAGGGCACACTGTTGACTCGTATCCAGCTTCTCATCCACTGTAATCTTCAGGTCCTTTTCTGCTGAACTGCTGCTTAGCCAGTCAGTCCCCAGCCTGTAGCAGTGCATGGGATTCTTCCATCATAAGTGCAGCACTCTGCACTTGTCCTTGTTGAACCTCACCAGATTTCTGTTGGCCCAATCCTCTAATTTGTCTAGGTCACTCTGCCTATCCCTACCCTCCAGTATATCTACCTCTCCCCCATTTTAGAGTAATGGACAAACTTGCTGAGCGTGTAATCCATCCCATCATCCAGATCATTAATAAAGATGTTGAACAAAACTGGCCACAGGAACGACCCCTGGGGCACTCCGATTGACACTGGCTGCCAACTAGACATGGAGCTATTGATCACAACCCATTGAGCCTGATGATCTAGCCAGCTTTCTATCCACCTTATTGTCCATTCATCCAATCCATACTTTTTTAACTTGCTGGCAAGAATATTGTGGGAGACCGTATCAAAAGCTTTGCTCAAGTCAAGCTTTATAACCTTAGTTATAGCTTTATAACTCTTAGTTGAGGTTATTACTTGGTTATTACTCTTGTTCATATCTGTAATGCTCACATATTTCTTCATATTTTAAGATAAATTCACTTTGGCTTCAACCTATATTATGTGTTCTTCCTTTCTTACTTCCTTTCACTGTAATTAAACATGCACAAAAATCATGGTACCAAATGTAGGTAAACACATTAGATGTACACCGTGTTGTAAACCCCAAGCATTCAAAATTGAGATAGGCCCCAATAAATCACAAGTGGCTTAAAAATCAAGAGATTTAAATAATAATGATAATTAATTAATAATAATGAATTTGGGATTTTTTAGTTGCCTTCTGGTTTTTGAGCCTTCAGGATTGTTCTGGCTATGGGGCTAGCTGCACCTCAGTTCCTCTTCTGGTTACTCTGAGTGTATCCTGTCAAGAGATAGGCCTCTTGCCTTGCCTCAGGGTGAAATCTTATGAGTCTTCTACATAATCAAGTGACTCCAGGAGCTGAAGCTTTAAGAAAAACAGTAAATAGTGTGAGATTCACTATAAAATTATAAGAGTTGGCAACACTCAGTTGGCAACGACAGGTGTTGCTCTTTTCCCATAGAACAGTACTATGGAAGAGGGAAAGGAGCAACACCTTTCAATTTGATATGTCATCCGATGAAGTGAGCTGTAGCTCACGAAAGCTAATGCTCAAATAAATTGGTTAGTCTCTAAGGTGCCACAAGTACTCCTTTTCTTTTTGAAATAAGAGTTTCTCAAATTAGAGAAAGACTCAATCCCTACCCAAATCCAAACTTCCTTGAATTTGGGGCAGTTCAGAATCTAGATCCTCATGTTGAGTCTAGTTCCTGTCTCTTTAAAAAAATCTGATCCGAAACTCTGGTACAGAACACCTCCAAGCTTTAGAGTTAGACACAGTGTTACAGTCAGAATCATCTTAATCTTAAACATCTGGATCCAGATTCGATGCAGGGAGGCCTTTGCCAGTGGTCGACTTTGGCACTGGAAAGTCCACTAAAAGGAGGTTGTTGTACCAAGTAGATACAATTTCCCTTTGATTAGAAGACTGCACAGGGCTAGAGCTTCCTTAAGATGGAGGGTGATTCAGTGCATCCTAGCAGTTATGCCTGACATCAGAGCACCAAAAGTGCTTTACGCAACTTTAGAGCTGTCTCCTTCACCAGTAGGAACATGGAATGAAGATTACTGTATGCCACTGGTCCACAGAAATTGAAGCTAGCACACTGAAATGTGTTTTACAACTCCTTGTACCAGCTAGCACAAATCTTGCCCTGAACTAAAAAGAAAACAAACCCCCCCTGCTTCCTGCTAATTATTTAGACTATGTGTATAACTGTGTCTCTCAGAGGGCTCATACGAACTCCTGGTTCCTTGTGGAGCTCTCTGAACTGGCCCTGACACTGATAAAAATTCCCCTAGTGGGCAAGCCTTTTGCAGTTACTGTGAAACTCAACGATTTCATGCAGTCCACAGATAGAAAACAGTTGTTTTCTAATTCTGTCCGATACAAGATTCATTTACTCACCCTTACACCTCTTCAGGGAAGATGTTTTTTGTTAGTAGGTTTCTACTATTATATTTAAAGATAGAATAGCTATATAATGGAAAACCTTGACAGGAACTAAAAGAATAAAAAAGCTCTCCGTCATTTATCTTTGAAGTGAAACCTTTGTGTAAGTAAATATGAGTCATTCAGATTTGGTGCCTACTGAAGTAAAATACTTTCTTTATGATGGTGCTAATATATTGTGTTTAAGTAAAAAAAAAAATATCTGTAATAGTGGCATCTTAAAAGGGGCTGAGCCGATCGTGGAAGGTGAAGCAAGTTTATTTTAAGAACCAAATTGCCTTTCTTGATGCATTTTTTAAAAGATGAGAAATAATGTCAAGATGCAATGTCTATTTGGCTGTCCTGTCTCTTTGCTTTATAGAGCTACATTTCCATGAGTACAGGAGAACTGTCCTGGAAAAGAATTAGGAGCTTTTGAAAAGAATTGCAGCTTCCCTTTATGTATCAAGGGGGCATGTGGCAATGCTGCTATATTTAAGTGTCTGTCAGCATTTCCATTATTAACCTTCATTTTCAAGGTCTTTATAACACAGCCATTTTAAATCACATTCGAGCTACACATTATTTGACCAAATACATGAATGCAAATTTTGTGGATTTTTTTAAATGTAATAAAATTAGTGTAAATATATTGTCATTTATTTGCTAGAGGTCACAATGGCAGCTGCAGAAAAGGACTTTGCTCTCCAATGTTTCTGTTCTGAATCAGCTGATGTTAATTCAATTAAGGTCAGTTTTGAACAATTCTTCAAAAAAAAAAAGGGTGCTAGACTTTGCTGTCAGCTAGTTCAGTGTCAAGTGACCATGAATTCAAAATTAACCAATAAAAAAGATTATGAAAATTAAGGTGCTGACAAAAATTAGCTAAAGAGACCTGAAAGTTCAAATGAGGAGGTAGATGGAAACTCTGCAAGTGTCTCAGAGTTTAAAGGCAATTATGGGCTCACTTAAAATCATGCAAAGTAATTTAGCTAAGTGACTTAGTTGAAGGGCCCAGTTTTCTTCACTGGGACTGCTAATGAGTTTGTGTGTGCATTGTGATGATTTGGGGAATCTGTACAATGTATGAACTCTGTGCATGATTAAGAATTCTCTGTTTGTATCTGTAGCAAACTGTAAATTCCATTTCCAATGTGCCTTCTCTTTTGTCCTTTTACCTCCATGTTGGACTGAAATTACAAAGAGTAGTGGTTCAGGACTGACAACAGAGAGTTGTTAAGTCTGGGTGGCTCATTATACAAATACAAACATCCTAGAAAATAGGTGAGCATCCACCCAAGAGAACTGGCTTGTTGGGGGAGAGGTTGACTGGCAACATTCACCTGTTAAGGTTCTGGTCTCACCTGAGGAAGTTGATTAGGGAGTCATCTGACAAAGGGGACTGGAAGGTTATAAAAGGGCAGGAGCTAGCCTGCTGGAGGAATCTGCTTCAGGAGCCTGATAAGCAGATAGGAACCCTGTCTACCAGAACCCAGACATACTTGCAAGGCAAGGGTAAGCTGGAGTGGAGAGTATGGGGTACAGGTTGTTTGTCATTTTCTAAATGAACTGTGCTCTATATAAGTAAAGAGCTGTGGTCTTTTAGAATCCTGTGCAAAGTCTTTGTGTGTAAGATATGTGCTGTGCTTAACATGTGCCCTGAAGATTTAACCTGTGAATCCTGAGTGCCCAAAAGTTTGGAATCCTGGAAAGGGGTATGCATAGGATATGAGAGAGACTGAGGGATCAGTACTGGTCCCAGGGGCTAGGCAGTTAGATATGAGTCTGCACGTCTCATGAGAGGCTGCTAGACAGAGGATCTGCAGCCCAAAAATATGCCTACAGACCCCAAGACAGGGCAGTGCCTGGACTCTATTTAGATTTGGAGTTGTACATAACATGAAATTCAGCATTTGGATCCTCTCACAGCAATCTGAGTGTTCAGGAGAGGGCGGTCAACTAGATCTGTGACATTCCTGTATGGATCTCTGACTTTTTCCATATAAAATTTGAAACCACTGTTCTGCCTATCCAGTTAAAATATAATGCCCCTTTTCTCCCATTCCCATGATTTAACCGCTCGGCATTGTTCCCCACTACACTGTAGCCAATGGTGTCATTGGCAGCTTGTGGAGATGTACCTGAGCTAGCTTCAATCTAGGCAGCTCACTAAAAATGGCAATGGGGAGTGGTTCATGGGCAAGGAATCCAAATATGTACCTAGGTGGGACAGGTGAGGTTGTGCAGCCTGTGCTTTTTAGGGAGCTAGCTACAATAGGGCAGTCTCCTAGCAACACCCTGTACACAGCTAATCCTTGCATGGGATGCCTGACTGATTTCACTTCCTGGATGATGGAGGTGGGGGGAGTTGACTACTAGTTGGCTGCTCAATGCTTTCCATTCCCGCAACTGTGATTGATCCTGCTGCCTGCTTCTGTTTCCTGCTCCACCAGCTCTTGTACCTGCTTTAGCCCCCACTGTTCTCCATCCTTAGCACCCTGGCGCTGACTGCTAGCTCCACTTCCCGACCAAATCTCTGGCTTACCCATTGGTTCTGGCATTCAGCTTCTGATTCCTGCTTCTGACCCTCAGCTGTGCTCTAGACTAGGTTCCCAGGTGTGCTGTGGTATTGAAACTTGCCTCCAGTTTATCTCTGCTGTAATCTCCATGCCTGGCTACCCCAATGGCTCTGAACATTAGGCCACTCATATCCCAATTGTGTTCCTCACAGCGCTGAAGCCCATTCCATCATGTCCTCATTCCTATTTTCAACGTGCTAGCTAGATTAAACCTAACATGGGTATGTCTGCAGAAGCTGCAAATCACACCCCTGGCTGCAGTGTAGGAATTCAAAAAAATTGCTTATAATAATCATTCAGAAATGTTCACATTTCCTTCCTCTAATCAATAAAAAATCTTGCTAAACCATTAGAAGAAGCAGCCCAAAACTTTAGAATAAACCCGCACATAGTTCTTCTCCCTTCAACTGCCTGCAATATATACATTTAAACAAACAAACCAAAAAATTATTACAACAGTAAGCAGTCCTTGAGCTGCTGATTATCATATCTGACCTCAAGATATTGTTTAAACTCATTGCATGAATCAGTAAATAATAACCTGCTGTGCTGGAGAAACTGTTTTCTACTGAAAATACCATAAAAGAAATTTAGTGTGTATTCTTATAGCAAAGATTTGCCAAATTACCAAAATAATAATAATAATTTGGGACTAAGTGCTTCCTGATAATGGAAACCTGCAGGTATCTCCTCATTTCACTTGCATTTTGAATAGCTACTCAGTCTCCTTTTGTGCTAACTTTCCATTAAAATGATGGGTAGAAATATATATGAAAGCAAAGATGAGCTCTGTGCTCATCCTGCTGTGTACTGAATATTTCTATTCATCTTTATCCCTGTTTCTATAGTGTGCTGTGAAACTAAAAAGCTTGAAATCCAAAAAGTAATGAGTCTTCCCAGCCCTTCTATTTTTATTAATTTATTTATTTTTGATATTGCAGCAACACCAGCAACCTTAACATATTACTTGTATGTGTGTGTTTGGGAGGGATAAATGTTGGGGCAATGGGTCTGAATGGAGCCTTGGTAATTCATAACAGATCAAGGAGTTTCATGCATATTCATTTTGGAAACTAGTAATTGGTGAATGAAAAGCTGCTTGGAAATGGGCGCATGTGTAACCTTATTAAACACCACCAGCCATCATAAACAGGTATGCGGTTCTAGCCAAATTCAGTCTGAGTTTTCCCCCAGACGATGTGGAGGATGTCTAGGCCTAGATATAAGACTGTCAGATCAGTGAAGAAGCCCCAGTTCCTCATGACTGTACAACCATGTAGAAGAAAACAATCAGAACAGGAAGGAGTTACAAATATATCCAGTTTCTCACCACTCTCGAAAATAGTCCAGCATGCCTGTGTGCCTCCTTGTCAAGTAGCTGATCTTCCAGTGTAGCTTTTATTCCTCCTGTGGTCTAACAATGGTGAGTGGATTTTTGGCAGTGCAAACCACCACAACCTTATGTAAATTAACCACTCCTTTTTTTAAAAGGACTTCCAGACTTAGCATACATTGTCTGTCACCATATATTTAGGTGTTAATTTGGTCACCAGTTCACTCACCAGGTCACTTGATACCTTACTAAATTGTGTTCACGGTTCATAGATTTTCACAATAGTCCCTTCTGGCGTTGGATCATCTTGTATAAAACTGGCCACAGAACTTCCCCAAAATAATTTCTAGAGCACACCTTTTAGAAAAAAAAATCCAAACTTGATTTTAAAAAAGGCAGTGATGAAGAATCCAGAACAATTTATCAATGATTGCAGTGGTGGTTAATTACCCTCACTGTCAAAAATGTACCCCTTGTTTCCACTCTGAATTTGTCTAGCTTCAGCTTCCACCCATTGGATCACGTTAAAAATTTTTGTGTGATGTTGAAGAGCCCATCAGCAAGTATTTGTTTCTAATGTACATTGATCCCAGGAAAGCTAATGGAGCACTTGATTAAGGAAGAATTAAGGAGGGTAATGTAATGTAAATAAACATGGGTTTATGGAAAATAGATCCTGTCAAACTAACTTGATACTTGTAGTCTCATCCAAAAGAGTATGGTTCATGAAGGTAATAGTTTTGACATACTAGACTTCTGTAAGATTTGTCTTGTTAACACCCAACATTTGGATTAAAAAACTAGAATGATATAAAATTAACATGCTATACATTAAATGGATTAAAAAATGGCTTTAAGTGATAGGTCTCAGAATGTAATTTTAGATGGGGAATCATTATCAAGAGGGTGTGTTTCCTACGGAGTTCCACTGGGATTGGTTCCTGGCCTGCCGCTGTTAACATGATCAGTGAGCTGTAAGAAAATACCAAATCATCAAAGTTTGCAGATAATATAAAAAATGGAGAAGTGGTAAATAATGAAGAAGACAGGTCACTGATTTAGAGAGATCTGGGTCATTTGGTAAACTGGGATCAAGCATAAAATAGGGATTTTAATATGGCTACATTTAAATGTATACATCTCGAAAAATACTTACAGGATAGGGGGACTCTATCCTGGGAACAGTGACTCTGAAAAAAGATTTGGGGGTCATGAGCTCCCAGTCTGACGCTGGGGCTAAAAAAGCTAGTGTGATCTTGGTATGAATAAACAGGGGAATCTCACGTAAGAGAAGAGAGGTTATTTTACTTCTGTATTTGGCACTGTTACCCAGGACTTTCAGAACCCAAAGCAGTAACTTAACTGTTTCACTCCAGGTGATGTCAGGAATATATCAGTGGGAACACATCACTTCTGGCTGCTTAAAGATTGATGCAAGTATGCCTGCTCTTATCAAAAACTACAGTTTATTAGATTTAAGCACACGGATACATAAGCAATAGGTTTAGAACATTCCAAATAACCTAAAATCTGAGATGGTATTGAGTAATTAGCAGCAGGTCAGCAATGGCCGGTCACTTCCCCACCACGGAGTATAGTGTCGCGAAAAAGTCTCTGAAGCTATCCCGAAAGACCTGCTCCAATGTACCCTCTATTATCTAGTTTTGTTATAACTAGTTCTTACAAAACACACAGTTCATAGCAACCCCTACTGGGTCATCAACAATCCTAACTTCAATGAACTACTTGTCAACAAAACATTCCTAACAATCTTAGTCATAAGTCTCTGCATCACAGGCTCCCAAACTCAAGGCCTCCATCCACTTATTTTCTTTCAGTCTCAATTTGTTGACTCATTTATTCCCACCTCCTGTTCTGATTAGAGGAAACTGCAAACCTGCAGCTAGCATTTGATCTGGCCTCCAGAAGCTCTACTTGTTCAAATTAACCCTTCACTGTGTGGTATTCTTATTTTCTTAATTTATGGAGGCTGAATGCACATAATATGGCTACAATTAGCTTGATCAAGTTCTGGGGTAACACACCCCTCCATTCCAGGGCAGCAGCTAGAATATTTTTTTCTGGTTCTGGTGCCGACAATTTGAGAAGGATGTTGCTAAATTGGAGATGGTTCAGAGAAGAGCCATGCAAATGATTAAATAATTTGAAAACAATTGTTAGAAGCTATATACTGGGGCATTATGAAGTTTTAATTATATTACTGTCTCTTCAATAAAAGATTTTAGCCCCTCTCCAGAGTTTTCATTCTGAGCTGAATAAACTCTTAAAAATGTGCTTAACTGCACTTTACCACTGATTTTTCCATATAGTATATGCACTTAAATACATTCTTAATGTATTATTTACATCTAGTAAACACTGACTGAGTTGTACTTCACAGCACTAAGAACATATTTATTTTTCTGTATGTCAGCATAACTGCATATCAGGGGTTTAGACATTTCTTTTACAGTTTCTGTTGGCTTTCACATTTCAGTATGACATTTTCTGTTGCCAGGTTTATAAGTATATTCTGAATGAAAGCTGGGCCTTCTAGTCAAAATAAGAAAGTGGTATCTAATAACAGGTAGCACTGCAATTTATTCCCATATTCATAAAAATACACTTTATCATCTTTTTCCACCTGTCTGCTTTGATAAATTTCACACAAATGACTATTTTGCTCATAATCAATTTCAAGGTGACTGTAAATATTCATGAACTCATCTCAGCAATATTAATTTGTTCTGCCTTTACTCAAATAGGGAATTTCTGATGCATCTGTTATAATCTTGTATGCCTTTTTAAGTTGTCTTTAGTAAATGGGATTCAGGAAACACATGTTTTCCATTCAGTTAACTTAAAGAACCATAATAAATTACTACAATCAGAGTCACAATGATTGGACAACCATGTAGAAGAAAACAATCAATACAGGAAGGAGTTACAAACATATCCATCCCTCTTTAATTCTGTTTTGTTAATAGTATGTTGGAAATAAATGTAAAAAACATACTGTATTTAGAAGCCTGGTGTAAGAAAAGAGTGAGTGGGGTTTCTAATAACTTTCATATTGCTTGTTTTATCCCATATCAGTATATATTCACACATGAATAGTTAAAATGTGTTTAAAATTACATCATATGAATACATCTTTTAAGTAGAAAGAACAAGAAATATAACCCAGTGAGTCTTTCGCATCCCTTTTATCGTCTGGGTTTCCTGATTATTATAACATGGAGGAAGATTAGTATGCAGGAGAGAGATTCATTTTAACCATCTATTTTGCTGTAACAAATCCACTGTTCTTATGCTTTTTTGCTATTCTGTATGCCATGATCAATCAGAATAGCATGACACCAGCAGGGATAGATCCCAGATCTTCACTCTAAAATCAAAGGCCTTTACCAGTAGAGCTCATTTAAAAGAAAATAAAAACACAACTGTCAAAAATGCCATTTTGTTGAAAGTTAAATATTTTGCAGAAATTTAAATCAAGCAAAGTAGGGACTAGAGCTTGGGTCTTCCCTGTCCCAACTGGGCGCCCTAACAACTGGGCTATTGGCAGGTAGGGATTTCTTTATTTTTTTAACAATTTCAGAAGGTTTTGATTTTGTTCCATATCAGAACAAAGCAAATTTTAATACCTTAACTTTTTTCACAAAATGAAAGCATTTTTTTTTTCTGCCTACCCCTGCTTAACACTTCAGTTAAAAGAGAATCTTCATTAACTGTAAGGAGAATAGGGTCTCTATAACCAATTTAGGCAATTTTGATTTCACCCTATAGATACAAACGCTGCTTACAGAAACCATTAGGATGAAATATGGTATTTATTCACTCTAAGATTTTGTTTTTGAAGGGGCCCCTGAAATAAATAGGATCACCTTTTTGCTCAGCAATTTAGAAAATCAGTCCATTTATTTTGATACCTTAAAATGGTACACATTTTAAAAAAAAAAAACATGGCCCAAGCTTTTTAATAATTATATACCTTACAATCTTTAATAGATTTCATAGATTACAAGGCTGGAAGGGACCGTTGTGATAATTTAGTCTGACCTTCTGTATAATACAGTCTGTAGAACTTTCCCAAAATAATTCCCAGAGCATACCTTTTAGAAAAACATCCAATCCTGATTTTAAAAGTGCGAATGATGGAGAATCTATCATGAACCTTGGTAAATTGTTCCAGTAGTTAATTATTTTCAAAGTAAAAATGTATGCCTTATTTCGAGTCTGAATGTGTCTAGCTTCAACTTTCTGCCTTTGGATCATGTTATACCTTTCTCCACTAGATTGAAAAGCTCATGATTAAATATGTTTCCCATGTAGATATGTAATCAAGATGTAATCAAGTAATCCCTTTACCTTCTCTTTGGTAAACTAAATAGATTGAGCTCCTTAAATCTATCATTTTGATGCAGGTTTTCTAATCCTCTGAACCAAACGAGACGTGTATGCAGGGCAGGAGGGACATGCAGGGTCAAGTGCCCTCCCAGATTTCTACTTAGTCTTCTGGGGGTGGGTGGGAGGGAAAGAGGCTCTGTCCTTCTTCTGATGCACCTGCTCCCCAGCACACTCAGCCCACGTCCCTGGCAGCTAGTGGAGGTAGGAAACAGAAGGGTGGGAACAGCGACTTTTTACAGTGGCTGTTCAGGGTGCTGCTCTTTGCCATGCAGTGGCTACCTGAGAGAGAGCTTGGCTGGGGAGGTTGTGGGTTGCCCAGGCCCGGCTGCCAGGGACAGGAGCTGAGGAAGCTGGTGTCCCCGCTTCCTCCCAGCAAGTTTCCAGCTCACTCAGCCCCTGTCTCTGGCAGCCAGGCCTGGATGGTGGCAGCCGGCTGGCTCCCCAGCCAGGCTTTCTCTCAAGCAGCTGCTGCACTTCACAGAGCAGTGATCTGGAGCAGCCAGCTTCAACCACGTGAGAAACAGCTCCATCATACTTCCTTTTCAGGCCTGTCTACCAGGCACAGGGGCTGCACGTGCCAAAGGGGAGGCGCTGCAGGAGAAGGACAGAGCCCCGCACAGGTAACTCTTGTGGGGTGAGGAGATTGTGGCAGCCCTCGGATGGGTGCAGGGTCGGGGGGTGTCACTGAGCAGAGGAGACACATGGGGTGGGTACATGTCCTCCCCTTTCCATTGTGCTGCCTCAGTATGGGGAGACACAAGTCTTCTATGATCTAATCATTCTTGTGTCTCTTCTCTGAACCCTCTCCAATTGATCTACATCCTTCTTGAATTGTGGACACCAGAACTGGATACAATATGCCAGCAGCAGTTGCACTATTGTCAAATAAAGCCTCTCAGTTAAAGGTTCAGTGTCCTCCTTTGGACTTGCTAAAAACTATATTTTAAGTACGGCTGAACCAAAAGTACAAATAAAGGCACTATTACTTTCTTAGTCATATGGGTGATATTCATTAGTGTTGCTGAAAAAGTAAGTGTGTGTGTGTGTGCTTTCCTCTCCCCCAGCTCCTTTATTATGAGTTGTCATAAATATAAAGGGAAGGGTAAACCCCTTTGAAATCCCTCCTGGCCAGGGGAAAGCTCCTCTCACCTGTAAAGGTTTAAGAAGCTAAAGGTAACCTCGCTGGCACCTGACCAAAATGACCAATGAGGAGACAAGATACTTTCAAAAGCTGGGAGGAGGGAGAGGGACAAAGGGTTTGTGTCTGTCTGTGTGCTGCTCTTGCCAGAGACAGAACAGGAATGGAGTCTTAGAACTTTTAGTAAGTAATCTAGCTAGGTATGTGTTAGATTATGATTTCTTTAAATGGCTGAGAAAAGAATTGTGCTGAATAGAATAACTATTTCTGTCTGTGTATCTTGTTTGTAACTTAAGGTTTTGCCTAGAGGGGTTCTCTGTTTTTGAATCTAATTACCCTGTAAGATATCTACCATCCTGATTTTACAGGGGGGATTTTTTTATTTCTATTTACTGCTATTTTTATTAAAAGTCTTCTTGGAAAAACTGAATGCTTTTTCATTGTTCTCAGATCCAAGGGTTTGGGTCTGTGGTCACCTATGCAAATTGGTGAGGCTTTTTATCCAACATTTCCCAGGAAAGGGGGGGTGCAAGTGTTGGGAGGATTGTTCATTGTTCTTAAGATCCAAGGGTCTGGGTCTGTAGTCACCTAGGCAAATTGGTGAGGCTTTTTACCAAACCTTGTCCAGGAAGTGGGGTGCAAGGTTTTGGGTAGTATTTTGGGGGGAAAGACGCGTCCAAACAGCTCTTCCCCAGTAACCAGTATTAGTTTGGTGGTGGTAGCGGCCATTCCAAGGATAACGGGTGTAATATTTTGTACCTTGGGGAAGTTTTGACCTAAGCTGGTAAAGATAAGCTTAGGGGGTTTTTTCATGCAGGTCCCCACATCTGTACCCTAGAGTTCAGAGTGGGGGAGGAACCTTGACATGAGTTTTCCTCCAATTTGTTATCCACTATCACTATACATCTTTTCTTTAGGTCTGTTCATTATGCTGAATTTTCCCATTTTATCCTTTTACCGAGTGTTAACTCTCCCAGTATTTGTATATTTCTCTAAATTTCATCCTCGCTGAAATGTACCCATCTTTCCAAATCTGTTTTTTCCTTTGGTGACAATAGTTTTGTCTGAAAAATTTCACTGATCTCTATCTGGGAATCCTGTCTGCACACACAGTTGGCCTATATGTAGTAGGCAACCGCATGGTGTATTAGGGAAATGAAGATTTGAGTGGAGAAAGGATGGTCCAGTGTTTAGGATGCTGGCATGGAACTTGAGAGATCTGGATTCAATTCCCTGCTCCATCATTGATTCCTTATGTGACACTGAGCAAGTCACTTAGGCCCAAATCCTATTCAGGTACCTAACACTCATTGAATTCAGCTAGAGTTGGATATCTATATACCTTTGAGTATCCTGGCCCTAGTCTTCCTGTGCTAGAGTTTCATAGACACTAAGGTCAGAAGGGACCATTATGATCATCTAGTCCGACCTCCTGCATAACACAGGCCACAGAATCTCACCCACTGACTCCTGCAAAAAACCTCTCACCTATGTCTGAGTTATTGAAGTCCTCAAATTGTGGTTTAAAGACTTCAAGGAGCAGAGAATCCTCCAGCAAGTTCCCCATTTGTAAAAAGGTTGCTAATGATACTTCTCTACATCACAGTGGAATTGGGAGGATACATACATTAAAGGTTGTGAGGCATTCAGAAATGATGGTGAAGAGAGTCATGTAAACGCTAGAGTTATAGATATTACCTGCACCAATGTCACATAACACCCACAAAGGACCATATTACAGGGTGGTGAGAGACTTGGCATTCCTGCAGTCATGATGTTGAGCCTCGACCCACTGTAGGATAATGTTATGCTCAGTAGCCATTGCTCAGCAAAATCAGCATTTTTCCTAGGAGCAGAAGTGGCACATTGCGCCAAGATGTATGGAACTGAGTGCTCCATTGTCTCTCTTTAAACCACTTTAGTTGCCTCCTGCAAGATGGAGCCCAAAATGTTTAACTTTAAAGAATAAGTCTTGTATAATTCTCTCAGACCATCTTTTCCTCTGTACAACACTAGGTAAAGGAACAATGCCAGAAATAAATAACATATTTAGAAGATGTCTACTATATGACAGTTTATTATATTGTTTCAGATGACATCATTGGGTGGCTTTGTTTCACATAGTATTAGAAGGTTTTTCTTAGCATGCAAGTACTGTATTCAATCTTTGAAGAAGTGCTTGTCAATTTGTTGGTTTTCTGATACAGGCTCTTTGGGAGAGCTATGCCAAGGGAACTTGCTATCTGCATTAATCTTTATAACTAGTGTTAATTCTTGCTGCTGGGTTGCCCCCTGGCAGGTAAATATTGGTGCTTGGGCTGAGATTTCTGAAAGTGATCACTTCTGCCCATCTCTGTTCCAGGACAGGTGAATACATGTAAATAAAATAAGTTACAATAATATACCCAGACACCACATCACAGATTTCTCCTCGAAGGGGAAGCCAATCCGAAGTCTCGTACATCCACTATCACTTTGCAGAGGGGCAATAATACTTAGAAATGCCCACAATTCATTTAGTGCTGCACACTGTGCATGCTGAAAAGACTGAGTACAAATTAATTCTCATTGCTATACTATCAATGTATTTCTATCAGTTCTGGATTTTATCAATTATATAACAGTTCAGTGATTAGCTGTAGGCATATAAAATAAAAAGTAAGATGTAGTAGGCCAGATCCTCAGCTGGTGATAAGTGACATGAACTAGTTTGCACCAGCTGAGGATCTGGCCCAGTGCACCCAAAACTAATATGTGATTATGCAACTATTTTTAGACTGCTTTCAAAACTGAATATCAGCATCTATGAGTTGGCATAAATTTGTAATTGTTGAATGCTGTTGTGAGCAGTACAACTATCTTATGAACAGTCTTCATGAATATATTAGTAATTTTCTTTAGATTCAAATAAAATAATAGCATTAGAATCTCATGGGGCTCGCTGGAGGGTGACTATTTTGAGCCAACCTTTGTGGCGTGTGTAAGTGAACAATATGAGTACAAACATGTTCTGCTTCTGTATGTACTATGATAAGAAGGCACACTTAATGGTTGGTCATTTACTCGGTTTTAATTAAGACACAGTGTAGGTAATAGAAATTGGGAAAAAAAGCACCAGATAAATTATTGTCGTTTAACACATGATGAGGAAGAAAAATGACAGGATACCTCAGGTGAAGTGGAAGTGATCTGCCTCCAGTGCAGAGAATGGCTGCAACGAGAGACACATAAAAGCAATGCCTAAAACGAAGATGTAAAGTGGAAAGAAACAACAAACATTGCCTGTTTGGGAATAGACCATGTTTAGTGAATTATTCTGAATTAATTGATATATTGTATTTGCAGCATTTTCTATATAGTCCACTAGTTCTGTGAAAAAGGAAAAAAAATGATCAGATTTCTTCTCTTGACTCTTTTTGTGTGTGTGTGTGATTACACATTTAAAATGAGTTGTAGATAGAAGTTGAAATTCATAGCTAGAAAGAAGTTATATAGGGCTCTATTGTGAACCCTTTTGTTGGTGAACACTTACTCATGCAAAAAGTTTCATTAAAATCCCACCAAACAGACTTGACATCCAGTGGGTCGTCTAACAATTCTTGTGTATGAATGCAGCACTGAGCCCAAAATGCTTAGCTCTAAAGAGCAATCTTAGCAAACCGTGAGAGAGAGCACTGTACAGAATCTGGTAAAGGAACAGAGAAATAAATGACATACAGTACATTTGTAACAGTATTGCATATTTAGGAGATGCCCCATGTATTATAGTTCGTGATAATTAGAAATATTGATGATTAATTTAGTGATGTATATTTGCATAATGTAGAGAGAGAATACAGAAAGGCTTATACAGATAAAATTGATGGGACCACCCATATGTGTTCTCACTATCCTAAGAAAGGTTGGGGCAATAGTCATAAATGGAACAATGCAAATCACTAATTTTTGGTTTGCTGGAAGTTACAAAAACAAAAAAATCACTTTAGATCAGACAAAATGTTTTATTTTGATGTTAGGTTTTTGTTTTTTTTTTTAAATAAAATTAAAGATAATTGAGAAACAAAAATGTTTCAAATCTAAAATTTTTGGATTTGGAGGTTTTTTTTTTAGTTTTCACATTGAAACAATTTGTTGAATTTGACTTGACTATGCAAAGGGATTCAGTCGACCTCAATCTGTATTTTTACCAAAAAAAAAAAAAAAGTCCCCGTCTGTAGTCCTAAATGTGTGTGTGTGATTTTTCTCATTGTGATGTAATTCCTTATAACTATCACATAATCTCCCATCCATTGCTGGGGGAGGGATCAAAGTGGCCATCTCCTTTTCCCTTCATGACTTCCAGCATGGCTCTGGAGATCTTGTTCACTTCCTGCAACCCTTCCACTGAGTCTTCCATTCTCTGTTCCTCCAGTGACTAGGCCCCAGGCTCACCTCTCCAAAGTTTTCTCCAGAAGAGAGAGAAGGGAACAGGGAATTCTTACAGGGTTGTGTGGTGGAAGCCAAGAAAACATATCTACAGTTGGTGCAAATTGGCACTGACTAATATTGGACTATGGCAGTTTATAGCAGCTGGAGATCTAACCCAAGGTTTATAAGATTGTATGTCAGGGAAAAACATCGGGAGGAAAATGAGAACTGGAGACCTGTGGAGGGTAATTCTGTGTGAGGAATCATCAAAATTTGGGGCATTTGTTGGATATGTTTTATTAAGATATCGGAAAACTGTGGATGTTTCTCTTTTATAAGATCCATTACAAGGAACTTTTGGAATTTGATAAATTTCTAGCTTTGTTACTTTAAAAGGTGGGACAGAAAAGTGGTGGTATTACAAACCTGAACTTGTCTGTCTGCCCAAACCACTACCTTTACATGTGATGTAATCTCCTTTGTAAATGAAGTTCACAGTTGTTGTTCCGACCTATAGATTTGCATAAACCGTACCTCAGAGCTCTCTGGCACTCTCTTTCAGTAAATATAACAACACAGTGGGTTGGAAAAAATTGCAGCAAATTGACTTTAAGGATAGCAAAAAATGTGTCAGCAGAATGACATATTTAGTTTGATTAGGCTTTGCATGCAGTCAGTATAGGAAATTATGCATCTAATTATCTTTCAGAATAGCTTGTATTATAGCATGCAGTATTCAATGTAGCTTGAAATGACGTCCTTGCCACTGCAGCCTAGGTGGATGATTTGCTAGTTGATGTTGCTTAGAGCTGGCCTCTGTGCTTGGTAATTTTTATTCCATGCTTCTATATTTGCAGATATTCATATTGCATGATTTATAATTTCACAGTCTCTTTGTGCAGAGATAGAGCACCTGTCTGTATAAGACAGTAAATTTTGTTCTCTGTTAAAAAAGATTGTATCTATATGCTCATGTATGCATGAACAGCAGACACAAATGTATTTTGCTCAGTTCCTTGACTTGTGAGTACACTGTACTTATCAGCATATCAGCAAACACTAAAACATTTGCTGTTCTGAGCAAAATACAGTACAAGGCCAAAGGCATTAGCATTCAAACCTTCTTTCTCCCATTTCCTCTTGCTCTTTCTGACTTTGTAGAGTGTATCTTGTGAATTTCCTGTGAGTTTGGTACCAATGCTCAGTTATAATTCATCTGTAAGTGCCCACAAAGCAATTCAAACTGGCAGTATAGCATTAAGAACCTAAGTTCTTAATACAAAGTGACTTGAAGTAACTGTATTGCAAGATGTTTTGATGTTACACCTGTGCATTTAATGGTTGACTCAGTGATGAACTGCCAAAATCTTAACAGGTTCCCTCCTCACCCCATGAGTGGGTCATTGCCGCCCCCCGCCCCCCCGGGACTCCTGCCCAATCCAAACCCTTACCTCCCAGAACTGCTCAGGTTTCCCTCAAGAGTCACATAAATGTTCATATGAGCATTCACAAGCACACTGTGAAATCCCTGCAATTCTTCAGAGCTCTAACATCACCCTTAGGACCATCAGTAGATTCCTAAAATGAGGAGAGTTCAAAAGTATGGTAAGAGTACAGTGCTCCAAGCAAAGGGAAGATTACCATATACTGAATTATGAGAGGGTACAGTGCTTTCCAGTATTCCTTACTCTAAATCAGTGGCTGAACAAATTGTCTCCAAGAATAGGGACCATTCAGTGTCTCGACAGCAGGTTGAGTTGAAGGCCTCTGACTTTCATCTGATTACTGTATCCCTGTAATGCAAGACAGGGAGACACTGGTTTCATTCCCTCAGACCTATGTGATTTACAGTAGAGAATGAATTAATTAATAATGAATATAATGTACCAGCACAGCCCTTGTCAATCATTCTTGCATTCCTTCTGCCACAGGCAGACAAGTAATTAGTTAAAAAAAAGCTCACAAGAATTCTTTAATTTTGAATAAAAATGTAACTCTGTCATTTAACATTGCTCCAGGAGCAAGAGCGTGAAAAGATGGGAATAACATGGCAGAGGGAGCTTGATTTCCACTTACTGATCTAATAACTTGCAGGAAAAAAGCTGATGGACTGGCATTACCAAATATCAATGGGCACAAATCCTGCCAGTGTGTGTCTGTGGAAGAATGATTATAAACATTTATTTTAAGTGGTTCCACTTGATAGAGAACAATATAATCCAAAAAGGTAGCAAGATATATATCTTCATTTCTAGCTATTGTATTTTCATTTTATTAATTATAATTTTCACGCGAAACGTTCTTAGAGTTAAAATTGAGAGTGCGATTTTAACACCATGGTAGGTCTAGAGCCCCAGCTAAGCTTGAGGTGGGAGGCCTTTGTTCTAGGCACTATTCACACACTTAGGGTGTACCTAGACTTTGAGATTGTGGTGTGTTTTCTAGCTTCCTAGCTAGCTCCTAATGTGCTAAAAATAGAATAGAGCCATGGCAGCAGGAGCAGTGTGAGATGGAACGGAGGTCTCCTGATTCCCTAGTCTATTGTGATAGAAGGTTAAAATTGTTCCAGATACCTTTAGGATCTACAAAATAAGGAGCTAAGCAACACTACTGGTTTTGTTAAATAAAACAGTATATGTACATATACTTTACTTTTTCCCCACCCCCTCCAAAACACTTAGCACACTGTCCTGCAAACAATGGCTAATGAATGAAGTGCCTAGTATTCAGTTCAATGAAACCCTTCACATGGGTACAGTTACGCACATGTATAAAGGTTTGCAGGTTCAAACCCTTATTTATTTTTCTGAGTAAAATGTAAAACTGCTTGAAATATTATACTAGGAATATTGCATGTTCTTTGGCTATTCATCATTGTGTGGATACTTTGTAAGGCCAAGATTTATTTATAACAAAAATTATCAATGCTGGGATATATCAGTGGACTACAGCCATTGCTTTTGCTTTAGAAGATGAATAGCATATATATTGACTTTACAGGACAAGCCTTTATACATGAGTCACTAAATTAACATACTGGACTATAAGTATAGTATCGGGAAAAGGACTGCTGTTGTAAATCAACTATATAAGCATTTTGTCTTTAACAATGACATGTGCAACAACTTGAGTTTCAAGTATAAACATTCTATACATATGTTCTATAAATATCAAACACTACTTTCAGTGACATAAACTGACAAAAGCCAAGAAATTCAACTCTGCAGGTGCCACTCTGTCCTTAATTCTCTCCATTCCAAAAAAATAAATGAAAGCAAACAATGTGTGTTATGAATGAAATGTGAATCACTTTCATGGATCAAATGCATGTCTCTATTCAGTGTTTACTTAGGCAATACTTCTGTGGAAATTTTTTCCAGTGAAATGACTTCAGGATTTGAACCTTTGCTTGTATCTTACCTTTTGCATGATTTTTTGATTAGTATTTGGTAAATCCAAAAAGGTCAGTTCACATAAGCATCCAACAAATCCAAAAAGGTCAGTTCACATAAGCATCCAACATGTATTCAAGCCTAGACCACCTAGAAATAATGGTTGAAATCATATGGAAAAACTATTTCTTTCAATCTTTCCTTTTCCTCCTAATTAGACTAGAAGAACCATTGTTCACAGTATTTGTTTACTTATAGCTCTAGTCAAAAGTAGAAATTACAGAGGCTAGTTAAAATGGAAAAGGTGGCAAGTGAATGGTTGAATGTAACTGAATATTTTCAAACTTGACAACTCAGAAAAAATTGCGTTTGATTTCTCAGGAGAGCTTTGTACATGAATTTTATGATTCCCGGTCTTATATTCATTTTACTAAGCCACATTTGTTTACTTCTCACTTTTACTCATTTATTCTTACTATTTCAGGAGGAATTGTTAGCATTAAAGTATAACATATACTTAGAATTTATCTACACAAACATTTAGATACTCGTACCTCCCTTGCTAGTAGACACCTGAAGGCTCTGCAAAGCTAACCTTGATCTTCCCCCTCACCCCAGCATTCCAAAAAAAACTTGATCTGTTTTTTTAAAAAAGTTTTTTGCTTCTTTAACAATGATAGCCTAAAAATTATTGGTGTCATTGCTTTAACAGAGTTCATCTCATCCAATAGGTAGAGATACAAGAGCTTCATGTATCTGTGTCACTTTAAATGAAATATTCAAAGAACCAAATTTCTCTGTAATATGGCCAACATTTTCAAAAAGTTAGGCTCCTAAATCATACGTAGGTGTCTAAGTGTGGGATTTTCAAAAGTACTGATGTAATTTAATTTTATAGACTAAATATTGACTAAGGAGCCTAATTTCAGTCTTCTGTGTTTTTTTTTTCAAATTTTGGCCCAGGTTCCTGAGCTTATAGCAAATTGTATTTTAGTTTCTATATGGTTGTAGGAAGCAAATAATTATTTTTGTCTCGGTTTTGCTCTTCAATTTTATGATATTGATATATAGAGAGTAAATCAAAATAAAATGAAAGGGATAAAGGTATTAATATAATACTACAAAATTCATACAAGCAGAAACAGTCATTGGATTAGTCTGTGAGCTCATTGGGCTGAAACCAAGAAAGACCTCAGCTACAGCTAAGCGTATAAACACATGATTAACTTTAAGTTGTGACTTACCCCTTGTTGGTGCACAGAAGCTACACCTATTTGGTTTAAAAAATGGTTTAAAAATGATGACTTAGTGCAACCCTTTTTATGCATCTTCTGCAGTCAGTGTAAGAGTGCCCTATATTGATTCACAAAAAGAAAAGGAGTACTTGTGGCACCTTAGAGACTAACCAATTTATTTGAGCATAAGCTTTCGTGAGCTATGCTCAAATAAATTTTAGTCTCTAAGGTGCCACAAGTACTCCTTTTCTTTTTGCGAATACAGACTAACACGGCTGCTACTCTGAAACCTATATTGATTTATCTTTATTTAATCTGAATTTAGCTAAATCAGTGCAATTTATATGTATGTAAGCAAGGTCTAAATCCATCCATTTTCAGCCAAGCATTGCACTGTACTTAACTTTAGCAGGTAAGTCAGATGTAGACCAATGGTTATGCATGTGCTTAAGGCCCTGACTAACTTGAGTGTGAATACTAACATGCTTAAAGTGAGGCATATGCTTAAGTATCTTGCTGAACTAGGGCCTTAGGGCTTTGATTAACCAGGACCTATGTGTCTGTCTGAAGTAGAGTACGAGGTGGGTGAGGTAATATCTCTTCTTTGACCAACTTCTGGCTTTCGAGCCACATAGAATTCTTCTGGGAATACTGCAAAGGTGGAACAGATTGTTTAGCGGAAGTAGTCAACCCATATTGCAAGGGTCCATTCAAAATGAAATCTTCCTCTAATCATAGGGAGGAAGCTGGGGTGAAGGTGAGGTTTAGTGGGTTACAGATTGTTGTAATAAGCCATAAATCCAGTGTCTCTCTTCAGTCCATGATGTTTAGGCTCATCTTTTGAAGGTGTTGTGCAAGTTTCCTTTTAGGATGAAGTCTGAAAAGACAGATCTAGAGTGATAGCTTTGTGAAAAGTGTTCTCCCACAGGTTACATGGTATTTTTGTCTTTTATCATTTTCCTATGCAAGTTCATTCGAGATCGTAGTGATCATCTCGTTTCACACATATAGTGGCCATTTAATGTACTGGATGAGGTGTACCACATGTTGTGATAGGCATGTGTTAGGGGAAGGTGTTTGATAATTGTAGTTTGGGGGATATATCTGCAAGTTTTGCATATGTTCTGGCATGGTCTTGTGCCACTTTGAGTTGGTGCTGCATTCCTAACAAATTTCCATTTTTCCAGTTGCAGAATTTGGCACGTATGCAGGCATACGTGCTCTGCTTTGTTTTATGGACTTAAGAAGCTATCTTTGAAACTTCAGCTCTGCACTCAAATTTGGGAGGGAGCCTCTACAAGGCTTTTTAAGCTTAAGCCCCTTTTTCACTAAGAGTTGCTTTCAAATGTTGTAATAATAAGCTTATAAACTAGCAATAAGTCACCTTGCAAACCCCTCACTCACAGTCAAGTAAAAAGTAGCCCCCTTTTTGGTAGAACTTATGCTAAAGACTCTGTCTACCAGACATCGTGGTTCCATTTTGTAGTTTGGATGGGACATTAACCATGTCCATTAACTCTACTGAGATCCAGTGCTGAAGTCAAAGACTTTTTTGTTCTGGGAAATGATTAATGTTCATCTACATTATAGAGCCCCATTGTAACTAATCCTCAGCCAAGATTAGCGTTAATATACATCAGGTGGTAAAATGTGTAGTGCTTTTTTTTTTAGTGTAATAACTAGGAGCAGAAGCTTCAGAAGGGTAGCCATGTTAGTCCAGATCTGTAAAAGCAGCAAAGAGTCCTGTGGCACCTTATAGACTAACAGACCTATTGGAGCATGAGCTTTCGTGGGTGAATACCCACTTTGTCAGATGCAGGTAGTGGAGATTTCCAGAGGCAGGTATAAATATGCAAGCAAGAATCAGGCTAGGGATAATGAGGTTAGTGAACACCTCAACTGCTAGAAAAGGGCCTCATCCTCCCTGATTGAACTAACCAAGTTATCCCTAACCTGATTCTTGCTTGCATACTTATACCTGCCTCTGGAAATTTCCACTACATGCATCCAACGAAGGGGGTATTCACCCACGAAAGCTCATGTTTCAATACGTCTGTTAGTCTATAAGGTGCCACAGGACTCTTTGCCGCTTTTAGGAGCAGAAGGTGGTTTTCTTTCTCTAAATGGCATTGGTGAGACTTGGTGAAACTGACACTAGAATTTGGTTCTGGTGCCTTCATTTAAAAAAAAATGTGATGTCAAAAAATTGGAATGAGCTCAGAAAAGAGCTACACAAACTATCGGAGGGCTAGAATAAAATGTCTTAAGTGAGACACTTAGTGCTCCATCTGTTTAATGTATCAAAACGAAAATGGAGAGATGACTTGATAAGTGCATAAGTACTTTCAAAAGGAGAAAATACTGGTAATAAGGGGCTGTATAATCTAGCAGAGAAAGGTATAAGAACCAATGGCTGGAATCTGCAGCCAGCAACTCAGCTTAGAAATAAGGCACACCTTTTTAACAGTGAGGGTCGTACACTACTGCAGTGTTTCCCAAACTTGGGATGCTGCTTGTTCAAGGAAAGCACCTGGAGGGCCGGGCCGGTTTGTTTACCTGCTGCATCCGCAGGTTTGGCCAATCGCGGCTCCCACCGGCTGCGGTTCACTGCTGCAGGCTAATGGGGGCTGCGGGAAGTGGCGCGGGCTGAGGGACGTACCGGCCGCCGCTTCCTGCAGCCCCCATTGGCCTGGAATGGTGAACTGTGGCCAGTGGGAGCCACAGTCAGCCAAACCTGCGGACGCGGCAGGTAAACAAACCGGCCCGGCTTTCCCTGAACAAGCGGCATCCCAAGCTTGGGAAACACTGCACTACTGGAATAAAGTACCAAGGGAAGTAATAGATTCTCTGTCTCTTGATGTCTTCAGATCAAAACTAGATTCTGGAAGATATGCTTTGGTCAAACACTAACTATTGGGCTTGACATAGAAGTAGCTGGTTGAAATTCAATAGCCTGTTTTCTACGGATGATATAAGGTCAGACTGGATGATATAAGGTCCCTTTTTGACCTTTGTCTATGAATCATGAATTTTACTCTATCGCTGCAAACGCACTAAAATTATCACCAGTGCTATGCGAATCTCTGTTCTATAGTACTGATGCACAAGGAAAAATGTAAACAGAAGGAAGCCCTCAAATGTTTGCTAAATGGATGTTGAATGTTTGCCAAATGGAAAATGGCACAATTAGTATGGAAAGATTTTTTTTTTCTTTCTTCAGGACTAATATTCTGAACATTGAGAGCACTGGAGACAAAAACAAGGGGAAACAAATTACAATGATGAAAACTACTTATCAATTTCCCTTTGAGGCATACCATCTGAGAGCTGTCATTACAGTTTATGAAAATTTTAAAAGCTAACTGACATCTCTTTTCTGTGGTGGAAAATATGAACTTTCATAAAGTTTTCAAGGAACTGCAAGATGTTTAAGAAATAGATAAATGGAGGGTAAAACAATACAACAACTACACAAGTTTTCACAGTAGGAATGTTGAGGGGGGGTGGAGACTGGCCTTTCTTATACTTATCGCTTGTGAAATCGTGAGATTTGATTCACTTGTAAGTAGTTGGTTTATCAAAAAATGTTAGTAGTGATGAAATTAACTAGCTACAAGTTTTGATGCAATGACTTCCTGTGGCATTGTATAACAGATTGATTATATGCTGTTTAAAGTAATATGTCCTCTTACTGTCTTTCTAGATATGCATCTTTCAGTTTCATATTGGCACCCATCATAATATGTCAGTATAATTGTCACTCAGCACCTTCAAAGTAAAATGAATAGCAAAATCCCTAGTGGACTTTATAATCTCTGGTTCTTCTCCCTTCCTGGGGTAAAAACTCCACATTCAATTTTTGTATTTTTGATTGATTGTTTGACTTGTTACAGGCTATATGTGGAGTCAGAGAAGGGGGTTGTTTGGTAGATGGGGGTGAAAATGTTCTGAGTCTCCCTCTTGCTGTGGTAGAAAGGCTTATGTTACTTATTTTAAGCTTACTGCCTTTTAATTTCACTAAGCAATGCCTTCTTCTTGTCATCATAAAACAGGATAGAAAGGAGAAATTCATCAGTTTTCACTCACCTTCATAATTTTGAATACCTGCTAATGCTGCTGATCTCCAGGCTAAACAAGATTAGATTTGATAGTCTCTCAACATGTTACCCTGCTGCTACTCAAACTTCTGATGCTTTTCTCAGGGTCTTTTCAATATCTGCTATATTTAAGTGGTTAAACTGGACATAGTGGTCTAGATGGTGTACCATTTTTCAAAAGAAGTCTTTCCCCTATTCTTGTATTAGTTTCCTTTGCTTTTTAATGGACCCTATCATTGCATTTTCTTTAATTGCTGACACACTGGGCAGATATTGTTATTAAGCTTCCATGGGTTCTCATAATTGTGTGCCTTAGTTTACTCCTGTATAAAATTTGTATAATAAAGCACTTATCTCTCTCAAAGGGCTATTGTGAAGCTTAACAAATTAATCATGTAACACACTTAAGATTCTCAAATGATAGGTTCTATGTAAGTGCAAAGTTAATTATTATTATTTATTACTGTCCCACAGAGAATGCTGTAAATTCAGAAGCCATCAGCATGCAGAAGTGTAGATTATTTTTACCAATATTTTTCGACTTCAAATTTAATCTATTAATGTACTGTCTAGAATTTCTCAGTTATCAACAGTTTGCACAGCCCTAATCAATAGTGTCACAAACAAACAATAACTTGTGTCCATCTGTCAAGGTTCCTTCCCCACTCTGAACTCTAGGGTACAGATGTGGGGACCTGCATGAAAAAACCCCTAAGCTTATTTTTACCAGCTTTGGTTAAAACTTCCCCAAGGTACAAACTATTTTACCTTTTGTCCAAGGACTTTTTTGCTGCCACCACCAAGCGTCTAACAAATATAACAGGGAAAGAGCCCACTTGGAAACCTCTTCCCCCCAAATCCCCCCCAAGCCCTACACCCACTTTCCTGGGGAAGGCTTGATAAAAATTTGCATAAGTGAACACAGACCCAAACCCTTGGATCTTAAGAACAATGAAAAACCAATCAGGTTCTTAAAAGAAGAATTTTAATTCAAGAAAAAGTAAAAGAATCACCTCTGTAAATCAGGATGGTAAATACCTTACAGGGTAATCAGATTCAAAACATGGAGAATCCCTCTAGGCTAAACCATAAGTTACAAAACGACACAAAAACAGGAATATACATTCCATTCAGCACAACTTATTCTCTCAGCCATTTAAACAAAACAGAATCTAATGCATATCTAACTAGATTGCTTATTAACCCTTTACAGGCGTTCTGACCTGCATTACTGCTCTGGTCCCGGCAAAAGAACACAGAGAGAGAACCCTTTGTCCCGTCCCCCCCCCCCAACTTTGAAAGTATCTTGTCTCCTCATTGGTCATTTTGGTCAGGTGCCAGCGAGGTTGTCTTAGCTTCTTAACCCTTTACAGGTGAAAGGGTTTTTTCTCTGGCCAGGAGGGATTTAAAGGTGTTTACCCTTCCCTTTATATTTATGACACCATCCTCTTAAATAGGTTAAATATTGGTTTTATGGTATGGTACCCAATCATAGTCTTTTCAATTTAAGAAACAGAAGTTCACAAATATTTTCTTTCTAGTGTTTAAAGTATTATTCTGCTCTAAAAAGTGACTATGAAAACATGGCTCCTCAGTACTCAGTAGATGGGCTTTCTGGGAAAAAAAATCTAAAAAAGAAGAGTCTAAAGTTAGGCTTCAAAATCCATGGGGCATCTGGTTAATTTTTTTCAAAAGTGTGCACACCCAATAATTCCCATTAACTTCAGCCATTTTATATATCTGAATAAATTTGATCTGGAAGTCAAAGGCAGGCCAGAAATATGTAATACCATTTTCCAGTCACAAATTAATCTGTTTTAATTTTTGGAAGCAAACTTTCTGTTCATCTTGGTTATTTGTTTTCTTTACTAGTTTCTTAGAGAAGGACCTCTTCAACTGCTTTTAAAAAAATCCTTCTTCATTATGAGCATAGGGCCATGTTTATTTCCCTCTGTTTTTCAAATCAATGGAGCTTTGTGCTGTAGCAGCAGATCACCTCTATGGATCATCATGCAGGAATGGGATCCTAGGGAGGCACATTTTTTTCCCTTAAGGAAGCTGTGCTCGTTTGGCCATACCTGACTGTAATTATTCAAGTGTTATAATCTGTCTGTAATTCAGAAACTCAATCTGTTTTTAGAAGTAGTGATGCATAACATGTATTGCTATTCTTCCCTCCCCCGCCCCCAAAATGGTAATTGCTAGAAAATGCTTTTGGTTTGTTCTAGACAGTGTACTAGGAGAAAACAGGAAGATATACTTTGTAACAGCTAATTTAGAAATGTACAAACGGTTATGGTGAAATTTACTTTAAAGAAAGGATGCAAAATCCTGCTTGAAATTAGACATATGAACAATCATTTTTATTATCAACTTTTCAGGGACACCTCTGATAAATGCATAACAAAAGGTGACCTGTGTCTATAAGAATTCTTCATCTTATTATGTACAGCAGACTTTTTGAACCCTGACTTTATGAAGATTGTAGTTATAACTGTAAATACATTGCTGCCTCTTGAGTACTTTAATCAGCTTTATATCTCTAAGAAATGTACCCAATTTATGTAATAATAAATGATTTATGTGTTCAACCTTTATCAGGATGCCAGTGATCCTAATGATTAACCTCTGCTTCTCATGAAACAGAGACATTTGAGTTTATTAAAGTGTAATACTGGCTTTAAAATACAGTAAGCTAGTGTTTATTAGTTATCTCTGATTTTTAACAAGTTGCTAGTCTAAATACAGTGCTTTAAAAATCTGGGATTCTCATATACAGTTGCCCTAGCCACTGGGAAGTGAAAAATTACAACTCCCAGCCCAAATCTCAACTATGGGAACGGCTACACTACACACGTCTTATGGGAATACACAGGTATAAATAGCAGTGTAGACAGTAAGGCACGGCTTAGGTGAGAAGAGTAAAAACACCTGAAACCTGTGGGTATGTGGTTCTCTACTTGCCGAGGCAGTGCCTCCCTGTCTACACTGCTATTTATAGCAGTGTGGTGTCCTGCTGCCTCCTTTCTGCCACAGCCTTTCCCATTGCAGGAAAAGACTGGCAGCAGAGAAATGCTCTGGCAGGGGGAGGCAGTGGGGAAAGGGTCCAGCAGCTGGGAACTGCTGAAGCCTTTCCCCACTGACTCCTCCCTACCAGAGCCTTTCACTGACATTTGTAACTACATGCTTCAGTGTGGGAACTGTTTGCTTTTCACTGTGGCGTGTAGCTACACATACTCTATATGCTGGCCCCCAAATAGAGGGTCTGGGCTGGCTACTGTGCAACCTATACTACAGCTCTTGTGCCAGCCTCTGGAATGCTGCTTCCCTGTGTCTTATTCCTGGCTTCTTGCTCTCTGTGAATCACTTTTTCTGCCATTTCTCAATACTGTATGTCCCAGCTAAATGGCTGGCAGTTGATGTAAGGCTTATGTCCATGGCTGATGCTGAATCATCACCATTTCCCATTATCACATGAAGTGACCAAGTCCAAACTAACTTTCTATTACTAAATACTTCAGAAGCCCTAGTCTTTAAGCTATTTTCTCATTATCTTTGCTGAGAGTGATGCCCATTGATGGGAGTTCCTCACAGGAGAGTTGTGTAGTATTATGATGACTCTCAGGTATGGTCATTAGCAATGCATATGTAATACAGAATATTCTGTTGCAGCAAATAAAGTCTAGTTGGTTTGGAATAGTGTTGCAAAATGCCCAGCTAAGTAACAAACAACTTTTCTGTGTCTACTATGTTATCTATATCAGTGAGCGTGAACCCGGATTTGTCCATTAGTTGCACGGTTAGTTTCAGTTTGCGATTCCCTCCCTCCCCCCCCCCGGGTCCCTGTATAGACACATTGCATTTTACTAATTTGAAAGTTGTGGGAATCACAAACTAAGTGGTTCCTGCTAAATGTGTGTCTTATAGAGCAAGTAGCATGGGTCTCTCATTGGGTATTCTCATACTCTAGTTAATAAAACTACATCTGTTGAAACAGCATAATTCTTTATGGAAGACCCTGCTTGTCTTCCAGTTCTTTGACAGTAAAGTGTCTGACAAAGCCAAGTTCTCCTGGATGAAAAGTAACATAATCATGGTGTTAGGGGGCTTATTCCTTCACCCACTTACTTCCCTGGTCCTTCTCGCATGAACAGAGAGCAACAATACCCGAAGTCCAAAGGTGCAAACAATTCAATGTTTATTGGGGTGAACTTCCAGCAAGCATGATTCCAGTTTCCTTCCTTAGTATCCTCCTTCCCAGCTCTGACACCACAGAGCCTTACACCTGTGTCGCTGTTCCCATTCCTACCCTTAGCCAAACGTGATTCCAACTTCCTTACTCCCATTCCCTGTTCCCATTTCCCCCTTTAGCAAAACATGATTCCAATTTTCTTACCCCCATTCCCTGTTCCCATCTCCCCCTTTAGCAAAACATGATTCCAATTTTCTTACCCCCATTCCCTGTTCCCATCTCACACACCCACATGCCCACCCCCACCCACACCCAGTCACTTCCTCATTGACTACAGATTATATAGTAAAACTTGAGTTCTGCTTAGCTATACCTTAGCCAATCATTTTCCTGAAATTTAACTAACCAATCCTAACATATTGTAACATGATTATGTAACCAATTATATCCCACCACCTTAATTAGTTTACACCCAGCAAAATTAATTATACAGCAGACAGGAACAATCACAGAACCAGACAGAGATTATACAGACAAACAATAGCAAAGTGGGAACTACAATGACAAGATAACACAGAAGTGAGGATTTCACATCCCAGCTATTGATAAGTGAGTTCTTGCCAGACAGGATGCTATCAAACTAAGTTTCCTTTTACATTTTCTAGGCACTTCCCTTTCTCTGGAGGTGATAGGAACTATCAGGACAGGATTGTATTCCTAACAGCCCAATAGCACCTTATTTCAGTGTGACTAGTTTGGAATGTGAGGATGTGACTGTTTGCTTCCCAGTTTATGGCTGCCTCTGCTGCTTAGCCAAAGGCCTTAGCCTAAGAACAGGGCCTCAGTAAGAGAAGTAAGAGAAGGCCCTTACACCAGCAGACAGTGATTTTGATTCTTTCTTTTATACCTCTATCACTAGCCAAGTGATAAGAATACACCTAAATTCTTAGAGTATAGGCCTTTAAAGACAGGCCTGAATATCTATATCCTAACACATGGTTGTCATCATTTGCTATTTTACCTTTAGACACTGACACAGTAGAACTGGTTCTGATAGCATTTAATGTCAGAAATGGGAACTACACAAAAATGAGGAGGTTAGTTAAACAGAAATTAAAAGGTACAGCAACAAAAAAGGAAAATCCGTGCAAGCTGCATGGACACGTTTTAAAGACACCATAATAGAGTCTCAATTTAAATGTATACCTCAAATTATAAAAGTGTTTGTCTTTTTATAATTTCTTTTCTGTGTGAGTTCATTCAAGAGTGTAGTGATTGTCTCGTTTCACTGCATTGTTATGGGGGATTTAGTGCACTAGGTGCATGTCCTAGATCTGAAGAGCTCTGCTTAAGCTCAGAAACTTGTGTGTCTCAGCAGTTGAAGTTGGTCCAATAAAAGGTATCACCTCATCCACCTTGTCTCTTTAATACTGTCCCCTATTTCCATCTCAACTTCAGTCCACGTGTATACATTTTTAATACAGAAGGCAACACCTCCTCCCTTTTTTCCCCTGCCTGTCCTCCTTGGGTCACAGTGGATTCATCATCACTGACCATTTTTAAATACAATTTGGATGTTTATCTAAAATATAAAGCATGGGAATTATTTTAGGCATTACTATATCCATTACTTTGGTGGAAGTCAAGTAGATCATCATAATGGTCCATTCTGGCCTTGGACTCTATGAAGCTATGAATAAAATTATGTAAATTAGGCCTGCCAGAGCTAGTTTCTCCCACCCACACCCTTTTCTCAATTTAAGCCAGGGGTTCCCAAACTTGGTTCACAGCTTATTAAGTGTAAGCCCCTGGCAGGCCACGAGTCATTTTGTTTACACCCACTTGCAGCTCCCAGTGGCCGCAGTTCACCGTTGCTGGCCAATGGAAGCTGAGGGAAGCGACACAGGCTGGGCCACCTCTTCCCACAGCTCCCATTGGCCGGGAATGGCAAACTGCAGCCACTGGGAGCTGCAAGTGGCCTTACCTGCGGATGCTCAGGTTAAACAAAGCATCTCATGGCCTGGCAGGGGCTAACCCTGAACAAGCCGTGAACCAAGTTTGGGAACCCCTCATTTAACCATACAAATATATAAGGCCAAATCCTGATGTCTTTGCTCAGGTTATTGTTGTTGTTAGTATTTGTATAGTTGAGTTAATGACCACTCAAGATTGTTGAATAATTGGCTCAATTGCAATTATTTAACCAGATTATCAATCAGAGATTAGCAAATCACTATACAGAAAGAATAGATACATTACCCCCTTTAGGTGGTGATATAGTAAATAGCTGGCTCTGTGTGTCTTCTTCATTGTAACTGGAGGGGCATGGCAGGTTCATTACCCAACTAAATTCCCATTCCAGTGTCATGATATAGGGGTTTCAAACAAAGAGAACCTCTTTGCCAAAAGAAACATAAGTTCTGATGCCATTTCTATATATTGTCAGTTTACTTGATTTATGTGTAAAGGCATAATTAGTTACACTGAGAAGATTCACAATTCTTCAGGATAATATATTTTGTGTCTTTCTTCACATAGGGAAGAATGAGTATCTGTTGTAAAATTATCCCTTATCAGTTCCATGGGTTTATATATGCTAATACAAGTAAGACATATGCTTCATTGTACACGTGTGGTGACTCTGATTTTGGCTCTTACTACATTATAGCAGGCAGAAGGCTGGCCAAAATCATGTCAGGCACGCATTTCTGGTACTCTTCCTTCAGGTCACAGAGTGTACTGGTATTAGGAGCTAAAGTTTTGGGAAGGTGACGTTATTGCACTCTTCCTATCCTCAATAGAATCCTAACTCTGGCCTCCTACCTACAGGCAGTTGGCTGGTAATGTTCATTTGTGGAGCTTTGCTGTTAGGTGCCATTTGGCGGCTGTGTTTAACCAATCTCCTTCCAAAGACTGGGCTACTTCCCAAGGTTACACTGTTAATCTGTTCCTCTCAAGAGCTGCCATTCTGGCACCTTTCACAAGCACTTAATTCACCAAAAGCTTAAAACAAACATACAAAATTATTACCCATCTTGTACTTTCTACAAGCAAAGCGGCTTTATTTCATGAAAATTGTGGTGAATCATCTCTTAGTGTTACTTTGATGGGATATAATAATTTTTATAGACCCATGGGGGAAAAATGTAGCTTTAAAGTACTTCCCTATAAATATGGTGAGGTAGACATAGAGTTGCAATGTGAATGTGCAGCGGAGGCATTCTTGTTAAGGCTGAGACATCTGGGTTCTCTTTGCAGTACAATTTCACTGCACAAAGAGGGGGAGGATTTGAGAGGATCACACACAACTCTGTGCCCCACTGCTAAAGCAGAATGTAACTCCAAAAGGGCTCCCTGTGTGACTGCTCATGCAGAATGTGGGAGATCAAATCATTATTTTTGTGAATATTCTGTGCACTCATATTAACTACCTAATTATATATTGTGGGCTACGTGGACACAGAGGGTTAACTTCCCCACAGAGCTCTGTAACCAGGAAGAAGGATAATGATCTAAATTAACTAGATTACTCAATATTTCACCAATCATAGAGGTGACAATGACTGTAAAGTACTGTCTCTGGCCCACTCTGGGTGGATATATTCAGCTTGGGATAGGGGGTGGGGGATCCTTGAGGTAGGAAAGCAGAAACAGAGGTGAGAAGGCATTTGGTTCTGTTATAAAACCAGCCCTGACAAAGAGATGGGCTCTGAGAGAAACTGAAGGAGAGTGAGAGGTGAGAAATGGAGTACTCTCCCAACCAAAAGCTGAAGGCTACTTGAGCTAAGTAGGGCCTGCTTAAATTAGCAAGAAGAAGCTAGAAAGTTAGCTAAGAGTCATCTATATAGGCTGCCTTTGTTATTTTAACCAATATCTCTAAAAGTTGTGTTCCTGTTGGCAAAATAATGTTTTATTTTGGAAAGACTGAACTGTTACTGTATACATCTTCTGGTTGTATGGCTCTGAAGAGGGAAGACTCCTGCAGGGAACCGAGCCAAATTGGCCCTGCTGAAAGAGCCACCGTAAGAAACAGGTATGCTGAAGCCTGGGAACCCAATCTGGGAGTAGTTAAATCACAAGACCCCCACTTCATTCCTGGGGGTGCTTGGGCCCTATCACTGGGGAGGCTGCACTCATGAGAGACTGAACAGAGGTACAAGGGATAGCATGTCCTATGATTTGTGACATGGGGCAAGGCATACTTTGCAGATACCCCAATCCTTCCACCAGCTAGAGAGTATATGTTAAGGTGTCAGAGGCTATTTAACCAATCTAACTGAAGAAGCCTCCATGGAACAACCCAGTTAGCCTGTAAGAAGGATTCTTCGTCTTCCTTCCTTAGAGAGATCCTAATGCCCAGAAGATACTTAGGTTGAGCACTGGATGCTGAATTTAATGTTTCTGGGCTTTAGTTCCTTCATCAATAAATTGTGGGTAATAATACCTCTAAAAGAGTCTAGAGTTTAAGGAAAGAAGGGGCCTCTAGATCATCTAATCTGACCGTTAGATCATCTAAAGACAGATTCCTTTATATTAAGCCCAAAATCTTTAAGTAGACTAAAGTATTTCAGTCTTCAGAAAAGTAAATTGTGTGTCACAGGGAGAGACTGTGAGAGTCCAAAATGCCATGAATACTCAAGGCTTCTGCAATAGCAAGGATTTGGTTAGGTGAGAGATGCCCAGATGATCCAAACATATGAACCATGCCCACTGCTTCAAAGGAAGGCCAAAAAACCCCAACCAACCAAAACAAAACACCCCAGGGTTCCAGACAATCTGACATGGGGAAGATGCTACCCAACCCAAAATCTGGCAACCTGTTATAAACCTGATCATGTGAGCAAGACACATCAGTCCAACATATAGAAAAAGGATTCTCTGTACCACCTCAGAGCACTAGTCCAAAGCATCTATTGTCCTGTCTCCTGCTCTGGCCAATCTCTGCTTCAGAGGAAGGCTAAATAAATAAACTTAGACTACACCTACCCAATTGTGTACTGGAGAAAAAATTCCTTCCTAACCACTCTAGGCAACCACCAGAAGTCCTGGAGCATGAGGGCCCTCTACTTCATAGCAGGATTGTGATACTGTTACAACTTATGTTCACAAAGCCCTTAGTGGCCCTCAAGTGAATGGCATTATGTCAGTGTAAGGCACTATTATTTTATTCAGCCTTACTGTGATTTAAATGTGCAGGTTTATTTTAAATTAGATAAACTTTTTTTTTTTAAAAGTACCATCTCAAGGATTGCGTGATGCTGGTTCTGTTAGAGAAAATAGAAGACCGCCTAATTAAATATAGGTTTATTACCTGCAGAGATGTTTTGAAATGATATTTCAGGCTTTGCCATTTTGTATTCTTTAGGCTAATACAATAGTGATTAGAGTGTAGACCTTGAACTAATTCCGAAGATACCATTTTATTATTGCAGTTGCTGCTATTCTTGACATATGTCTAGATAAAGGATTGTCATTGATTTTTCTATGCAAATGAAAGCAATCTATGATCAACTCTTTATCCTGATCAAATATACTTTCTCAAGGACAAAGAAAAATACTTTCTATCCATATGGATTTCAATTTATGTATTGTCTATTAATTAAAAGGCTGCCAAACACTTGTGGGTCTCTTTGTGGCAGTTTTTGGGTCCTTGTTGTTAAGAGCATTGGATAAATCAGTGTTCTGAGAAGAGCAGGCACTGAGAACACCTATAATAGATTTAAGATAGATCTTGCATGGTTTCTATTTATACTGTATGCTTCCAATTTATAGACCTATCCAGAGGAGAAAAAAGTTCATCATTTCTGATTTCTACACTGCAAGGCAAGGTTAAAATGATCATGATTACTAAGGAAGTTATTTTTTTGCACTTCTGGAGTGGGAGGCTGTGGGGGGAATAAACAACTAGTGAGTACTGACTTCTAGCTTGTATACTGTCAACTGTATACCAGAATCCAATATGTTAAAATTATGTGTTTTGGTTTTAGAAAGTGTTTTTTTTCTGTCCACTAATTTACCCCATTTTGTTCTCTAGCTATTAGTTATTTTTATTTAGTCTACCTCCTCTAAGATAGATAGGATAGTCCGTTGCTTCTACTCACATCCCTCTGTGTAATCATTCTGGGTAAAATTCACCAGAGCACAAGATCTAAACACCACTAATTTCCCACTTAAACCCACAGAATACAAATTAAGTTGGACTTGGGTGGTATATAGGCTTTTTACTGGCCCTCTGCAGGGCATACATCTCATCCACTGTGAGTGTTGCAGTTACACAGATAGATAAATGTAGGCCGCACATAACTACTTGGGGAAAGAACCATTATGAAATTTTAGATTAATAATGGGTATTTTTGAAACACCCTCAAGTATGCATGTATGTCATTCCTTTTTAATGCAACAATCTGTTCTTTAAATGACGTACATAATTCACAGCTTGCCAAGGAAATTGAAAGATACTAAACTATTAAAGGAAATGGGGTCTTTTGAACAGATGATGGTTAAGGCTGAAACATTCACCAGAAAGTGTTCAAAATTAACAACACTCAGTGTTTAACTCCACTATTTCATGCACTGTCTATATTGCACGTGTCTCATATTAATGTATGATATTACAGATCATAGGCCTGAATCGTTATTGTCTTGCATAGTCATTTAAACCTTTGCAGCATGGGTGTAAATGGTAACGAATAGGATTTGATTTGCACAGGTGCAAATGAACATGCATGTTTCCAGGCAGTGGAGAACTACATTCCATTTGTGCTGCATAAAAAGGTGACTTTCAATATATATTATAGAGGGTTGGCCAAAAGCATTCAACAAGCTTTCTTAGCAACAAAGAGTTGTGTAAGTCTACATGATCCTAACTGGACCCATGGAAGATGTAGGGGCTATATGGTTTAAATAAGGATTTGTCTGAGTTCATTTCAGTCAGGCAATTTACATATCTTATTCAGCATAAAATTTAGAAAATTGAATTAATATTGAAAACATAAGTAGTCAAGATTGTTCATGTGAAGATGAGTAAAAGGCAGACTATCAGCCTTCCATATCAGTGGCCTTACTTCTGGCGCTTTTTCTTTCCAATCATAATAATTAAGCAGCTTTTTTTGTGTGTGTATTTGGATACTAGCCAACTGAGGTGTACAAGGGATAATAAAGGCAAAGGGCCTTTCTTGTAGGCAGGTTGCTTTTTTTTCCCAGTTGAGAAGCTTTATAATACATTTGTTTAGAAAACTTCAAAAGAGTCCTGTGAACATGGCCTTCGTTATTGAGTTGTGGTCATAATTTTGCAGTGGAGGGTTAAATGCTCTTTTTATTTTGGATGAAAATTAAAATTTTGTTATCTTGAAACATGGTGTACAAAATTTCAATCTGGATGTGACTTTTGTGGGAGGGGCAAGCTTAAATTGATTAAATCACTTAAGATCACAGTATATTTCTGAGATAGCTTCAGATACCTTTTTTCATGTATTTGAGTAAAAACACACTATAAGTCATTAGGATTAACTACAGTTAGGCCATATATATGTTCAGAGGAGCAGTACCTGCCTGACTTCTGGACATCTGTCATATACTCTTGCATTCGGTTAAGCTTTTGTGCATTGCTACTGACCCAGACGCTACAAGTACGCAACTTTGGTTTCATAACTTTCCCAATCATGAACGCTTCTATTAGATGGTGCTGCAGTTCCTCAGCTGTCTCTTAAAGAGAGGGTAATAAACATATTCATACAGATAGATCTGGGGCAGGATCCTGTAAATAAAATACATATAGAGAGACTGAAGGACTGAGAACCTAGCTTTGAACCAGCAAAGTTGTACGCCAGAGGAGCATACATATCAAGAAATGTTGTTGTGCTGCTGTTAATTATTTATTTTGTCATTGGTATGCGTTGAGCTTTACAAACATGCAACCTTATTAGAATGTCCCTAAACTGTTTTTCTTGGAAAATTGATATATCCATCCTTGGACAATAAGATGAACTACCAATAACAGAGCAGTCCAACAATTAAAACAAAACATCCAGCAGCCAGCAGGATCAGTTATCTTCCCCACTTCTCATCAGCAAAAATTACAGCAGAAAATACAAACAGGGTCAGTTTATTCTTTATTAGAAACACAAACAAAGTAGGTGAGAAATTTGAACATTTTTAATTCCAATAAAAAGAAAATGGGGTCACTGAAGTGATAAATGGAGCCTTTTCTGTAAGACCCAAGCTGCAAAACATCATAGCTTAACGGTTCCAAGAAACTCTTACCATAAAAAAATTATAAACATGTCCCTGATCTTGCAAAGAGAACCTTATGGATGGAGCACTGCGTCTGGACAAATTTCCGTTATGGTTCTCTTTGTGCAAACTGGACCATAGAGTTTATTTACTCGTAATAAAATAAGATACTGTCTGAATATTGGATCTACCAGCCCAGGTTTTTAGAAATGGTTACCAGAAATTCTGGGTACTTAAAATATATATGTCTGATTTACAATATATTAGGCCTAAAGAACATCACATAGAAGTCACCAGTCAGAAGAAAACTAGGATCCTGAAGTTTAAAAGAACTCAGTGTTGGCATAACTGCTCCCATTGAAGTCAATAGGAAACTTAGTACTGAAGCCAATGGGAGCAGTTTGTCCAGTGCTAAGCCCTTTTGAGAATCCTACCCTGTGAAAGTTTGCAAGGAAAACTACTATAACTATATATCTTCAGTATAGTTACTCCTATTTCACTTTGAAAGTGAAGATTATATTTAAACAATATCTTAATCTATATTTTTTTCCAAACAACTGGCTGAGATGGGATTTAGAATAAATTACAGATCAATGTGGTGAGATTGGTAATATCATAAAACAAGCATAGCTTTCTGTTTTGTTTTAACAGGATTCCAGAAGGTTTGCTTAACTTTAGATTCAGACTTTAGTTCTGACTTAAAATATAAAGCGTCAGATTCAGCAGTAATCTCTGGATGCTTTGTGTCACTGCAGCACTGAAAAGTAGCTGTTAACCTGACACACACACATTTCTAAACTTGGTTTACACCTTCTTTTGGGTACTACAGCATTGTTGCTAGTCTTCTGTTCTCTCTCTGCATACCATGCAGTCTAGGGATTAATGTGGTAGCTCAAAGAATTCTCTGCAGAATTAGTTCATCTGTTTCTATCCCATTTATCTTCTCCAATGCAAAATTCCTGAAATGCCAAAAGACATGCATTATTTAAAAACAAATCCAGAATGAAAATCAAAGAATCCAGAAAAAAAAAACCACCATCCTTAATAAATTACTTCTTCCCAAATGACATAGCAGAAATTTACATTAATATCAGGTGCAATAAAAATCAGTAACTAAATGAAAAGTAGTTCACATTTGCTGGCCTTTTAGCAAGCTGAAAGAACAGAAAACATTCTGGCCGTATCTCCTTGAAAACAAATTTGCAGCTGTCAGATAAGTGGATGATATGCTGGTAACAACCTAGAGAGTGAGACAAGCAGCTTAAGTCAAGAGGAGGATTCTCGAGTAGTGAAGATGTTCACAGAGCCATATGAATGAGAGGATTTATATAACTCGGCACAGCACATAGTATTTGTCAAGTGGCAGTGGTAGATCAAGAAAAGATTTATTTCCACCCAGTGTTGTAATTTATCAGTGGTACCCACTGACCAATCCCAATGACTTTTAGTGGCATTAATATAGACCAATGCAAACACCTAAAAAAAAAAAAACCAAACCAGTTGTCTGCCATTGGCTGGGCACTACAGTGTCACTCTTCTTTTAGTTGTACCCAGTGCAGTTCAGTACCAATTTGGATGGCCAGCACCACTTTCTAAAATATAGTGCAGGTAAAAATAAAATTCTCTGTTCCTTTTGTTAGGGTCTGCCTTATTGCAAAAATTAAACACCGTGCAGAGAGAGTTTCAGGGCAGTGAGATGTGGAAGAGATGGGAACCTCGAGAATAGGAAATGTAATGGCTGTCAGAGGCACTTGAAAATTTACTTCACCCAAAATCCCATTCAGAAAATTATACCAAGTCAGTTGGTGATAAATTAAGAAGTAAGGACTTTATCTGTGTTAGAGAATTTACAGAGATTAGATGCCGAACATTTAGAATACTAGATGGCTATCCTTCGGAGTGACGCTGATTGAGTATTTTATTCACTGTGAAGCAAAAATCAGGATGCTACATATTTGACCAAATTTTGATCTTAAGATCAGCGTCCCTAGTAACACCACTTTGCAGGATTAGTTTATTAGCTAATGGATATTTCGTACACAGAAATGAGATTTTCAGGAAATCTCCATAAGAAATCAAGTTTTATTGTGCATCTTCACGTTTCTAAATAACATGATCCTTGAATTAGTCATACCGCGAGCACTTTGTTTTCTACAGCTCTTTAGCACCTGAGCTCAGACCAAGGTATTCTATAACCCAGATGTTCCAATGACCCTGAGTAAAGCATCAGCTGAATGTCTGACTTAGTAAGAGAAAATCCGGAGTTCTAATACAAACTCCGGCACAGACTTCTGTAAGTTCTGACAAGTCACTCAGGGCTTGTCTACACTGGGAAGTTTTGTCAACGAAACTGATGTCGACAAGGGAAAATTGATACAAGCAAAGTCGGCAAAGCGTGTCTACATTTGCTCCCTCTGTCGACAGATCATGTCCACATTTGGGTCACCTTTGTCGACCGCGAGAGCAATGGACTGTGGGTATGTATCCCACAGTGCCTGCAGATACCATCCATCGCTAGGTGTTGTGGGAATGTGGAAACGGAGCGTGGCGCATCCTGGGATGTGCAAAATGTACCGTCATGCTCTGCTTTGTGTCCTATCCCTCCAAAGGTCTCTGGCTTTCTCTCGCGCCATTTTTCCAACTGTCATTCTATTGTGGTGCACAACAGTATCTGCAGTGAGAGAGGATGGATCCTGCACTTCTCTCCTATGTGCCATTAGGTGTTGTGAGGACATTGTGCATGGCAGCACAGTTACTCGTAGAGTTACTCACAAAGTTAGCGACGATGAATCGCAGGCACTAGAGTGTGATATGGACAACAGCAACTTATCAGTGCTTTGTGCATTCACAGAGCAGCTGCATACAGTAGAGCGCCGCTTTTGGGCTAGGGAAAAAAGCACTGATTGGTGGGATCGTATTGTCATGCTGGTGTGGGATGACCACCAGTAGGTACAGAACTTTAGGATGCGTAAAGCAACCTTCCTGGAGCTATGTGCTGAGCTGGCCTCTGACCTGCGGCACAAGGACACCAGATCAAGAGCTGCCCTTCCAGTAGAGAAGCGTGTTGCAATCGCTGTGTGGAAGCTGGTGAATCCAGACTGCTACTGGTCAATCGCAAATCAATTTGGAGTGGGAAAGTCCACTGCTGGAGCTGTATTACTCCAAGTGTGTAGGGCAATAAATCACATCCTGCTGCATCGGACTGTGACTCTGGGAAATGTGCATGGCACAGTGGATGGCTTTGCAGAGATGGGTTTCTCTAACTGTGTCGGGGCCATTGATGGCACACACATTCCAATTTTAGCACCAGACCACATTGACTATGAATACATCAATAGGAAGGGATACTTCTCCATGGTGTTGCAGGTGCTTGTGGATCACCATAGGGCATTTCATGGACATCAATGCAGGCTGGTCTGGAAAGGTGCATGATGCACCTATCTTCAGGAACAGTGGCCTGTACAGAAAGCTGCAGGCGGGGACTTTCTTTCCAGACCACAAGTTCACAGTGCAGGATGTGGAAATGCCCACAGCAATCCTGGGAGATCCCACTTACACTTTACAGCCCTGGATCATGAAATCTTACACAGGGCACCTGGACATCAGCAAGGAGCATTTTAAGAACAAGCTGAGCAGATGCCACCTGGTATTCAAATGTGCCTTTGATCATTTGAAAGCTCACTGGAAGTGTCTAAATATCAGGCTAGACCTTACTGAGGATAATATTGCCATAGTCATAGCTGTGTGCTGCACTTTGCATAATCTGTGTGAATCTAAGGGTGAAATGTTTGCTCAGGTGTGGAGCACTGCGGCAGAGTGCTTGGCTGCACAGTTTGAACAGCCAGATGCTAGGGTTGTCAGAGGATCCCAGGGGGCTGCTATTAACATGAGAGGCTTTGAGGAACCACTTTGACAATCAGGGGCAGTAACACATGTCTGCTTTGGAGTTGCAACAGGGAAGCATCCATGTACAATATTGGGGCCCAAGATCCGTGCAACACAATGCTTTGGAAGCCTGTACCCGAGAGTGAATTGATTGCTATACACTTTTGTAGAACACAGAATAAAAATGCTGTACCATTAAATACCTAAGTCTGTATTTATTGTTAAAAAGTGTAGAACCTCACAACTGTGTGTAGCTCCAGCTATCATTGTGCAAGCTGTGAGAGGGGGTGGAGTGATGGGGAAACCCAGGAGTGCTGTGGAGTGAAAAGGAATGTGTGGTCATAGAGGGGGGTGGGGTTGGCAAAGAACTGTGTATCTGCTGCAGAGGCGCTCGACCATGGATCTGCTTAGTCTGCAGCTGTATCAGGGACTTGAGCAACTGTCTGATCCTCCATAACTTTTATCATCCCCTCTGTCGCTTGCCTAGCAAAAGAAGTATTCTCTTTTCTGTCCTGCCTTTTGGCTTCCCAGCACTCTTTCCGGGCCCTGTTCTGTCTCTCATCATGCTGCAGCACCTCGCAGAACATCTGCCTAGATTTTTTTTCTTATCTGTCGCAGCCGGTCGGCAGGGCTGTGTGGTGTGTTCCTCAAGGTCTGTGCTGAACAGAAGAGCATTGTTACATTCCAGCGAATGACTGAAACATTTTAGTAAAAAGGGCATTTTGCTCGTAGAAATCACTTTCTTTCTGAGACTCTAGGCAGGCACACAGCCCCATGAGCACCCCAATCATGGTGCATTCCGGCAGTGGTGGGAAGGCAGTTGTGTGTACAGAAAAAAGGTCTCAGCTTGCAGGGGAGCTTTTCAGGGAATTCATTCTAAAATTATCCCACAATTTTTCACAGGTGGCCAATCTGCTGGCTGACAACTCGCTGATGAGGGTGACTAGGGAAACCAGGGCTCAGCTTTTGAATGCTTGTGGCTTTTACCCCAGTCTATATGTGTCATAAATATAAAGGGAAGGGTAAACCCCTTTGAAATCCCTCCTGGCCAGGGGAAAGCTCCTCTCACCTGTAAAGGGTTAAGAAGCTAAAGGTAACCTCGCTGGCACCTGACCAAAATGACCAATGAGGAGACAAGATACTTTCAAAAGCTGGGAAGAGGGAGAGAAACAAAGGGTCTGGGTCTGTCTGTATGCTGCTCTTGCCAGAGACAGAACAGGAATGGAGTCTTAGAACTTTTAGTAAGTAATCTAGCTAGGTATGTGTTAGATTATGATTCCTTTAAATGGCTGAGAAAAGCATTGTGCTGAATAGAATAACTATTTCTGTCTGTGCATCTTTTTTGTAACTTAAGGTTTTGCCTAGAGGGGTTCTCTATGTTTTTGAATCTAATTACCCTGTAAGATATCTACCATCCTGATTTTACAGGGGGGATTTCTTTATTTCTATTTACTTCTATTTTTTATTAAAAGTCTTCTTGTAAAAACTGAATGCTTTTTCATTGTTCTCAGATCCAAGGGTTTGGGTCTGTGGTCACCTATGCAAATTGGTGAGGCTTTTTATCCAACATTTCCCAGGAAAGGGGGGGTGCAAGTGTTGGGAGGATTGTTCATTGTTCTTAAGATCCAAGGGTCTGGGTCTGTAGTCACCTAGGCAAATTGGTGAGGCTTTTTACCAAACCTTGTCCAGGAAGTGGGGTGCAAGGTTTTGGGAAGTAATTTGGGGGGAAAGACGCGTCCAAACAGCTCTTCCCCAGTAACCAGTATTAGTTTGGTGGTGGTAGCGGCCATTCCAAGGATAACGGGTGTAATATTTTGTACCTTGGGGAAGTTTTGACCTAAGCTGGTAAAGATAAGCTTAGGGGGTTTTTTCATGCAGGTCCCCACATCTGTACCCTAGAGTTCAGAGTGGGGGAGGAACCTTGACAATATGCAACTCAGCTGTGTGCTGCTTTGGTCCCAGCTCCAGTGATTGCTAAATGGCATGGTACAGTTTCGTACAATGGGGGACCTAACAAGGCTGCAATCCCTTGGAATCTGCAGCAGAGGATTAACAAGTATCTCTTTAAAACTTTCCAGAGCCTCTCTGGAGGATTCCCTGCAAGTCTCGATGTCCATCAACATCATGCTTGGCCATGCAGATTAGCTACACAGTACCTGCCTCCCACTTTTCAATTCCCTACACAAGCCACAGCAACTTACCCAGAGTCTCATCTGCTTCCTGCTCCCCATTGAGCACTTCTGGAGTGGAGAAAAGTTCCTGGCTCCCTGCCCCACCAGGCGACCCAGCCTCTTCTAGCTCGACTTCTTCATCCACAATTTCAGCCTCGGGGTTACTCCCTCCTTCAGCAGCCTGTGAAGTATCCAAGGGGCTATCAGCGATGGAGGTGGGGTCACTACCGAGGATAGCATTCAGCTCCTTTTAGAAGCAGCAGATCTCAGGTGCACCACTGGAGCAATGGTTCGCTTCCCGCGCCTTATGGTACAACTGCCTCCGCTCCTTTATCTTTGCTCTGCACTGCTGCGTGTCCCGATCAGAGCCCTTTTCGCACAAGCCTCAAGGAATTTGCACGTGTGTCCTGATTCCTACGGGTCACTCGCAGCTGCGACTGAACAGGCTCCTCTCCCCATACACTGATCAGATCCAACAACTCAGCAATGATCCAAGTGGGAGCGCATTTGGGGCAATAGCCAGCCATGCTCATCTGGGAAGCTCCTCTGGGAAGCTAGCAAACAGGAAATGAGATTTAAAAGCCCTGGGGCTTGTAAAGGGGAGGTGCGGGTTGGCTGCAGAGCTGCTGAGTTCAAATCGCTGACCAGAGTGGCAGCAGGGGAATTGTGGGATACTTTCTGGAGGCCAATAAAATTGAAAAAAACTCTGGTGTTTCCACTGGCTGTTTGTCGACAATAAAGGGAGGGGAAAAGACAACTTCTCGCAGGGGTGGAAGTTTTTTGTTGCCAAAACTAGGGTTTTTTTCCAAAAAAAGGGACCTTTGCAGGGTGTATGCTATCATGGTTTTGGCGACAAAACTTCCCAGTGTAGACAAGCCCTCCATCTCTTTGTTTCAGTTTACCCAGACATAGAATGAGGATGATATTTCTTCAAGGTGCCTCTGCAATTTTCTATTTGTGAGATAAATGCATCCTAGGCTTGAGCTCAAAATCAGCTAGAGAGCAGTGTATGTTGTGGGCCAGTTATGCTACCTTTCTCCTCAAACAAAGTCCCGTTGGCATAAAATGGTCCTCAACTGCTCTTCAGTTCTTTTTGACCACTGAATATGCAGCTTGCTCAGTATCTTCAGTGCAGTCTGTTGTTTTTTCCTCTGCCCCACTGGTGAGGGAGAGGGATATTTTTGTTTCTACTTATCTAGTCAGTAATTCAGTCAACTTATTTTTAAAGACTTTCCCCTGAACACATGAAAGAATGGCTGTTGTCTAGACCCACAAGGGCTGCAACAAAACTGTCTTGTCTTTGTATCTGTGAGAAAGTTGATGGATGTAGGTATGTGGTTTTATTCTGTATTTCCTGAGTTGTGTGAGTTGGCATTACTGACCCTTAGCAACTTTAACTGCTTTTCACAGCATGTTTGTTTGATAAATATTATGAATGGCTTACTCTTACCAGTGTATAATGAAAGGAAAACCAATAAAAAGACAAGGCTCCCAAGTTTTAGTATCTCTGAGTTTGATGTGTTCAGTGAACTTGTTGATTAACAGGACACAAGTTATATTGGTTCCCGCCCCTTGCCCCTATAGCAAGTAGTTTAACTATTGAAATATATATATATATATATATATATATATATATATATATAATTTTGGATATATGCTAATGATTGTCAGAAGATGCATTAGGGTCAAAAATCAATTCACAAGGGCCAGATTTCCAATGCAATGTGGCTGCTTTGCATCACATCACCAGTGTAATTTGGCCCTAAAACATTTTAACTGGCCCAAGGATGATCATTCCAGTGTAAGGGAAATCCTCCAGTTGCATGGCTATGATTTAGGTGCTCTCATGTTACTCTCCACCATCCCTGCTTCTCCACCTCAGGACCTGGTCCCATGATTCTGCACAGAATAGGAATGTGACAGATTAAAGGAAAATATGGTCAACTGGAAATGATGTAGCCATTTAATTTCCATTTGATACCAAACATAAGACTATAGACACAAGACTATTATGTGTTTTAGAAAAGTCAAAGTATGTAAAGTAGAAATGTACTGCATTGCAAAAACTTCACACATCTGATGTTGTCCTGTGTGTGGTATAGTTACTATTTGTGATTAATTCCATTAACCTCTCATAAAAGCGGAGGAACTTTATACTTCATGAATAAACAAAAACAGGCTATCAACAGAGACACAGTGCACATAGTGAGACTGATATTTGTCTCGTCTCACGTACAGCAATTTCTCCCTAATTTAATCCATTGACTTCAGTGAACTTACAGTTGATTTATACTAACATAAGGGAAAATAAGATCAGGACCAGCTTCTTGTCTCCAAGCAATGTCTGGAACAATCTTGCCCAGTGAGATGCTTATATTTTAGTAGACATCCGTTGTAGGGTGACAAGATGTCCCAATATTATTGGGACTATCCCAGTACTAGGAGCTTTGTCTTATATACACAACTATACTTTCCCTATCCTGGCCACCACCCAAAATAAGTGTTCCAATTTTTCACACTTGCTATTTGGTCGTTCTAGATCTTTGTAACAGGTGGCTTAATGATGTTGCAAACGCCTTTCCCCTCTTCCCCCTTAAGAATTGCGGAAAACGTAGTCCGTAGTCCAGTCGTTATATGCTCTTGAGCAGAGCTTTTTCCTCATGCAGGATCCCATAGAGTAAATGGTGTTCCAGAGAAAACCACTTGGACCTTTCTATTCATGATTGCTTATTGCTGTACCATTCAGTACCATTGCATAACGGGGTGGGAAATAATAGTTAGCTTTAACAGAATATTAGCCATTTTAATTTCAGACCAGAAGGATAATTTAAATGGTAGGCATATTTCCAGAGCTCCCTTCCTTAAAGTCAGCTAGTTCTAGGCACAGGGAGGACAAGTATTCTCCATTCCCTTCTTTAAAGATTCATGGGGTACTCTCATACCTCCACCTCCATCTCAGTCTAGGAACACAGAGGATCCCTTGCTACACATGCATCCCCAATGGCCAACCTCAGGAATGATCTCTCTGTCCAGTGAGGATGGAGACTGAAGAATCTCCCACAACCAAAGGTGTGTTTGATTTTTTTAAACTTAATCTAATCTTATTTCTAAGAAAAATATACCCTAGTAGTACAGTAAAGTGAAACACATTGTATAATGTTAGATGAAAATTGAAATTCATTGTTCAGTAAAACAGAGCAAAATATGTGTGAAAGATGAAAAGTCCTTTGAATATAATTTCTCTAGAAAAATATCCTTGATTTTCAGCAGGTGACATTATTTCAAAATATAGGTTTGTTTCACAGGTTTGAAGAGTAAAGTTGGCTATGATTCTGTACTGATTAAAGCTCTGCATTCCTAACTGTTTGGCACCAAACTGTCTAGCCCCTAATTTACTAAATAATTGCAGTGAACATGTAATTAATCATACAGTTTGTATAATTAATATTACCAATACATATTTTAAAAAGGGGAATACTAAAAACATTTAGTATATTGTAACTTCTGTTTTATAGCAAGACCAATAACATGCAAATCTGACTTCACTGCATCTCTGGTTTTATGCAGTTTGCTTAATGCACTTCTGACAGCCTACATATCTCAAATCTGCAGTCACTCTGTTCTTCTTTGACAATAATTTGTTGAATTCAGACCAAGAGGAACTTACACTTTCATAGAACATCAGGGTTGGAAGGGACCTCAGGAGGTCATCTAGTCCAACCCCCTGCTTAAAGCAGGACCAATCTCCAATTTTTGCCCCAGATCCCTAAATGGCCTCCTCAAGGATTGAACTCACAACCTTGGGTTCAGCAGGCCAATGCTCAAACCACTGAGCTATCTGTCCTCCATAGCAACACCTCCATTTTTAGTGCCATGATGCCAAGTAGCATTTGTCATAAATATAAAGGGAAGGGTAAACAGCTTTAAAATCCCTCCTGGCCAGAGGAAAACCCCTTTCACCTGTAAAGGGTTAAGAAGCTATGATAACCTCGCTGGCACCTGACCACAATGACCAATGAGGAGACAAGATACTTTCAAAGCTGGAGGGGGGGAGAAACAAAGGGTCTGGGTCTGTCTGTGTGATGCTTTTGCTGGGGACAGAACAGGAATGGAGTCTTAGAATTTAGTAAGTAATCTAGCTAGATAGGCGTTAGATTATGATTTCTTTAAATGGCTGAGAAATAAGTTGTGCTGAATGGAATGGATATTCCTGTTTTTGTGGTTTTTTGAAACTTAAGGTTTTGCCTACAGAGATTCTCTATGTTTTGAATCTAATTACCATGTAAGGTATTACCATCCTGATTTTACAGAGGTGATTCTTTTTTTTATTTCAATTAAAATTCTTCTTTTAAGAAACTGATTTTTTTTTTCTTAAGATCCAAGGGTTTGGGTCTGTGGTCACCTATGCAAATTGTTAAGGATTTTTATCAAAACTTCCCTAGAAAAAAAGGGGGTAAGATTTGGGAGGATTTTTGGGGGAAAGATGTTTCCAAACGGCTCTTTCCTAATAATAAACCCGGTTAGATGTTGGATGGTGGTAGCAAAAGTCCAAGGGCAAAAGGTAAAATAGTTTGTACTGTGGGGAAGTTTTAACCTAAGCTGGTAAAAGTAAGCTTCGGGGGTTTACATGCAGGTCCCCACATCTGTACCCTACAGTTCAGAGTACCCTTGACAGCATTCAAAAGGTGCCTCCTCCACTTGGGATTCACAGCCATGAATCTTCTCTTGAAGTTAAGTGAGGTCAGCCCTTTTGCAAGAAAAATGTGGAGCAGGAACTTGAACCAGATCTCTCACCTTCCCAAAAAACTTCAAAAACAGACTTCAAAGAGAAACTGCAGAGCTACAATTCATTTGCAAACTCATCACCATGAATTTGGGCTTGAATAGGGTCTGGGAGTGGCTGGCTCACTACAAAACCAACTTTCCTTCTCTTGGTATTGACACCTCTTCATCAATTATTGGGAGTGGACCACATCCACCCTGACTGAATTGGCCTTGTCAGCACTGGTTCTCCACTTGTAAGGTAACTCCCTTCTCTTTATTTGCCAGTTTTTTTATGCCTGTATCTGTAATTTTCATTCCATGCATCTGAAAAAGTGGGCTTTTACTCAAAAACTTTATGCCCAAATAAATGTTAGTTTTCAAGGTGCCACCAGACTCCTCGTTGTTTTTCTTGTGGATACAGACTAACACGGCTACCCCTCTGATACTTGTCACCTTCCAGGTGAAGCCCTAATCATTCTAGGGTGGCTTTTGAGTACATCTACTGGACCAGGCCCTGCAGGCTATATAGGTGAAGGAGTACCTAGCGTGTGAATCCCACCAGGGCTTAGGTGTGAGTTAGGCTCAAGCTGTTCAGTAATGCCAGGACTGAGGCAACTGTGCGTATGCCCACTGGCAGAAATTTAGACACGTCAGCAGTTTGGGAGCTGACAGGGTTAGTCAGCAACTGAGTGGTGGGTTTTGAGGATATATATTTTGGACTTTGCCACCTAAAATTGCAGTTAAACACCTACATCTCCCTTGTGAATCCCATCATTAGCATCCCTTAAAGAAGCAAAATCTGGATTTTATAGATTGTTTTTTAAATGTTGTCATGTGGACGTGTTTCTCTTGGATAGATTGGTCTTCTGTATTCTTACTGGAGCCTGATGCAAAGTGCTTTTTCAGTTAGTTTGGTTTATTTGCTACATTTCTGATGTACTAATATAAAAACTCTGCTTCAATTAATGTTTTCCACCCATGGATAACCAGACTCAGTGTAGAAACAAAATGCAAACAAAAGTAGTGAATCACTGGTAAGTTAATTAATGGCTGCAAAATCAGGTAATTATGTAATCAAAACCCTTACTGACTTTAATGTGAGACAGTTGTAAAACCAAGTCTTAAAAACACATAAGGACCTGACAGTCCAGTGCTTGTTGAGGTGTCATTGAGAGTTGAGGGTGCTCAGGTTCATACAGGGTATGGCCACATATTTGTAACATGTACATGTCAGTAAACGGTAGACCAAATAATGAATCCCCTTTTGTAAGTGAGAGAGTGATTGACATGGGGTTGGTGCAATATCACCATGACATGGGGTTGGTGCAGTATGTGTTAGATTTCTCATGAAATTAGGACTAATCTTATTGCCAGCTTCAGTTTCTTGAAGGCAATGGTCTTATAATGATCATACTTCCATAAGTATTATCTTTAATATTTAGGTATTGTATCACTTTCTTCATACAGTCCATTTCTAGGAAAGACCAGTGAATGTACAGTCATCAAAATACTCTTTAAAAAACACATTTTCTAAGCTAAACTAAAAACACATTCATCAGGAAATACTGACGTCTATATAGCATTGTTTATCAATCATGTGTGAAGCATTTCTGCTGAGCTCTTTATTAACCCAACTTCACTTGAGCTCTTTAGCCCAGTGCCTGGATCAGTGGCAACTTCTGCCGATAGATACGACTACGCTAAGTCTTACTGATGTCCTTATCAAACTAATAAATGAGCACTCTGTAAAAATGAAATATTTTTAAAAGACAGCAGACATGGTCACAAGTGTGTTCAGATAATTTAGAAATGGAAGGATTTGACTGTCCCATAGATATTTGATTAAAAAATAGCTATATTAATACTGTACAACTCTCATTGACCAAAACTCCTAATTAGTTTGTCAGGTATGGAAATCATCAGATCATACCTAAAACCTCCTCATAAATCAGAAAATGTCTAGGAAGACGCAATTAGGTTTATTTCTGTTTATTTCTTATTGGCTTGTGGATGACTGTGCCAAACCCAGATGCTTTTTTTGTTTTGCTTGGAACCCTTAAACTGGACCTCAGAAAGGTTATTCTTGATGTTTAATTTTTGTAAGTTTTTTTTTTTTTTTTAAATCTGGCAAATGCCTAAGTTCCAGATGTATTTTCTTTCTTTTGGATTTTAATAAAATTTACTTTTTTTTTTTTAAGATCGGGATTGGATTTTGTAGTGTCCTAAGAGATTTGTGCACATGTTTAATTAGCTGGGGGCAACAGCTAATTTCCTTTTGTTTTCTTTCTCAGCTCTTCCCCGGAGGGAGGGGGCGTGAAAGGGCTTGATGGGTACCCCACAGGAAGGAATTCCCAAGTGCTCCTTCCTGGGTTCCAGGGGTTTTTTGCATTTGGGTGGTGGCAGCATTTACCCATCCAAGGTCAGAGAGAAGCTGTAACCTTGGGAGTTTAATACAAGCCTGGAGTGGCCAGTATTAATTTTTAGAATCCTTGTGGGCCCCCACCTTCTGCACTTGAAGTGCCAGAGTGGGGAATCAACCTTGACACCACCCCACCTTCACAGGTAGAGAACTCGCAGTGCTTCTGCAGTGTTGTGCCCGATGCTTTCGCCCCTCCCCATTACCACCCAAGAGGCTGTTTTGGCCACACAAAACCCCCCGGTGGTTGCATGCGGCCATGTTGGCAGCATTTGAGAAATGCTGTATGTAGTAAGTATGTGTATCAGTGAGTAGATCTTCAAAGGAATTACAGAATAACACCAATCTTTGTAGTTAATGTGCCTGGATTCTAAAAATATACATATATTAAATATGGGCCTAAATTGGGGCAGTACTGAGTAATTCAGTCATGTAGTTAATTGTCTTGTGGTGAATTAGTGGTAATAATAGGTATAAAAAATACAATTTAATTACTGTATTTTGAAGCTTATCCTAATTTTAAATGAACTTGCCTTATGGAACAGATTTAGCAATTGGATGGAATGATAATGCTTGTAATGAGCATTTTGTAAGTAAATAGAGAGAAGCACTTGAGATTGCATCCAGGTGGACAAAAGCCCAATGTCAGTATTTTAGACTTTCTGGCAGCAGCACAGGGAAGCCTTCTTTCATAAAGCACATTAGTCCAGGGATCGGCAACCTTTGACATGTGGCCCGTCAGGGAAAACCTCTGGAGGGCTGGGTCAGTTTGTTTACCTGCTGTGTCCACAGGTTCGGCCTATCGTGGCTCCCGCTGGCTGCGGTTCAACGCTCCAGGCCAATGGGGGCTGCAGGAAGCGGCAGCCAGCACATCCCTCGGCCCGCACCACTTCCCTCGGCCCCCATTGGCCTGGAGTGGCAAACTGTGGCCAGTGGGAGCCGCGATCGGCCGAACCTGTGGACACAGAAGGTAAACAAACCAGCCCCACCCACCAGGGGCTTACTGTGGCGGGCCACATGTCAAAGGTTGCTGATCCCTGTGTTAGTCATTTACTGATAGGTGGTCATAATTTTCATGAGCTAAACAGATGCATTCTAATTTATCATATTTCTAAAAATGGATGTTTAAGTTTTATTATGCTTTTTATTCTTCTTTATAACATATCTGTAACACACAGGATTTAGGGCCCAGCTTATGGTTTCCTGGCAAGGTGGGTGTAAAATGCTATATTGCCCAGGTGGTAACATTTTGCACCCACTCTGTACTAGCATGAAAGGTAACAATGAATTGGGCATGGTCGCTAAAATGGGGAAAAATGTTTTATTAAGTGTAGATTCTATTATATATCCAGCTTGAAATGCTCCATTTTGAAAAGTAAGTGTGTGTGTGTGTGAGAAAAAGCAAAGTTGGCTATGTTTCTAATTCATATATCTACAGCCAGCATGTTCTTTAACACCATAGCTGTTTCATAGCTGAGATGGTGTCTATATCTGGAGAATGAACTGAAAAGTTTCATATTTTCCCCTGTGTGGAGAGCCAGCTCAAAGCTAATACACCACATAAGTTCCACTTAAGCCATCCATAGTGCTCAGGTGAGACTTATGTTCATACGGTTTGTGCAGGCTCTCTGCATAAAGATAAATTTGACCCCCCAAAAAAGTTCTTGACATATCAGTTTAGCACAGCACTTCATCACCTGTGTAACTTTAATTTTGTGGGTACATCCATGGAAATTAATGTGATTCTTCATGTGCTTAAAGTTACACACATGCTTAAGTGCTTTTTTGGATCAGGGCCTTAAAGATTGTCACTGGAGTATTTGCTGATTTTTATTTCAGAGAAAAGCTGGTACATAGATACTGTATTTGAATGCTTGGGAATCTCAAATGCACTCTCATTTTTTCAAGGTCAGAGTTGATTTAATTGATAGGTCACATTATCCAAAAAAAGCTTTACAGTGTTATTATTCTCCTTTAAATTGCAAAATATGTTTTCAGTAGAGCTGTTGGCATATCTTATTAGTGTTTTCTTCTGCATAGTCCTTATGTGAATTAAGATGAATTAGAACAGAGTTTTATGTAGACTTCATGCTTTGGCTCAGAAAAAATGGCAATTACTATAAGCTTTCTCATTCTGCTCAGCTCTGTATGAAGTGGTATAATATATCTGTAACACTATAGAACACTGAAACATAAAAGTTTATGCAGCATGAACTCTGGTATGATAAGTCTTTCTCAACATGTCACAACTTTGTAGCCTCTAGGTTATAATTGTACAGTGGGCTCTATTTAAACTAGCTGTAGGTTGTTTCAACAATTTGATGATCCAGAGGAAAGTTGATTTTCCCCAAATAAATTAGTTTTTTTTATGTGGCTTGCGTTGTTGCTTAGGCGACTAAGAGAACTGTCTTAGACATTTTCCAGTTCATTCCTTCCTTCCTTCCTGGCTTTCCAACATTTTCCCTTTTCCTTCAACCTCACTCTTTAATGTCTTCCTGTACCCTCTTCAGTGTTCTTGCAGCCTCCTTCCTTGACCCATATCATCCCCAAATATCCATTATATAGTCAGATAGTGTCTGCATATCTCCATAGTCCCTGAACTATTCTTCCTCCTTTAGAAAATACACTTTGTATCATAATTGTTGATCATCAATAATCAGTTATCAATAATTTGTCAGTAATCAATAACCAATTAATAATCAATCAATAGGAATTTTAATTGTGATTATACATTCAAAGAGTAACTTTCCCTTGTTCAGATTTGCTTAACAACTGGTCTTGGATAAGTTGGCTTTTATAAGTTAGTAAGATAGCACATATGCAGAGAAGCATACAGTTACCAACAGCTGAGGAAGACTTTTCCTCTAGTTTTACAGTCCACATCTAGCCTGGCTATGGTCTTACTTCCCCTATGTGTTAGGAGCAATTATACCCTTATTACTTTTAATGTGTATCATTCTTGTCCTTATCTGTTTCCTCTTTCTGGTATATGTCTCCTTATCTTAAATTATTTCCAAGATACCCTTTTCTGTTGCAACTTTCAGGCTGTTTCAACACTTGGTGGTTAATCATTGTTTATGCCCTTTTTTGGATAGTTTCATTCATTATACATCTTGTGGCGAGTACATGGTAAAATATATATCTTAAAAACAGCTGTCAAAATATATTCAAGGTTACTGGACAGTAATTTTCCATTCTTTGTTAGATATCTTTATCTTAACTGGAAAGCATCATGGAAGTCTTGCTCCCAGGGAAGCCTTAAAATCTTTCTCAGCTCATTTTAGGTGTCAACAGACTCCCAGCTTTGTTACCATGAGATTATCTCATGGAAACACCCTTTTTAAATATGCATACAGTTTATATTTTTAAACAATAATTACTTTAAACAGCTGTTGTATAATAAGTATTGACATAAAGCATAGGAAAAATAGCATACTAATCACTTGTTTGGGCCTTTTGTTGATTAACCATACATCTTAAACTACAACACAGTGCAATGACAATCCAAATAACCTGTAACCATTAGAACCTTGAAGGTCACTTCTACTCAGGTATGTGTGAATAGAATGTTGACATCTCCATCACACAGCAACTGATGGAGAGTTTCTTTGGCTTTTCTGACACTATTTCTTATTTGCATGAAATGAGTATCTTTCACTCTAATAAGAGTTCTAGCCTCAAAGTTAAAGGATAAATATGTACATCAACGGTTGGAATATATTCTTCTAATTCCTCCTGGTGGTCAGGTTTGCTGTTCATTATATAGTGGGTACTAAAAACTGAAATTGGAGTTATTGCCATTTTTCTCACCATGATTCATGCTTGGGTGTGACATTACATGTAAGGCTCTCATATCAATAGGTTTTGCAGTTAGTAACAGGGCAGTATTTTCCTTCCACATTGTCGGTTACTCTTGCTGCTTAGTCTTACTAGGCATAAGGTGGTGGTGGACAGCTCATCTGTCTCATTGAAGTGGTCCAAGGCTGTATGTCCACATACTGGAATTGTGGTATCAAAGACATTGCACTTGTACACACATTGATATCCCTGAATGGAATAACAAGCTATGTGTGAGGTGCTTTGTGACTGGCTGTCTTTGACACTCCATTAACTGTGGCAAGTCAAGACATTCCTTAATGATGCCATTCTCAAGGTAACCTACTGACTGGACAGCTGCCAGTTTGTTGGTAGTAGCAATATAAGGGTCTAGCCTGAGTAAAGGCACTGTGAAAGACACACTGTGATTCCAAGACTCAACATGGCCATTTAAGTTGACATGAGCCTTGGTTGGGATAAGATGTCATTGACTCCAAATTCCTAATGGTACTAAAAATGTATCTGTTTACATGATTTAATGAACCTTTTCATCCTTACCCCTAGAAATGTACCAGGGACAATACCATTTGAGAAGCTACTCATACTTAAGGATGTCAAGCACTCCGCTTTTCTCAGTGTCATTAAGGGTTTTAACTATGGTGATTAACACACAACTCCCATAGGCAGAGCAAATAATTTTCCTGCCCAGGTGGCAAGCTTTTGCTTCTTTATATCATATTAATTTAACAAGTATATGCATAAAGGTATATATTAATTGCCCAGGTATTAAGATAGCAGTTAAACCACTTGTTGCTCAGGGTTTCACCTGAGAGCATTGCAACATCTTTATATTTAATTTTCCATCTGACTGAAATATTAGGTTACCAGCCTCTGAGTCATAGGTTTATCATTTTCTTTCTGACACCTGAGGCATCTTAAAGGAGCAGGGATGGTAGCAAATCTTCTCTGGCAGCAGATGGAGATAGTTCAGGAGTTGGAGAATCCCTTATCATGAAGGTAACTGAGCTGTATGCTGTTTCTGTTTTGGATTGTTTGACCATATGGTCAACAATTGGTAACATAAGTAACCAAACATTATGTTCAGTACAATTTTTGAATATTTTGTTTGTCACATGCTAATAGTACAATTGTAAGTATGTAATAAAGGTGCAAACAAGCCTTTAAAAAGAAAAGGCTGTTATCTTACTAATATTATTTTGCATTCATTTTGAACTTTTTCGTTAGTTTTTTCTTCCTTTGGACAAATTTTGGATTAATGGGAGGAACCTTCTTTGTTTATAATTAAAGTATTCATTGAGGTGAAATATATGTGTATACATATTTATAGCTGACATTTGAAAAATAATGGAATAGATATTACAATCATTTGGTAATGGTTTATGACCCACTTATTATAATCAAATAGTATGGTACCACAAAAAAATTAAAATTGGGTATACAAAATTTATTTTTGCTTCAACAAAATAAAAGCCAAAATAAAGTCATGTGACAAAACAAACCTATAAAACAATTTTTAATCATGAAAAAATAGTCTCAAAATTATTCTGTTTTGAATTTGTAAAATCCAAGCATTAAGAGCTTAGAATTCATTAAAAACTAGAGGGAAACCAAACAAAACAATTAGGCCATTTGTTACCCTTTCATTTATTTATTTTAAATTAAAAACTAATTTGAGGCTATTTATTTTTATTATATTACTATTTTATAGAAACAAGAAAAGATCATATTTATATTATAATAAGTGACTAAGTTTTAATAGTTATGCTAAAATTAAAAGTAAAGTTTGCATCTTGTTGCTTGGCAACTGTTTTTAAGATTAGTCAAGAATTTAAATGCTAAAGAAATTTAGAAAAGTTAAAATAACTGTCTCAATTTACCCTATAGCAGCAATGACCAGTAACGCAGACTTGTATTGGAAGCCTATCCATCTTTAAACATGGAGATACCTAAAAAAAACCCTGATTTGAATTAATAACTGTGCTTTAGCTGCATTACACTTTAATCCTGCTTTCTGAAGTAAATCAAGTAGTTCAATCAGGAGTCAAAGTGAATATAGGAAGACAAAAATATGCCCATGTACACGGGCATGCAAACACATACCTCTAAACAACAAACAGATGGTTTAGAACATACAGCAACTTCTTTGTTTATCCATAGAGAATGGAACAGGAATTGTAAAAGTCCTACAGGAGGCAGGTCCAGATATATTGCTGCTATTCAAAACTAAAACCAATGTAAACTGACAGATATAAAGGAATTGATCAAAACCATTGCTTATATCTAGACTGGAAAACCACTGAGGATCTACGTTAAATGATCAAAGTAAATCGGGTGTGGTGGCTACTATAGGAGATCACACACACATTTCCTGGTTCAGTTTTTGATCATCTATAGCGAATTGCCGCAAGGCATTCAGCTTTCTCATTGGCCAAACTGAAAAAAAATATTGATTGACGTACAGAGGTGGAGGACATCCTGCTGTAATAAGGAGTTTGACTTCCACATATGGCTTAGCCTCTGATAATAACTGTGACTGCCCTTTTCCCCCATTCATGTTTGTACTGTGTATACAAGCCAAAGCACTTGCTTCAGCCAGTGGTTGCACAATATTCCAAAAACTATAAGTTTCATTAAGGGCTGACAGATTGTTTTTTTTTTAACTGCTGCAATAGCATGGGGATCAGGTACTTCTATCGAATTATTTGCCAAAGAATAACCAGTTACTACATATAAAAGACAGTAAGTCAAATGTACAATGTACCCATATCAAACCATAATGTTAAATCCCAGGACATCCTGTGATTCTAATAAAGGGGTAAGTGCAAAAATGTAAAGTCTGTGCATTGATCCTATTGCTACGGGTTAGGGTGACCAGAGAGCAAGTGTGAAAAATTGGGACAGGTGGTGGGGGTAATAGGTGTCTACATAACACAAAGCCCCAAAATAGCAGGACTGTCCCTATAAAATCAGGACATCTGGTCACCCTACTATGGGTAGCATTAAGAAAAGTAAAGGAAGTGAGGTTACTTGCAAAAGTTTAAAAAAGCTAAGGGTTTTTGTGAAAAAGAGGGGGAGGAGTAACTATTTTAATTTATATTCATGCATGCGTAATCTATTAACATATTAAGCCAATAACCTTTAAATAATAACTTACATTACCAATAAGCAATCAACAAATATTCTCTCTCTAGGATACATACATCAATTTACATAAGGTTTTTACTTTTGCTTTTTCCTCCAACTTCCCCTCTCTCCCCACAAAACTTTGCAGATCAGGAGTGTGGTGGGCAGGGTTTTGTTTTATTCTGTTTTCATTTACTAATTTAATTTTGGCATCTGAATCAGGCATATATTTGTTCAAAGTGATGTTAAACTCCGTAAAAACACTGATGTACTCAAAGGGCATCTAATTTAAATGTAAACTTTAATTCCTAAATAACAAATCTTAATTTTCATGAAACCAAATTTTAGGTTAAAAGCAATTTTGCTGGTCTTTTTTTGCTAGTTCCCTTTTTACACTCTCTGACTGGCCCGAAAAGGCACTTCTTAAAAATCACTGTTGGTTCCTGGTCAAAGTTTTTTTTACCATTTGCTTTTTCCCTGCTTCTCCTCCCTCACCCCAGATTAACATTAGTTTCCCTTTAGGAGTTTTGTCTAAGTCTATCATTAGATTGATTTGCTCTTTCATTTCATGTTGGTTGTTTCTTCTTTTAGGTTCTACTCCTTGGTTTCTCCCTCACAACAGCCACACACAATTACCTCATAGAGCAGTGGTGAAACTGCAGTGTGTGTGTGTGTCTCTCTCTCCCCCACCCCACTCCCCTGGGGTTCTCAAATTGCATTGCACTGTGATCCCCTTCTGACAACAAGAAAAGGAGTACTAGTGGCACCTTAGAGACTAATCAATTTATTTGAGCATAAGCTTTTGTGAGATACAGCTCATTTCATCGGATGCTGTAGCTCATGAAAGCTTATGCTCAAATAAATTGGTTAGTCTCTAAGGTGCCACAAGTACTCCTTTTCATTTTGCGAATACAGACTAACACGGCTGCTACTCTGAAACCTGTCCTTCTGACAACAAAAATAAGTACATGACCTCTATGGGGTGGGGGGGCAAAGCCAAAGCCTGAGCTACACAGTCCTGGGTGGGGGAGCCAAAGTTGAAGCCTAAGGACTTCAGCCCCAGATAGCAGGAGGCTGTAACCTGAGTCCTGACACCCAGGGCTGAAGCCCTAGGGCTTTGGCTTAGGCCCTGGGCAGTGGGGCTTCAGCTTCAACCCTGGGTCCCAGCAAGTCAAATGCCAGCCTTGTTGTCCCCATTCAAATGGGGTTGTGACCCACTTTGGGGTCCTGACCCACAGTTTGAGAACCGCTGCTGCATTCTAATGAGTGCCCAAAGTCTCTTTGAATCTATCATTAGTTCATATATATTTTCCTTGTGTTGCTTATTTAATTCTCTTAACTTTCTATACTTCTTGGCTCTCACTTAATGCTGTGACTTGTCCTATTAAAGCATGAACCAGCTATCTTCTGTTCCTTCCTGCACTTAGTCTGACTCATGGGGTGCTCAGTTTTGTCATAATTAATTGATTCCTCGTTTCCTGATGCTTCTGTCCTCTTCCTCCTATTCCTTCTCTTTACTGTATACCTCTGACCTTTTTTCTACTTTCCTTTTATCGTTCGTAAACTATGAACATTTAAGCTACTGGAATTATTGAGCTTTGATTTTAACTCGGTGTCCTACTTCTTCTGTCTTGAGTGTTTCATTTCCTTAATCTTATGATCAAAAGCCATACATGCCAAACACTGAACTGCCTTCCTTTTTAACTGTCTCTTCAACCTTTATTTCCTCTGAAACAAACAATAAGCACACCTGACTCAACAGGTCAGGTTCTTGGACTGAAGCCAGAAAAACTGAACCCCCTCTGTCTTCAACATGATTTTTTTTTTTACAATTAATTCAGGAGCTCATTTATTATAACCACTAACATTATTACGTGGCATTTACTTGTTAGCTGTGGTGTTTCACCAGGGCAGTGTTTTACTTTCTCCTTTCATATTAATATAGCTTTATTCCTTTTTTTTTTATTTGCGGGTTATTCTGGTATTATTCTTTACAGTATCTATCCAAAGTAGCATTTTGTTTAATTTATTCTGTTCTGATCTGCACATGTCTAGATAGATAAAAAGGATCAGAAAGGCCTGCCCTCCGGGGTGTGCTGTAACTTGCTCTGCACCTGAATTTCCCAGTCTTACTCCAGTCCTCTACACTGTTTGGTACTAGTTCTGGCAGGTAGATCATGACTCCACCCTACCAGAGTAGTCAATAACCATCTACTTAGATCCCTGTTTGGGTGCTATTTGTTGATAACCAATGATAATTTGTAAGTAAACAATACCCAATTAATAGTGAATACTTCAGAGAAGTTTTAATTATTATTATATGTTCAGTGATGAAAGTTCCCTCAAGTTCAGATTTGTTTAATAACAGACCTTGGATAAGTCAGCTTTGATTAGATTTATGAATCAAACAGTTAGTAAGAGAGAGGCATACAATTACCAACAGCTGTGTATTTTCCTGTAGTTTGACAGTCTGCATCCAGTCTGTTGATAATTTTACTACTCCTATTATTTGGAGGCAATTATACCCTTGTTACCTTTATTTTCAGTTTTCAGTGCCTTCTTCATCATTCAGGTCCTATTTATCTAGCTGCTATTTATCTATTTCCTCTTTCCGGTACATATTTTTTCCTTATCTTAAGTTATTGCCAAGGTTCCCTATTTCACTACAACTTTCCAACTCTCTCAACACCTGGTGGTTAGTTTTTGTTTATGCCCTTTCTTGGATAGTTTCATTCATTTTATAACTTTCAGTGAGCCCAATGTTAAAAATATATCTAAAAAACAACTGTCAAAATATATTCAGTGCTACTCAACAGTAATTTTTCATTCTTTGTTAGACATTTTTTTTATCTTAACTGGATAGCCTCAGGGGAATCTTGCTCCCAGGCAAGCCTTACAATCTTTCTTGGCTTATTTTAGGTGTTAACAGAATGGACTTAAGTAAATAGACTTTTAAGGCCAAAAAGGGATCATTATGATCATCTACTCTGACCTCCTGTAGAACACAGACCAAAGGACCTCATCCCCTAATTCTGAAACAGCTTCTTTGAGATAGAGCATATCTTTTAGAAATGATTCTAATCTTGATTTAAAGACTTTAAGTGATAAAGAATCTGTCACATTCCTAGGCAAATTGTCCCAATAATTAATTACTTTCTCTATTAAAATTTGCACCTTCTTTGAATTCTGAATTTGTCTAGCTTCAGCTTACAAATATTGGATCCATTATGTTTTTTTTCCTGCTAGATTAAAGAGGTATCTACTAACAAAAATTGCTTCCCCTTGAAGATACTTATAGACCGTGATCAAGTGACCTCTTGACCTTGGGTAAACTAAATAGACTAAGCTTCTTAAATTAGTCACCATAAGGCATTTTTTCGAATCCTGAAATCATTCTTGTAGTTCTCTGAACTCTTCCCAATTTTTCAAAATCCTTTTTGAAATGTGGACACTGTATTCTTTCCAGCAATGGTCTCACTAATGCCATGTACATAGGTAATACCTAAGACTCAGATTTAGTCATGGGTATTTTTATTAAAAGACATGGACAGGTCACAGGCAATAAACAAAAATGGACAGGTCATGGGCCGTAAATGACTTTTACTATATAAATACCCCTGACTAAAACGTAATGGCACTGGGGCCCGGGTGCCGCTGCTCTGGGGCCCCCCAAGACACCGCTGCTTTGGGGACCCCAGGACTGAAGGCTAGTCCCTGCACTGGCCATTGGGGTTGACTGACCCCAGCCATCCCTGCTCCGAGGCCTCAGGGAAGGCTGCTCAAGCACTCCCCAGAGCAGCCACGGGGCCAGGCACCCCCCAGGGCTGCTGCTTGGGTACTCCCCGGGGCTGCTTCAGCATCTGGTCCCTGGGCCAGCTTTTCTGGTGGCCCTAGGATCAACCATACCAACCACTGCAGCTGCAAAAGTCAGAGGTTGCAGAAAGTCATGGAATCCATGATTTCTGGGACCTCCATGACAGAATCACAGCCTTAGTAATACCACTTTCCTACTTCTCCTTGATATTCCCCTGCTTTATTCATCCAAGGATACCTTCACGCTTTTAGCTCAGCATCACACTGGGAGCTCATGTTAAATTAATTATCTACCATGACCCCTAAGTCCTTTTCAGTGTCACTGCTATCCCAAAGACAGTCTCTTCTTGTAAGTCTGACCTACATTGTTAGTTGCTTGCATTTGGATGTATTAACACTTTTTTATTAAAATATGCCCACCTTACCAACCAATCCAAGTTCGATTAAATAACTGTCCTGTCCCTATTATTTACCACTCCACCAATTGGTATCATCTGTACATTTTACCAGCCGTGAGTTTTGTTTTCTCCTAGATCATGGATATTGAATAGCATTGGGTCAACAACAGATCCATACAAGACCCCACTGGAAATACCCCTGTTCAATGATGATTACACATTTACGATGTTTGGTTATCAGTTAACCAGTTTTTAATCCATTTAATATGGACAGCAGTGATTTTGTATCATGCTAATATCTGAATCAGAATGTTTTGTGTGGTACTGTCAGATGCCTTAAAGAAGTCTTAAGTATTTATGTCAACACAGTTAACTTTATCAGTAATAATTGTGAGCTCATTATAAATAGTTTGACAAGACCTATTTTCTAGAAAACCATGTTGATTTACATTATTTATGCAACCATCCTTCAATTCTTTATTGATTGCATCCCTTATCAGCCTTTCCATAATTTTGCTTGGGATGGATGTCAGGCTAACCAGGTTATAGTTGCCAGGGTCATCCCATTTTTGCTGTTGACATATTGGCACAAAATTAGCTTTTGTCTAGTCCTCTGGTGTTTCCCAACTTTTGCTTAAAAAAAAAAAACAAAAAACTAATCATTCAGGGAGCTATTTTAAATTCTTCCAATACTCTTGGGTGCAAGTTGTATGGTCCTGAAAATTTTAGAAACTGTTAACTTTAATAGTTTAACATTATCTCTTAGTGGTATAATAGAAAGTAATACATTATTGCTGTAAGATAGGGATATTTCCTAGATTAGATGGACAAATTTGGTTTTGTCTCTTCAGTTTGGCTTCGTTTGGTGGTTCTGTAAATGTTTTGACTTCTATTGTGAAATATAATTTAAAAGTTCACAACTCTGAATTTATGTATGGGTTTTCAGTGCCGCCTTCGTCTTAATTTTGAGTTTTGATTCTTTGTTATTAGATTCATCCTTCCTGATAAAAAGCGGGTGTGGAAAATGTAACACTGAATCAAAAACGGAGTGGTTGTGGTGGTGGTGTTTTTTGGTGAGCTCCTTGGACCTATTCCTCTGTACTTTATCTATAGTTGTAACATGTTGCAAACATACTGTTACATTGGTGCTCCCTGGGCTTTGACAGAACCTGGAAGAATGACCCTGGGTAGTTATAGTTAGCTGTTGAAATGTCCTATGACTGAAGCATTTGATGAGGATGAAATATGCTGAGATTTTAATAGGTTGACGTTATTTTATTTAACTGGTGCATATATGCTTCTTGATGGCAGAGAAGGCAATTTACCCTCCACTGTGACTATTTATTTGTTTAATTGGCTTAGAGTAGCTTTGTACAAGAAACCATTAAATCATAGTTGAATGGAAAGGATATGCATGGTGGGTGAGAGCATCTGTTACTAATTTCTAAGTAAATAAATTACACCTATTCAAAAATTTCAAAGAGCAATTTAAAGCAACAATTCCATTCTAGGTCAGTGACTTTTTATCAGTTCTGCATGGCTTAGATTATTCTGATTAGCAAAGCATTATTTCTTTAGTCTTGTTTGTCTCTGCATACATACTATTGATACTGATAGACTGAAAGTGAACTTTGCCTTCAGGAGAAAAAATATAGCTTTTGTTGGAAAAAGCTCACCTCAGCATGGATCTGTCTAACGTTAAAGCATGTAAGATACATGTGATGTAACTTTGACAAAGGTAAAGGAAATTGTGTCCTCTTCCCCATCTCCCCCCTCCCTCCCCCCCCCCCCCCCCCAAGTCAATCTTAGAGAAAAAATCAAACCATCTGGACACTTTTAGTTTTCTTACCACTGTACTTATATTGACACTGTCCACTGCTGGTCATATAGTTACTAATCTCCCGTTTTTGTTTCATGCAAAAAGACCCCTTGGTGTTCCTGACTTTGGAGATATAGTTATTTGAAATATACCCAGTTAAACTTACTTGAACTGCACGCTCATTGCGTGCAGATTTAAGAATATATAATAAACTAAATATCTAGATTTAATATCTGACTCAAAGCCCCAATGAACTGAATGGGAGCTCTTCAACTGACTTCAATGGATTTGGATCAAGTCCTTACATAGTACATTCCTCAAGCTAAGCTCCTAAATTCTAGAAGACTAAGAAAATGCAAGGGAAATATCCCATAATTTTGGTATCCTATGGAACACATCACGTCACATGGTTACTACTCATTAAACTTGCTTACCTTAGCATGGATCGGTCTAACCTTGAAGTATGTAAGAGATGTACAGTGATGTAAACTTGAGATAGGTAAAGAAAATTTTGTCCCCGCCTCCCCAAAGAAGTCAATCTTAAAGCAAAATTCAAACCATCTGGACATTTTTAGTTTTCTTTCTATACTTATATTGACACTGTCCATTGCTGGTGGTAATTAAAATTTTCATTTTTTTTTCTTTTTTTATTGTCAAATGCATCTTAATAAGCATTGCCAAAGCCACAGGATACAATCAGGCAGGCTTACATCAAAGAGACTTCAGAAACCATGGGCTGCAGCTTCCAGTGCAATGACAAATGTTATCTGTGTCATTGTCAGTAGGTCCTGTCATTTTCAAGGCTTTTAGTATTGGTTTTTAACTTTGTGCACATATCTTGTCACAGCACAAATGAAATCTCAAACTTGAGGGAATGCAACACCACTCTGAGTGCCAATCTTTTTCAATTTAGCTATAATGCAGGGATTTTCCAAGGTACTTAAGAGAGTTAGGTTCCCAGCATCCATTAAATATCAATGGGAGTTGGGCACTTAACTCGCTTATTTGACTTTGAAACTCTCACACAAGATAATTAAGTGTTGGCAGCCTCCCACATGTGCACCTTCCTCTGGTGTTGAAACTGACACTGACTCATGTACTTAAATATCCACCTATTAATAAATTGTACTCAAGCCCTCTGCCTCATCGGCTAACTTTGTAACTTACAAATCGCAAGCTTCTTCTGGTCAAATTGCAACAAAATTCTGATGCACCTACTATATACTATATTCACAATCCCTATACTTATCCTCCCTTTGACTTTAAGTGTACCAGTGAAGCTTTCATGAAAAAAGGGCAATGGCCAGCGCTTCCACTGTAGTTAGTAGTTAGCACAATGCCAGTAGTTAGCACAATGCCACTGTAGTTAGTAGTTAGCACAATGCCAGCAAAATGCCCACTGTCTCGCTCCAAAAGGCAGGAAATAATCTTGTCATTCAATTTATTGTTGAACTTGTTATTAAAATCATAGAATCATAGAATATCAGGGTTGGAAGGGACCCCAGAAGGTCATCTAGTCCAACCCCCTGCTCGAAGCAGGACCAATTCCCAGTTAAATCATCCCAGCCAGGGCTTTGTCAAGCCTGACCTTAAAAATTCCTAAGGAAGGAGATTCCACCACCTCTCTAGGTAACGCATTCCAGTGTTTCACCACCCTCCTAGTGAAAAAGTTTTTCCTAAACCTCCTCCACTGCAACTTGAGGCCATTACTCCTTGTTCTGTCATCAGATACCACTGAGAAATGAAATCCTTCAAAATATCCTTCCATCTACTTGCTAAACAAAAATTTGAATCCAAGTCTGCTGTTAATGTAATTGCATTTTTATACTACTAATAGAACCCCCACAAAATATATGTTCATATAATGTTCAACTTCTGATAGGAATCTGTATCTAGATCTGTACTGATCAGCATAAGATGCAGTCTGGAAACATTCTTTAGGGTGTGATAAGAAATTGCTATGGATTTCACTTGCTCCTAAAATTCAAAAATCCAGAACCAAATTCCAAACACTAAAATCAAAATTCAGAATGAATTCTAAGAAGATACTGAACAATAATGGACTAAAGAAACACTTCCACTTTTCAAATCTATCCCAAAAGATTAGGGATCAGAAGGCATTCTTATCAGCATGTTATGTAGTGGACTCTGTACAAAGAGTTGCTGGTCTCAGAAGTGAGCTGTAGCTCACGAAAGCTCATGCTCAAATAAATTGGTTAGTCTCTAAGGTGCCACAAGTCCTCCTTTTCTTTTTGCGAATACAGACTAACACGGCTGTTCCTCTGAAACACATCAAACACAATTTCAATTGCTGACCTCATTGACATTGTTATCAGCACCATTGCCAAATACTAAATGAGCATGAAATCTACTCATTTGGGACAAGTTCTAGGGTCTGTGTTATACTGGAGCTCAGGCAAGATGAGCAAAGTGGTCCCTTCATAGATTCCAAGAGCAGACCTTCACTTTCAGTAGTGAGTGCTTCCAGAACATTGTTCAGGCATTATGGTGTGCGCGTGGGATGCCATTGTACCTGTTCTGTATGCCTCAGTTCCAAGACTGTTCAAGTATTTTTCACAAGCCCTACATTCATTTTTAAAAGAGAAACAACTGTAGCTATGTGTTTCACACATTCAGAAGAATGAGTGAAAAATCCCTGAACCAACTCTCAAGCCCTGGTTCTTGAAGCCACAGAACAATGTAAGAGATCTTAACTATTTGTGCATCTGCAGAACACATCAAAAGATATGTTAGTTACCTACTGTAGGAGACTTCAAACATGTATTCAGCACTTCACATAGATCAGACATGTTCCTTGGCTTGTGTGTTTTTTTTTTTAATTGTTCTCTAAGTAATGCAGTGTAGGCTACAGTTCCTCTCAAAACAAATGGCAGAGATAAGAATAGGCCAAGATGGCAGCATGAGGGACTGTTCAAAGAAGTGGGGGGAGGGGAAGGGGTTTTTGTTGAACAATCATAGAAGAATGTTAAGTCTGCTAAGGCTTTCAGGGCAAAATAAAATGGAAGAAAATAAATTAATTAGTAAAACAGGTACAGGAGGACATGTATAAGGAAGTAAGAAAATGTAAGTCTATTACTAAATAAATGAAATAAAATTAATGTTGACTCAAATTGTTGAGGCACTGGATTCTTTCATAAAACTCATATTGATCAGTGTAAGGAAACAAAGACCCTATAAAATTAGTGTTCATAAAGAGCAAGTAGAGAAGTGCTTGGGAAATTTGTATGTACTCAAATCTGTTAGTGTGCTCTACTATGCTGGATATTAATAGACTATGGAAAGTAAGAAAATTAAATGGGAGGAGGGGTGAGAGCCCCCCTATTTGGTAAAGTCTATACAAAGCCTTTCCTCATATTTTTGTGAAAATGAATATAGGTTTTTGTAAATGATGAACACACATTCTACTATGAAAAGAATTTTATTTAAGGATGAATTGCTGCTGGGGGTAAATGAACAACCCCCCAGTCTCCCACCTCTAATAATCAAACAAATGATCAAAACAACTCATTCACATTAGCTCGTCCAAAGAATTTGTATATTTCCTAGAGGGAAAAAAATAATTTGAGGTAATTTTAATTATACCTTATATCAAATTGTCTATACCTTATGAGAAGCAAAATTTTGTAGTTAGGCAGAGCTCTAATCATAACACAGCCTTCCTAGGCTTGCATCCCAATTGTTATATATCATTAATTCACACTGGAACAACACTGTCATGCAATATGAATTTCAATGAAAAATTTTCTCCCATCATCATTTCACACTGTAATGCCAGCGAGATACTCATAATGGGCTCCCTACAGGCATGTAGAGAAATCATTTTGTCATGGTAATCTCACCTTCTAACAGCATAGCAAGCAGTTGGTCTCCATGGTCTTGCACTGAAACTGTCATGTCACTGTTAAAATTCTCTGTTCCCAGAGACAGAGATGGTACATCTTGAATATTGTGAAAAATAACTGCTGTCTTACCTATGCTCAGTAGTTCCCTAAAAGCAGATTACTTTGATATTTATGAGTTAGTAATGCTGTTGCTTCTAAAGTAATTGATACTGATTAGCCATTTTTCTTTACGTGTTTACACTTCTTTAAGTAATCACAATAGGCTAAAGCCACAAAGGGACTTACACACAGCAATGCTCTGTTTTGGAATGCCTAATGTTTAGGTGCCCTGCCATCCTATGGAATCCTCAGACCCAATTTAGCTGCCTAAACCATTCATATGGAGAGCTGGGCACCTAAGACTAGGATCCTAAGAAGCCATCAAGATGGGCAGGGAGCTGCCTAAGCCAGATAATAGAAAATGTTAAGGAGACAGGTGATGCCTAGATGCCTAATTACAGCTCAGAGGGAGGCATTTTCCTCCACTTGGGAGTCTCAGCCATGAACCCTCCTCAGTGCCAATCCTTTTTTATTTAATATTTTTTTTTAAAAAAGGAGCCCCTCCCCTCATACCCCAGTGATTAGCGTACTCACCTCGCGGGTGGGAAAAGAGGCTTGCAGACGCTGCTCCAAATCAGGTAGAGCAGGGATTTGAACCTGGGTCACCTATTTTCTAACAGAATGCCCTGACCTCTGGGCTTCAGGAAATTAATGTAGTATTTATGAAAACTTGGGCATTAAGGTACTTTAGCGATCTATAGGATTAGGAGGAATTAGGGCAGGGTTTTTGAGGATCCCAGTGGTGCTTAACTGTTGAATTTTGATCCCTAAAATGGTAGTTAGACACCTAAGCAACCTTTGGTGGTTCTAGGCCAATATCACTTTACTTGCTACAGTTTAGGTCTCTGTCTGGCTACATATAGACCAATACTGCTCTTCAAGCCATACTAGTTATTTCATCCAAGAAGGGGGACTAAGCATAGAAATGTAGGGTTGGGAGGGACATAGAGAGGTCTTCTAGCCTATCCCTGCATGCTGAGGCAGGACTAAGTATACCGAGACCATCCCTGTCAGGTGTTTGCCTAGCCTGTTTTTTAAAACCCACCAGTGAGGGGGCTTCCACAACCCTTATTGTAAACCTATTCCAGTGATGGACTCTTTATTGTTAAGAAGTTTTCTCTAATATCTAACCTAAATCTCTTTGCTGCAGACTAAGCCCATTACAACTTATCCTACCTTCAGTGGGCATGGAGTATAATTGATCATTCTCTTTATAACAGCCCTTAACAGATCTGAATATTATTGTCAGGTCACTCCTCAGTCTTTCCTCAAGAATTAACAAGCCCAGATTTGATTTGATTTTTTAACATTTCCTCATAGGTCAGGATTTCTAAACCTCTTAATTTTTTTTTTCTCCTGTGGACAAATTGGAGTCCAGATCTTTCCTAAAGTGTGGTGCCCAAAACTGGACACAGTATTCCAGCTGAGGCCTCACCAGTAAAGCAGGACAATTACTGTCTATCTTAGATACAACACTGTTATTAATATAGCCCAAAATGACGATAGTCTTTTGCAACTACGTTGCATTGTTGGCTCATATTCAAAGTGTGATCCACTATAGCCCTGAGATCCTTTTTTGCTGTACTACTGCCAGGCCAGTAATTCCCCATTTTGTGTTTGTGCATTTGATTTCTCTGTGCTTTATTGAATTTCATCATGTTGATTTCAGAAAAATTCTCCAATTTGTCAGTGCCATTTTATTATCCTGTCTTCCAAAGTTGTCCTCTTAGTTATCACATTAAAATCTAACTCACCTGCTGTCTTTGGATGGGCACAATTTCTGGGGAGTTAACTTATTTTTATGTTTACCAAGCATTTGACTCAAAATAGAATTCCAGAAGAGGCTATCTGAATACTTACCGGATAGGTTATGTCTGCTATGATGATCACCAAGATATATAGGCTGGTAAATAAAAGTAATTCAGGATTTCTGATATATTTATTTTATTTATAAAATGCAAAAAATAAGCACCTCTAGATTTAACATATCTATAATAATGATAATGGTTAGGCAACTGTGATTGCTGCATATCATGTTGATTAGTATCCTAACATTACTACTTTGTGCTTCCCCATCTCTCTTTTTTTTTAATCAAGCTGTTGGCTCATCTTACACTTAGATTGTAAATTCCTCAGGACAGTGATAGTTATGATTGTTCAGTGAATAGCATAATGGGACTGAGATGTCTAGGTACAAATGGAATACTAATAATAATGAAGATACAATGTAATGGACTACAGTCCCTTCTTTTATACACACATGCTAGCAATTAACGCCCCCCCCCCTTCCCAAAACCAATGTAATAATAACAGCCCCTCAACCTCTTCCCCAAGTTATCCAGGAAAAAAAGATGGGCCTTTAAGGTTAATGACTCAGAACTAAGAGGGGAACAAATGCCAAAGTTTTGGACCCAGCATAGGAAGTATCCTGAAGATTAAAAATACATACATTTTGGCTCCTCAAAACAATTAGATTTACCACCATTCAAACTGAATTAAAGCAAATACAGCTGAAATATGTTAAGTATGGTCCTTTGAAATTAATGAATCTCTTATTTAATTTCAATGGCAACATAAAGTATAAGGCTGGTAAATACTTGTCAGAATAAAAAGTTTAAGGCCTTATTTAAAAAATACAAAACAAGATTTTGAGATCTTGCATTATAGAAATCCTCCTGCATTTGAAAGAGGCGTAATAAAATCCACAAAACATGGGTATGATGTAGATTTGCTTATTTCCCCATGAAGAAAGAAAATATAACACACTGGTAAGTGGAATGGAATTAAATGAAATAACTTCCACTGCACTGTTACCCAGCGGGCATTAGCTCCTGTGCTTGTAAGTCATCATACAAAATTAGAGGTCATCTTCAGTGAACTTTAGACCTCAAGGTATGACCCCAAAATGTAATTCCCAAACCATACCAATATTGTTAAGAAGATGCTCTCATGACTTTGTTCCAGTCACATGATCTGTATCAGGGTGACAAAAGTTAATGAACTTGTCACATAACAGGGATCAGTATCCACTGACTTCAGTGTCTGCCAGTAAAGGTGGTAAAAGCAGCGGACCCCTGTTTATACCCATGTTGAATAATGTTGCTACCAGGAATGCAGTTGCACTGTTGAGTGAAATTGAAGTAATAAGAGTACTAGTTTATTTTGTGTAGACAAGACCAAAAAAAAGCATTATTGAGATCTCTCCTGAGCAGGCCTTCAAGTTTAGACTTTCACAGTGAGATAGTTCTCACAAAATTGAAATGTTAAAATCAATGGTTATGAGCTACTAAGGAAGGATGGGCAAAAGTGGAAGGGGAGTAGCACTCTGTCAAAAATGGCATTACCTGTTTCCAAGTCATGAATAACTTGGAAGAAAATAATCTTGATTGCTTATGGATTAATGTCCTAACAGATAAAACACAAGATGGGGGTACTATTCGGTGTCTGTTACAGACTACAAAATCACAATAGGGAACTGGATGACTTCTTCATTATTCACCTATCTACAATGTGTGTGTGTGTGGGGGGGGGGTAACCCTGTGTGATTAATGGGGACTTCAACTTGAGTGACATAAGATGCCAGTTCTAAAACATCCTGGCAATTTCTAAATGTTACAGATGACATTTTCCTAACTCAAAAAGTGTTGTAGCCAACACAGGGGAATTCTTTATTAGACCTTTTCTTAACAGATAAAGAGGAACTGATCACAGAACTAAAAATTAAAGGTAGCTTAAGTGCAAGTCGTCATGGCTTGATCACATTTATAATGTGCCAGGAGAATAGAGTCCAGACCAGTGTAAAAAAACAAAACAAAACACAACACCACACACACTTGGTGCTTTAATAGACCAAAAGATTGAAAACAATTAGTAGTAGCCAGTTCAGCCAAAAGGAAGAATTTAATCAAAGAACATTCGAATGATTGGGAATCATGGGAGAACACCTTCCTAGATGCCCACAAAGCAACAATCCCACAACTTAGAAAGAAGGATGTGCTGATTAAAAAAACAGCATATGGTGGAGGGGAAGTGAAGACAGCTGTAAAAAGTGTGTGTGTTTTCGCACAGTAATATAAAACAAATGACAGAAGGTAGAAATTAATAATAATAATAATGGATATAAATCAGAAGTTATAAACTGTAGAAAATTGAAAAGGGAAGCCAAGGCATACGGAGAAATTTATGGACAACAGAGTTAAGGACAATAAGGAACAAAAAGAATCTTGCCAATGATATTAGTCCATTACTAGGTAGAAAGGGTAGAATTATCAATAATAATGAAGAAAAGGTAGAGGTGTTAAATAGATATTTCTGTTTTTTGTGGGAGGAACCATATGATGCAGTTTCATCATATGTTGGTAACACACTTTCCATTTCACTACTATCTCTGAAGGATGTTAAACAGATGCTCTGACCAGGATCCCAGGGGAGCCACACTGAGGTTACTCAATTAAGGTGAAATGCAAAGAATGCGGTGGATATTCCAATACTTGGATTTATCAAACCAGCACAAAACAGCTTATATAATACCTTTCTAGTTACCCAGAAGCCAACAACACAGTTAGCTTAAAGCAACCCAGCCTCAGGCCTCCCTTCAGACACTCAAGTCAAATATGATGAGGATTAGTGAAAATCGTAATCATATAAGAAAGTTCTACCAATCCCAAAGGATCGGGCACATTACCGCCCAGGTTTATGAATATTCCAGATCTTACTCAAATACACACTTACAGCCAATTCTTATTAACTAAACTTTTTTTTTTTTAAAAAAGAGAGAGTATTGGTTAAAAGATTACTATACATAAAGACATGAGTACAGCTCTGAGATCAGATTCATAATAGAGATGGTGAGCTTTGTTTTTGCAAAAAGTTTTCAGAATTAGTCCATAGGTTATAGTCCAATGTGCATATTCAGGGTAATCCAGATAGGACTGGATATCTCAGTCTTATGACTTAAGCTTCCCCTGCATGAAGCATCAGGCAGATCTGAGATAAAAGGATCAGGAACCAAAGGATTTATACAGTTCCCGGCCTTCTTTTGACAGCTCAGAGTCCTTAGGAGAACAAAAGGCAATCATGGAGACTCTGAAGTAGACCTACTTCCTAAGCATCACTGGTAATTAGCTACAGGGATTAACATAAACCAATTGCCTATTTTCCACCACTCATAGGTGATTTGCTATACATTTCAAAGGGAGATGAATACATTGATATCACTATATCTACAGTTCATTGAAATATTAATATTTCCTTTTGATCTCTGAATTACCAGAATACAGTATAGCGAGGGACTGTTTGACTACACTGTTAACCTCTAACAGGATAGGAGTGTACACATACAATTAGTATCACCTCTAATTTCTTACAATATAGGTTTGCATTTCAAAGTTCTAGCCTATCTACCATGGAATGGCCCTAATTACCATTCACATACTTTTCTAACGTGTTTAAAGTTTGGATCTGGGCCATTGATCCTGCAGGATGCTTAACCCTTTCTGGCCATGCATCACACTTTGTATAAGATGTGTTGCAATTTTATAACAGTGGTAGCAACAATGATTTGCATGGTCATATTCTAATCAGATAACATCACACACGCTACTAAAGTCAGCAGGTCTAGATAACTTGCATCCAAGAGTTTTAAAAGAGCTAGTTGAGCTTGCTCCCCCGTGAAACCCGCCCCCCATGTCTTGGAGTACTTGGGAGGGGAAGTTCCAGGAGACTGTAAGACAACTCATTTTGTGCTATTTTATAAAAGGGGTAAATGGAATGACCCGAATAATTATAGGCCTGTCAGCCTAACATCAATACTGGGGCAAGATAATGGAGTGGCTGATATAGGACTCGATTAATAATAAATTAAGGAGGTGAGTAAAGCAAATCAATGTGGGTTAAAGAAAAATAGATCCTGTCAATAGATCCTGATATTTTTATGAGATTACATATTTGGTTGGTAAAGATAATGTTGACATAATATAATTACACTTCTGTAAGGCATTTGACTTGATGCTAGACAATATTTTGATTTAAAAAACCTAAAACAATATAAAATTAACATGGCGTACATTAAAAAAGGATTAAAGCCTGACTGATGGATAGGTCTCAAAATATAATGGCACAGGGAATAGTCATTGAGTGGATCTGTTTGCAGGGGTTTCTGCAGGGATCTGTTCTTGGCCCTATGCTACTTAACATATTTATCAGTGACCTGAACAGAAATATAAAAATTGTCATTGACAAAATTTGGAAAATGACACACAAATTGGGGGAAGTGGAAAATAATGAAAAGGAAAGGTTAGTGATTCAGAACGATCTGGATTGCTTGGTAAACTTAGCACAAGCAAACTATGTGCATTTTGATATGGCTGGATGTATATATCTGGGAACAAAGAATGCAGACCACACAGTAAGCTGTGACTCTGAAAACGTTATGGCGGTTGTGGTGAATAATCGGCTGAGCATGAGCTCCCAGTGCAATGCTGTGGCCAAAAAGGCTAGTGCAATTCTGGGATGCATAAACAGGGGAATCTTGAGTAGGAGGAGAGAGAGTGATTATTTTATGTCTGTGTTTGGCACTAGTGCAACCATTTCTGGAATAGTGTCCAGTTCTGGTGCCCATAATTCAAAAAGGATATTGATAAATTGGAGAGGATTCAGAAAAGAGCCACAAGAATGATTAAAGGGTGCGAAAACATGCCTTTATAGTGCTAGACTCAAGGAGTGCAATCTATTTAGCTTAACAAAGTGAAGGTTAAGGGGTGACTTGATTACAGTCTCTACCTACATAGGGAACACACATTTAATAATGGGCTCTTCAATCTAGCAGAAAAAGGTGTAAGTTGAAGCAAGAAATTCAGACTGGAAATAACCTATAAATTTTTAAGGGTGAGGATAATCAATCATTTGAACAATTTACCAAAGTTGTGATGGATTCTCCATTACTGGCAATATTTAATCAAGATGGCATTTTTTTTCAGGAAGATATGCTCTAGGAATTATTTTGGATATGTTCTATGGCCTGTGTTACACATGAGGTCAGACTAGGTAATCACTAGGTCCCTTCTGGCCCTACAGAAGCTGTCAATGAATATTAGAAGGAAAACATCACTCTCAGCTAACAAAAATTTAAATCTGTTCAAGTGATATCTTCAATGCTGATCAAGCCATGTTTAAGGATTTTCTCCTTAGGCCTAAATTTCAGGGATGCTGACCATCTGCAGCTGCTGTGGACTTCATGTGGGTGTTCAGTACCTCTGTGAATCAGAGCCACTAAATTATTATCTGAAGGTCAGAAAGGCTGCATTAATTCTTCATACAATAGAATTTATAAGGTTATTATCAATAAGGACCAAAATTAATATTCCGAGCCCATTTCAAATACTAGATACTTAGTTCTAAATTATTTGTCATTCAGATTTTGGTTCTGGTCTGTAGATTTTTATTTTCCAAACTTATGCTTCTATTTTTCCTTTTTTTATGTCCTAAAAACTGTATCATGGCAGCTAATTTAAATAGAGTTCCAACTCTTAAGTCTATGGAGTTGTGAAATATTAATATTCTGTTGAATTATTTAAAATCAGTTAACCAGGTTTCAGGTCCTCTGTTTATCTTCAAAATAGGCATCCTTGTTGTGCCTCTGCTGGGCAGCTAGCATATCAAAATTAAATGCATAGGAATTTAAAAGCCTTGGAAGTGAAAATTCCCATCTGGTTATCAGTTTGTGTTGAACTTCAGACATAAAAGTCAAATTTATGATATCTGTATTTTATTCTGCTTCTTTTGGAGTGAATTAGACATTGGTATTTGTGTTTTGATTTTATTTAAAAAACAATGCAAAAATAGTTCTGATAAATTATTACAAAATAGGATAAAACACCATGTTCCACATTCTTCTTCTGTGGCAAACTTATTCTCTTCAATATACTTACCCCAGGGAAGAATTTAAACTACGGAAGTGTTGTATTCACTTACAGTTGTGTAAACTTTAGAGGTTACTCCTTGGCCAGAAGCTGTAGGCCCTGAATATGAGGAATTCAGGAAGGATTCACAGCTATAAATTAAACAGTAAACATTCCACTGACTAGAGCAACAGGTATGCTCAGCAGCTCAGCTGGAACAGAACTCTTTATGCTGGCATCTGTATTCTTTTCTCAATGGGAGGTACACAGATGCTGGTCACGCATTCTTAATTTTAATGTGGCTTTATAAAATGCTCTGAAATAATGGCATGCTCTCAAAAAGGCAGCTTACGAAGGCAACAAAAGTTCTCAGCTCATTCCATGCCAATTTGTGCCACAGTCTTAGATGGCCCTTAGGAAAATTGTGTCTCCTGCACAAGCAAGGTTTACTCTTGTGGTAGTCTGTTCCATTGTTCCCAAATGCCTTTAAAAAAAAATCTGGCCCTCAGTGCTTCTGTGCTACTCCCCAGTGCTCTGATTTGGGCTATTAGCCCTTCACTTGCTTCAAATGTATACCTGTCTTGTCAAAAAAGCAGTGTTTGTGACAATCCCCAGGAATATCCAGAGTTTTGAGGCACCTCACTACCACCTGTCCTTCACATGAAGCTGTCTTCTCTGTGCCTGCTATGAATCAGCTCCCTGAAACCACCAGACTCTGGCACTACAAGCACTACCTTGCAGGCCTTGCTCTCTCTGTATATAGGCACACACCAACCTCATGTCCTTGGCACATTTGCTACAGTGTCCAGTCCCTTATCCATAGGATACTCACAGAATTACCAGTTCTGCCATTCTCCAAACAGCTTGTAGGATTCAGCTCAGGACGAACACTTTGCTTAATACCACAGCACTGAGATATATTTAGGGGAAAAGGGATACATTTATTATCAAAGAATACAGACTCAAGTGATCGTGAGAAGAATATTGGGAACAAATATGCTTTTATTTTTGATATACCCAACATGTTTTCTAGAGACCAGACTAAACTTAACAGGTTAACCTCCTGTTTAAAGAAGTTTCTCATCCAAAGTTTTCTCCAGCATTTTCAACCAAGACAGGTTGAGACCTCTTTTTACATTAAGCAAAACCACTGTCCTTTTACTTCCTCAATGAAACGTACCAGGGTATAATCTTTGCCTCCCCAAACTTAGTGAACAATCCTTTGATATGTACCTCCAGAAAAGGTTTTCTCTCCCTCCCCCCTCCACCTCCCATTGTTTTTCTATTCCTGTTAAGTTTCTTTCTGAAGTTCTCACAAACCTTCCTTTGCATCCTAACTGGCAATAGGAGACCCATTGTGAATGAGACAATACTCCGTTTACATGTAAACAGATAGGAGATGTTTGTCCATCTGACAGACAACCTGTTTTTTACCTTTTCTGGTGACCAGTAAATAGACTTTAAGAACATATTTTCAGTATATCATAGAATCATAGAATATAAGGGTTGGAAGGGACCCCAGAAGGTCATCTAGTCCAACCCCCTGCTCGAAGCAGGACCAATTCCCAGTTAAATCATCCCAGCCAGGGCTTTGTCAATCCTGACCTTAAAAACCTCTAAGGAAGGAGATTCTACCACCTCCCTAGGTAACGCATTCCAGTGTTTCACCACCCTCTTAGTGAAAAAGTTTTTCCTAATATCCAATCTAAACCTCCCCCACTGCAGCTTGAGACCATTACTCCTCGTTCTGTCATCTGATACCATTGAGAACAGTCTAGAGCCATCCTCTTTGGAACCCCCTTTCAGGTAGTTGAAAGCAGCTATCAAATCCCCCCTCATTCTTCTCTTCTGCAGGCTAAACAATCCCAGCTCCCTCAGCCTCTCCTCATAACTCATGTGTTCCAGACCCCTAATCATTTTTGTTGCCCTTCGCTGGACTCTCTCCAATTTATCCACATCCTTCTTGAAGTGTGGGGCCCAAAACTGGACACGGTACTCCAGATGAGGCCTCACCAATGTCGAATAGAGGGGGACGATCACGTCCCTCGATCTGCTCGCTATGCCCCTACTTATACATCCCAAAATGCCATTGGCCTTCTTGGCAACAAGGGCACACTGTTGACTCATATCCAGCTTCTCGTCCACTGTCACCCCTAGGTCCTTTTCCGCAGAACTGCTGCCTAGCCATTCGGTCCCTAGTCTGTAGCTGTGCATTGGGTTCTTCCGTCCTAAGTGCAGGACCCTGCACTTATCCTTATTGAACCTCATCAGATTTCTTTTGGCCCAATCCTCCAATTTGTCTAGGTCCTTCTGTATCCTATCCCTCCCCTCCAGCGTATCTACCACTCCTCCCAGTTTAGTATCATCCGCAAATTTGCTGAGAGTGCAATCCACACCATCCTCCAGATCATTTATGAAGATATTGAACAAAACCGGCCCCAGGACCGACCCTTGGGGCACTCCACTTGATACCGGCTGCCAACTAGACATGGAGCCATTGATAACTACCCGTTGAGCCCGACCATCTAGCCAGCTTTCTACCCACCTTGTAGTGCATTCATCCAGCCAGTACTTCCTTAACTTGCTGACAAGAATACTGTGGGAGACCGTGTCAAAAGCTTTGCTAAAGTCAAGAAACAATACATCCACTGCTTTCCCTTCATCCACAGAACCAGTAATCTCATCATAGAAGGCGATTAGATTAGTCAGGCATGACCTTCCCTTGGTGAATCCATGCTGGCTGTTCCTGATCACTTTCCTCTCATGCAAGTGCTTCAGGATTGATTCTTTGAGGACCTGCTCCATGATTTTTCCAGGGAGTGAAGTGAGGCTGACTGGCCTGTAGTTCCCAGGATCCTCCTTCTTCCCTTTTTTAAAGATTGGCACTACAT